>NC_088603.1:121223612-121859549 GCF_036013475.1 Columba livia | reverse complement strand
CTGAAGATTGCCACTACCTGAGCTGGCAGACACAAAAAGACTGCAAAGCTCATGCTATTGCCTAAAACACTGGGGACTGCTGTGTAGATCTAAGAAGAAAAGCGGCTAGACTAGGGAGGACAACCACCTCTCAAAGAAGCAAATTAGGTCTGTTAGAAACTACTTAGACAGTACAGCTCACACTTTGTTGATAAATGCACCCACAGCCAGCACTGACTCAGCCCCTCTTATGCTGCGTGTCCCAGTGCAATCCCCAGTGCTGAGCTGGGTGCCTTGTTCTCGGCTTAGGTGAGGCACGAAAAGAGGTGAGGTAGATGCTTCAGGAGCGATCCCTAACAGCTGGCACACTAGGTGAACCAGTTGGAAATGCTGAGGAAAGAGATGAGTTACAAAACCTCCTGGGCTTAGAAGCTATGAAGAAACTGATATTGCAAACAGATCCTCAAGGCTGAGATGGGTCCCAGCAGTCAGGACAGCAAGCTCCAGGAGTTTGAAGAGCACCAAGGGCAAAATGGCTTGTTTGGAGGTTTTTTCTTTTTGTTTTGGTGAACTGACCATTTGGAGCAAGATGCCTACGCTGTGCCTTGCAACTTAATAAATCATTTTAATCTTCAAAGTGCTGTACAAAATAAGCTGAGCCTCTCTGATGTACATTCAGTTGCTCAGTCACTACTGACTTGAGTGCACTGTGCAGGTTTAGGTAAGGAAATTTACTGCCTTAATTTTATCTGAGGTGTAAACAAGGTAGGGAGGAGGTTAGGAAAGGAGCACAAGGTCTTGCAGTGACTCAGAGACTGTGACTACACTGAAAACTAGACACTTCTGTGCTATTATGCTTAATTCCCTGCATTATTCCCTAGCTGATTCAGGTCACTCAAAATGGGAGTAAAGTAAAAAGGGAACACAGTAAAATGTTTGGATTCAGATTTTAAGCATCTGAGCTCAGTGAAAATACATTATTACTCATTAAGACTAAAATAAAGACAGACTCCTGTTCAGACCAGACCTGGGGTTAGTCTTCAAACACCATAAAAATACACACTTTTAGCTCAATTGCTGATTGGCTTCACCAGTAAAAGCTTGCTTTTTGTTAATGAATAGATCACACTGTAAATTACATATATGAATTTTACATTGAAACCATTTTTTCTTGTGTGAAAAGAGTAGAGGAAAAAATGTAATACAAACAATGATTTGACTTGATCTCAGCATCTCCTCTTCCCAGTCTAGATATCAGAATCATTAAACAAGTTCCCATCCTGATCTTGCAAAGAGGTGTTGCTGAAAATTGAGTGCAGCCTTTTTTTTTTTTTTTTCTCCCATAATGACAGTAAAGTTGGCAAAACCATTTCTAAGACATAACCATTTGGTCTCATTCATTCAGACACATTCAAATATTCTCCCTGTACTTTCATGTTTGACCTTCTCTAAGTGAACCTCCGTTTGACTAAGAGCTTTCTGATTAAACAAGGCTTTTTGGGTGGAAAGTGGGAGTTTTTCCTCCAGCAAAACAGAAGAGAGGTCTTCCAGCCCACCTCTCCTCTTCTCCACAGGGCTCCCAGGCTCCTCCATCCTGTTTGCTCCTGCACATCCCTTGTGCCAGCAGCAGCACTTGTGCAGCTTGGCAGTTTGCAAGATGATCTGGTTGAAAATGAATACATTTTGTTTGTGCGTAGCATTAGTTTCAGCAGGAACTGAATGGCCCCCAAAGTCCTGCCACTAGACATTGGGAAGGTAGAAAAGTGTGACAAGATGGGATTAGGACTGACCATTTCACCAGTAGTGTGACTTTAAATTGGCATGAGTGTCTTGAGATACTGGCCATAGAAATGAATTTTAGGCAATGATTGTTTTGCTTTCCTACTTTAAGAAAATGCTAAATAGAACAATGCTTTGAAAAGAATTAGTGTGTTGCTGTCTCTGGATCTCAGTGTGAATCATCTTCTGGGGCTTCAGCTATTTCATTTCAGCGATCAGAGGCCACCTTTAACTAAAAAATGTACACAGTCTCCTTTGGCAGGGCTAAAGCTTCTGAACAGCCATCCTGAAAAATTGAATTTGTACAAGAAAAGACAAGATATTTTCTTCCATAAGATGTGTTCAAAGACAGTTATCGGCTATACAATCCTTAACAGGGACTTTATAACAATTAAGAGGGCCCAGATTCAGTTGAACACCAAGGTGCATGCTTAGTTTCAAACAATCAAACAACTACACCCAAATTTAGGAAAATACTTAAGGTTGTGGTGAATTTTATTTATAATGAGCTTTGATAAAAAGCATTCAAATGCTTAATGCCAAGTACCTGTTTAAAGATTTTGCTGAACTAGAGTCTAAAGAAGAAATTTAGATTTGAAGGATCGATACAATCATCTACAAAGAACTGATCAATAATACATGGAGTGCCAGGGAGGTTTTTTGTAATTAAAAAAAAAAAAAAAGCAAAAAAACAGTTTATATGTTACAAACCTGTGTTTTTAATGGCTGAAGATCTGGTCCTACACACTTTTTCCTCAGAGGCACCACTGGCTTAAAAAGTTATCATCTTCTTTCTCTCTCCACTCCCTCACATGCCTTAAACTTCACCTCATCTTTAGAAACATCTATATTATTAAGGAAGCCTTTGAGGAAACCAGGAATTGAAAAACTTTGATTACTTAAGTTATCCAGTTTAGAAGGTAATGTCATGACCAGCTGCACTAACACAAGTGGTTAGCTTCAGGAGTGGGCAAGTATAAACAGGTTACTCTGAAACTTATCTTGTGGTTACAGGCTGAATTTGAATGATAAGACCAGTTTATGAGCCCAGAAGTTGTCAGCATCATCTAACAGACATAAGAAGTTGTGGGTGCTCTTCTACTGCTTAAGTGTGCAAATGATTAATTTACATGAAAATTAAAGGCTGGCTGTGGGTTCCTTTAAAAATGGTGCCTTAAGTATGGTTCTTTGCTGAAAAGTTACTGGAAGAACAATATTGCAAGAAAAGTATGGGGCAGGGTTTGTTTCTTTCAAATCCAATCTACTCAACGTGTAGCTTAAAGCTGTGCTGCTTTTCTGCCAGTAACACAAATTCAGGATACTCTTAAAAGTGACTCTACTGTCTTACTATGAGAATTGTGCATCTGAAATTTAGGGCTAAATTCTGGTTCAAAGAAAGGTTTCTTGGTGCTCCTTTGACTAAGTAAGGAGCTAGAACTTCCCTGACTGGCAGAGAACTATGACCATCGTACTCCAAAATGCATTGATTTTCATGGCCAAAACCAGATGTTTCTCCCAGCTGATCAGAGGGCAGAATAGGGAGAAGTAACCTTTCCTCCCCCAGCAGTGCTAGCTGTAGTTGACGAGTACTTGGATACTGAAAGAAGAATCATCAGCTGCTTAGATGATGCACAAGCTGAAACCACAGAATGCTTTGCAGGTTTGTTAGAGGCTCGAGGACCATTTGTGTAAAGGCTGGTATGGTGCTTAGGTATTGTGTTCAACTTTGCATGGCTTAAACCTGTTGGCCACAAATGACAGCTGCATGAACCTACAATAAAGGAAAACAAGACTAGTGGTTTATATTTAAACTGGACTGTGTCAACCTGGCTCCTCTGGGAGATTTTTTTTGCAGAGCAAATGGACTATGGAAGGAGTACAGTAAAGGAATAACAACGTAACTTAGAGTATCAAATCTTGTAAAAATTAACATAAGTGAAAAATGTTAGTTGTTTATAAGCATACCCAGAAAACTTAATACAGTCAAAAATCAGAATATGTATGCTTTGTCACTTTACATTCCAAAATAACCATGTGAGCTTGAACTGACAAAAAACTGGGGAGAGAAAGGAAGCAATTCGTGCTACATGATGGCCAAAACGTATTAAGCTGGCTGTGTTTTTTTAGGGGTTGCTATTTTCTTCCTTTAGAGGAAGGACTGAGATCAGCTGTGAGTTGTGTCATTATCTACAATTCTTTTAACAGCAGCATAGAGAAAAACTGCCAAAGCATTTAAAATTAATTCAATCAGGCTAAGAGAAGTATGTCAAACTGACTTCTTTGCCTGCAAATTACAAAATTATCTGTAGTTAAAATTAGTTTCTAACCATCTTGGAGACGGAGGAGATGAGCTCCTAAAGCTACTGTACAGTGTGATGAGGCTGTGATGTAGGCTGAGCCCCCCCACAGTGCTTGCAAAGTCCATAGCTGCTGGTAGAGCTGCTGAGGTGTATATGTGGTGCACATGTGATAACCACTGCAAGACGAAGGAGATGGTAGTAGTAACTGTAAACTACTAATAGCAGGCTATTATCATGAAAAAAAGAAAATAATCTAGACACTGAATTATGTTATCTATTTTCCTCTTCAGAAATCAGCATAGCATAGCCTACTTAACACTTGCATACAGTAAAATTATTTTTTTAACTTATTACTGCTAGCTAGAAAATGTGATAAAATTTCCCTTAGCAAATTTGGTTCAGTCACATCTATCTTCTGCTTACTGTCCTTCAGCACAGGGACCATTACAGTCAATTACATTGTTATCTGACTCAAACATGTGGACAGCTCAGTCACTGACTTTAATTACTTTCTCATCAAAGCTATGTTGGACGGTCTCTGAAATTTCTTCTTCGCCTCTTAGGACATCGTAAAGGACAAATGATTTTTGCATCCCGTTCATCAAACATGACAGGAAATCTTTTAGTTTAGTCATCTCAAGTCAAGTTCTACAAAAAACCTGTATGTATGCTTGGATTGGCAGTGGGCTTGTATCCCTTGAGAACTGACAGGCATTGTATCCACTTAACTCCATGGATTGTTTTCAGAAACAACAGACAAAAATGCACATCGTCACTCACTGAGTCTGAAATCAATATATTAACAGAATCCTTTTGTTAAATTAGTCCCTTCACAATACAAAAATGCTTTCAAGTCATCTCCATTGGCATGGAGACTCACAAAATCCCACACTTACGTGCTAATGAATCGTGTTCTACTTTGGCCTTGCCAGAACTACTGGGTAGGTGTCGTATGTTTTTTTCCAGATTAAGTAGTACTTTTGGTCCCAGCTATAACTGCCAAGGTACCAATCCACACAGTTAATTTCTAGTTTGTTCTAGAAATTAGAGGCATCAAACCAATATAAAAAGCTCAAACTCTTTGTAGATTATTTTGAATGTGCAATGAACTTAATAATACTTAGGTACTTCTTATTGTTACTAAAGTCCACAAGCATGTGGATAAAGAGATAAATGATGTTCTTATCATAAACAGAGGGATGTTGCATTATTATTCTGGAAAGCAGGGCAGATACCTATAGCAGATACATCACATAAAAAGCATCTCAGACATGCTCAAAGTAATTGCCCCATGGGGCCATAATTAAAACTTTTTAAAACCAAGAACACTTATTTCCACAGAAGAAGGTATCCTGAAAATGTCACTGTTATCTTTTTGGTAGCTACAGATGCCATTCCATGCATCTAAGGGGGGCATTTGAGCCAGTGTTTGAATAAAAATAACCATGGCCTCAGACAGAATAAAATTCTATGAAATAATACTCTAAATAATGTTGCCTTTAGAACAGGCAAAATGGCAGCTGCTCATTTCATGAAGAGCAGATTTAGACACATGCAATCAGGGTGAGAAATGCTCAGGGATGTGATAGCTCTCTGATTGCAGAAGGGACAATTGCTCCTATAGGGTTTCTAGAATCAATGAATCACTGAGGTTGGAGGGACCTGTGTCACCCAGTCAAACTAATGCGCAAAACAGGATCAACACTGAATGCAAGCCAGGCTTCTCAGGGCTTTTGAAAATCTCCAAGGAGGAAGGGTTCACAGCCTCTCAGAACAACTTGTTCAGTGATTAATTCTCTTCTTGCTGAGTTTTTTTCCCCTCTTACATAAAGTCAGAACATCTCCTGTTTCAACTTATGATCACTGGTTCTCATACTGCTGTTGTGCAACACAGGAAAGAACCTGCCAAGAGGAGGGATCAATATTTCCTACACGTTTTCCCCAAGTATCTCTCCTACTGAATACTGTTAGAAATCAGTTATTGGTCTAGCAGAACCTTTAGTTTCATCAAGGACAATGCCTCATGCTTATGACGGAACCACCACTACTTTTCTATATGACCACTGAATAGTAATTACTAGGTTACTTTTTAACACTTATGCTCAGCAATGACTGATGTATAGAAGCATGTAACAAAACAGGATCTGATCTACAAAGAGAGAGACTACAAAAGTTATTTAAGGCATTAAATGCTTTATATGTTGTAATTTAGAAAACTGAATTTAGTTATCTTGATAAAACATCACATGGGAAACATCATTTTACAGAAGAACCTATTGGATTACAGAGCAGGGATCAGGGATAGAAAATAGCTTTGAGAATGAGCTTGCAAAAAGAGTGCAGGTGCCAAACGTGCATTTGTTAGCAAATGTGTCGCTATTACTCTGAACTGGACAGCATCGTCTCCTACTGCTCTAACACTTTTTCACCTCTGCTTTTACATAAATGTGCAAGAAGAAGAAACTACAAGCAGTACGATGAGGGTGTGGGGGATGCATGATCACAACCACCCCCACTCTGGGAAGTGCCCTGGCAGTGATGAAAGAAACAACAAGTTCACACCTGTAGGAGTGCAGCTTGGAGTCGATGCCAAAGCTGTTGAAACTAGTGACGTGACTCGTTTGCTAACAGGTGAGCTGGAAGCACATGAACCATAAAGGATTTGGGTAATGCAACAGAGTGCTATCACATAACAAGAAGACTGGTTCAATGGGACTTACTCAAACAGGATTGTTAAGAGGGATTAGGGTGGGCTGGTATTGAGTTTATGTCTGAGGACACTCTCTTGATTTCTTCACACAGAGTTCGCATAGTGTAGCAGAGTGAACTCAGGTGTACCATTTAAATTTATCAAATTAATTTCGGAGTGTATGTTGCATATAGAGGCACATGGGATACTACGGTTTCTCTACTAAAATTTAAAGTGCCGTATTTCATCCACTATTCTTTTGTAACCTCTGCCTTCATCTCCTTTATGGTTAGGATTTTTAGCCTGTGCTGTAAAACCCTCTACTTCTTTAAAGAAAACAATTTACTTCAGGATAAGTTTGTAGGGAGAAACAATACCTTTTATTATAACAACTACACCTATGGCATCACGGTTACATTATTATTTGCAATTTACTTAGGAAAGAGCAAAGTGGATTGCATGCCATTCTTGGAACTGAGATCTTCATAGGCTCTGTCAACCCATACACTACCAGTATTCACTTAGGACTTTCAATAGAAAGAGATTTGAAGTAAATGTTGTGCAAAAAAAGTAAACACACTAGAAGCATAAAGTAAGCATGTCAGATATTTTTCTCTTTTTTAAATTTTAATTCTTTAACTTTTAAATTTTAATTTGGCTTATAATTTTATATTTTATTTGGCTTACAAAGTAAATAGGGTTTTTTTCTCGTTTTGGCTTTTTTTGAAGTAGTGAATGGAAGAACACACATTTTTGTCATCATTAAAAAGTGTAATCATTAAGGCACTGGAACTAAGATATGGGAAATTTGCAGATTCACAGCTGTGCTGTGGGCTGCCTCTTTCACTCTGGACAAATATTTAAAAGGCCTAATACCTTTTTCCTCCAAAATTTTTCTGTTTGCATACCATTTTCACTTGAGAATAGAGTGCAACTTACCAAACGAAGACAGAGTACAACATGGACCCAAAGAGTAAGAAAATGCAAATCCTTCTCTGTTTACTCTAACTGTGTGCACTAAACAGGCAAGGAACAAATTAGTTGTTGCAAATATGTAATCTTCCCCTTGAGTATGCAACTATTTTGTCTAGGAAGCTGCAGAAAACTTTTACAAGGTCACAGCCAAGCAAGATTCATATAAATTTGTGTGTGGTTTAAAGGATTTCAAGTTTTAACGTTTGGTGTATGTCACTATTGTATGGATTTAGTGGTGTCACTTAAACTAGTTTAAGCAGTCACCACGCCCCCTGCCCTGAACTGGTTCCCATCTTCTCACCTCCCCCACTGTTGTCATGGCATATGTGAAAGCGTGGCTCTGCAGCAAACTGGATCACAGCTGTCACCCAGCCAAAACCAAAACTATTTCTGTCCAGGTTATTGTTCAGCTGAATCAGTTCCGCACAAACAGGGAGTGAGTTTTTTTTTCACACAAACTTGTGGAGTGGCTGCTCTTGGAGCATGTTCCTGGGCACATGAGGAAGAAAGTGACTTGGAACAGCCAGCATAGATTGACCAAGGGTAAATCATACCTGACCAACTTGATTGCCTCCTACTCTGAAATGACAAGGACACTGGGCAAAGGAGATCAATGGATGTCATTTCCTTTGACTCTACCAAGGCTTCCAGCTCTGTCTGCACCAATATTCTTGTATTCAAATTGGGATATTATAGTCTGGAGGGGTGGAAAACTGGGTGGGTAAAGAAATTGGTTGGATGGTTGGGCTCAGAAGGTCATGGTTAACAGGTTGTACTCTACCAGGAGGCTACTGAGAAGGAAAGCACCACAGGGGTGTCTTCTGAGAACTTTACATTTTTATGAATAACCTGGAGGATGTGACATTTGCACACTCATCAGATGTGCAGATGATACCAGCCTGCTGGGCTCAGTCAATGTGCTCAAAGGCAGTGCTGCCATCCAGAGGGATCTGGACAGACTGGAGGAAGGGATCAACAGGAAACTTACAAAATTCAGGAAGAACAGTGTAGTCCTACCCCTGGAAAGGAAGAAAGGCTGGCAACAATGCAGGTTGTGGCAGATTGGTGGGAGAATAGTGCTAATTAAGAGGCCCTGGGGGCCATGGCAGGCAGCAAGCAGCACATGAGGCCCATGTGCCTTGGTGGAATGGCATCCTGAGGGATATCATTAGCAGCACAGCCTGGAGATTGGGGAAACTGATGACCCCATTTTATGCAGTACTTGTTAGGCCAAGTGCACATATTGCCTCCAGTTTTGGGCCCCCAATACAAGAAATGCATCTATCAACTGGAGTGAGTTCAGCAGAAGGTAAATGAGATAGTCAGGGACTGGAGCACTTGCCCTGTGAGGTGATGTTGCAGGACCAAGGCTCGTTCAGCCTGGAGAATCTATAAGGAGGTCATCAATAACATAGAGCCAGGCTCTTCACAGAGGTGCAAGGTGGGAGGATGAAGGCAATGGGTTGAAGTTGAAATAAGGGAGGTTCAACCTGAACATAATAAGTCCCCTTTTTTTCCCTTTTTCTGCCCAGAGCAGTTGTGCAGTCCCCATCTTTAGAAATTTTCAGGACCTGACAGGATAAAACCCTGCAAAGTGACCACACTGCTGCTCCTGCCTCAAGCTCAGGTTTCTTCCAAACCCAGTGACTCTGTGATTTACACCAGCATCAGCAAATGCTTGAACTGCCTCTGCTATAAACCAAACATACATGAAAACGTGCTATTTATCCCTAGGATCAAGCAATTGGGACATACTATGTCAGTAAATGAGACACAATGGTTTCAGCCCTTAAAAACACATGAAAAAGGAATACTGTGGTATCACAGTCTTTATGTTAAAAACTACTGGATGGGCAACACAAAGAACTTCACTACAAGAGTTGATGTTTATCCCTCTGTCTCTATATACTCTATATTTTTGTGTATTTGTGTCTGTGAGTATGCTATGATATGACTTCTTGAGAGGTTTACCCCAAGCAAGAAATACTCTGTACACAGTGTTTATTACTGTATTGCATACATTTCTTAGTTGTCTCAACAGTGCAGAGAGTTAAACCTTTAAGGAGCTCTTGGAGGGCCAGGACTGGTTACAAGGGTGTGGAGAGGTTCAGATTATGCAGCACTGATTATCAGAAATCCGACAGTCAATGAAGCTGATCTCTACGGGCACACTGGTGCTGAGTGATTGCTGTACAACACTCACATAAAACTCTCTTGTATATATTAGGAAATGATTGGCATCTTGTGCTTGTGTGCATTGTACTTCAAGAGATGGATAAAATGCTGGATTTAAGAGAAAAATATCAATACTTCAGAATTCTAATGGACCTCCCCATAACGTCAGAGACATGGATTGCCAGTGTTCCTTTCACAGTATTTTGTAAGGCAGGCAAGTGTGATCCTCACCTTTTCAGATGAAGAAACAGAAGCACTGAGATTTAATGGTTTACCCAGGATCACATGTTAAATCTGATGCAATCACAAAGAAAACTTGGATGTTAAGGGCAGCATGTCCTGTGCCTTTCTAAGCTTACCTTTCATCGTCTTTTACTGCTATGTTAGAAGGTTACGGGGTCAGAGAAGCTGTTTTCTTATCTGCCTATGAACCACCAACGACAATCTATCTTAGTACCAGAGTTATTCCTTAACACAGTATCTGGGTACAGATGTGGGTATCAGCATTCATCCTGCTGTGCAGTGTTTGCCATTGGAATGGACTCACAGTGAAAGATGATATCTACATGATATCTGATATCTACATGACTCCTCTCCTCGCCTTGCCTCGCTCTCCCTCTCCCTCTCCCTCTCCCTCTCCCTCTCCCTCTCCCTCTCCCTCTCCCTTTCCATCTCCCTCTCCCTCTCCATCTCCCTCTCCCTCTCCCTTTCCATCTCCCTCTCCCTCTCCCTTTCCATCTCCCTCTCCCTCTCCCTTTCCATCTCCCTCTACCCTTCCCATTTAGCCTCATATAAGAAGAAAACTAAAAAGAGAAAATGGGAAAGGGAGGGCAAAAGAGAAAGCAGGGAAAGAAAAGGAGCTCCATGGAGGATGCAGAAGGACAATGAAGAACAATGGAGATGGAAAGTAATATGGAAATAGAAAAAATATGAGGGCAGAAAGAGGAAGAAATACAGGAAGGGAGAGGTGACACAGAGAAAGCAGCAGTAAAAGATGGTAAAGAAAGAAGACAAGAAGGAAAGCAGAAAAAAATAAATAAAAAATAAAGTATAGCAAGAGGAGAGATGAGGGGAGAGATGACACAGGAGTGCTAGAACCTGGTATGTGGTTTTGTGTATTAGCTAAATAAATTTAACAGGACTAACTAAATTACCTTTATTTCAATGTCTAATTCAATGGATTAACATGGAATATAAAGGCAAAAGGGCTTTAAATTTATGGTCATAATTTCTGAGTTGTATTAGAAAAATTAAAATATGAAAAGCAAAGATTGACAGTCACGCCAAGCCCTAAACAGTACAGCCTGATCTGTATAGTGTACTTTCTTAAGATAGACGTGTGTTTGGTGTAATAAAATGTGGAAAGTTTATTGCATGGTTCACTGCATCTCCTGAAGCAAATCCATAAAAAAGTGCACTCAAAATACTATATTGCACAATAGGATGAAAAGTGCGTCATGGAGCAGATTTATGAAACTTTTTGTTAGGTTCTTGCAAAATGCTTTTGAACTTCCTTCCAGAATACATGCAGAAATTTTGACCTTTTCACCACCATAGGAACAGCTATTGCTATTTTTATGTACTTAATTTAAGCTGCCATAACCTCTTTTTAAGATGCGATAACTCATTGGGATTTTAAAACATTTTTAACTTGATTTTTTTCAACTTAAAAGAGCACTTGGAACATTAATAACAACAAAGAAATCTGAGATTTATTTTTTTACTTTCTCTCTAAGACTAAGTAAATGAATTTAGAGAATATATTTTCAAGTGAAACATAATATCATGTGTAGATACTTCTGTATACAGCTAGAAGTAAAGCATTTGCACTAAAAGAAGATTCAAATCTACTTGGCAGGAATTTTTTAAATAGACATCTTGAGAGGAACTGATACCATTACACTGTGGTATTAAAAATATCAGCTCAAAATCTGGCAAATTTCAGAGATTAGTCAATCAAGAAAAAATGTGAAAGTTTAATTTAATGGAGAAAGATAATTTCATGCAATTATATCTTTCTTTGTTTTCCATTCTGCTATAGACATACTTTGCTCATTCTTTCTGTCATTTTTGAAGCGAGTTCAGCTTACCTTCCTGTGAAAGTCTCTTACATCCTTTCAATAAAGTAACAGGGATGAAATATCATGTCTTTATCCATGTTCAGACAGTGGGTGGGTGCGACAAGCCTTTGCCTTAGGTTTAATATTTCATACATACATAGTCCATCTCTAACTTTTCCCATTTAGAAGTATCGACTGCTTTTATACTTCTGGGTGAAGTATTGCCTTTCTTCTTGCAAGGGCAAGGACGCTGACATTGATTCTCATCAAGCTTTAATTTAAAGAGGACAATATAATGAAAACATTATGTGCACACTTGTCTGCTCTCAGCTCCGCGATTCATCATAATCACAGAACGTTTAATATGTGTCTTCAACTGAAAATGCCCGTTCTGGGCAAATGACAAGTTGGTGGTGTTTTATGGTAGATTTTTTTTCTTTTTTTTTTTTTTTTTTTTCTGTTTTGAGATTTGCCTTATAGGACATAGTAGACAAGGAAACAGAGATTAAACAAAAATGGAGTTAAGGAACAATTCTAAGTACATCAGCCTCCTAGAAACTTTGCTGTCACTACTTTTCAAAGGTGACCCAACATAAGTCAGACTATGTATATTATTTTCAATTCTGGAAGTGTTTAAGCGTTATTTCACAGCTAGGGTGCACAGAAGTAAAGAAATGCAGTTTAAAAAGTACGTATGTCCACAGCCTGGATGATTTTCACACTGTAAAGGTGTGAAAAGTGTGGATGGCATTTTGATTACAGCTGTGCACATCTGGTGAACCAAGAGATTGGATAAAAATATATTTATTTAGTCACTAGTACAATCAATCACATGTCTCTCTATATATATACATATATAATTATATAAACTATTTATAGATAGAAAATTTTAGTAGATATATATACACACAGTTTTGCATGCACGCACTCAAGCACAACTTACCTGATGTTCACAGAACAAAATGTTCACAGTAGTGAATGGCCGGAGTGTAAAACCCGCTCACTGCTGCTTGACTGATTACACCACCAAAAACACCATTATCAAACACTTCTGGTTTAAGGTGAGAGACAGAAGTGGGCCGACCTGGCTGGTAGCCAAGGGTGCAAGGTCACACACAGGCAGGCTCTTTCCCCGTGTGAATGACCTCTGCTGTTTCCCCACCATCTGCCTCATCAATCCCACCACCAAGGCAGGAGGTGAGGAGGATTTTTCCCGGCTCCCTTTACTTCTCCCGGGCTTAGACTTCCTCTCCTGGCCTCAGGTACCACTGCAGCCTTGTCCCCCTCCCTCTATTTTATCCTGTCCCGGGGATTAAATGTCCCAATGTCCCTTCGGTGTCACTGTTCCCCACAGAAATTTGGGGTCGGTCAGCTTCCCGGGGCTCCATCACAGCAACTGCCTGTTCCCGTTTTCCCGTATTTTTCCTCTAGCATACAGCTATCCAACACAGGTGTCAGCTGAACAAGGGGACACTTCATGGCCTGGAAGTCTGAAAGGATGTCACATCCCAGACTTCCCTCTTGCGAGAAACTTCTCTGGGTATCAGGGTGATGAGATGAGCTGCCTTCTTACCTATAGATGTTTGCTGGCAAATGTCACTGGATTAGTAGTGTGGCCAGCTCCTCTGGTTTTATCATTATATATATTTTAATCTTAGTGTCAAACAATTTCCCAATTTCAGTCTTGCAAAATTTCCAGTTTTCAGAATAGTCCCTGCTCAGAGAAGACAAAAAGTGGGCACTGCTCACTGTGCATGCTGCTGCCCTAGTAAAATGAGTTCCCAGCATTTCCAGGGAGACAGAAGGGCCTAAGAAAAGATTTATTTAGGGGTTATGCAAATAACTGTAGAGAACATGGGACTGGACATTGAAAAGGAGCGAGAAAATGGACAGCAAGAATGGTGGTGGATATAAGGTAATAAGAAGTAGAAGAAAAAAATCAACACAGTGCAGGAAAATGTCTAGACTGGTGAATAAAACAGGCCAGGAGCTGTTGTCTGGCCCTGAGGCCAACTTCACTTGCATCTTTATAGTTACAATCTTTCTTCTGCTCCACCTCCATCTCCCCAAAACCCCAAAACCAGACAAGCAGGGCCTTCTGGAAGCAGGCCCTAGGTCTGTGCTAGTTTTCAAAGTAGCCCAGCTGCTGCCTGGGAGAGTACTGGTGGCTTGCAGGTGCACTGTGTACCAACATACACCACAACCTGGTCCTATTTCGTGTACGTCACAGAATCACAGAATCACAGAGTGTTAGGGATTAGAAGGGACCTCAAAAGATCATCTAGTCCGATTCCCCTACCAGAACAGGAACATCTAGATGAGGCTACACAGGAATGTGTCCTGGCGGGTTTTGAATGTCTCCAGAGTAGGACACTCCACAACCTCCCTGGGCAGCCTATCCCAGTGTTCTGTCACCCTCACTGAGAAGAAGTTTCTTCTCAAATTTAAGTGGAACCTCTTGTGTTCCAGTTTGAACCCATTACCCCTTGTCCTACCATTGGTTGTCACCGAGAAGAGCCTGGTTCATTCCTCGTGACACTCACTCTTTATATATTTGTAAACATTAATAAGGTCACCCCTCACTCTCCTCTTCTCCAAGCTAAAGAGCCCCAGCTCCCTCAGCCTTTCCTCATAAGGGAGATGCTCCACCACCTTAATCATCTTCATGGCTCTGCACTGGACTCTCTCCAGCAGTTCCCTGTCCTTCTGGAACTGAGGGGCCCAGAACTGGACACAGTATTCCAGATGCGGTCTCACCAGGGCAGAGTAGAGGGGGAGGAGAACCTCTCTGGACCTACTAACCACTCCCCTTCTAATACACCACAGGATGCCATTGGCCTTCCTGGCCACAAGGGCACAGTGCTGGCTCATGGTCATCCTGTTGTCCACTAGGAGCCCCAGGTCCCTTTCCCCTACACTGCTCTCTAATAAGTCATTCCCCAACTTATACTGGAACCTGGGGTTGTTCCTGCCCAGATGCAATACTCTACACTTTCCCTTGTTATATTTAATTACATTTTTCCCTGCTCAACTCTCCAGCCTGTCCAGGTCCCGCTGGATGGCAGCACAGACTTCTGGCATGTCAGCCACCCCTCCCAGCTTGGTGTCATCAGCAAACTTGCTTATAGTACACTCCATTCCCTCATCCAAATCGTTCATGAATATATGGAATAATACCTGCCCCAGTACTGACCCCTGAGGCACTCCACTATGTACAGGCCTCCAACTAGACTCTGCCCCATTGACCATGACTCTCTGGCTTCTTTTCTTCAGCCAGTTCATAGTCCACCTCACTACCCGATCGTCCAGACCGCACTCCCTCAGTTTAGCTGTAAGGATGTTGTGGGAGACTGTGTCAAATGCTTTACTGAAGTTAAGGTAAACCACATCCACCGCTCTGCCATCATCTATCCACCTCGTTATATCATCATAAAAGGCGATGAGATTGGTCAAGCAAGACGTCCCCTTGGTGAAGCCATGTTGGCTGCCCCTAATGACCCTCTTATCCTTGATATGCCTTGAGATGGTACCAAGGGTAAGTTGTTCCATCACTTTCCCAGGGATGGAGGTGAGGCTGACCAGTCTATAATTACCCGGGTCCTTGTTCTTGCCCTTTTTGAAGACTGGAGTGACATCAGTCCACAAAAAGGGCTGCAGAGCTGACCCTGGCAACTACAGGCCTGTCAGCCTGACCTCGGTGCCTGGTGGGGTTGTGGAGCAGATCATCCTGAATGGAATCACACAGCACCTTCAGGATGGACAAGGGATCAGACCCAGCCAGCATGGGTTTAGGAGGAGCAGGTCCTGTCTGACCAACCTGATCTCCTTTTATGATCAGGTGACTCACCTGGTGGATGAGGGGAAAGCCATGGATGTGGTCTATCTGGACTTCAGCAAGGCCTTTGACACTGTCTCCCACAATATACTCTTGCAAAAGCTGGTAGCCCATGGCTTGGACAAGTGTACTCTACACTGGGTTAAGAACTGGCTGGAGGGCCGGGCTCAGAGAGTGCTGGTGAATGGGGCTGCATCTAGCTGGCGGCCAGTCACTAGTGGTGTTCCCCAGGGGTCAGTGTTGGGTCCAGTCCTGTTTAACATCTTTATTGATGATTTAGATGAGGGGATTGAGACCATCATCAGCAAATTTGCTGGTGACACCAAGTTGGGAGGGAGTGTCGACCTGCTGGAAGGCAGGAGGGCTCTGCAGAGGGATCTGGATAGACTGGAAAAATGGGCTGATTCCAATGGGATGAAGTTCAATAAGGCCAAGTCCCAGGTGCTGCAGTTTGGTCACAACAACCCCCTGCAGCGCTACAGGCTGGATGCAGAGTGGCTGGAGAGCAGTCAGACAGAAAGGGACCTGGGGGTACTAATTGACAGGAAGCTCAACATGAGCCAACAGTGTGCCCAGGTGGCCAAGAAGGCCAACGGTATCCTGTCCTGTATCAAAAACAGCGTGGTCAGCAGGACAAGGGAAGTGATCCTTCCCCTGTACTCTGCATTGGTGAGGCCACACCTGGAGTATTGTGTTCAGTTCTGGGCCCCTCAGTTCAGGAAAGACATTGAAGTGCTGGAGCGGGTCCAGGGAAGAGCAACACGACTGGTGAAGGGACTTGAACATAAGACCTATGGGGAGAGGCTGAGGGAGCTGGGGTTGTTTAGTCTAGAGAAGAGGAGGCTTAGAGGTGACCTCATCACTCTCTATAACTACCTGAAGGGAAGTTATAACCAGGTGGGGATTGGTCTCTTCTCCCAGACAGTTAGCAATAGGACAAGGGGGCATGGGCTTAAACTCTGCCAGGGGAAATTTAGGCTGGATATTAGAAAGAAATTCTTTACAGAGAGAGTGGTCAGGCATTGGAATGGCCTGCCCAGGGAGGTGGTGGACTCGCCATCCCTGGAGGTTTTTAAACTGAGATTGGACATGGCACTTAGTGCCATGATCTAGTAAATGGACTAGAGTTGGACCAAGGGTTGGACTTGATGATCTCTGAGGTCTTTTCCAACCCAGTCGATTCCATGATTCTGTGATTCTGCGATTTGCTTTCCTCCAATCCTCAGGCACCTCTCCCGTTTCCCAAGACTTGGCAAAGATGATGGAGAGCGGTCCAGCAATGACCTCAGCCAGCTCCCTCAGCACCCGCGGGTGCATCCCATCCAGACCCATGGATTTATGGGTGTCCAGATTGCCTAATTGCTCCCTAACCCAGACCTCATCAACCAAGGCAAACTCCCCCATTGTCCCGACTTCCTCTGGGGCCTCAGGTGTACGGGGCTCCTCAGGACAGCCTCCAGCAGAGTAGACAAAGTAACTGAAACATTGAACTGTAACATTTAACTGTAACAAATTAGCAAAGTAACATTCAGTAACTCTGCCTTCTCTGTATCTTCTGTCACCAGGGCACCAACCTCATTCATCAGTGGGTCTACGTTGCCTCTGGTGTTAGTTTTATCTGCAACATATTTGAAAAAGCTCTTTCTGTTGTCTTTGACCCCTCTTGTCAGGTTTAATTCTAAGAAGGCCTTAGCTTTCCTAGTTGCCTCCCTACACCCTCTGACAACAGCCTTATATTCTTCCCAAGTGGCCAGCCCCTCCTTCCACAATCTGTAAACTCTCCTCTTCTACTTGAGCTTACCCAGCAGTTCCCTGTTTAACCACGCAGGTCTCCTGGCTCTCTTCCTTGACTTCCTACATGTCGGGATGCTCTGATCTTGAGCTTGGTAGAAGCAGTCCCTGAGCACTAACCAATTATCTTGGGCCCCTTTACCTTCAAGCAGCCTTGCCCATGGGATTTCCCTTAGCAATTGTTTGAAAAGGCCAAAGTTTGCCCTGCTGAAGTCCAGGGTTGCAATTCTGCTTGCTATTCTGTTCCTGCCACACAAGATCCTGAACTCCACCATTTCATGGGCACACATAGATAAGATATAGATGTAGACATAGACATAGATATATATACAGATATGGAGAATGTGACAACTGATAAAAGAAAGAAATATAGGCCACAAATGGATGTGGAGGACCACAGAAGCCAGGACTGGCGGAGACACATGAAAAAGCATTATTTAGACAGCTTTGTGTACAGGCTAATTGCTGTGGGATGCAGTAAGATAGCAAGGCAGGTCCCCACCTAAGCAAAGGAAAACAAAGCAGCCATAAAGCGATGGAGAGGGAAGCTGCTTAAATGCCTAGTGATTGACTTATTGAAGTATGAACCTGAGATGACCATTAACAAATTTGAAGTCAGATTCACTCTAAAAGTGAAATTATGACAAGATAAACAAAATCAATGCCATTGAAAAACCCTAATGATTTGTAAGCCAATTTCCTGATTTTTTTTTTTTTTTTTTTTGGCACACACTCTTCCTTAACACCTCTCTTTGGTGCAGGTGAAAGCAGCAAGAAGGATCAGATTGCTCATCTCAGTAGCCTGCTACTTACTATCAGTGATCAGTGCGTGTGACTGTGGCATGGTCCAAAAACATCATTCATTGATGAGTGACATAGTTATCCGGTCACTAAAACAGAATTTACATACTACAAATCATTTAAAGTTCATTAAAAATCTCTTTGTGCATTCTGTGCATATGCCTGTGCTCCTGTCTACTATCACTAGTCTCCTTCTTTTAACTGAGGTTATGGACAAGATCAGAAGTGAAGGTTAACTAACTTTCCCATCCTAGATTTTAAGTCCAGAGTCCCAGTTTCAATTAGAGGCACAGGTGACAATGGAGTAGGAAGTAACAATCCTTTCCATTCTCAGCAAGATGGGGAGTACTGGGTCTGGCTAGGGTGGAGTTAACTTTCTTCTTATCAGGCTGTATGGTGCTGTGTTTTGGATTTGGGGCTAAAACAGTGTGGCTAACACACTGATGTTTTGGCTGTCGCTGAGCAGCGCTGGCACAGCACCAAGGCTTTCTGTTTTACTGTTCTGCTCCCCCTCTCATGTCCCCCAGTGAGCGGCATGGGGGTGAGCAAGAAGCTGAAAAGAGAAACAGCTGGGCCAGCTGAGCCATACTGGCTAATAGGATACTCCATAACATGGTGCTCAGCAACAAAATTTGCAGTAGAGAAAGAAGGAAATTGGGGATTTTGTCTTTCAAGTTTTCCATTGCTCAGAGACTGGCTGGGCATTGATCTGCTTGTGGAAGCTGGTGAGTGATTGCCTTTGCATCACTTATATTTTTTTTTCTCTTTCCTTCATGTATTACACTGTGTTTACCTCAACTGGCAGGAGTTTTCTTGCTTTTCCTCTTCCCGTTCTATCCCCTGTCCTTCTGGAAGAGGTAGGAGGCACGAGCAAACAGTTGTGTGGGTGCTTGGCTGCTAAACAGTGTTAATAAGCTACACTAGGATTTTATCCCAGCCTTGTAAAACTTTTACCAAAGTGGAAGGAATTTGTTATGCATATTTTTATGTCATACATAGAAACATATAAAAATCTGTTTAAAATATTATTTTGTTAATGCAAAAATGATTTAGAGGTGAGTTAATGGCCAGTTTGATTGAAAATTTTAATTCTTTAAAATAACTTTAACAAAAGTGGTCTTGAATTTTATCCCAAAATTCAAAATACAGACTCACCACAGAAAAACTACATTTCCTAACCAAGCTTTTACCCTTATAAGCAACACTTATCAACATAGCCAACCTATTTCAATGACCAAGTAGAATAATCTTGCAGTGACCCATCTGAAATAATTTTTTTCAACAGAGATTAAAAACCTTGGATATCTAAATGCAGAGATAAATTTTTGCTCCAGTTGCTACTTGCTAGAAAAACTCAGGCATAAAACAGAGAAAATGAATGTCCTTCCTTATCTGAAAATGTTACTTCTCAGAATGAGCATAGCTATTGGACTGGGCATAGTGTCTTTATCTTTTAATAATAGTTGTGAAATTAAGTTTGTACATACTATACTTTTTGCTCAATTTAAGTCTTTAATCTATAATGATCCTACTAACGTTATTTTCTGCTTCTAAAGTCCTGTTCTGGTAATGATTTCTGGAATCAGACTAGAGTTCTGCCCCGATCCAGGATGCTGTGTTGTCCGTGATGTGGTAGAATAAACAGGGATCGTCTGCAAACCATGTCCCAGACAGTGGATTAGGAAAGCTGAAAAACCTTTTGAAAATGAAACTAATTCTCTCTATTACTGCAATGCAAGATATATATGACCTGTGACTTTTTTTTTTTCTTAAACAAGCTGTAGTGGCATTGGAACCCATCACCCATTTCTCAATTCAGGAAAAATTGTATGGAAAGAAATGAAAAGAAACGCCACATTGCACGGATTCTCATACATTGTATGATAACCATTTTAACGGTAAATGGTCTTCTGAAGCTTCCTTTTTTATTGCCAAAACTATGAAATTAATTCATGATGGTCACCTGCCTAGGTTTTTTTTTTGTTTGTTTGTTTTTGTTTTTGTTTTTGTTTTTTTAATGCAACACTTTTGTTTTTTATGTTCCCTTACAGGGAGCACTTTCTCTCCCTCACATGCAAGGTCCTGGTGGTGGCATCGGGCAGAGGCTCAGGGGAGATGCTCTGGCCCAGCGGTCCTGCTGCTCTCTGCCCAGCAGTGTCAGTGAAACCAGCTCCTGTCTCTCAGGGGCCGCTGGGCTGGAGCATGAACATGCTGCTGTCACACAGAGTGGGAACTATCCCTGAAGCACAGTTTGCAAAGGCATGGATCCCACAGCTGGAGAAGTAAGCAGAGTTTTCTCTCTTGCAGAGGGAGACTCATGCCTCCTCCTGTCCTGCTTCATCCATTTACTGCTCGGAGGTGCAGGAGCAAGGGCTGTCTTAGCAAAGATCTCATCTTCTCCCCTCTTCTAAACCAACACTCTTCCCTATCCCCACTCTCTGGCTCTTTTATGAAGGGTTTATGAAGACTTATGGCAACCTCTTAGATTTTATACCTCATAAAACCTTTCTGCGTAAAGGATTTTGATAAGTAGAAGGCTCACTGGGGATCTTATTAATGTATACAAATACCTGAAGGGAAGGTGTAAAGAAAATTGAGCCAGACTCTCCTCAGTGATGCCCAGCGACAGGACAAGAGTCAATGGGCACAAATGGAGAAAAAGGAGGTACCCTCTGCACACCCCCCCCCCGCCTTTTTTTTTTAGTGTGAGGGTGTTGAAAATTGGAACTGGTTGCCCAGAGAGGCTGTAGAATCTCCATGCTTGGAGATATTCAAAACCTGACTGGACACGGTCCAGGGCAATAGGGTTGAGGTCATGGTTCTGCTTTGAGTAAAGGAGTTTGACTAGATGGTCACCAGAGGTCTCTTCCACCCTCATCTAGTCCTTGATTTTGTGATCTGCTGCTTGTTTCTTCTCCTAACCATTTTTGGAAGGAATTTTGGACCCTTGTTTTTTATACAGCTTTGCAGCCAGCTATCCAAGGCACACAAACCTACAATCAAAAATTTACAAAAACAGTAAGAGATTAATGCACACTTATGTACAGCTGGATTTGACATTCCTCTGCTCAGTTCTGGAACCTTTTCTCCACTCCTGGATGGTGCTCTGTAACCTAGTATTTCAGTATATCATAGCAACAACCACCAGAAATGGCAAAATCACCCTTTTGGCCTGACTTGTGTTCAGTCATTTCTTTCCACTCCTCAGGAGGTGTTTTAACTTTATCTGCATGACTACTAACAGTAGGGATCTTCTGCCACCTTGTAGACAGTAAATCCAGTGGTTAAGTGTAGCTGGCTTCTGCCTGGATACAAGCAATGAAATGAAACTCTTTGGACAGTCATGCTTCAGCCTCCTGTCAGTGTATTTTCTGTTGTCTCTTTAAGATGGTGTCTGGTCCCAACAAAGCTGGGCCAGCTGTAGCTGAACAGCTGTACCACTTGATGCTGTACGAAACAGTTCTGTCTGTGTGCACAGCCTGTCTTCCTCTGATCAGTCTCCAGATTTTCAGACCTTTCAGGTTGGAAGGCTCACCACTATATTGTGCAAAGCCTTCAAAAATCTCCTTAGGGTTTTCTTCCTCCTAAATCCTCTTCTGTCATTTGCTTCACTGTCACCATGACAGCTTAAAGCTAATCTTTAATGTTTCTGTCCCATTCATCTCCTGCTTTCCAGGCATGAGTTAGTCTTCCTGTGGCTTTCTGTTGATAGCTACCTGCCAGGCCTTGGCTCTCAAAAACAAATCATTTGGTGATGCTTCAGACATTTCTGGATTTAGCAATGACATTTTCTGACTTCCTCCCCATGGATGAATTTCTGACCCTCCACAGGGACGATTTCAGTCCACACATGTTCCTGTTTCAGATTCATCCCTGAGTATGTCCTGCAGCTTTCTCAGTGTTTTGCACATCACATTTAAATGTGGCCATTCTGCTGCTTTGGTCTTTTCTAAGCTTGCTCCAGTCATCTGGCATTTCACCCCACACACCATCAGCAATGCATCCCTGTTCTGTCCATGTTTAGTGCACAGAAATAGCTCCCAGCTTGTCTTCTTCACACCACCAGCACTGTCCTGTACAATTTTAATAGGCAGCCCAGTGAAAGTTGACAAAGGGCACCAGGCTGTGTATTGATTGTGGAGTGACTGAGGGTGGCACATCCACACCCACTGTTTTCAGTAGATGATGTGTCATGGGCCATTTCCCAGCCCTTCTCCCCTCCTGTATTCAGGGCGACAGGGGTTCACACAAAGGAGGTGCATTGGAATGCCTCTTGTTAGGCTTACAGCTGCCTTGAACTATGATCCCTACACAAGCAACACAAAGGGAAAATGAGGAACACAAAGAGAAGGATGGATACTTGCTACAAAGCCATGCTGCCAGTTAAGTGAATGCTGCAGAAGTAGCTTCACATTTGTGACCCAGCTGTAAGGTAACAACAAAGAGCTTCTGGTTCACAGGTGTCTGGGTGGGGATGATGTCTTAAGCTTTGCTTACAAAAGCAAAAGTGTTTGTGTTACCAAGGTATGATGAAGGGAAATCTAAAGCTGTTGAGGATGAATAAATGAATGTAAATCTGGGAGAGCTGCCCTTGTGCCAGTACTCATGGCACAGGGGGAGGCATTCCAGGGCACTCGATCTTGTGCAGAGCACTTCAGCTCTCACAGTGCAGAGTCTCTCAAGTGGCTCTTCACTTTTGTTCCTTTATCCAGATCTTGTTAAACTGTAGTCAAGGTGTCTGCAGTGCTAGCCAGCTCCAGCCACCAGAAAAGAGAGCAAAGGTAATATGGCTTTGAGCCTTTCTCAGGAAAGCCAATGTAATTATTACTTACACTAACTGCAAACTCAAAATACCCTGCTCCCTACCCCAATGAACTTACCATCTCATTGAGGACAAGACTTGTAACATTTCTCCTCAGAACTGTCATCATGATTGTCTCATCTATTCTCCTCAGTTCCTCTCTCTGCCTATGCTTTCCCAAAAATACAGGTCTTCATTGTCCACCAGCCCACATCTTCTTGGCATACTTTTGTGTCATACTCTGGTGTCTTCCACTCACAGCAAGAACATCAATACAATATCTGAATTCAGAACGAAACTACTCTATTTTTCTTTCTTCCTCAAATCTCATATCTCTGTGATGGGTAAGGCGGGTGACAACCTATGAAACTGTTTATTTTATTCAGTGGTAGAAACCAGACTGTTTATCTGTCCTTTTGATTTTTTTTATCTTTCTACTTTGCCTTCCATGTGTTTTAACTCACTATGTGTTACTGCTTTCTGTGTATGTAAGGATGGCACATAGCACAATTTGGCAAGTTTGACAAGTACTTATAAATACCACTACAATGCACGATACTAATTACAGAGAAGTAAGAAAATTCTTACAATAATTTCTATATTTTCCTGTATGTGCTTTGACAGAACCCAGCTTGCTTAAAGGCTTTTCAGCTTTCTAGTACTTTCCTATAAGACTCTGATTCCAGTTTCTCATCTTTACGTTCTCAAAGTCACACTTTGAATTTCAGCTTCAAAAGACAAGTTATCATGAAAGAGACACTGTTGAAATTGTAGCTGTAGTAAACCATTTGTGAGAAAAAAACAAGAAGCTTTCATGTATTAACTTATTTGACACAAATGCTCTGTTATATTCTGAAGTCATTGAGTTTGAATCAAACCAGCAAACTAGAATTTTGATTCAACAGCATAAACTACTCCAAGTGTCCCAGAAAAGTCTGAACAATGGTGATCTTTTAGCTGAACAGTACTTGAGTCTGCAAAGCAATCAGGATTTGAGTTTGAGTTTGTTATGCAACCAGGAGCAAGAACATTTCAGGCAACTTGAATTTTAAAGTGAACAATTTGCATTGTACTGTTAGCACTTTGTTGCTGAATAGTGTAGTGTCCCTGCATACCACTGCTCTCTTCAACACTGGGAGCTTGATTTCTCATTGCTTTACACCTCTTCAAGTGGTTCATGGCTGTGTGAAGTGGGTATTTAAAAGATACCATTTAATCATATTTCATGCCTACTTTGCACAGGATGTAGAGAACAGCCTTTATATGTCACTCCAGCTCCCCATTACCGTAGACATCATGATCTCTTAACGTACTAAATCTGTCATATTTGAAAACATAAAACCATCTGGTTTTCCCCACACTCGTTTCAGGAACTAGTGCCTTGATGGACTAAATGGGCATTTTAAAAGTATTTACTTGTTTGAGTCTTGCATCCCCATCTTATTTTGCCCATATTAACATCATAAAGGGAATATAAAGAGATTTAAATAGGCCAGATGGCACCTCTGGGACTGAGGGGATACCCTGCCAGCACGCTCCTAGACCACTTACTCTCAGCTTGTTATATGGAAGCTGGAGGTTTCTGTATTCCAAAACGTGTAAACATCTCAGACACCAGCTGGTTCCTGAGGTAGTTATTAAGGAAGACAGAAAATACAGGAGATACTGAATCTCAGTCCACAAAATCATTAACTCAATGAATGCACTGTCATTTTTGCAGTATCCAGACCATTAGATGACAGGGCAAGATTAAAAGAATAAAAAAAAAGACTACTTTAATCAGAGCTTTGTGAAGTGTGTTAATTGTCTACAGGGGACAAGATGCTACAATGAAAAACTACGGTTTAAACTCCCTTTTCTGAGACTCTGGAGCTTGCATTTGTTCTGAGCGAGCAGCGCGTTGGGTAGGGACTCTGGGGTAAACCTAGAGTGGATGTGTTTTGTGATCAGCGGACTGTGTAATGAAATACTGATGCAATATATTTCCCTTTTTCTGCAGGGGAGACCCCCTGGGATTGGATGTAGATACATTTGATGTTATAAAGAACTTAAACCTGGTAATAAATGTGTGCATATCTTTTCCTAAAAAAAGAGGTATGAATTTTGATGCACTGACTATTTAATAAGTGTGGAGTTGTTTTTTTTCCAAGCAATATAACAAATCTGCCTTGCAATGCTTTCTTCTTTGCAGTTTGGAACTGTATTATATGCACACCATGTATAAGCAGCCCAGCAAGAAAGCTAAAGAAGCCAGTGGGGTTGAGCAAAGCAGCCCAACCACTGCAAGCCTACATGAGTACTCCTTTGGTAGAGCTTCCTGCCCATTCTACTCTGTATCCACTTGCTTTCAGCTTCCCCTTCACACACCTGTACTATGGGTTTCTGGCAGTATATTTACATGATGGTAGCTTATTTATTATCAGAGATGTGAAAGACAAAGTCTGACCTGAATTCCCATTTCTTTTTTTCAGTGTCATAAACTCTAGGTTACATACCCAGTGGCATGTATTCTGACAAAAGCCACCAGAATGCTTCAGAGTCTCTCCTGCAAGAACAGAATCACAGAATCACAGAATGTTAGGGATTGGAATGGACCTGAAAAGATCATCTAGTCTGATCCACCCCGCCAGAGCAGGAACATCTAGATGAGGCTACACAGGAATGCGTCTAGGCGGGTTTTGAATGTCTCCAGAGAAGGAGACTCCACAACCACCCTGGGCAGCCTGTTCCAGTGTTCTGTTACCCTCAATGTGAAGAAGTTTCTTCTCACATTTGAGTGGAACCTCCTGTGTTCCAGTTCGTACCCATTGCTCCTTGTCCTATCATTGGTTGTCACCGAGAAGAGCCTGGCTCCATCCTTGAGACACTCATCCTTTCCATATTTATAAACATTAATGAGGTCAACCCTCAGTCTCCTCTTCTCCAAGCTAAAGAGCCCCACCTCCCTCAGCCTTTCCTCATAAGGGAGATGCTCCACCACCTTAATTATCTTCATGGCTCTGCACTGGACTCTCTCCAGCAGTTCCCTGACCTTCTTGAACTGAGGGGCCCAGAACTGGACACAATATTCCAGATGCGGTCTCACCAGGGCAGAGTAGAGGGGGAGGAGAACCTCTCTTGACCTAAGCCTAACTTTCCTTTGCACCTCTCTCTCAAGCAGGCGAAGTCTATGCTTTGAACTGCTAGAGCTCTCCCTCTCCCTCTCCCTCTCCCTCTCCCTCTCCCTCTCCCTCTCCCTCTCCCTCTCCCTCTCCCTCTCCCCCTCCCCCTCCCCCTCCCCCTCCCCCTCCCCCTCCCCCTCCCCCTCCCCCTCCCCCTCCCTCTCCTCTCCTCTCCTCTCCTCTCCTCTCCTCTCCTCTCCTCTCCTCTCCTCTCCTCTCCTCTCCTCTCCTCTCCTCTCCTCTCCTCTCCTCTCCTCTCCTCTCCTCTCCTCTCCTCTCCTCTCCTCTCCTCTCCTCTCCTCTCCTCTCCTCTCCTCTCCTCTCCTCTCCTCTCCTCTCCTCTCCTCTCCTCTCTTTCCTTCACACTCTCCAGAGCAAACAGCTACAGGTGCACTCAGCAGTTGTAGTAACCTCAGCATCCAGCTTCTCAGTGCCGTGGACACCAGCGAGGACCCAGGCCACCATCCCGCAGGAACTTCCGTCCAAGCACTCTTTCCTCCAAGGGGATCTCGCTAAAAAAACCGCATTTACAGGATGCTCACAGCCGCCCAACCCGGAGCAGGGACTGTGCAAGTGAAGTGGGGCCAGTTCGGGTGGAAAAATGATGAATTGCGATGGTTGAAGGCCCGCGCTGTGATAGCATCACTAGGTGGCACTGCGACGCTGTGGCGGGGGCTGCCGCCCAGCAGCCGGCACCGGGACCCTTCCTTGCCGGCTCCCTCGGCCAGTTTGTCTGGATGAAGCCAATGACGGATTTTTCCGTATGTTTTGACAGCGAGATAAAAATGGGATCTGCCAGCTGAATAATCCCGTTCCCTCTCTGTACAGTGAATAAAGCACCGAGAAGGATTTTTTTCTCGTCTGTTTCTTCCAGCAGGTGTCTGTTTCTTCCAGCAGGTGCATGGAGGCTGGTGGTTTCTCTCACATAAAAATCTGCGTGGTCTGCAGGAGTGGGAAATCAAGCTTCACCACAAGCTTACCTTAATTTTGAATTGTGCAGCAGAGTTATAACAAAGTATTTTAGTAGAACCTTGTACTCACGCATGCTTTGCACCTTTCAAAATTCCTCAAAATAGAGCTGACCTGTCATGGAGACCTTGTTCTAGCCCCTGCAGAAATTTCCCACCCAGACTGGACACACAATGCAGCAGCTGACAAACAACAGCATCCCTGATGTAATGGGGGGAGGCTGGCATTTCTTGATTCTGCACATGACTAAGCCAGAAGGACACAAACTGCTCACTGCAGACCATGTCAGAGAAGCTGTGTGAAAGACAGGCTGGAAAAAGATGGAATTCCATTTTAATTGCATTTGGCTAAAATAGGGCATGGGGATGCTAAGTAAATAACACTGCTAGAGGCAACAGCAGCATTTCCACATTCCACTTCTCAAAAGTGAAAAAATAAACATGCTATATTAGTGAGGCTTTGAGCCTGAATATCTGAAGGTAGTATTAAGCCTTTGGATGAATTACAAATTAAACCAGTGTTCAAGCATTAGAAAAATAGATGGGATTAATTGCAAATATGACCTCGGATCCTTGGCCTAGAAGCAGTCCTCAGCTTAATGAAGCTCCTGGAAGAGCCTTTGTTTTGATAACTAAGAAGCACTCTCTGTGTAGGATCAGTAAACAGTTCAATACTAGAGATGGATCATATTCCGACTGCATAAGATTTCATTTACATTGACCTATTTGGCAAAGACTATGAAAAGATATTTCTAAATCCGTAGTACACATGAAATTTAAAGTGTTATTGTGGTAATTTCTGAGGATGTTCCACCTAATTATCGGTCTTTTGAAGGACTATAAAGCATCAGTCCCAAGAAAACCTCCAATATTATGATGACGGCAATATTTACAGACACACATGTGCAGATACATGTGTCTTTGTGAGCCTGTGTTGGTAGTACGTTTGCGATTTAAATCTGACTTTCAAAGTTTAGTCAGGGTAGAGACATATTCTGAGCTAACCTAAGAGAGAGAAAATATCTTTGGAAGGCATATGGTCATTTCTTACAAATGAGCTGGCATAGAGTTTCTGGAAATAGCTGTTGCAGTTTTGATAGGGGAATAGTGTCGTGTTTCCTCACCACCAGACAGATTTTTGCAGATCCTAGAAAGGCCTTGCTGTTTACTGAACTCTGCTTATTTATCAGAGCTGTCACATCCGTTAAGATGAGTTTTTAAATAAACTCTCATTATGTAGTCACCTCAACAAGCGGCTAAAGAAAGCAATCCTGGGCAACCTTTACAAATGAGTTCCTCTCTACAGCTTTTGTATAATTGTCATCCTGATCAATACCTGAGTAATTGAAATCCTCCAAGATCAAAGTTGTGACCCTCTGACTGCCCTGATACCTGATCTGCTTTCTCTTACTCCTGTAGAGGAGGACAACAACATCCAGAGTCAGATGATTTGACTTGTTGTCCAAAATGCTAACCAGTCTGCCTCTGCTGTGCCAAAATATATCCTCTCCTTAAAAGCTCAACAGCCTCCTTTCATTTTCTGCTTCTGAAATCTAAGTATCATTTTATACACTTAAAAATAATAAATCTATCCGTGTTTCTACATGCAAGATAAAATTGCATCTTTTATCATAACTTGAACATACTTTTTAGGCTCAATAGCTGTTTTTATAGTTTTGAGAAAAATAAAATCATGTTGCTACCCATCCAGTCTCATTTCTTATCTCGTTTTGCTTGTCCTGGAGTGAAATCCTGGCCACAATGTAAGCAATTATAAACTTCAGGTGAACTGAATGACTCCAAGATTTTTCCCTGTAAATTTTCTTATACTATTCCCAATGTATTTAGATGCAATTAGATTATTTTAAAATCCTGATACTAATAGTTACAGTAATTATTTTTTAATTTTTAATGTAATACAACAGAAAGTTTCTAGTTATGTAGTTCATTAACAAATCATCAAGAAACTTATAAAATCAAGGTTTTCTGTAAGTATATTTTTTTCAAATGTTCAAAACTTCGTAGTTTACAGACAAAAAAATATCCCAAGTCTCAGGACTTAAGACTCAAGTCTTCAGTATTTTAATGGGAGCCAGATTCCTGACTCCACTTGGATCCTTAATGAAATCAGCAGGTCTGCACGGTGTAGGACCCTGCACAAATCCCATTTCCAGACTCTGTATACACTCATTATGAAACAGTAAAAAGGTGGTATTAGACACTGGCGGCATGGATGGGCTGAAGGGATATAGCACCAACAAACATTCTGGCATATATTTTAAAGTTCTGGGGTTTTGTTTGTTTGTTTGCTTGTTTTATAAACTTACATAGCTTTTATAATGCACTTCAGTGCATATGAAGTGGTAGCTTTGAGCATGATTTTCATACACTAGGAAGGAACTGAAAATAAAGCATATTGCCACTAAAAAAATACTGTGCATTGCATCTAGTACTAGAGGATCATGTAGGACTGTGGCAGGCTCTGTATATTAAACATTTTCAAGGATTTCCATTTTGCAGTAGGACAGCTCTAGAGGTATCTTAACACAGGACTGATTCATATTCAACAATCTGCTCTTTCAGATAAGAAACATCTAATTTAGATTTTTTTGAGACTTAAAATAATTAGTTTTGTACAAATTTTATCTTAGAATTTTGTGGTTTCTACTTGATCAGCTATTTCTTCTAAGCTACTCATAAGTCTCAAATGTTGAAAATTTTCCACTTGGTTTAAACAGGTTGCTAGTCATCAGGACTTCTTTTTCTAAGACCAGTTTTAAGTGTGTTTTTTTCTTCCTTTGTCTTTAATTTATTCTTGGTTGTTGAAAAATCACATATAAAAATTAATCAGCTTGAAGTTGCTGAAGTAAAGGAAGTTAGCCCTCTCTGAAAGGAGAGAATTACTTCATGGAGGGTTTTTCCATTATTTGTGTCACTAGCATAATATTTTGCAGTAACAACAATATCTACACAAAACAGAAAAGATTCAGTAAGTAAAACTAGCTAGACATGATCCAGGCTCCCTGGCACCATGTACCTTCAATTTACTGATTATTTCTATCCAATATACTTCAGATAGAACTTCACAGCTCGAGTCTCCTTGGCTCTATTAGCCTCCCTTTTATTTGATTTGAAATCACTCTAAAGGTAAGAAATCAGGCTAGCTGCTAGATACTATCTGCTAATTGCTCCTGCAGATAATGAGCACCCTAAGGGGCAAAAAAAGGTTACAAGACCTATGGAGACACATCAGAAATGCATAATTTATGCTTCTTCCAGCAGTTAACATTGCAATGTTTCTGTGTGCACAGTCTATCTTATGCTGTTCAGCCTCCAGCTTTTCAGGCATTTCATTTTTGGATGGTTCACCATTAAACAAACTAGTGAAACCTCCAAAAATCTCCTTAGGGTTTTTTCGTCCCAAATCCTCTCTTGTCATATGCCTCAGTTATTTGATGGTGAAAGAATTTCTGTTTCCTTGCTCTTTGTTCCGCTCCTCACTTGCCCACTTGCAGTCCAAAATAAGTGCCAAGTGGTGAAGAGTGTTTAAAATAATTAACTTGGCATCTTGTGCAGCTTCATTGCAAAGCAGAAATTATTAGTACAAATGAGTAATGCCTGTAGGATCTGTGATATAATTGTTGTTTTGTTTATGCTGACAAAGTATAATGTTTGCATTTTGTTATTAAATTGTTATTAAGATCTTTTAGACAGTGAAGATGCATCTTCAGTATACAAGAGGCATTTATAATTACTAGAACAAGAACTGTAACATGTAGTGCAAGATCTGCACACTTCATGTCTGCCTGTAAGAGCCAGTTAAAGCAGGCCCTACAAATATGCCAGATATTTCATATTTCATCCCTAGAAAACCAGTTTCCTTATGCATGTCTCTTTATCAAAGTGTTAGCAACACAGGCACTTGCAATCGACTGGTCTTAGCTGCCCTCTCTACTCTCCTCCTTTGCTCCAACAGTTCTCTTAAACAGCTCACAGATGCTGGTGGTGCCTGTGTTGGTGTCTCCAAATGGTATCACTGATGAAATCTGAGGTATCTTCTGATTCACTGAATTCAGATTGTGTCTGCCACTATGAATTACACAAACGCGTTGCACGGGGATACTCCCAAGGTATCATGTGGAAGCATTTTCTGCACAAGGCTGCAAGGCTGATTCTGTGGCAGGTGGAAGAAGCTGTTCCTTCCATGGAGAGCAGCACTCAGTCCTTTTTGAGGGCAGTCTAGATATTATCACAGTATCACAGTATCACAGTATATTTGGGATTGGAAGGGACCTCAAAAGATCATCTAGTCCAATCCCCCTGCTGGAGCAGGAACACCTAAGTGAGGTCGCACAGGAACATGTCCAGGCGGGTTTTGAATGTCTCCAGAGACATAACTCACTATACAACCTGTAGCAGTATTAACTCACAAACATTCGTAATGTCTCTCATTGCTGCAGGTTTGAGACACAACTGCTATGAGTTCGGCCATGAGTTCTTTAAATGCAGCATCCTATTTCCATTCTAAACTTTTAGCTTAGTCCTGGGTGATAATGCAGGAAAAGTTTTCATGGTGGAGGAATTAAAGATTTCCCAGATTCCAAAGCAATGTGAACTCCTGGCATGCACATGGAGCCATGTGAAAGTTCTCTCCACAATTTTTTCAGGAAGCTACTTTGCAGTGAAAGATGAAGAAAAGAATGAACATATGTCCATCTCCCTTAATTTCAGTCATCTCAAAGTCAGCCATCAAAACTAAATTAATTACCTGGGCTCCATTTCTAGTCCATGCAGAGAACTGAACATGTCTAAAGGGCAAATCATCTCACCTATCTCAGATGCCCCTCAAGAAAGAAAGAATGTCCTTTAGATGCTTCTCTTCCTTAATTGTGTATAAAAGTAGCTTAAACAGGACAGCTAACTTTTAAACAGAACTACAGTTCAGTGAGATTAATTCCACCCTTAACATACAGTTCCCTTAATATCATCTTCACAATTCAGCAAGGTATTTAAATACAAGCCCAGCTTTCCACAGTTGAATAACTCTAATCACATGGACCAGCTTAAGTGTCTTGTTATACCAGGACTTGATAGTTTCTTGAACTGAAAATTTAACCCTCTGCATGGCTGCCTCAGACTCCAGGCTACTTGTTTATGACACTAATTATCTTTAGTTTTCTTGAGCAGTAGCATCAGTATTTCAGAGGGAAAATGGGAAAAAAAACCCACCAAACTGTTCTAATTTCTTGATACTTTTGAAAGAAGTACAGGGCATCATTTACTGCTGTGTGCTGCATGTCTGACTAAGAGTTTGAATTATTTCTGTTTGCCTTTGCCTAAACCTTTTAAATTTATTTATTCTCTGCTGTTATTTACTGAGACTGTTTTATCTAACTCTGTTAAGTGTTCTGGGACACAGATGGTATGAAATGCTCGACACATAATAAAGACTCATTGTTCAGGCAGCTCCCATGGCAGTTGATGATAGAGATTACAGTACTGGGCCATAAATTGTATCAGTATTGTGTAAGCAGGATATAGTTGACATTTGATGTTCCAAATTAAAAAAAATACAAAAAAACATGTCACTTTTTTGAGCAGCTTCCAATGATTTCTTCACATGGGAACCTAGGGAGCATATAGAGACAGTTGGCATCTCTCAGTTTGGTGTAGTGCTGATATCAGGCAAGTTTTCCTCTACAGCTGGCTGAGGAATATATAGCTTAGGACAAAGCTTTTCTCTTCTGTTGACCTAACTATACATGTTCTTGCATAAAATTCCCACCGATGACAAGAAGAGTTGGATATGCAGAGCAGTATCTATAAAAAGGTATGAATCAAAAGCCCACTGAAACCAATGGAATAAGACCAAGACCCCATCCAAACAGAGAACAGAAAGGAGAACATTGCTAAAGCAAGCTCACTGGAGATAGCTTGAATTCTGGTAGACAACAAAACAAGCTGGAATGAATGTCAAGGGGTGATGCTGAGCAAGGGTGAAGGTGTGATGCAGGCTGCAGGCTGGTGTGATAGCTGGGTACCTGCTGCTCAGGGTGCTGGTGTTGCAGTCATTCCAGAAAGCTGTCTTGTCTGGAAGAAAAGATGTGAGCCATATGCTTTTCTTCAGCATAATGTTGCAGAAGGACTCAGTCCCACAATGTCTCACAAGGGCTCTGAGAGAAGCTTTCATAGGGATGAGAATTAAAATGTAAGTTAAGGTTTGATGGGTCAGTTAAGTGCTTGTACTCTGCTGGCCAGTGCCTTTATCTGTTTGCCTCCTTCTTCCCCTCTCAGAACAGCATATTTCTGCTATTTTAGATCTGTCTTTTCAGAATCCTCAGGTTACAGCACTTCGTGCCAGCAAAAAGGCATAATTTTAGCGTATTTTAGTTTTTATGCCATGCTCTCTTGATCTGCCTCCTTACTTCCTTTTGTTCTTTATCTGTTAAGCAGAAAGGCAGCATAAACCAGGCACTAAAGAAAATGTACACTACTCCCTGACAACAAGATCTAGAGCCGACTGTTGCAGTCAGTTTTAATTTGTATTCCCTGATGACACTCTGAAGCTTACTGGGACATGGAAACACACTGGCTAGAGCAATTTATGATCATGCACTTAACTAATACTTTTTTTAACTTCTTTTTTTTTTCCTTGCAGTTGTTTAAAGGAAATGTTAGCAGAGATGCAGACTTCTGCCAAGCCTTTGTAGCTTTTAGGACATTCACGTGCAGGCTGAACTCACTGTCCTGATTAAGGAGAGGCAGGCACAAGAAACATGCTGGAGAACAATACAAATTTAGTGCCTGTTTCCCCAGAAATCTCTAATCTCAGTCCTGAGTCCGTCCACACACAAATGCAGGAACCACTCTGGGAAGTTTGCCTGTTCTTCCCTTTCTTTAGACACAGATGACATTTTGCTAATTTTTGTTGATTTTTTTTTGGTTTTGTTTTTATTTTTGTTTGTTTGTTTTTTTTGTAGCTTAGTATTATTTTATTAGTTTCTTGGTGTTTTGTTGCAGGAGAGTGAGTTTGGTGACCCAACGAATTTATTCCTTCTCATACGACACCTGACATTCCTTTAACTATTGGTACAGGTCGCGATGAAAGCACACTGTGAGTTGTACCATTGCAACCTTTGTAATGGCTTTAGAGGGCTGAACATATTTTAAAGATTGTACACAAAGACACTCAGCAGCTAAAGCACCTCATTTTGACAATAGAAATACTGTTCAAAAGTGTCACCTCCCTTTTCTTCAAAATTTATGACACTGCCTTTAAAACTAGCACCTTCTGCAAATGACAGGGAGGGAAAGTGTGTTTGGGAGGGGGAATGGAGGGGAGGACAGGAAAGAGGAGGAAATAGTATTTATCACTGTGGATTAATAAGCCAGAGGAGGAATGTGTGGGCAGTAGTGCTTAACTGGAACCAGCATCAAATGCAAAAAACTAATAAACATTTTAGCACTCACTGGTGAGGTGTTAATGAATTTGTATGCATGTTCTTGTGTCCATACAGGGGAAGCAATAAAAAATTAACTATTAGTTAATTAATATTATTCTTAAGGAAAGATTCTGTTCCTCTTGGCTGTCTCATCAGGCAGCAAAAACATAGACTTAGTTATGTGTAAGTTTGCAGTCTGATGGACATGAAATACTTCAATAAAAAAGGAAAGATGAAAGAAAATCTAATTGTGCTTCAGACAACTCTGTATTTTAAAGAAATGTGTATATTCTAAATCAAATAATGATTTTTATGGTGCTTATAAATGGAATCAAGACAGCATTATAAGATGCAGAATACCTTGTGACTGAATTATTATCAGTCACGAGATTACAAAATCTTAGTGATTTCACAGGACATCATAAAGGCACTCACAAATATGTTCATGGCTTTTAACACTACATGATTTCACATTTTCAATGGAACAAGCTGTCATCTGGGTCAACAGGTACATAGACAATTCCTCTGCAGCCATAACATACTTACAAACGCAGAACTGCAAACTGTTTGAAGTAACAAATGCTTATCGATTTGAAAAGCATATTACCTATTTCTGTGTTTAATTATGGATCCTTTTCCCAAACTTTAGATACCCAATTTTTATAGTGTTTGTCAAAGTAACAGGTTATTAGCTTGTTACAGGAAGAAACCAAAATAGTGTCTGAAAGACTTGACCTAAAAGTCTGCTGTTCTCTTCACATTCCAGCTTTCCTCAGACTTCAAATCTTTGTCTTGTCACCTTCCAGACTTGGCTGTGGAGACATTTAGCGAAATTTTCTATACAGTTCTTGGGACCAGGAATTTGATGTCTGAGAACCATCTTTCCATAGTCTTGCCAGCAGGTCTATTTTATTTCATGGCAGGTATGGCTCATATGTAGAAAAATGTGTGAGTCTTTCGCTGGAATTCTCTCTGTGCTGGTTTTGGCTGGGATAGAGTTAATTTTCTTCACAGCAACTAGTATGGGGCTATGTTTTGGATCTGTGCTGGAAACTGTTGATAACACATGGTTGTTTTCATTACTGCTGAGCAGCCTTACACAGAGTCGAGGCCTTTTCTGCTTCTCATCCCACCCCGTCAGTGAAGGGGCTGGGGGTGCCACAAGAACCTGGGAAGACACACAGTTGGAACAGCTGACCCCAACTGACCAAAGGGATATTCCACACCATATGACACCATGTTCAGCATATAGAGCTGAGGGAAGAAGGAAGGGGGTGACATTCAGAGTTAGAGTGTTTACCTTAGAGTGTTTACCATTACATGTGATGGAGCCCGGCTTTCCTGGAGAGGTCTGGACACGTGCTTGCCCATGGGAAGTAGTGATTGAATCCCTTGTTTTGCTTTACTTGTGTGTGTGGCTTTTGCTTCACCTATTAAACTGTCTTTGTCTTAATGCCTGCGTTTTCTCACTTTTACTCTTCCGATTCTCTCTCCTGACCCACTGGGGTGCAGGATGAGTGAGTGGTTGTGTGGGGCTGAGCTGGCAGCTAGGGTTAAACCACAACACTCTTTTACTTGGGGACTTTGTTCTACAAATTAATCATGTTAAGATATTTGTCTAACCATCTTTTATGATACCTTGCAATCCTTTCAGCTTGTTTATATGTAGTGATCTGTCTCTTCTGTTCTAATGCTGCATAAAGAACTCTCTAGTTAGCAGCAAATCTGGAAATCAGTTCACAGTATGTACAGATATAAAGACTGTCAAAACAGGAGATATTTTTGAAAGTCTGATCTGTTTGATTTGTTCTGCAGAGCCAGTTTAAATACTTCTGAATGCATAATCGGAAAAACTTGGTCTCAGTGACTCTTCACTAATGATGAAACCTTGAGTAGAAGAAAAAGGGCCACGGTGCAGTATAGTTCCCCAAGTGTAGTCAGCTGCACTGGATTTGCAGGTCAGCTATTTTACTGGTGTTACTGATAACAACTAGTGCAAGACACTACACTGAAAGCTATAAGAAATTCTACAATCAACAGTTCAAGAATATCCTGCCATGAAGAAAAGGGCTTTTTCTACTTCAGGAAACTTAAAATTCTGAAAGATACAAGAGTGTAAATACCTCCAGAATGGATGGATTGTAAGCATTCGCTGTTACAATTCTGATTATTATTATTAGTTTTAAAAAGGTTCTTCAGTCCTTGGTCACTTTGACAGGCTGCAAAGGGATACCTTATATAGGCTAATGCTTTAAAGAGAGCACTTTCTCAATACACGTTTTTGACTTCACCACTGTTCAATTTACTAGTCCTTTAGCTTTCATGTTAGGTGAAGTACAGTGGTTGTGCTTTCCCAGAGATCACTTGCAGCTCTATACGTTTAATCCAGCTGATTTTTTCAGAAGAGCTATTTCAAAACTCTGCTCATTCTCATTGTCTCAGTTCCATCTCAGCTTCAGAAACAAACACAGGACCCTACCTGTGGGAAAGCAGATTTTGTTACCTTCTTACATTTAAGCTTTTACTTACTGGGAAGTAAGTAAAAGCACTACATACTGGGAAGCCTTTCATACAGAGATGAACTGGGATCCCTTTTTAGATTGCTCTGGGTCTTGGCCCACGTCGTTGTTCAAGCCTCAGCTAAAAGTGAATTTTTACATCTGCTTGAAGTCATTGAGAATTGAAATTTAGAAGGGAAATGCTGACACCACCTTCCCCATTACAGCATTTAGCTACTTCTGTCATGCTGCAATCAGCCCAGTATTGTAAGCGTCTGTGTTGTGAGCCTCTCTGATCTAAACATTTGTTAGCTTAAAATATCAATTCAATTTCAGCCCATTATGCTCTGCTCAGAAAACCCATCTGTCTCCAAAGGATGCTGCCACACGATGTGCTGCCGCTGCAAAGCCAAAGGCCTGATTCCGCCCTTGCTTGCACCACTCTGCATCTCAAGGAAGGGCATTGAAGCAGCTGAAAGTAAACCACCCCAAAGCAGGTGTGGGGAATGAGTCAGTCAGGTCGATGGCTGCATCATACACTCTTTCCAACTTGTTTTCCCAGTTTTTCTGCTACCTTCATTATCAAGGAAGTGAAATTGAAAGACTGAAAAAAAAACCCATCAAAAGCAGAAAACACCTTTCGATTTTTTCTTGAGGACATGATTGTGAGCTCATTTCTTACCTGCTGAATCACTATTCAAGACACCTTCAGACTCTTCTGAGACAGCTCCTCAAACCAAAATGGACTACATCAGAGTGGAAAATAAAATCATGCTTTTTAAAGAAATGCCAAGAAAAAATTATATTAGAAAGTCATTACCAGGAAGAATCACTTTTTACTGCAAATCATTTTAGTGTCTATTGTGCTTGTAGGTGAAAATATCTGATTAAAATCCTCTAGATGAGAGTTGTGGTCTCACAGCATGCCTATGAGATCTGCTGGGACTACAGTGGGTCTGAAGAAAAGACACAGGAAGCCATTTTCAGTTTGCCTTGGACTTACATTGCATGTTTGCCTCTTTCTGCTGAGCAAAACCATTTGCCAAGGAAAGCAGTTATGTTTTGTGATATATATAGGTAATAGGGATGAGAAGATGCCATGAGCACACAGAGAATAAATGCTGCCATGCCACTTAGGGTCAGGATCAAGAAGGTGACCCGAGTTCATTTTTTTATGGCTTTGGGGCATTTTACTTGTTAAGCTTCATTACCAAGAGTGCCTAACCTAGAAGTTCAAAATGAGCTCTGAACACCTCTCTGTGGCATGAGAGACCTGGGAAAGATCCAATTTAACTAGAGGGTGCACGAGCAGCTCTTTCCTATCTATCCACCTTTCCACTGATAATGAACCACTCAATACGTTTTTACACAGAGCAGGAAAGAGAATATGAGAGCACCGAAGGCACTCATTAAAACCTGAAAACAGCCTGAAGTTGCATAAGCTTACTGAGGACTTTGATGTGAGGGTGGCAGCAGATGGCTGGAGGAGGGGTACACCCCATCATTCGCTTGCCCCTGTGACGGGGACGACAGCATGGCTCACGAAGCAGCCCCTGAGGTACTGCAGTTTATAGCACAGTAAGCTGAGATGGGGGTTAGTTTATTTAATGTCACAGACTGAAAACTGGAGCAAATCAGGATGTTTTTCGTGAGTCATTCGGCTGTCCCCACCAGCGGGGACATGGCAGCAGCCTTGCTCAGAGCGATACAGCAGCTGGCAAAGAGGGTTTGCTGCAGCTGATCTCTGCCACGTGTGAGTCCCAAAAACTGCGTGGCCCCACTGCTTAGCACCTGGGGGTGCTCTCAGTTGACCCCACCACAGGGTTGCTGGGTCCTCCCGGGTGGGTGCTCCAGGAGGGTGCTGCTGCCAGAGCTCCTGCAAAACCCTGCCATAGTCCCAGGGGGTTGTTGGAGGGTGGCACAGGGGACTGTTGGTGGCTGTGCCAGGAAAGCCACACACAGAGAGGATTCAGTTCATGTTTTTGAGTCAGTTAAGTGAGAATTGAATAATTCCTCTGCACCTTGAAAAGCCCACAGGGTGGGAAAGAGCATGCAGACACAGTGTCTATTAAAAGTAATGGGCTGTGATCAATAGTGATTTGGTAGCCTCATATCATGAAGATTCTTCCTGCCGAGGCTGTTTAACTCACGAGGGCACACTGGCCACCCATGCACAAACAATACACTAAACGTCTTACTCAAAACTAAAACTAGAAATTCTTGCTTCAACTGTAACACAAAAGCCATTAATGATTTGTTTTTCAATGATATTCATTATATAGAGAAAACAGAATATAGTTTACCACTTTATTAACTGGCACTACAAGAAATAAAACCCACAGGACAAAGAAAAAAAGGATTTGAAATTTATTTTCATTATAATTTAGTTAAGAAAATCCAAACCTAATAAAACATACTTAATAGGTTTGTATCCCCATTAGGTTAGGTAGAATGTCAAGTCTAACATAAAACAGAGCTATTTAATACTTTTTTGTAAAACAATATTCCTGTAAACCCCAGCCTGGTAAATAGTTTTTACTGGTGAAAGCAGTTCCAGTGACTCCAGTGAGAAGGCAACCACAGCGGTGACCCAACCTGCTCTGCCAAAATGGACTTTTCGTTTGAGTCTCACTATAGCACTGGCTGTTCATTGACACCTGCAAAACTCTGTGCAGAAAACGAATTCAATGGGTTGTGTTGATATTTGCAGTTCAATATTCACCTAGTTTATGCTAATATTTATAAAATAATTTATTGATACTAATTCCACCAGTGATTTAATCACCTGTGTTAAATCCTGTATACAACTAAACTTGAACCTCATAGAAGACACATTTTAGAACATTCAGTCCCACTTTGACCTGCAACTTTCAGCTAAAATCACTCTCAACAGAAAGGATTACTCTTCTGGTAAACTTTGCGGATAGGCCAAAAGGTGCAAGATAAATAAGGATGGGATATATCATGGACCAACACAGAAATTGCCCAGGAAAATTTCAGATCTATGTATTTGGGTTAAAGCTAGGTGAGTAAATCTCCCAGACTGGAGCTTTAAAGGCCACTGCCTGATGAAGACTTCAAGTTAATTCTTATCTTTGCAGTATTGAGCAGTCTTTGGGTAAGACACATCACGACTGAAATTTCTCACTTCTATATTAGACACAAGATAGCTTTTTCTGTGCCAAGCATGCATCACTTTTTTCCCACCACTGAACAAAAGTACCACTCATAGAAAACATAGTAACCCAAAATGAAACTACGAATTTGTTTGGCAAATGTGCTTTGATCACAACAAAAAGAGAACAGAAGGATATGCCACTAACTTTCTGACATTCCCTAACAGAAAAAAATGCAGTGTGTAGGCAATATATCACGCTTGCAGAAACTAAATGTACTACTTTGTGTCTCAGGCTGTCCTTACCACTATGTATATATTATCAGGTTTGTGGAGCCACTATTAAATTTAAAAACCTGTAGATAACCTGAAAGTAATTTTGTGGGTTTTTTTCTTTTTCTTTTTTTTTTTTTTTTTTTTTAATTACCCCTAACAGTAAGGAATTTCTCTTCACAATACCTCCAGGCTTATAATTATCTTAAAGCCTGGACCCATCGGCAGCTGATGGGCTGGAGGGCAAGGCTGCCATGCAGAGGGATCTCGGCAGGCTGAGATGACCTGCAAAAAGACTTACAAAGATATAGATATATTGCATATCTATATCATTTTAGGCCTCCGCTACAGGAAAGATACTGACAAACTAGAGTGAGGCCAGTGGAGGGCCACCGAGGTAGTCAGGGGCTGGAGCACACAGCACATGAGCTGGGTTTGGGTAGCCCAGAGAGAGAGGTGTGAAGCAGAGAGATCTAAATGCCCTTCTCTCCTACCTAAAGGGGAATTGTACAGAAAACTCGGATAAACTTTTCTTCAACACGCACAGTGAAAGGGCAAGAGGCAATGGTCCCAAATCTCAGCAATAGAAGTTTTGATTTGCTGTTAAGAAAACAAATTTTCACAGGGTGGTGAGCCCTGGTACAGTTCACCCAGAGAGGCTGTGGGATCTCCATGCACAGAAGCCCACAAAACTCAAAGAGACATGCCCTGAGGAACTTGATCTGTCTTTGAACATGGCCCTGCTTCAAGCAGGGTTTGGACTAGATGATCTTCTGATTACCCTCCAGTACAACTTATTGTTTGATTCTGTGACAAGTTAAGAAATGATATATCTCAATCTGTATGAGTTGGAAATGTCACTCACAGGTGAGATTATCAGCTTGGCACCAAGCTGCATCAGAAGCTTTGACAAACCAATCTCAAAAGAGTATTCATATGCAAACAGAAGTTTATATAACCAAAATTCTGTCCTTTCAGACTGGCATAATACTTCTAAGGTATTACAAAATCTGTTCCTAAAGTTGAGCTCACATATGTAAATATATGACAAGATTTTGCAAAATTCAGTGAAAGAGGCACCCACCTAAAATGGCCAGATGAAAGACGACAAAAAGAGTAGCAGTAAAATGTATACTAAATCTTCCAAATCCTGTTTTTCATGACCTTTTTCTATTAAAATGACATATGCAAACTTCACGCTGTCATGAAAGTAAGTCATGAAGCCTTACTGCCATTCATTCAGAATGACCTGTATAGAATATTAATTTTTCATGTGATTTCATAAGTGGCAAAAAATGGGCAATGAGTGGCCAAGCTCCACAAATGTTAATGACAGGTTAATGACAGATTAATAGGAACTAAAGAAGGATAAAGATACAAACACAAACTGAGTTAAAAGGAGAGTCACCAGAACATATTATTTGTGAAAAAAATGTTAGAGGCAGTTCCACTCCTGTTCCTGATTTTGCTAGAGGAATTTGTTTTTTTTTTTTTTTTCTGCATTTTAACAGAAAGAAGAAAAAAGCTCACTAATACCTTTTCTGGTTGACTTTCAGAGGTTGAGGTCCTGTATACTGGGTTTGTTATAGATGTGCTAAGAAACAACATAATCGCTGTCAGCTCTTGATCTTCCTGACAATACCTGCCATGTTGCATACATTGCCTCTTTTGCATTTACAAGTTATATTGATGTATCATTCCTATAGATGAATGAATGGACAGGGGACAGGATACCAGGAAAAGGAGGAAATAAAGCCATTGGTGCAGGACACAAAGCACTATAGGGTTATAAAGAGAACTATAAGGTTACAGAAACATCATGGACTTGTGATCACTGCCCAGAAACAGGTACTGAAGGGGAGCTGGTATTCAGAAAAGATGGAAATAATGGTAAAAGCAGTTCATGTGAATGGAATGACAGGCTGATGTTTCAGAAAGGGATCCCCAATAAAACAGATTCCGTTTGCATACAAAATGACTTTGGGGAAAGATAGTGGGTAGTTGTTGAGAGTCTGCTGTAGAATTCCAGAGTTAAATTTGGATATGGATAGAGATGTTCAAACGGTTATTACAGGGAGAAATTCTGCAGAGAATTGCCTCTTTATGGCAGACTCTGATTTCTAAGATATACACTAGAGAACACACGCTACTGAAGGCAGCCCAGATATTCTGGAGTGTGACAACTGACAGATTTTCTGACAGAAAGCAGAGAGGCTTCTTTCTAAACTTAGTTACAGAAGGTGTTGAGGTTATTATAGGACAACTAATCATAAAAAATAGAATCAGATCACATGGATGCTGGTTTAATTTAGATAAAATGGAGGGATAAACAAAAATAAATATGTTATAATTTTATCAGAATTTTAAAGAAATGTGTGAAGGCAGTAGAAGTTAATTGTTCGAGGATTTCTCTGTGGAAGAGAATCAGATTTTCTTTAAGGCAAAACGCAGAAGAACTTCTGGAGCTTCTAAACCCTACAAAGCAAAGAATTCTGGAAAAAGTCTCAAAAACTAGCTGTACACAAACCCACTTCAAAAATGGTGCCTAGGTGGAAACGGAAAATGGGTGATTAGCAGTAAAGGCTGTGCCTTATAGGTCAGTTTTCAATAAGGGCTCTTGAAACAAGGGCTCAAAGACAGAGCCAGCTGATAAGAAATGAGAACAGAAAGGAAATCTGCATTACTACGTGGAAGTAAATCTCAAAGCTCCTTGTTTTCACCCAGTGCAACCAGAAAACCTCTGCTTCAGGATTCAAAAAAAGCTGATGCATGAAATCTTGCTTCTGGTGAGAAGCATCTTAAGTAAGTCTCTCCACTCAGAACTGGTGCCATGCGACTGGAAAAGAGGCAATCTGGGGCATTTTACAATTACGTGGCTAAAACAGGTCTACAGTACAAGCTTCAATACAATACAAAGCTTTAGAGCAGCTTTTAAAGGAAAAGCTAATTGCAAATTAAGGTAAACAGAAAAGAAGATGAAAAATAACAGATATCTACAAAAAAGCAGATCATAAGAGAGCCACAGAGGCTCAGCTAACTTGAAATCTTTCTTTTATAGCCCCTTTCTCAATAAATAAAATGTGGCAGATTTAATCTATCAAAACTTTGGCAGAATGGTGATTGCCATGCTAATGGGAAAGTACTGGTGAAGCTTGAGAAAATGAGGATTAGTAGAAGATAGGTAAGGCAGATAGAGGAACTAGGTAGAGAAAGATACTAGAGAATCATGTTGAAATGCTATTGAGAAATTCTTGTGCTGAAATAGGATTACTACAATTTTTTTTTTTTCAGTACTGACTACCCTTGGAACCAATCTTGTCTGAATATTTCTCTTAATGACCTTGGTTTAAAAAGGCAATATACAAATAAGGTTTTAGGAGACATTATCAATGTAGGAAAGGAGAGTGATATGTGGAAAAACTAGAAGTACCTTGCAGGCTAGAAAAGTAGAAATGAGATGAAATTTAATTATGTGTATCTAGTTGCTAATATTTTTTTTTAATGTAATTGAAGCCTCATCAGAGTGACATGACACCAGAAGAGCCTGTGTGTTTTAAAAGATTTTGAAATAAACAGGATTCACCTCTGCAATGCCTGAGTCAACAGGGAATTACAATCCTAGATTGTACCTAGTGAGATATTGCCATGAGAAATATGAGAGCTCTGAAGAAATGTAATCTGGAGTACTCTTGTACAGCCTTGGTCATCCATATTCACCAAAGAGGAATTCAGAATGGAACTGATGAGGGGAAAGTCTGTGAAGATAATCAAGGGAATGCAGAACCTCTCATGAGATGAAAGAATGTGCAGCAGGAGGAATGACTCTTATTTCCCTATCAAAGTGTCTCTTATTCCCTAATCCCATCTGTCTGTCATAATAGTCCCACTGGGCACGGGAGAGCCATTCAATGCCATGTCTGGAAGGATGCATATTTGGACTGACTGGTGGCTGGTGCCTAGCAAAAAGACTAACAGTTGGAGGCTGCCTTGCTTTCCCTTTAGTGGAAGCTCTAATTTTTCTTTTTTTTTTTTTCCTTGGTTGCTTTTTTCGCAACATTTAAAGAAGCACAATTATCTTTGAGATGTTAGCTGTTCTTTTATATTGATTTAAATAGTGCAATGGATCAGAAGTTCTTAAAAGTCATGACTGAAGGACAGAAATGGACTATATAATCACATGAACCTAATTTCCTTAGGGAACGAGTGTAAAAACAGGGATGGCACAAAAATGAATAGGGGCAGACTGCTGATGAAATTAAAAAGGCAGGACAGCAGCAGCAGGTCTCAATCAATCAGAGAATTAAACTTCTAACTGGTGTATTAGATACAAAGGGTATAACTAGTTTTAAGATTCTAATTAGGTTGTGAAATGGATTGTACTATATGATCGCCTTCAGGAAGTCCTCTCCTGTCCTACCAGGAGCAAGGGTGTGCTAATGTGATGGCTCTGTCCTAATGAGTGAAAGATAACATTCTAAGATTTGCAAAGGAGCCTACAGACCAGTTTAAAAGTCACTTGCAGAAGACACATTTACTCCATAGTATATCGTATTTGTTCAGCTTTGTCACTGAAAATCTGTTTTTCCAAGTTGTAGGCAGAATCTGTGACTATTGCTTCCTCTGCTTTTCTTTCTCTCTGGAAAGTCTGGGTGCTGGGCTGCAGTGGTGCAGAACCCTGACAGCGCACAGCAGAGCAGTGGCAGCTTGCCCAGAACTCAAGTGCTGCACCTTATTTCCATACAAATACATATTGAATCATATAATATTTTACATCAGAATTATTTTTTTTTTTTTAATTTGAAGAGCACTGCAAATGTAGGCAGAACTTTACAGAGCAATCTGAAACTACTGTGAAGGTCACAAAAAAAAGAAAAGCTATGTGAAAGCGTAGTGTTGTCCTCACAAAAATATTGTATAGATTTAAATGAATTCCAGTTTATTGTGTTGATATGAAAAAGTTTGAATTCCTGATGCGTGAGGATGAGCTTTGCCAGAGGATTTTTTTAATGAACTAGCTAACACATAATTTCCTTCTGTCAGATAAAGTTAGGACCTATCAGCCATGTCATAAACTGCCAGCAAGTCTCTGACCTTGTTCAGCTCAGGCAGGAACCGGAATTTATTTGGAGTAGAAGGACTGGAGAGTAATGTTTGGCGGCACTGTGAACTCCTGTACGCTGGCTGTGGTGTCAGCATACGAACAGTGCAGAAGTTTCCAACAGAGCTGGTAGAAAATGGGAAAATGGTTGGCCAGGGAGATTTCATGGAAACGCAGTTTCAGCAGAATCCAGGAGCTCTATGGGAGTGTGGTGACTTCAATGAAATTTGATGAATTTATAAACTGTTCTGAACTTCTCATCTTGTTTCTGCACTACTGTCAGTCTATATTAAGAACTGCAGCTTTGTATGATATAAACTTTGATTAGACTTTGATTAAAGTTTGATAGAGACTTTGATTAATAGTACTGTATGGAGAAGCCAGAACAATCCCCCCCAGGGGCTGAAAAAGAAAAAAAAATGTCAAGTGCTGACTAGCCGGCATAATATGCAGTAAACAGGAATGAGAAGCTAATCTATAATTTAAGCAATCTGTTAATTAATATAGCATAAATAATGAAATCTGTGGTAAATTCAGGGAGTAATCTTGTCTATCTGCTCATCTAGGAGCAGCTAGAACACCATGCCCTTGAGTCAGATGACAGTAACCACAAGCTAAGAGATAGGAGTCTCTTTCCAATCAGATGATCAGCAGGATTTTTTGCTTGCTGATTTTTACTAATTTTAACATGGGAAGTCTTTCTAAAATCAAACAGCATAGTGGGAAAATTGAAGGAAGTAAGAGGAGAGTGCCAAGGGATGACTGCCAGTCTGTGGGCACGATTCCAAAATGAGGTGCCAGAAGAAGGGACAGCCCTGACCTTACCTACCCACCCAGTTGTGTGACAACCTCTGCCCTGGGGAGTACAGCTGGATACCACTGAGCTTCAACCAGGTTAGTAACAGGGAAAATAATTGTGCAGCATGGGAATGCCAGTGATGTGATGGGAGCTTGGGTGAGGTGCTGGCAGAACTCCCCAGGATTAAATAAAAGATTTTCAGGGGCAACCTGCAGGTTAAGTTGGCTTCAAGTGAATGGAGAGTAGCCACATTGAGCCATCTTGCCAGTCCAGACCTGTTGATGACTTTGTCTGTCCTAAAACCTGTTGAGTCAGCAGAGCAAATGTAGTGGGATGTGGCCATTATGCTGGATGTCTAGAGACCCAACCAAGAAAGGGTCTTGTAGCCTTTAGACTAATCTTGCTGTGTCAGCAAACCTGTCTCATCCTTTATAAGGCAGTTTATTGTGAAAGTGTTTGTTTTTATAGCAAAGACTGTGAAACTACTGCTTATTTGCTAAATGGCTTGAAGAGTGGAGGCATTTTTGAGGGAATCACTTACAGCCTTCTGAATTTATTTGGGTTATCCAATAAGCCAAACACTTTCAACTCCAGTATTTTGGCTCTCTGTGACTTCGAGGTAGATCCAGTGCAGGACCTGGTTGCCCAGCCTGGGAGCAGAACGGAAAACATGGGGTGAACGTCCCAGGTTCACAAGAAGTTTTAGGCAGCTGGTGTATGTAGGCTGCCAGTGAAATCAGTTAGTCCACACTGGCCTACAGGCTATTGCTGTTAGACTGTTTCTGGTAGCTGAATGAGCTCACCTGCAGATGGACGAAGGATGAGCATCAGTAGTTTCACTGGACTTTCTACCACTGCTCCCCCCATGTGCATAGCTGTCTCATTCCTCATACAGTTTCCACCTAGAACAGGACTGGTGAAGCTAGTGACTCCCATCATGAAGCTGCTTTGGAGATTACTTTCCTACAGAGCAACCATGAGAAAGGAGAAAGAAAAAAAGGAAAAGAAAAAAAAAAAAAAAGGGCATAAAACTGCTAAACAAACAAACCAAACCAAAACAAAACACAAAGCAGTTTGGAGGTGCTGCTGGCTCAACATACAAGTTGCTGTGGGACTTCTGCACTCGTAGCACGTGAAAAGAAAGGAAGTGAAAGAGATTCCCATGAGGAAAAGACTGAGGAATTACTTATTTTGAAGGTAATTTAGGTATTGTTTTATCAATACTCAGATTTCTCTGAGTGCCAAAGCAGATGAGAGATGTCACTCTAGAATGACTGTCCAGGTAAGTGCTGAAGGTTCCTTGTGGTGAAGGATCCCTCTCGGTCTTGATAAGGTTGTATGTATAATACATGCCTGTATTCTTACCTAGATTAGCAGGGCTTAAGGACTGAAATAAGAAATAATATACACCTAGCCAATACCCACTACAAAACAGGGAATCTTCAGTCACACTGACAGCATTCTCCTGTTGGGATTGATGCTATTTTGGTGCATTTGGAATGGAAAATATACAATTTCATAAATAATATATTGAACAGTTTTTCTTGTGGTCGTTAATGGCTTGATGTTAGAAATACCCTGCTTATAGACCAAGACATTTCCAGTATCACTCATTTCCCATGCCAAATTTGTGGTTAGTGATAGAAGTATACTTTTAAGAACGTGGAAAAGTGATGGCACTTATCAATTGTCATGATAACTTTGTCCTGTGGGACAGAAAACTAAAAGAACAATAATAAAAACCAAGTAGCATTCTCTAGACAAAGAAAATCAATCAAACACTCTGTGTATTGATCCATGTTAGAAATCTCTATAACAGGCTCAGTGAGTGGACAGCTAGCTGAAGCATATACCTTATGGCTAGACCTTTTAAAACCCCCAGTTGTAGCATGATATCACAGAGAGAAATTATGCTCTCCTTATGCAGCTGCACAGCAAATCTACCATCCTATAGCGCAATGCATTATCCTTAACATTTGAGAGGATGCAAAAAGTATTTTCACAGCTGGCAATGTACTAAAACGTATTAGCTTTCATCAGGAGAATATAATGGTACTGCTGTTTAAGAAAATGCTACAACCTTGTTTAATTTTAGTTTTTTAAAAATGTAGTCTTTTCTCCTTGGAAGATGGAAGAGAATGGGGGAAGGGAGGATCAGTAAATATTTTCAGCCTTCTCAGCTGAAATCCATAATTATAGTTTTATTCATTTCTGGTTTCTGATACATAGATTTCACAGAGCTGATTGCAGGGTTCAGGAACCAATTTTGCCTTTTAAATTGAAGCATTTCAGGTTTTCTCTAATTAACAACCACTTGCAGAGTACATCACAGGCTTAGTGCCTACTTGCCAGCCACATTTCTCATAGACAGACCTGTTATTGTACTAAAATGAGGGCGAGAGGCCTTCTGTATTAATAGTTTATGAAGACAGTTAAATTACAGCTGACCATACAGTATTCTGGCTATGTTCTTCTCCTAAACCTCTCTCTGGACTCTCTTTTTTCTGGGGGGACAAAGTTTCTTGAAGTGATTATACCTTCTCTTGAACTATAATAGTTTGGACTGGTTGGTATGGGGCAGCATAGTTTTGACAAATAGCTGTAGGAAGTGCTTAGGCAACCTTTCTTGTACAGAGCACCAACTAATTAAAATAGAAACTTTGGGTTTCTTTTCCCCTTAAGGTGACAGAGTTTTAGTTTTAAAGAAACAAAACCAGAAAACACAGGAAGCAGGACAGCTGTTATTGGATGTCAGTTCAAAGGGAAGGTAAAGGAAAAGCCTCTGATTTATCCACGGGAAACTTGCCAGGATCAAGGTCTTCACACTGTTACCCACTTTGTTCCTGGTTCTTTTTCACCCAATCAGTCTCACTGCATGTTACTCATAATAAGCTAACTAGACGCAGATCTTCTTTGAACAAGGTTTTATCCTGTACAGTGGCAGGAACATGAGTAATTTTTTAAAAATAAATGGCAAAACTATTGCATTTCCTTCTTCCCTCTGTTCCTCTGTTCTTCCTCCTTTCATCCCTTCACTCCTCACCACCTCATGATGTTTGTGTTACCTTCTGGATCCCAAGTTCTCATTTACCTCATTCCCTTGTCAATAATTGCTGCCCACGTGCAGCCGTAATGCAGAACTGTGGTGCAATACAAAAGGAAAGCTGTCAAGTAGCCAAAAGCAGCATTAAAAATGCAGGAGGTAGTCTTATATATCACTGACTGACAACCCCTATGGCTGGACATACGAATACATGTACCATTTTAAAGAAGAAATGACACTTGCTGAAAGCATCCACCTTAGAAGGAAACCCAGAGCTTGAAGGAATTAGTATTGTTGTAATGCTCAGAAGATGACTTGTATTATTTCATAAAGACGTGGCCAAGAACTGATGGACATGTATTTCATAGACACTAGCATTTTCTCCACAGAATAGCTGTTTTCTGCTGTGCCATTTTCTGTTTGGCATAATACCATATGAACGTCATTACTGCAGTTTGGAGGGTTTTGAACGTTCACAGAAAGAAGCATAGGGAGAAGAGCAACAGTTTGATTGATGCAATTTTCACATTGGCCCAGTGGATAATCAGAAGAGCTCTTCTATTACAAGGACATGCAGAAAGCAAAACATTGTAAATCCTACCCACAACCCAGGAACAAGAAGAAAGGCTAAAAAAACTCTGGCAACACAGGCTTGCTTGACAGTCATTGTTAACAGCTTAATAGCAGCTAGCAGGCAAGATCTGCTCTTATGCCAGGAATACAAGGCACACCAGTTTGAAAGAAAGATAAATATGTATGTATAGAAATTACATCTTCCTAAAATGATAAAAAACAAATAGATTAAATGAGCCCCTACCTTGGAGAGCCTGGAGTGTACGAGTCTGTACAACAATACAGAGCTGCAGGACCAGCTGTGGTGCGCTTTCCAGAAACGTGGCTAGCAAATGCAGCATACTCACATCTGCATACTCATACACCATTTTCCAATAAAACCGCCATCTGTCATTCTCTCCACTCTGTCGACTCCGGATACCCAAGTATATTGTGTGGAAATACCTAGAAATAAAAGAGAGAGGTTGTAGAGATGCAGAATGATATTTTACAGGTAGTGCTTCGGCTTGAAAATAACCAACATATTTTCAGTGTACTTCAAAAAAATGAACATTTATATAAAAAGATTACTGTACTGCAATTTATAATAGTTGATGTGATAAGAGCAAACTAAACTGAAGACAAGACTTGCCTTCATAAAACCATTTTAAAAGCTTGGCATTGTCCTATTTTTTAAATAGTATTCTTTTCAAGTATGCAGTTTTCCGAATTGAAATATAAGGGGGGATGTGTTGATTATACGGCCTCCCTCACAGGTTTTTCAAATAATGGGGGTAAAAAAAGCTGAATCTGCAATGGTCTCTACTCAGAACCTGCAAAAAACTGATCTCCTTTCTGTGTAGCTCTATGTGACTCAGAAGACCACCCGCACTGCAAGCCTGGGCTGGTCTTAGCCTGGGGCCCTGCTACGGCTGAGATCATTGTCTTGCTTTTCCACCTGTCTAATGCATTGAATATCATATTTCAGATACTGCTAAATATATAGTACTTTTTGTCATAGTTTGACTATTTTAGGAGGAGAGGAGATGAAGCTGTGAGCTCCTATTTTAGGAGGAGAGGAGATCTGGCCGTGGGTTCCCTTGGTGACTGGAAGTGAGTCACCACGCTAGCTCCCGTGCAGCAGCAGCAGTAAGAAGCAGCAGGAGCCAGCAGCCCAACAGGCTGCTGCTGCTGGCAGCAGTAACCAGCAGATGAGAGAAGGAATGGTCAGAAAGCACGTGCCAGCACTGGTGGCCAGTGCAAGCAGGGGGAAAACCACCTGAAGACCAGCTTCTTAAATAGATTTTGGTGGGCGCAGGAGCAATGAGTGGTTTTAGAAAACAAGGGATGTTTTCTGATGGCCAAGCCACCTGGTTGCTATGATGCTTTTTGTGACCCTTGCAGAGCTTGCAGCAGTCTCCCACGACACACCAGTGTCACAGCACAGCGACTACTCTGCACAGCATTCGATCTGCTCTGTTATTCTGATCTGCTCTCCTTTATCCTGCATCAGAAAGTCTAGGCTGCTAATCTGCTACTACAATTTCAGTTCAAAACTAATTAAGGCTGGCTGAAAAAAACAATCTCACTTAATGAAAAAATCTGAAGATTAAGATATTGTCTTGCATCAGGGTATTTTGCATCATACTGGAGTGTCCTGTTGAGCTACTAACTGATAGGGATCTCTGTTTCTCTTTTTCCCACCATATCTTTCATATCCTGGTCTTGGAAGCATTTTCTTATGTTTTCACAGCACTTTTTTTTCTTTTTTTAAATAAATTTCTAATAAGAAAAATGTTAGTAAATTTTAACCACTTCCAATATGAATTAAATTGTCTAAGATAGAACATTTCAGTATTTCTCCTCCTTTTCACAAGTCCATGTCTTAAAACGCCTTTCATAGCTAGTGGAGCATGGTGAATTGTGGAACCTCTTTTTATATAGGCTGCATGCAACCTTTCATCCCCCTCCTGTTGAATTGTAACTCTGGCAGTATCCTTGCTAATGAGAAGATTTTTGGCCCCTGACTGGCAGAACAGCCCAAGACTCACTTGTCCCCATGAGGAATGACTGCTGTGCTTGTACCCAATGCACCCTTGTACCAAATGTACTCTTGTACCCAGCTCAGACATCACCACAGAGCCACAGCTTTACTCAGGAATATGTGTCAAACAAAAACAGAGACTAGCACAGAGAAACAGCTGACAGTCCAGATCTGAGCCTGCAGCATTTCTCTTGACAATGCACATCATAGCAATATAAAAGAAAAACACATTAAATTCACATTTAAATTAAAATCACACCAGGTGGCTTTGAATGTTATCAAAGTCCCACGTGGGAGTGAAGCAGCAATGAACCACTCAGCGATTAAGACCATGGAGATGCATTAAGCAAACACCAGCCCTACCTCTCACGTAAAACACTGAGCAGGTCTAGATAGGTTAAAGTATGATGGGACAACTGGGGGTCTCTGATGTCTTCAGGGTTAGGCAGAGCGAAATGGCCTGCTGCCCAGATCTGAAAGAAGCCACTGAGCTGGAAAGGCATCTTTGCTGTGCAGTTCTACTAATGACATTCGTTGGACCCCCAGGTTCTCAATCACAATCAGTTTAATTGTTCCTAGACCTCCCATTAGTGTCCTGCAGCGCAACAGGGACAGGTAAGACTTGCATTTCTTTCTGTAGTTTGGTTTTTGGGTGGGTTTTCTTTTGGCCTGCCTCACATGTTCTCCCAAAGGGCACACCTGGAAATATTGCACATAGTGGGCAGAGAAAATTTCAGCATCCTTCTTTTGAGTTATCACTAATCCTTGCTATAAAAAATGAAAGTAGCTTTGTCTGCCAAAGGTTGTGCCAGGAGGCTCTAGCTCTGCCAATGGAGCCATCTGCAACTTCAGTTCTACAGCATTTGTGCAAAAAATACTTTTCCTATTATGAAAATGACATGCTGTGCCAGGCAACATTCCATAGGGTTCTTTACCTGCTCTGCAGAGTGGTTGTGCATAGCAAATATGTTGTGATTAATGAACCCTTATGGAAATATTTCCTCTCCCATTGCACTTTATTGTGGAACTCTGGCAGTGAGTTATTGGGGACTGGGGAATCATTGCTCTTTGTCTACTTAGCTCTCTGCAATTTAGACACAAGAGGCAGAGGAGGAAGATTCTTTCTCTTTTTACACACTGGGGACCAAATTTCAGCCTAGGGTGGTAATTTTTTCTGTCCTATCAATTTTGGCCAAATTAATTGCAGGCTGAAATGAGCATTTACACACATAATTACTGTCACTGATTTATAGGCACAATCAGGTGATTAGACAGCTAAACATTCTCATTTGCATCCACAATTAATTGCACCAGGATTGACATTAGGTGTGCAAATTAGCAGTTATTAAAATAAAAAGATGGTCTCATAAAATGCTCCATATATCAAAGACATTTTTTTTCCCATAGTGAAATAAAAAAATAAAAAAAGGGGACAAGGTGCTTTTCTTGTCATGGTTTCCGAATATAGATTACACTGCAGTAATGACACATCCATTCTATATATATATATATATATGCATTATGTAATTGCATCTTAGACACCCTCACTGGAGTCCTATTGTCAGCAAATGTTATACAGACACTCGGGGGTAGTTCCTGCCCTGGGGAGTTTTTATATTTTGGTCTTCCTGTGTTGTTTTGGTGGAAACTCACACTTATCTGTGAGCCCATGTTGTGGCTCTTATAGATAGTTATTCCAGAAAGGTACAGAAAGAAGTAATAACATCTCTGCATTGGAAAATATCTTAGGTTCATTGTTAAACTGATGCAAATGAACCTGAAAGAGCAGATGTAAATATTATTATTTTGGTTGTAGTTGCATCTAGAGGCACCAACTACAATTTGTGCAGGTACTGTACAAATATACACAAAAAACTCTCTATCCATTTCACTAAAGAGCCTTTAATTTACATGACAAGAAATGACAAGGAGTGAAGAAATAAGAGTCAGAGCACCAGAGGAAGATGGTAAAAAAGGAGGAGTAGCAAGTATAGTAACAGTACTGCCATCTAATAGAGTAACTACTTCATCTAATAAATCAGGATAGTCCTTTAAAGTTTCTGATTTCATTAGAAAAGTAAAAAACCCAAACCAAACGAAAACCAGAAAAAACTCTAAGTCCTCCCTCATTAAAAAAACCAAAACAAACCAAACCAACAAAAACAAACCCAAACAACAACACACAACTTCATAGTTCTTAAGTTTATGGAGAAGTGGAGAAAAGTTTAGAAGTAACCGAATTTCCTAAAGATCTTACAGTTAGAAGACTAGAAAATGTACTATGTAGAAGTGATATCAAATCTTATTATTTTAAAATTACTCTTTTTTTTTTTTAAGCCAGACCAGGGCTTGGGTTGTCAACACTGGTATAAACAAGCTTACTATTCAGAATGACAACAATGGAATAGGAAGCAATACTTCCTATATTGTTGATAATCAGATGGCAGCATGTATATTGTTATTTGAGGCTTAATGTCTTTTTTACCCTCTGGAGGAAATGAAGAACGCTTCAGCATTTAATTGTTTCAGTTCATTTCAGCACATCACATAGTATGGTATACATATCATTGATATAGCATAAACCTGAAGGATATAAATCTAACACAAGATTACAAGTGACATTCTTTTTCCATAATATTAATGAGGGAAAGCAACAAAGTAAAAAAAGAAAAAGGAAAAAATATGAAAAGCAGGTTAATCCTTGTGCTGCCCATAAGAAGTGTTCAAGATGCAAGTCAAACAGAAGTAAAAATTACCTATATTCATAGTTGTGGAAAAAACTTTCGTTCTAGGGAAAGAGACATTCATTCTGATCACACAGTGTGTCTCCAGTGTTTCCAAAACCAAAAATCCTAATTTTGCTCCAGTTTTACATACCAGCCTTGAGGAGGGTTACCATCAACAGAGATACCTCTGTTTTAAATACTTCTGGTGACACTTCAATTACACAATTAAAGCATGGCCAATTGTGCATTTAATTGAGATGTGGTAGTGTAATTACATGATAATACCAAATATTTATAGGAGTGCTTTCAAGTTTAAAGTGCTTTACAAACATTACTTGATTAACTGGAGTGAATGTAAATAATCTCACAGGGTTCATTCCCCTGGAACTGGCAGCTGACTGACCTCATACCTTCCTGCGGGAGCAAGGTGTGGTTTTTACCCAGCATGAACCTAGGTGAGTTTTCAGGAGTCCATGATGGGGATGAGTTGCTCTTCTCTTGTGTGCAGAATAATGTCACTCCTTCTTCTCCCTAATTCAAAGCAATGTGATATCCTGTCCTGAATTTGTGAATAAAAACTCTTCTCATCTCTTGCTCCTGTATACAAGGCAGGCAGCGGGGCCACCAAAATAGTTTCCAAACAGGATACAATACCTCAGAGTCAGGTATTCTGGAAGAGACAGCTGAGATGCCACTGGCATCTGGGTTAGAGGTTTGCAACTTGACTACTGTTTATCTACTCTGTCATAAAACACCCTCAGTGAATATTCTGCTACCACTGAAACTGAAGAGGTTTTTGGCAGTGATTTAACAGAGCTTGGGTTTTTACCCAGTTTGCTTCGTAGTAGCTGGGTGTCACATATAACCATTACTCCTCTCTATGAAACAATTTTAGAAGCTGCTCCATTGTGCTTCACAGATAGTATTCTCTATAGTACAGATGGCTGAGGCTGTCTGGAACAGAGAAACTGAATCCTGATTGCTGATGGACTTCTTGTTCCCATGTGTGGGACCAAAATGTTCTTGCTGCACACAGTTTGGCTCAGTCAAACATCTTTCAGTCTTCTCAACTCCCCTGGGCTTCCCATCCCAAAGTTTGACACTTCCCCTTACTTCATTTCTTTCAGCCCCACAATTTATTTGAATCATCAGCTACAGACTGAGATTCTGGAGATCAGGAAGAGTTTTGTTCAGTTGCTTTGCATTTAGACAGTGTGCACAAGTGTGTGTATACACAGGCACAGAGCCATATAAAAGTCCAGTCTGACTATGGCTCGGAGCACTTCTTGCTACAGATTTCATCCTGATGAAACCATCCATCTGATCGTAATATGTACATCTCTAGAAAAATATCTTCCATTTATAAGTGCCAAAGAATACATTGCTACTTGGTGCTTTCTCCTTAGGACGATACACATGAATGAGAGACTACTTGCACTCTTTGGAAATGAAAATGTTCTGATTTCGTGCCTCATGTAGTCCATATTTATTACAATTGGCTAAGTCAGTAGAGGACATTTACTTATGTTACATAATCTACTGAAACATTTGTGAGAAGATCAAAAGTCATTAATGGCTAGACATAGCAGTCCTAGACATTTATTCTGATGCCTAATTTTCCCCTGTATCAAAGAGTATATTAAACAATTTAGCCATTCCACAAACAGTTGTTCTTTCTATGTTTGAGGTATGGAGAATAAAAATCACTACTGCTGAGCTAAAAACAGTAGAATAAACAACAATTCAGATAAGTGGTATTTTCTTCTGTTGCTTAGTTACCAGAGAAAACTTAACTGTATTTGTATCTCAACAGTATTTGCCGTGTTAAATAACAACAGATTGTTCTATTTTGCTTCTTATGTGCCTTTTTATTAGGTGTGCCTGAATACTTAAAAAAAAAAATAAGTTTCTGTAGCAGAAATACTTCCTTTCTTATCAGTACATGCCAACTTTTACTCTTTCTGTTCTGAAGAAACAGACAAATCCTTTCAGTTTTAATTCCTTTTTCTAGGAAGGAACAAGCAGCCAATTTTTAATTTTCCAATCAAATTATTTTTTGATAGGAGCATTAAGGTTTAACGTTCAAAAGGAAACTGAAATGCATTCTGTAGCACAGCAGTGACCAAAGCTTGTCCAACCAAGCACGGTTCTGGCAATTTTCCAGCAGTCAAAAGTCTGTGCTTAATTTACTTTAAATTATGAGTGCAGTATCCTCATCTGTGTCACTGAGATGAGATCCATGTGAGGACAGATCCCACTGGGGAGTATTTCATCATAAGAGATGTTAAAAGACTTATTCCCGGAATATACCTCCATTACAAATATAAAAAACAAAACTCAGCTTCTTGTATTTCATTTTTCCTTGCAGTATTTGAGATATTGGAAAAATATCTCCTTTAATTCCTTTAATACAAAGCAAGACACTTTATGCTCATAAACAAATTATTATATCTGTTTCATTATGACCTATAAAGCATTACCCAGCGTCTTCCATGACTGGGCGATCCTTCCCAAATGGCCACAAGTCATATTACAGCACCATTTTATGGTCATCTAAATTTTAATGGTCATATGAATTTAGTTACTATCTGAATGCTCCAAATGTTACCAGTCAGGCCAGCACTTTCCTTTCTTGACATGTCCATACTGCAGACCTCCAGTATGTGAACCATTGGTGTAGGGAAAAGGTGGGACCAGGCAGGACTAGGTGCAGGTTTAATGAGGAGACGGTGGGGTGGCCTAAAGAAACCGGTGGTGCCCGCTGCTCCCCAGCTAAACCCTTCACCTGTGGGGCATGGCTGCTCGGCCCCACTGCTCAGGCCACAGTTGGATTCAACCCTGCGTGAGACAAAGGCCCCTCTGGGAAACAATTCTCCCTGTACTGGAAGAGGGGTACAGCTCGCATGCTTGCATTGAATGGCATTACAGAATCACAGAATGGTTGGGCTTGGAAGGGACCTCTGGAGATCATCTAGTCCAACCCACCTACTAAAGCAGGTTCACCTTGAGTAGATGGCACAGGAATGTGTCCAGGCAGGTCTTGAATGTCCCCAGAGAAAGAGACTCTACAACCTCTCTGGGCAGCCTGTTCCAGTGCTCTGGCACCCTCAAGGTAAAGAAGTTTCTCCTCATATGCAGATGGAACCTCCCATGCTTCAGTCTGTGCCCGCTGCCCCTCATCCTATTGTTTGGCACCACTGAAAGGAGTCTGGTCCCATCCTCTTGACACCCACTCTTGAGATATTTATAGACATTGATGAGATTCCCTCTCAGCCTTCTCCAATGGTGCCGGGCTGTCCCCTCACAGCATCCCTCTGGCTTTACAGTGTTCTGCCATCCCTTCCTTTTCTCTGAACCCTTCAGGTTCTGGTAAGATGGGAAGCAACCCCTTTGCCTATGCATACAATGAGGTGGTGCCCCCACACCATGACCATCACATGCTACCACATAGGACAGAAGTCCTCCTGCAAGTTTGCCATTCAGTTTAATAATTTCCCTGTTCCTGTTTTCAAAACTGGGGTATTCCCAATATGTGCTTGCCTCCCAAGGCTCCCCATCAGCCTGGGAGACCTGCAGCATCCCAGTCCCATCCCATGTGACTCCCTATGCTGCGAGGCTGTCCCTGACATGTCTCTGGTGCTCATCCTCCTGTTAACTTTCCCCTCTGTAGCGCTGGGTCCTGGGTGTGGATACAGCTCAGTGGCCACAGACCCATCAGGCAGGCAGGCAGATGATGGTGTCACTGTCAGTGACAGGGATGACTTAACCTTGTCATGGGGTGTGATACAGACATTGGCCACAGCTCCTCAAGATGCTGCCCTGATACTTGTCAGGAGTAAACATTAGTGCATTTTTTGCACTATCAACTACAGGCTAGAATTAAAAAGAAGAATGAAGAAGTCAAATGAAAAAAAAAAAGTTCATATCATGCTGTAGCTATCTATAACTTTGTGTCTCAGAGTTTCTTCACCAGCATTGCCACTGGTGCTGCATAACAACTGCCTTTCCTGTTGCAACCAGGGGACAAGGCTTTTTAGACATGTTCAGCAGCACAACTAAAAAGTTTTACTGCACTGTCATTTCCTGTACTGCACTGCACATCTGCATGCTCTTTAACCACAGACACTGCACCATCAAAAGCTGATGAAATTGCTTTGGGCTTCAGAGGCCCCTTGGGCTCCACCTGTGGGAAACACTGGAGTTTCTTATGTGTCGCTGAGGCTGCAGCTCTGGAAGTGATCCTGTGAGACAAGACCCCTGAGGGTGAGCAAATTCCCAAAAGAGCACCGGCCTGCTCTTCTCTGTGTCCTCTGAGAAGCTGAGGTCTTTCCCATCATGTTGGAAGGGTCTGTCGGAACTTCCTGAAGCAACAATACTCAGCTGAAACTGTTAGGAAAATATGCAGTTTATGGATAAAGGCCAGGGCACTCCAAAGAGCTAACCTGATTCACAGCCTGCTGTGTGACTCTCTCCTTTTGGTTTTCTTCCCATAGCCTTACGCCCTTTCAGAACTGCCCAAGTGAAGGCTGTCTCAGTCCTCTGAGCACACACTGAGATCCTCAACCAACAGTGGTTTACAATGAATTTCTTTCTCCTCTTCTCCTCCCTTCTTCTCCATGTTTCATTTTCATTTGCTTCTAAGCCTGTCTGCCTGTTAGTCATCCCAAAGCACCCTGGAAACCAAATCCTAGTTTGCCTCTATCTCTCAGTCTGGAGATATTAAGAAGAATCAGGGAGCAGAAGAGTACAGAATCTCTCAGGGAGCTTCAGGCATTCCCTGGAAAGGCAATTAGTCATTGCTAAGGATGTGTACCATGCAGCTGTCACAGGAATATAATCATTATCATAGGCATCCTCACTTCACCAGCCTCTGGGGCTGCAGCAGGAGCTGAATTGTTTCCCTGTTCCTTCCCAGCTATGACAGATTTATGATGATAGCCCTTGGAAATGGACCCAAGACCTCCCTTGTGAGACTGGTGAGGAAGATGCACCTGTCCCCGACCAACTATTTGACTACACTTGAAGAAAGGACCACTTGTAGAGTTAAGAAGTGGGCACAGCTGGAGAACTGTACCTCTGGCTTCTTCTCAGCTTGGGGTACCAGGGGTATCTCCCAGCTCTCTGGAGGAGGAGCTAGGAAGCAGCTGATCACTACATAAGGATAAGACGAGGATAAGGCATCAAGAACCCTTTGTCTTTCTTACCCCGTATTAGTTTCCACAGGAACAAAGTGTATAACAGCATACTCTGAAAACCAGGGTTCCATGGCTGGAGACCTTGCACTCTGGAGACAGGCTCTTCTCCTGGGTACCAGTGTTTATTATTCATACTGCACACAGGAGACACTCAGGCCCCTCTGGGGGAGCTGAATCTCTCCCAGCATCCATCTCTCAGAGTGTTTCCAGAGGGACATGAGCTATTTATTGGTCTGAGCAGTCCACAAGGGAGAGTTAAACATGGAGGTGGAGCGCCAGAGCATCTACAAGGGTAAATACCCTTGAGCATTTCTGTTTCAGTTCATGGCTAGCATTGTTAAGGAACCCTTCAGTGGTGAGCTTTCCATCTCATGGTCAAACTCACCATCTGGAAGAGGAAATAACGTCACACCATTATTCACAAGAACCCATGTTGTTTGTTGCTTTCTCTGATATCTTTGATAAAATAAGTAGTTGAATCTGCCTTCGGAATAAGCAGCTTTCCTGTGTCAACTTCCACAGAACAAGGGCAGGCAGTTATGATTTCCTTGGTCCAGGAAAGGAAAAAAATTGCATTTTTAATGCAGAGGAGATGCCTGCAGTATCTTTTGCAAAAGTCAAGAAAAGCAACTGTAGTGCAAATGCCAGAGAATCGGAAGGGCTAAAGTAGAGGCTATATTTTATCCTCACAGACAAAATACAATGTGTTTCCTTCCATATACACATCTTTCATGACCACAGGTGTGTGCCAGGATGAATCTGGGTTGTGTCACTCTGGGGACCTAGCATGTAATCTCACACTGTGAAACAGCAGGAGTTGGCTGCCGTCACTAACCAGTAAAAATGAACTATTGCCAACCTCCCCCTTCCTTCCTCCAAAAAACCTTCCAAATTGCTTATAAGAGCTTTTATAGGATGTGCCTGCTCTTTCTGGCTCAGAGAAAACACACAACTGAGAATTCTGTTTGGAAATATCTACATTGTAAATAACTTTTTATTCATCCTATTTATATAACAGTCTATGCTTCAGCTTTTTCTTTTGAAGTACTCAGGAAAAGCTATTAGCTAATCCTTCGATACAAAACTCCTAATAAGTTGAATGCTCATTGTTTGGATGGAGCAATCTATAAACATTCAGGAAGCAATGTGAGATTAGTCACTCATTAAGATACGGACAGACAGAACTCCTGTGATCTTTATGTCATATTCAAATGGCTGTCAGTGTTATTTAACAGCAACTCAGGCTAACTTCCTGTTAGTGTTTATAAGTGGTTCTGACTAATGGAGAATGTGCTTTAAATGTTGCCTGCTTGAAGAATTTTATATAAGATTTAATTCAAAAACAAATTTGCCAGCTAATAGTATTAGTAGTGCTGAACAGCATCTCACAAAGAAATGGTCCTGAATACCAAGATGAACACCGCGCCATGCACTGTATGTGCGTGCTTTGCAAATGTAGTATTCAGAAATCTTTGGAATAAAGTTTCTGGCTTGGGTTTTGCCAAGGGGAAAAGCTCTAGGGCAAATGACAGCATTTTCATTTCAGACTTTCATCAGTTCCCATAGGCCGAATCCAAAGGGCATCAGTGAGAGAAAGACCCTGAGGAATCTAGTGAGAATTTTGCCAACTTACAGACCTCCCAGTTTGCCCCCTTATCAATATATTATGGAAGAAGATGAAGGAATGTAAGAGGTGACATCCTGGCAGCAACACACAAAACAAAGGAGAAAATGACATGAGCTGGCAAGACAGCATTTACATTCAGGAAGCAAACTGTGGAAGCAAACTGTGGTCATTAGAAATCTTCAATTTTTAGTCTAACTGGGATTCTCAATTCCAATATTAATTCCATCTTAAAATATAGCTCAAAACCCAAGAAGCACTGACAGATAGTAAAATGCCTATGAGAACAAATGCTTCAAGGAATAGCTTGTATCAAAGGTCATGAATTTATAACAAATGCTGAGACTGACTGTGAATTCAACAGTCATTTTGTTTGTAAAGTTATTAAAAAAAGAAGGCAGAGATAACACAGGCATGCAGCAAGAATGAAGAAAGATTTTTTGCTGCGGCAGGAATTCCCTGAACAAACCAGAGAAAAGAGACCTGGCCACATCAATCTCTTTTATACTGTATTTTGAGAAGGAGAACCTAAGGGGCAGATGAACACAATGGCCATTGAAAGAGGCAGCACAAAGTAGTCAGGGTTGTCAGAGCCTTATACACATATTACGTGTTACCTTTTATCTCAGAAAAGATCCATTCATGTGCAGCCCGAGCAACTCCAATGAAAAGTCTATTTAAGAAAAAAAATACTTCAGAAGAATCTGTATGATCCATATGAGTTAGTTGACATAGGCAGTTGTCTCCCTTTATTGGAAAATATTAATTTAAAATGGTCAATTTAAGCAGTTAAACTCCTGACTTATAGGTGTTTTGCTTTGGTTTAGGATTGATTAAGAGGCAGTTTAAGGTAAACTGAAATAAACCAGTAGTACTGAATTAGTCTCCACCCAAAGGCTCAAAAAAATTAGCTAAGGTTTGGCCTATGAACATTTTTAATACTATTTTTAATTGGGTGCAAGAGCATTAAAATTTTACAACACAAACACAATCATATTTACATACAGATGCGTATATATAAGCTTGTCATTCCCCTGCAGTATAGGTATCTTATTGCAGTAGAGAAATATATAACAGCTGATAGAAGGCTTGCAAAACTTGGGACACCATACTGCTGGAAAGCTATAAACATAGCTAAACCAACACAAAATCTGTGTGCAGCTAAGTCCCAAACTGTTGTATGTATATGAATAAACAAAGAGCAGCACTTTGAGCATCAAGTTTGAATTGTGCTCTCTGAAAACTAGCATAACCAAGAGCCTGATGTAACACAGGAGTGCCTTTGAGAGGGTAAAATTGGACAGGGGGGTTGCCAGGAGCTGTAGGGCTATCAGCTCCTCACCAGGCTGAGGGTGGAAATGCCAGAGCTGGAAGGCTCATCTGGGACTTGTGGAACGAACACTTAATCCCCACAGAGCAGCCGGCACCATCCCTTTGCATCTGGACAGGAGATATTCCCCAGCGCTGGTTCTCCTAAACACACTGTACATTAAAAGAGCTCTGAAGAGTATCTTCAAACCCCACTTTGGCCATGATATGTCCCCTGAGACTGGCAAAGTTAGGGTGCTCTGCTTCACCCTTCCATTATGATCTTAATCACAGAATCAAATGGCTGACATTGGAAGTGGCCTCTGGAAGTCATCTGGTCCAACCCCCCTGTTCAACCAGAGCCATCACCTAAAGCCACATTTCATTCTGGAAGGTTAATACTAAAAAGAAGAGATCAATATAGCAGAACTTACGGTCAGGTTTATAGGTACAGCACTGATGAAAAAAAAAAAAGCTTACAAGTAAATTAAATATATAAAAAATTAATTTTAGCATCCGTATAGCAAGCATGTAGCTTTTTAACTATCTGTTCCTGTCACCAGAAATCCCTCAGGCATGCGGCAGATGCCAGAGCTGGAATTCCTTGTTCAGACTGACACCCCATTTCCAAAATACCACCTGCTACAAGCCTGATCCTCAGCCTAGATAGACTTTACAGATTATGACTTCTTCAGGGAATATATGATACATGTCTTCCTAACTCTTTGTGCGGTAAATAAAAGGTCTCTCAAAATCCTACATGCAACTGAAGTTATACATAATTCCAATAATACTAGTGTTAATAATAATAATTATAAGGATGTTTGGCATTATTTGCTTAATTGAAAACCATTTATGTTAATCCAAACAGCAAATTGCTTGAACTTCTTTTAACCTTAGGAAACCATTAAAAAATTCAGTGTTTTTGGCTAATTATGGTTGCAATTCATGAGGCCTGCATGCCTCCCATGCTAGCTAGGTAAAATATCAGTGTCCCCATAACATTTCCTACCTCTGTGGATCTCAGTCACACAAGTGCAGAACTGGGTTTTCCACATACGTGGCAGCTCTGAATTCAAGATGTATTTGAGGTGAAGGTGGAATGTGACGTAAGTGTACCTGATAAAAAGGGTAGTAAAAACTACAAACAGCTCTGTTCAGCTTTTCGAGAGCACAATTAAGAACTTGCTCTCTCTGCTGGTATAGATGAGACCAGAAGCTAAAAGAGCTTGGGGAACCAGGCAAAAGTGTTTTTTTGTTTTGTTTTGTTTTGTTTTGTTTTGTTTTGTTTTTGTTTTTGTTTTTGTTTTGTTGTTTTTGTTGTTTTGTTTTGTTTTGTTTTTTTTCCTGTGGAGAATATTATAAAGAGAAGCTTTCCCTTTTTAGATTTATCAGTATCCTTTCTCACAACAATATGTCTGGTTGCTACCAGCTCCCAGGCCACACATATGCCATCTGTTTCCAGAGAAAATTCAGAAACAGGGAAAATAACTGGGAAGACTGCTTCTGTACACAGAAATGTGCACATGTAGGAGGGGTAGAGCAAACATACAGGGATAAACTGAACAGGTCCTTCTGTCCACTCCAAAGAAAACAAGGTACTTGTGACAGGTTAAGAAGGTGGAAAACTATGCAGAGGACTTTCCTACACCCACAGACATGGTTGGTCCCTATGTGGCCCTTGGCACTTGCACCATATTCCTGGAATTTTCAGCCTTCCGTGCTATGCTGGGAAATAAAATGTTTAGGTCTAGGAGGGATTACTAAAGCTAGCTCTACCAAAGACCTATGTATTAGTGTTCAAAGATGCATATCATTTCCTACATCTAGAGGCAGCCATTTAGATTTGGCAGATGTTATTTTATTTGTTCAGGCTGAAAGGTCACTATAATTCTGCCAGCTTTATTTTCCGTATTTAAAATGTCACCCCAAACAGGTAGCTAAGGTAACGCATTTGCTTTCTACATATCTTCTACCATTTTCCATGTCAGAGAAGGTCTTTTATGTCTTAGGAATGCTAATTAAGTTAGAGAACTGGTCTTTGAAAAAAAACACTCAAAGGAAGTGAAGCACCTTTTTAAGATGATTGTCTCAGTTCCAAGGGTGTTCAATTCTATTGTTTTTTTCTCAGGGCTTTGACATGTTTGCTTCTGGCAGCATTTCTTTGCTCTCTCAAAGCATCTCTTCAAGCAAGAAGACAATTATAATGATTTGAAAGGTTTCCTGCTACTGTCCTCCATTTCTGTGCTCACATTTACTTGTGTCTGCAATTTGCACCTACAGAGATACATGACAAATTCAACCCTGTGCTTTGAAGGCCATTTCAGAAGCATAATTAAAGCCATGGCTATATGGAAGCCTACTTCGATCTATCTGTTGACGCCCACCTTCCAGGAACCCTGGCTGTGCAAACCTATCCCCTCCTTCGTGCCAGGTCTAGCACATGGCTGAATCCGTGCTGAGTTGCGTTGATATGTCATGAAGGTCAAGAACTACCCCTGTTTTTCTCATTGAATTTTTGTTAATTTTCACCATCTTAGCATGCTCATACATCTCCATGAGGATCACAGAGCACTGAAACCACCAGGAGAGGCAAGAGAATAGGAAGCCATGGGAAGAAAAAGGCAGAAAAAAGATGGGACCACATCACCCAGCACTTGGAAGGAGTCTTGGTGCCATGGCAAGGCAGCCTCATTTATTGGAAAGACTTGGGTGGCTCCAAGGATGCAGTTTTGCCTTTCTGTATTTCCCCAGGGAATACTTTGATTCTTTTCCTAATTGGAAACCTCCTACCTTTTAGTGACATTTGAAATGCAGGTATCTAAATACATTTCAACTGGCATGCTGGTCAAATATGGCTAACTGTACTCCAGAGAATCCTATCTGCTTATTAACTAACTTCTACTAGGCACACAAAGGCAATAAAAATCTCACTGTGCATTCTTTAATTCAATGCACCTCAAACTTTTATTTTATTTTATTTTATTTTTAAACTGAAGAGCTAAAGCTCTTGTTTTGTGTTATAAATTACTTGAAAGGAAGAGAAAAACATTCTGGTGTTGAGGTATATCTCTGAATGGTTTTCTTCATACATTCTGTTTTTCCATCTTGTCCTTGTCAAGATGGACATGAAAGCAAAAAGACCAAAAAAGAATCTCTACAGAAGAATACTTATTTTCCTTGTAAAATACCTTAATGATCAACACTGTCTCTAAGGACCTGAGATTCTTCCTTTTTGTTGTGCAGGTTCTAAACCAAACTACAGACTGGCATGATACACTTGTGAAGCACTGAAACCCCAGGTCAAGATAAAGACCATCATTCACTCTTTTAATTTGCTTTTGAAATTATGTTTGAAAAATTCTGCAGAAAACTTGTTCTTGTGCCAAGGCTTTCCTTTTGTACTGACTACTTGAGTATTTCCACAAATATGTTTTTATCTTTTTTTTTTTTCCTTCCTGACCACATGGCTTGAATGTACAGGTCAATATGACCTTATAACTTCCTAGGAGAAAATTAGTTGCAGAGAGATGGCACACAAAGAAAGAAACACTGACAAAAAATCAGTGTTTTTTCTGTGAAATGCCTTTACTGTTTCTTGTCAGTCTCTGCCCTCAACTCCCACCTTTGCTTTAGTGGCATCTGCTGTGATTTTCTTATCTTGCACTGAGTGGTTCAACCAGAATTTCATTATTTGGAAAGTGCATTCCATTCACTAATGTGTGTGTGATTAAACTTGGCTCCAGATTACCTTAAATTAGAAGCACATTATACCTACATTTTCACAGAATGCTGAAAAGTACCGCTTCCCAGAAAACATTGGCAGGGGCCCAATTCTTACTAAAATCACCAGGATCGAGACCTCTAGCTTCCTTTAAATATTGGGTCAGATCTATACTGTGGGACAGACTGAGGATTTTATATACATGCGTATACATACATACATGCACACATGTCCCATATACATGACCTGACATGCTATACTGTATTTTTGTGCATCTGCCGGATGCTCTACAGGAGTTTGGATGCCTGTGACCTACCTTTTTTTCCCAGATGCAGACCGAGATTCAACAAAACCGTTCAAGGGAAATGAAGGCAAAGAACTGAGGCAACATCAGTAGAAGCTCTTGCAGCTAAATCCCCTGGAAAGGTAAATCCAGTAAGCTCATCCAAAAGCTAAGAACAAGCCGGTCCATCTTGCACCAGTCCATCTTGTAGGATGCAGTTCCCCCTACTTCCCTGGGCTGAATGGTGTTCGCGGTACCTTCCCAGTGCTACAGTCCCCTGTCCAGCTGTACTTGTGTCTGCTACATATCATTCCCCCATAGGGGTGAATCTGCCAATTAGCATGAAATTGCCATAGCTAGGCTTAAACCACTTTGTCTGAAAGAAGAGCAGATTAAATAGAAGTGAACCTGTTTTTTGCAATTCAAAATGAAAACTAAACAAATAAGCAAATAAAATTTAAAAAATCCCCTGAATGAGCCAGTACAAATCCCTTGATTAAGCTGGCTTTCAGCATTGTTTTTTTCACATTCATGAACTTCAGTATATCAAGCAGGCCTGGAAGTCAACAAAACACATTTCAGTAGTCTGGGAATCCGGCCTATGGTTGCAACGGATGGATCTTAACTAAGCACAGGGAGTGCCAGAAGTTGTAAAGAAGACTGATCCTCTTGAGACCTCCAAATTAATTTTAATGAACTGAGAAATTTGACTAAGCTCCTGTTAAGCTTTTCACATTTGAAACTACTGTTTCAAAGCAAACCTGTGGGGTTTCATCCATCTCTATCTTCTTGGCTTGATTTGAACTGTACCCTGGTGATGAGGGGAAACACGTAAAGCAGGAGGGAGGAAATGCTCTAAATGAGTAGCACCAGGAGTGAGGAAAATTTGATCTTAATTCTCATTCAGTACTTCTTACATAAGCTTACAGAATCACGTAAGTGATAGGCTAACAACATCCACTGTACAAAATATAAGACACAGATCCACAAAACCAAGTGTGCACAGAGTTTAATGCAACTCAATTTAGGCACCCACAGCCAAGACTGTAATGAAAATCTTGACTACTCCACTGAGGAACAAACAACCAGTGGTATCTCCAGTTTTGTCCATGAGAAATACCAGAATTATGGCAATGCCCAGAGCTACTGTCATCTGAGCCCCACTGAATGGCTTGTAATCTCTTACTTGTTCTTGTCTATATGAGATATACTAATATTTACATGCCTACTGCTCTGATATGGACCCAGTCATGGCTAAAGCCCAGCTGGACCTGCACACAAAATGCCCCTTAGTTCCCTTTTGTTGACTGGGCCAATGGGGCCCAACCATCTTTTGGTGAACAAGAGTTTGTTCTTCTTGCAGATCTTCCCTGTGACCTTCTGTTTGAGTAACTCCCAAGAGATGTGAGACTGGGATTGACTACCGCAGGTAGGGGGGGACGTGCAAAGAAGCTCGGGCACTCCCTGCACAGGCCTTTGCCCACCAGGCTGTAGTCTGGCCCTGTTACAACATCTGTAGTTTTAAGAACTGACAGCTGATTTTCAGCATCCAGTAAGTAACCAAAAGCAGATGAGATTTCAGATACCTTCTCAGTATTTCCTCCCAAGTATTCGCTTGTGTCAAAGGTAACAAGAGACAGGCCATTAATTCTAATGCAGTATAGTAGCATTATCTCCTTGCCCACCTCTCATCATCTCTAGATGGGAATGGTACTGTTCAGTAACATTTGGAGGCTAATTAAATTAAGATCTGCAAAATACTATCTCTCTGGGATGGCAGGTACTACATAAGTGAAAGAGATTACATTTAAAATGTCATGTTAAGGGATTTTTTTTTCTTCAGAAGATTATCTCACAGAAATCCTCAGAGTGTTTCAAAGTTGAAATTTCATTAACAAGTTGTCAACACCAGCTCCTCCTCCCCAAACCTTCTCTTTTCCCTCCCACTCCTTCCCCAAAACACCAGCCATCTCGAAGGATCTAGAATGGCAAAGGAAAACCTGGCATTGTTAGAAGAGGAAATATTTAAAGTAAACAACAGGAAAATTTTATTTCTTTTTAGAGCTTAAAATACTTCTCTGTCTCACACATATAAGGTTACCTTATACACAAACACACATAAGAACACGCAGAATGCATATGTACATATTCAATAGCTAAATTTATGCACACAAATGTTATAATGAAACGATATATTGAAGAAATGACTGGGGACTTCTACCACCTCATTCCTCCATTTTAAACTCCTTTTAAGCCTCGTTTTCTAGTCTGTTAAATTAATAAGTTAGCAAAGCACTGATTCCAGTTCTTCTAAAATAACTAGATGCAAGTAAGGACCCTACCAATTTGATTTTGATCAGAAAAATAATTGCTTCACAGTATATACTGGCTATAAATCAAAATTGCATTTCAGGAAGCTATAGCTCTGTGTCCATTCCAAAAAAGTCACGTCAGTCCCAGGTACTTCCTAACAATGACTGCTATCCTCCATCGGTGTCACATCAGGCACTATATTTTCCCTGGCCTCCTCTTCCGCATCACAGTTTCCAAATGGTTATTTTCCAGATGGTTATTAAATACATCCTTGGCCAGCCCTTCTTTTAAATTAGCATCCCCCATACAATGATAAGGGAGCTGGTGGAGGGGATCACAAAGCCACTTTCAGTTACTTATCAGCAGTCCTGCCTAACTGGGGAGGTCTCAAATGACTGGAAGTTGACAAGTGTGATGCACATCTACAAGAAGGGCTGGAAAAAGGATCCAGAAAATTACAGGCTTGTTGGTCTGATCTCAGTGGCAGGGAAGGTCACAGATCATCCTGAGTGCCATTACTCAGCACATACAAGACAACCAAGAGATCAGGCCCAGTCAGCATGGGTTTATAAAAGGCAGGTCCTATTTGACCAACCTGATCTCCTTCTATGACAACGTGATCCACTTACCAGATGAGGGAAAGGCCACGGATGTTGTCTACCTAGACTTCAGTAAAGCCTTTGACACTGTTTTCCACAGCATTCTTCTGAAGAAACTGGCAGCTCATAGCTCAGACAGGCATCCTCTTTGCTAGATAAAGAACTGGATGGTTGGGCCCAAAGAGTTGTGATGAAAGGAGACAAATCCAGTTGGCAGCCAATCACGAGAAGTGTTCCTCAGGGCTCAGTATTGGGGCCAGTTCTGTTTAATCTATGTATCAATGATCTGGATGAGGGGATTGAGTGTACCCTTAGTAAGTTTGCAGATAACACCAAGTTGGGTGGAAGTGTTGATCTGCTGGAAGGTAGGAAGGCTCTACAGAGAGATCTGGACAGGCTGGATCATTGGGCTGAGGCCAATTGTGTGAGATTCAACAAGACCAAGTGCCGGGTCCTGCACTTGGGTCACAACAACCCCAGGCAAAGCTACAGGCTCGGGGAAGAGTAGCTGGAAAGTTGCCTGGTGGAAAAGGACCTAGGGGTGCTGGTTGACAGTCGGCTGACTATGAGCCAGCAGTGTGCCCAGGTGGCCAAGAAGGCCAACTGCACCCCAGCTTGTATCAGAAATAGTGCGGCCAGCAGGACTAGGGAAGTGATCGTCCCCCTGTACTCAGCACTGGTGAGGCCCCACCTCAAATCCTTTGTTCAGTTTTGGCTCCACACTGCAAGAAGGACATTGAGGTGCTGGAGAGAGTTCAGAGAAGGGCTACGAAGCTGGTGAGGGGTCTGGAGCAAAAGTCTAATGAGGAGCAGCTGAGGGATCTGGGGCCGTTTAGCCTGGAGAAAAGGAGGCTGAGGAGAGACCGTCTCGCTCTCTACAACTATCTGCAAGGAGGTTGTAGCGTGGAGGTTGTTGGTCTCTTCTCCCAAGTAGCAAGTGATAGGACAAGAGGAAATGGCTTTAAGCTGTGCCAGGAAAGGTTCAGATTGGATATTAAAAAAATTTCTTCACAGAAAGGGTTGTGAAGCAGTGGAACAGGTTGCCCAGGGAAGGGGTTGTGTCACCATTCCTGAAAGTGTTTAAAGGATGTATAGATGAGGTCCTTAGGGACATGATTTAGTGCCAGAGTTAGGTTCTGGTTGGACTCCATGATCCTGAGGGTATCTTACAACCAAAATGATGCTATGATTCTATGCAATATCCTCCTGAATTCCCCCAAGAACCAATGCAGCTGTAATCTGCACTTACATTGAATTTGCACCAGAGAAATTAATTATTTATTAATTATATAAGACTTCCTTTATACATGCTTTCATTTCTTTCATCCAAAACCACCATAGTCCTTGGCTGCAGCAAACAAATTTGGCTTCTTTCCAATAAAACCAATTGTTAACACACATACTGAAAAAAAAAAAAGTCCTGTGTATTCAAAAGGATTAGTTACAGCTTGGACCCAGAGATTGTATCCTGCTGAATATCTTTTCAGGCTTTGGCAATGGTTTACAGGTTGAAAAAACCTGTTAGTTATATACTATGACAATACTCATTCGACTTATATTCTTAGCAAAATGTGGGAATATGACACAGAACTGATGTAATAGTTTTAGACAGGATTATAGGCTATAATTCTAAAATGAAAGTTATGTAGATATTGGACAGATTTCAACCATTTAAATATTCCTTCCTCCAACATTAATATGAATATTGAAATAGTGGTAGCAGACCACTATATATTTGGTTTATATATATGCAACACAACAAATAGCACTCTTTCTATATATACATGTGCATACACATATGCACGCAAACACACACAACTATTCTCTGTGTTTTATGCAATTTTGTGTTAATACTTGATGTTACGGCACGGTTATCCAAAACAGGTAGTAAAACTAACATCATGCCCTTAAAAAGTCTTGTAAAATTGTAATCAATTAGACCCTTTTTGAGATCCCAGCAAATAGGAGAGTCTGAAAAATTAGTCTTGCAAAGCTTAAACTGAGAAGCACGCAAGGGTAGACTGACTTGAGCACTGCAGCATTCATGAACTAAGTCATTTGTCACTGCATGTCTTAAATGGAATGAAACCTTGAAAACTGACTTTTCCTTTTACAGCTTTTTCCCATAAGAAAGGCAGCTACAGACAGCATACTTATAGTAGCATAACTATACACAAAAATTTTCCAGCCCTCCATTTTAAAGGACACAAAAAATTGTGTAGCTCTATCCCTTTCAATGTGGATTAACAGAACCACTGATAGCAATTATCATGATAATTTAGGACTCTTGATAGTTAAAGAACAACATCTGACACAAATGCTTCAACACTTGGTATTGTGTATTTTGGCGTGAACAGATGCAGAAAATATATACTTTGTATATTGAAAAGACTTATTGAAAATTGATTCATTAATTTGGATAACCAAATCTCCACACTTTACCCTGAATGCAGTACTTTTCTTGCTTTTTAATTGCTGTATTTTATTAAAATTTGTCTTAATATCACACACAATGAAGGTACAGACCAAGGAGATCAAAGATTTTCTAAAATGCTATCACTCATGAAAATTAAGACAATTGAACTGCATACATGTAATGTGGAGTAGATGTCTCAGAGGTCTGAAGGAGCTGTATCCTCCTAGTCTTTCCTTTTCCTCCTCAGCATGGGTTTCTCCAGGCCATATAAACCACACCCAAAGCGGGCTGTACCCTAAAGTACCCTAAAGTTACAATATATTAATGCAATGTATGGCTGCTGCCTTTAAGAAGTAATGTGGTCTTAAACTGAAATCATCAGGAGCAATAGAAGCTTGGTGTCTCCATTAAATCATTCTTGCTCAAGTGCTTTTCTTTGAAAAATTGGGATACAGGTATCTATATCCAAAGCAATAGGCCAAAAAAGTCTCACTGTCATACTTTAGCATACAAAGGTACATCAGTAGCAGTTCCACCCATATCAATGCAACTACATCAGTATTTGACCTACACTTGCATGGTAGAGAATGAAAGAATTATATCCCAGATCCAAAACTTTTCTCCTATTTTACACTCATTTTTATACTTCTGAATTATTTCTCATGAGTGCAAGCTCTCCTTCTCTTCTTCTTCATACTTTCTGTATCACCAGGTCCTAAAATGACATTACTAAGTCCAAATTAAACAGAAGTTCTATTTTGGTGGTCATTAGCATACATCCAGGAACTTTATAACTCAATGGGGAATCAATCTGTGACCTCTTAATGTATGTATTCTTAGTTAGTAACCACTATTAATATCCTAATTTTCATTCAAATACAATTACAATGATATGACTTCCTCATAATGCATTTGATTAGTTTCCAGTCCACATAAATGTCTGTTGCAGTCAATAGGTCAGATGGATATAAAGAATCTAAATGGGTCATTCAAAAGACCAACCTCAATTTTGTATTTTTCAGTTTATAAATGAAATATTTCAGCTATAAAGGCAGTGGATTAAAGGTATTACTGGAACAGTGCTCCCTTGCACTCCTCAACCTCCTCCAAGCAATATACAATCAGACTGAAAATTCAGGTAGCAGTAATAAAAATATTGTTTGAACCAGTGTACCTCTATTTTGTTCTGTTATAACCCTGGAGCTTACACACTTCACCTGCAAGTAAAAAAAACACAGTAAACGGATGTGTTTGACAGGTGCCTTTTCTATTTAAAATGTCAAGTTTATATTTTCAACTATTGCTATCACTTCTAAAGCAGTAGTTAAGCTATTCTAGCTTGTGGGGTGGATAAAAGACATCAGGGTCTATCTTCCATGTTCGATTTACAGGGAGAGCACGAGAAATCTTGCTGGTTTTTGCACTTGTTCATGCCATATAAGTTTTTTTTTGTGTTCGGATCTTAGTGGCAACAGCAGTTAGCATTACAATTCAGATTCACCAATTTATTCACCAAGTTCTTCAGTACTTTTTAGACTATACTTTGGGTGTTTTTCCTCAGGAAAAAAAAAAAAAAGTATTTTTAAAGATCCTCAGATAATTTTATTAACTTGGTGGTGTTCTATTTTTTTGTCAGAAGTTACATTTGCCCTGCATGTTCCAGATAGATAAAAAACTTGTTTAAGAATAATTACAGTTGAATCAAATTTTATTAAAATGTTGTTTGTTCTGGAATTATGAGCATGGGTATTTAATTTCACTGATGTACATTTTGGCTTCTTGTTTAATTTCTTTGTATGATACAAATATTTAAACTGCTAGAGTGCCCAGCTGTTGCACACAGAGCAAGGACTGTCACGTTGGTTAGGCTGTCTAATCTGTCTTCCTTGACCAGAATCCAATGATAAACCCTTCCTACTTCAGAGTAAAATCCATGCATGCAGGCAGGTCAGTTTTCTTGACTGTGCTGAATCTTGAAGTCAAAATATTTTTCAAACAAACTTCAGAACCTTCTGTGCTGGCTAATGAGGAATCTCGGATTCACAGAATACCAGTTTGGAAAGAAGCTCAAGGATCACCTGGTCCAACCTTTCTTGGCAAAAACACAGTCAGGACAAGATGGCCCAGCACCCTGCCCAGCTGAATCTTAAAAGTGTCCAAGGTTGAGGAATCCACCACTTCCCTGGGGAGATTATTCCAATGGCTGATTGTTCTCATGGTGAAAACTCTGTCCAATCAGATTCTCCCCACAAACAACTTGTCTGCATTACCTCTCCTTGTCTTTTCCATGTGACTCCTTGTAAAAAAGGGATCTCCATCTTCTTTGTAGCCATCGTCTAAATACTGGAACATGGTGACAAGGTCTCCAATAAGCCTTATTTTCTAAGGCTGAACAAGTCCAGTTCTCTCAGCCTTTCCTCCTATGGCAGCCTCCCAATCCTTTGGTCATCTTCACGGCCCTTCTCCGGACCCTCTCCAGCCTGTCCACATCTTTTTTGGATAGTGGAAACCAAAACTGAACACAGTATTTCAGGTGTGGCCTGACAAGTGCTGAATAGAGCGGGATAATAACTTTGTCTCTGCTGGTGATGTCCTGATGTCCTTGTTGATGCAGCCCAGCATCTCACTGGCTTTCTTTGCCACAACAGCAATGTTGAGCTTGTTGTCCAGACCTTATTTAATCTCATAAGGTTCTTGTTAGACCACTCTTTCAGCCTATTCAGGTCTTCTTGCAGGGTTGGTTCTCCCTTACAAAGTATCCACTTCCCCACTAATTTTGGTGTCGTTGTCAAAGTTCATCAGGGTACACCTGATCCCATCATCCAGATCACTTATAAAGACATAAAAGACCATCGGGCCCAATATTGATCCCTGGGGAACCCCCCTTGTGACAGGTTGCCAGTTTGAAAAGGAACCATTTATTACCACCCTTTCAGTACAGCCTGTCAGCCAGTTGCCCATCCACCACACAGACCACTTGTCTAGACTGTAACACATCAGTTTCCCTAGAGGAGGAGGCTGTGAGAAACGGTATCAAAAGCCTTGGAGAAATCCAGCTAGACAATGTCTACCACTCATCCCACGTCGATGGAGCAGGTTAAATTCTCATAGAATGTGATCAGGTTTGTCAAGCATACATTGGCCCTGCTGAATCCATGTTGGCTATTCTCAATCATGTGCTTCATTTGACTCATGATAGCCCCCAGGATTTGTTCCATTACTTTGCCAAAGACTGAAGTAAGACTGATTGGTATATAATTTCCTGGATCCTCTTTAAGCCCTTCTTGTAGATGAGGGATACATTGGCCTTCTACCCATCTTCTGGGACATTCTCCAATCTCCATTACTTCTCAAAGATCATGGAGAGTGGCCTCAGAATGATGTCAGCCAGCTTTCCTAACACCCTTGTGTGGATATCGTCAGGGACCATGAATTTGTAGGTGCCAAAATCCCGTAACAGTTCACATACCAACTCTTCCTTCACTGACAGTGGGTCTGTGTTTATATCAACCTGGGTTTTTGCTCCCAAGGCCTGAGGCTCAGCAGTACTAGTAAAAATAGATGTGAAGAAAGCATTGAGAACCTCTGCCTTTTCAGTGTTCAGGATATCATTTGCTAAAAATTGAAGAACTCAAACTTGAACGAGCTGGTACAATTTCCTCTTCCAAAACACATTATTTTCTACATGCCTGTGGTAAATTTCAGCTGCCACAAATCTTCTGATTTAAGTGCTGTATTTACCCAACCAAAACTCATTATTGTTCCCTGTCTCTGAGTTCACCTAGCCAGGGTTTTAGTCTTCATGTCATTGTGCCTTTACCCAATGTGAAAACACTCAGACCCAGGTAGCAGCCTTTGGTAGAGCATTTATGATCATCTTGACATATATGTGAGTGCAATAGGCTCAAGACTTTTTTTTCCTGCTCCCTCTGGGATGGCAAGAGTAGGAGACAAAGACTGAAAATGATCCCTTCAATGAAGATATTCAGAAAACCTTTAGAAACAAGTTTTTCAGGAGATTATCAAAACCATATTGTGTGCATATATTTTTTTTCACATTTCTGGAACAAAAAGGCCCAGTTGCACCAGGCTTTCTATGCCAGTTTTTCTTCACAGACAGCTGCTCACACATGCTGACCTCTTACAGCTTTCCAGACTTCCTTTCAGCTTAAAATCTCCACTGGTAAACCAAGATTTTCAGCATCCTGAAGATGAGAAGCGGCACTTTTAAGCTGACAGCTGCTTCCACTGTCTTTGCAATGTGTAGCAAGGTGATCTCATTTGAGAAGCCATTATGATATTTGGTATGGATTCAAGGTAGACTAATACATTCATGCTGGAAAAAATCCTAACACTACATATTAGCTTCATTTTTCTTATATTCAGTGTCGACCTTATTTAAGTTAAAAAAGAAGACAGAGTTACAATCTTTTTTTTTTTTGAGATTAATCTAATAATTGGTTACTCTCAGATTTTACCACATCTCATTTCACTCTTAGGTTATTAATGCACACATGGATCATCAGTCCTTGTACAATGCCCTGGAGAAAGCTGGTATTTAATCTACTTCCATACTGACCGTAAGCCACCGCTAGCTCCTCTGTGTTTTCCTCAGTTTATAGTCTATAATTTGGACCTGCCTACCTTGAATGCTTAATTTCCTTAAATGCCTCTGAGAAAGCCTTGCCAAATCACAGAGGCATAGTTGAATTTGTCCTCTTCCTTGGTACAGTAGCATTGTGATGGTAATGCTGGTTCCTAAGAAGCCTGAAAAGAGCCAGTGAGTGGGGTTTAGAAGGTCTGTGGGGAAGAAGGAAATCAAGAAAGGGCTAATTCAAGTTACAGGACACATAGATGCTATGAAAGACCACTGAAGATATTATTTTGGCTCCTCCTCAGCATGCCATTTCCTAGTGCTCCATGTTGCTTATCCCCCCAGTAATACCCTTGCCCTATTCAGAGAAGCTGTCAACGTCTTTCTGCTGACTCCAACCCGACATCAATGGAGTCCTGTAGCATTCTCTCATGCAGCAGTCCCCAGCCATTGCCTTGTGCCTCACAGAGGGGCTGAGGAGAGAAGCAGAGTTGCAAAGGGAGGCACCTTTTCCAGGAACAGTTGACCTAGGCTGTCTTTTTACCATTGGCAAAGTCATCTGCTGCTCCAAATGGCCTCCTGCCCTAGACAGCCTCCTGCTATGACAAATGCCAGACATGGCATTCAGTTAGAGACTTTTGGCAAAATCTTTTCGAAAGTCTAGATAAGGAACTGGCTGACAAAATGCTTTCTGTTATTTTAATGACAGATTTAAATTCTGTGAGATTAGTAAGATTAGATTTTCTTCTTCATGGAAGCCTGACTGATTTGCATCTATTGCATCATGCTTAGTTTAATGTTTTATAGACTCTAGCTAGCTTTTTTCAAATAATGTTTCTGATTCTAATCTAAGGTCAATGCTTTATGTTCCTCACGTCACACCTCATAATATTTTTTAAGAAAAGTGTAGTATTTGTTACAGTCCAGGGCTGTGGGTAAGTAACTGACTCTAGTGTAAAGCTAGATTTTTATCAGCAGCTCAGCCACCTTCTTCTCAAACGTCCCTGTATTTCCTCCATGAATGGTGGCTAGGCCCACTACCTAGGTTCAGTTTATTCTACTGCTCCATTTTTGAACATCTCATCTCTCATTATGCCTAGTTCTCATCTCTCATTATGCCTAGTTCTCACTTGCAAAAACAAGTCTTACAGTAGGAGTATATGCATCATCTTCTATGACAAGCACTAATGCAAAGTCATTATCAAGCTGCTTTGAAATTACACTTCAGACCTGCCTTCCTCTGACTCAGGGCTTTGACTGTAGGAACTGTGGGAGAAAGAACTGCACTCTCTTCCCCTCTTTACTGGATGCAGGCAATCATCCTTTGACGATGTGGCTTCAGCCAAGACAGGTTGCTGGGGTTTGGGGCAGAAGTGCAGGTTACCTGCAAGAGCTGAGAAAACTCTCTCCCTTTCCTGTTGGTTTTTATTTTGTTTTGTTTTCCTGACTCGTCTGTCTGTTTAGAGATAAAATACTTGTGAGCATATTTGATGGAAGGAAGAAGCAAAGGTCAGCCTGTGGACCACTATCCCTTGAGAGGCAGTGAGGGTGGAAGTACCTGCCTCCCTCTGTACCATGGTCACAGCCTACTTCACACGAATGGCATAGTACTTTTGCTAAGTCCATAGAGTTGTGAGGATGCATGACATCTGTGTTACACTCTCTTTGCATGACATTCTGTAATTCCAGGAGATTGTTACAGGAATGATGGTAAGGAAAGCATTTTGTTGTGGCTGGTGTAGCAGACACAGGCTGGCTTTTCCTTTGGTCTCTTCTGCACTATTACATCTATTACATGGTTGGCTGTGTTTGCAAGAGCCAGGCTCAATGATCCACAAACTGTCATCCACTCCTGTGGGGAATAATTTGGGATAGCAGGTACGAAATCTCTGCTATTTTAGAAAATTTGGGATTCTTGTTCCCTGTTTCCCCCATGTGCTGTGAGCTGCTGTGAATTCTTTAGCTTATCCCAAGCTTTCAGAGGTGTTAAAAGGTTTGCTGGGCTTGCAGACCTGTCTGGAACTCAGAGATATTAAAAAATAGTAAGAGAACGGCTAGATGGAAAACAAAGGGCTGCCAGCCAAATCTGTCCTTTGCCAGATGGCCATCTTAATAATACTTTGCATAAATGTAGCATTAGGAATTTGTACTTTGGCCTCTGAAGTGGATACATATAATTAATACTGTTTTACAGATGGGGAAGCTGAAGGTTTAAAAGGTACATTCAACACAACATCGCTAAACACATACGTGAGTAATGCCAAGAATTTTTACACATAGGTTATGCAGAAATGGTCTTAGTGGCTACACTGCATTCGTGGAGATCCTTGGAGTAAACTGTGATGCTCAAAGAAAGCACAGTATGTCTCCGCAGTCACACTATGTACCTGAGCTAAAGGATACTCCTGACTTTAGACCTATAGACCTCTACAGCTGCTTTCGAGTATTAGAGTTTCGCTTACAATAAAGGACACTGTAATTCAGTCTAGAGCTACAGCCAAGCAGTGTAGTAGAGTGCAGCACTGACATAGAAACCATGAGATGTATTTCACACAGCGAACCTCAACAGCTAGGCAGATTTTTGTGAACATGTTCAGCTAGCACACTCTGTGGACAGATAGAAGCTTGTTTCTGCTCAAACTGCAAGCAGACACTGGCTTATTTTGCCTGTACTCCAAGGCAGAAAAAAAGAGACCATGACCATATAACCTTGGGCTTGGAATTAAGCTAACAAATTCATCTTTCCTTAAATCTCATCATGTAGGTCTAAGCAAAGGAGTGATATAGATGTATGATTTTCACCCTTTCTAGTTACGGGTTGACATCTGCACTAAAACACAAAGAGTAAGCATATCTTCAATCTCTTTCTCCTAGAGTAGCCTCTCAGTAGACTTTGGAGCTTCATCCTTCCATTTGGAAGTTAATAGAATTTTGAAAGCACACAGGCTTATGCCTTCAAAACATTACTCACTAAGACATCTTGCCAAGAGCACTGCAAAATGCCTAAATCCAAACTGTTCTTCACTTTGGCTCCTTTACGTTCAATGTGATTTCTCCCTCGGTATTCAAGAGCAATTTGATACAAAGGATAGTTCAAATAAGGATTTAGGGTACTGTTTCTGAACTAAAGGGTCACAAACACAAAAATATAGTAAAAAGAAATCCAGGTGACATGAAATACTGTAAATTTTGTTATATTATAAAACAGAGAGAATGCTGTTTTCCAATTTTATATACACACCCTTCCTATTTAAGGTCATATAATCTGTTAACCTCTCCAAACAGGAACATGAACGTAAGCTTACATATCCTTGTTACTATGGATATATTCTTGATTCTTACATTTATAGTAAGTAGAAAGAAATCATTAAAAATTGATTAAGACTTGGCCAATTTGAAAAGCTTAGGACCATTGCTCCAACTTATGTTTTAAGAAGAAAAAAAGACTGGAAATATTCAGTCTACAAAGAGCACCTGAAAACGGTGAGTTAATAGGAAAGACTTTTACTTTATTTGAAAAAAAAAAGAAAGACTTAAATAACAATAACTTTTATATTTTGGAAAAAAGTAGCATAAAAATAATAATGCTTTAAGTACTGTAGATGTAAAAGCTTCAGTAAGTACAGCTTAACTGTAATACACTGCTACATAACTCATATTTATGGTAATGGGTATCTCCTAAATACTTTTATGACTACAGTGAGAAAAACTAAAATTACAATATGAAACAAAGAATGTAGCTATGACTCTCACGTCATATGTACATCCAGTTGACCCCACTTCAGCTCTGAAGTGCCAATACATTTGGAAATGCTGTTTACAGAGAGACCTTCAGGGAGCCGTCTGAAGATCATGATACAAACAATGTTTGTGTACATCACCTGTACTTCTAAGAAGCCAATTATAAACTAGCTAAGTGCCAGTGAAGTACTGGGACATATTTTTATAATCCAAACAAATGAGAAGCAGTGACAGGAGTTTACAAGGGAAGAGAAAGCACCTGCTGCAGTATTAAAACCAGAAGTATTAAGAGCCAAGAGGTAAACTTCCCATCATATCACCCATACACGTAAATAATTTTGTTTTACTGCTGAATCACAGAAGAAATGGCCTGGGCGTGCAGCGACAGAGTCACTTTGTTTAATTCAAACTACTTAAGGATTATACACAGAAAAATACGGTATCATACAGAGTTTGGCATCTGTTTTTGCAGCTGTCACACTAGCCCTGCAAGGGAGCATTCAGAGCTGCAAAAGAGGCCAAAGGGGACTATACTCCACAAAATCATCACCAGTAAAACAAGGTGCCAAGTGGGTATTTGAGTCAAATTTATAAACCAACTTGCTTTAGAACAGTACTTCTATTTTTAACACACAGGGATGAGCCAAGAAACACTGACATAATGCATTACAGATTACAGAAAGATACAGTATTGCCCTAAGTTTCTCCCCAGTGCTCTTAGTATTTAAGCTTGGAGCTTATGTTCAGCTTTGGGGTAAGTAAGTGCAGCTTCATTTAGAAAAGGAATAAAATGGAAATTGCTTACAATAATTCAAAATAAGTACTTTTTAAAAAAGTGTCATTCCCTGGCAGAGACTGCTTAGTAATTTATAGATTATTTTGGCAGGCAGTAATGATTAAATGGGCTAGGTCTTCACTTAAATAAAATGAGCCACATCTTTTAGTTCAATGTTTCACATTTTGCATTATGCAAATGTCATAAGAGAATACTAAAATGGCGTTTGTCTCTGCCCAAGACAAGGCAACACCTGACTTGAGTTCTCCAGGTATCTATCGGATAAATTTAAAAATTCTTGACTGCAGAAAACCAAGTGCTGTTTTTCTTAGAATTTCTTCATTTAGATATTTAATACTTTCTTAAATCTCAAATTTTTAGAAAAGCAGTGGAAGTCTCTAGATTTACACACAGATCACTTTTTTTTTGTTTCTGATATAGACATTCTTAATAACATGCATACAGATATATACAGACGTGTTAGCATAACTGATTTGTATCAGCCTTTATTTAATGAGTTTATCAATATTTTAAACGATTCACACAAATCTACACTATGGATTTGCATTGTGGTTTTCAATCAGAGCAAAATATATGTTTGTTAGAGTAAATTAAAAAAAAACATAGAAAACTACCATATAACAGTGAATAAATATATGCTAATATATACAACATATGCAACTTTATCACATGATTTGGCCCAACTTGCAAAATTCCCTTACCTCATTTATGACATTATCCAAAGTTCACTGAAATTTGTGTGTGGAAAGCTGCAGTATCAGTGGAAGACCTTCATATGAAAACCCTGCAGAAGTTAGCTAGCTTCCTGGTACCATCAGCCTATGTTACTGCTTGTTGCTTACCACAGCTTCTGGAACATCAGGTTCAGCAAATCTTTCCCGTAATAGATAAAGTTTTAACAGTGCAATAAGACAGCTTTCAGCATGATAATTCATGCTCAGAACAGCTATTTGGAACAGCTAAAGTCCTGCTTTTCTTACATACCGTTTTGGCATCCACGCTGCACGTTACACCAGGTTAAAATCCAAGGTTTGAACCCTATTCTGGCCTCTGTTTAAGTCCCCAGTCCAGACCCTTCTCTCTTGCCCCTTGTTTTTTAAGCATACTACTCTTCCAAGGTCATACTAAGGTCTCCCCAGCACATCAGCAAGGCAAAGGAGCTTGTTTTGGTCTTGATACTCTGAGAACAGGCTTGCCTGCAGCAATTCTATTTCAAGTATCCTCATTCCTAGGTCAGTACAGCCTATTTTTGTTGTGAATTTTCCCTGCCTCCCTGCCACACATATTTACCCTTGGAAAACACCTAGTTCTCAACCTCACCAGTATTCATCTTCTACTTCACAAGTTGTCAAATGACTACTCAGGCGTTAAAAAACCCAACCAAGTCTCTCTAGAGTCTTAATTTAAGTGTTAGCAGGGAGCTGAAAATTAGCAATAATGTTCCTGCCTGCAGCTACAAAAAAAAAAGTGAGAACCGACACTTTAGTGATTGCTAAGAAAGGCTGGATAGCAAGTTTGCTAGTTGCTCTCCATTCCACCTTCACTGCCAACAATGGATGCGTAACTGTGTCCAGTTCTGGGCCCCTTAGTTCAAGGACAGGGAACTGCTGGAGAGAGTCCAGCGCAGAGCCACAAAGATGATTAAGAGAGTGGAGCATCTCTCTTATGAGGTTAGGCTGAGGGAGCTGGGGCTCTTTAGCTTGGAGGAGACTGAGGGCTGGCCTCATTAATGTTTATAAATATGTAAAGGGTGAGTGTCATGAGGATGGAGCCAGGCTCTTCTCGGTGACAACCAATGATAAGACAAGGGACAACGGGTATAAACTGGAACACAGGAGGTTCCATTTAAATTTGAGAAGAAACTTCACAGTGAGGGTGATGGAGCACTGTGGAGTCTCCTCCTCTGGAGATATTCAAAACCCACCTGGATGCCTTCGTGTGTAACCTCGTCTAGGTGTTCCTGCTCCAGCAGGGGGATTGGACTAGATGATCTTTCGAGCTCCCTTCCAATCCCTAAAATTCTGTGATTCTGTGATTCTGTAAACACTGAACCTACATTCCTGCAATTTCTCTCTTGAGGGTAGGAACCTGAGCTACGAATGCAACTTTGGACAGTAAATGCTCATGTGAAGGTAAGTTGGTGATGCCCAGCAAGCTGCTTGGGAAACTCTAGAATATTCCCCACATTGCTGACTGCACTATGAAGGTTCTACATGCTGCTGTTTTCAAGTGCATTAGTCCACAAAGCTCGTTCTTAGAAATTTCAACTCTGTCATCTTCTTCAGCACCTGCTGTTTGTAACTTTTACCCCCCTGATTCACCTGACACTCTTCTGCAGTTTTTTTTTTTTTATAAGCTGATGATCTCAGGCACTCATTTTTAGTTCCTTGTTCTCAGACTTTGAGAACTTATTGCTGCTTTGATGCAGACTTAGCAGCTATATGCCATACAACCTTAAACAGTGCTTGCTCTGCTGAATGCTTTTAAATTGGTTGTGTGTGCTTTTCACCTTCAAATCATCCTCCCACTTGCATTTGGTGTAGACGACTCCTTCCCTGTCAGGCCAACAGCTCGTTCAGTCTACAGACAGTGCATCTCTGCAATCACCTTGATAAAGCTAACTTTCTAGGACCACCTGATAAAATTGGCTGCCAAAACCAAGAAATAATTCAAATGTCAAGCTTACTAATCTACTGAGCGATCTAACACTTGCACCCTTCTGATATCTGCCTCGTCTGCTATTTGCCACTGCACCAGCAGTCAAGGTCCACTCATGTTATGCTCAAGGTGCAGTTGTGTGCAACCATGCTGCTCAGAGACTGTGTGACCCAAATCCCAAATCCATGCTGCCTCCATGGAGCAACATCACCCTGCTGCACATTCACCATTAAGGTTTTTCAGCTTGAGGACCAACACCACCCCTACTTCCCATTGCAGCTTTCTTCCCCTCCTCTCTCCTTCCACTTTGTCTCAAATCCCAGGATCCTTGATGATCATTGTAGCTATGTCATATCTTCTTAGTGGTACAGCAGCATCTTGCCAGCAGACAAAATGGGTCCCAATCTGTTTCTGTGTTGAAAACCTATCATTCAGATAACAGGTTTTGATAGACTGCATCACCTCTGGTCCCTTCTAAATTGCTGCTGGCCATGGCCAACGTGTAGCCAGCACCCACAGCTGGGTTTTTGTGACAATCTGTGTCGGCTACATGGCCAAGTGTGTGTTATGATTAACTGCACAGGGGACGATCTGCTGGCCAGTGAGGCTCTAAACACACTGAACATTGCCAAGATTGTCACGGTTTGGTTTGGCCAGTGGTGCACATGCTAAAAATAAATTGACAGCAGTAGACACTGGGAAAAGCACTTAACTCCAGACAGAAATCTGTAGTGACAAGTATTAAAATCTCACGTCAAAAAATTTAATCTAGGACATCATAGGTCCAGCTTAACTCTGATCCCAAGAGCGCTTTCCATCTCCCGGCTCTGACTATGCACCTTGGCTGTGTGTCAGCCCAAGCCTGAGGACATGGGTGGGATGGGGAAAGTCACCCTGTGCCCTGACAGGTCTGTGTGACCAGGGGTTAAGGCTGCAGGGCACAGCACTGAACACATCCCTCCCATGGTTTAGGCACTCTGTGACATAAAACAGAGTCCAGGAAATGATGAAATCTGGAGAGTTCATGTATTTTGTATAAATAGCTTTCTCTACATGAACTTCGACATATTTTAATTATGGTGCGGACTTTTCAATAACAAAGAAGATACTTGGGATACTAGAGGGATACTAGGTTTGGTGGAATGTAGGCAACTTTAGAGATAAAATGAGCAACAACCCTCAAAATATGAGGCATTTGAGAGGTGTTGGAGTAAGTGCCTATAGCAGTTCATGAACAGATTTGGAGATGATGGTTCACAGTTCACCTATAAAACTGTAAACAGTTTTGAGAGAAAGATTAATTTCACAGAACATCTTGGAAATGTACTGTTCTGCTGTGATATTCTCCTAAAAGTTAAATGTATTTGTACCATCTAATACAAATATATCAGGGGAAAAAAATCTTTTTTACTGGAATGAGTAATCACTACACAGTGTTTAGTAGTGCAGTTCTCCCTTTAATTTTCTATTCCGTATTGGTGACTGTTTCAGTGATTAAAGAATAAATATCAAAGAATAAATAAACTGGATACAAGAGAATTCTTAGTACACAATGACTAGGCTGCACTTGACAGATGAAATCTCAGACAATTCAGTTGTTACATAACCAAGAGTCTCATGGCAATTTAGGAACTGTTGTAGATGAAGGCTGGTTTCTTTCTCCTCTGCCTAGCCTCACCTCTCCCTAGCCTCACCATAGCTTAATCGTGTTCTATTTCTAGCTGAAGTTACAGAACCCCACTGCAACAAAATGGGCATTAATAGTATCTTGAAGACAAAGGAAAACTACTTCTCTGAAGCACCGCAGAACTGAGTTACGGATAGTAATGCCCATTTTTAAAATAATTAAAGTCACTCATAATTTACACATGCATTTCAAAGAACAAATCATTACAGTCTCTAAAGAAAACAAAACCTGCCATCATTCTCTTTGCACAGCTCCCAGGAAGGCAGTGGGATTTTAGGCAGATGCACATCAGTCTGATGACTTCCCTCCACACATGATGTATTGTCTGACCCTACCGTGCACAAAGGGATGCAGGGAGCAGGGAGCATCAGCAAGCTCACCTGTTCTCACCATCCCTCTGGGCTTGCTTCTCTCCACTTTTTCCCGCAGGAGCATTCAGAGGTTACCCTTGTTATCCCTTCTGTCTCCAGACTTGACAGGGCCTCTTTGCCTTTGTTGACAGTGACCAGAACCAGCCTCTCTTTTCCCTGATGTACCGCACACCTGCGAATGAGTTGGAATTTGCAGCTGTCTGCTAGAACTCATACACACCAACTGGTGGTAGGAGGACTTCTACTTATGATGATATGCTTTCTACCATATCTATCTGCACCTTAATTCATCTACTTAATGTATCCTACTTCCATCACACTTTAAACCTAGTGATATCATAATTTAAAAACAAAACGTATAATTTACCATTCCAAAAAAGCCACGGATTACTCATTATCCTCGCTACAGACATATTTTACAACCTGAAGACACAACTCTCCTCGTCTGGTTTGATCTCCTGAATAACAGAAGCTAAAAAGAATATCACCCAGCAATTAGCCCAGAGGCCTCCATTTTTATCTCTGGGAAACTGTTTTCTCCTAGAATGCAAATACAGACACTGAACTCACTTTGAACTCATATAATTTTTAAAAACAGCAGCTGTCGCAGCGCCTCGTCATTAGCATGTGATTGACATGAGGAACAGAGCTTTTGCAATGTGAGGCAACACAACAGCAGTACAAATGGTGCAAGAACCTGATACACCTGTATCATCCTTTAAACAACATCCTGACACCACACATTCTGAAAAATGGTCTCAAGAGCCAGTTTAGCACAGCAATGCCATCAAAGGCAGCACACCCAGCACTGTGCAGATGTCACCTGAGAAGATACAGGCCATACAAAGGGAGCTTTAACAGGGCCCAGACTGTTGACATGAACAGAAGATGGACAACAAAAGCCTTACTTTGGTTTCCGAGGAACATGTACTTTGTTATCAGTGCTCTAATTACACTCTTAATTTGATTTAAGTCCAAATGAAATCCTGAGCCATGCTCTTATTAAAGACCATTTATACTCCTATACTCTTTAGGTAAGCACCTAATTTTAAAGGGCTGGAAGATAAATTAATTGCATTAATTTTAATAACATTTCATTTAGAAGACTAGGAAAAAACCAAATGAGACCAGCAAAACAGATAATGGTGTAAACATTTTCTTCATTCACCAATTTATTAGAGAGACTCATTGCAATTCTAGCAGCTCTCCTATTAGAAAGGCTGCATGGTGTGGACGGTGATTGTGTGTAGCCACAGAACAGAAGGCTTCCTCCTTGCAGGACCCAGCTGCAAAGCTCTGTCCTGGGCTCCGCAGGGCGAGGGCTCATCATTGCTGAGGCTGCTTTGAGGGGGCTGGCTCACACATACCCAACCGAGACCAATTAGAGAAGAAACTCATTGAGGCTACTTCCCTTTTTAATAATACTAATTTAAAAATTAAAATTATTGATTGGCTTTTGCTACTGCCTTTTAGAGCAGTAAATAAAACATAAGCAACTACCATCCACTCAAGATTGAATTTTTAAGGTGAAAAATACTGCGTTTGCAGACAGGTGTGCTTAAATGTATCTTTAAAAAATTGTAAATATTTAATATGTTTAGTTCTGAAAGCTTTCAGAAGCTCAAGATTTAGTTTGCAATTTCAATTTTTTCAAAATTTGTTTTATTGAAGGTTTTATTTTTGTTTTCTGAACCTTGATTCAGGACTGGAAATGGACTGACAACGTAAACAAGATCTGCTGTGATCTAAAATCAAAGGCTGAGATTTGCAGTTAGGGCAGTACATATTAATGATTTTTATGTTACACATTGAAAAAAAAAAAGTAAACAATGATCAGCTTGGAACAGCTTAAAAGTTTTTTCCTTACCATATATAAGATTCAAATAATTAGTTATATATCAAGTCAAGGATATAAATATTTCCTGAAGCAAAACCTGAAACACAGGTGTGCAGCTCCCAGATAAATGCCCTACCCCTCAGTGTACTGAATCACAATCTGCATGTCCCTGAATATTTTGTTTGCTCATTATAAGAATTAATTTAGTTGTAATTTCATTTATTATAGCATTTTCAAAGAGGGCAATCTACCAGAAAAGGGAAGATACAAGTTTTGGCCAGTCTTGCACCCTATCCCACAATGCTTCTCACGTTAAAACTAATTTCTCTGGCTCCTGCATAGCAGTATCAGTCTAAGTAGCATGTCAGATATGGTCTCAGTTGCCTCAATAAAACCTTCACATCCTAACTTGATTTTTCCTCTCATGGGTGTTGCACATTGACTACTGCAGTGATTCCCCTGCAGTTATTTAATTAGAGCCTAATCTTACCTTCCCACACAGAGCAAGACTTGTGGCCCTATTACTCATAAACTGCAACCACTTGGCAGCAGCATTGGTTTTGCTGCTAAAAGCAGTTTTTCCTCTTTAGCACCTCTCAAGGGTGGGATGTGGCACTCACTTCCCCACAGCGTCCCTGCTGCTGCTGTGGTCAGCAAAGGACATCGGGGCGCAGGTAACAAAGTCCACTGTCAAGGTCACCTCAGAGGCATCAGCTGCAGCAAGAACCAGGGGGCAGAGGCAGGCAGGGGAGAGGCAGGTGCTGGTGCTGTGGCACACTCCATGCTGGGGAAAAAGGTGCCCCTTTCTCAGGAGCCAGGAAAGGAGAATATAGCCAGAAGCAATCAACTTGAGGATAGCTACCAGTTTGTGTGACACCAGGGCACTGTGAGGCAGTTAAATGACAAGTCTTCACTACAAGTGTTCAGCCAGTTAACTCATTATCATCAACCTGTTCAAGTTAAACACATTTCTTCTGCTCCTAAAGTGAGTAAGAAAAAAGTATATCACAAACCAAGTACAGATACTTCCTCCAGGTGTGCTTTCATAACATTCAGTGGGACTCAAATCCGTGCACAAAGCACAGAATAGACTATTGCTAGTAAATGAGGCTAGAATAACATCGATTTTGCTAAAATACTACCCTGTAAATTCTTCTACTTAGAGAGAAAAGCAAGTGTCATTAGGCAGATTCTCCTGTCTACAAGGCCCCTTCTAATGCATAGGGGAAAAATATATTTTTTCTCACATGGCACTTGTGATTTCCCGTTTTCTTTCTTTTAATTACTCATTGTAAAAAGTAGATTTGCATTTTATTAACAGAGTCAACCTTTTGTAGCATATTTGGCAGACTTTTAGGTTCCATGTTCACATTCTGTAAACCCTACCAAATATGCAGGTTACTTTAGTGTAACAAAAGTGTTCGTGCTTCCTTGGGACTGTGCCTACTGGATCATGAAGTGTGCAAAACAGGTGCAGCAGACAAAAGAGATCCAAACAAAAGTTCAGGGTCATTCAGAAAGTTAATACAGACACAGAACATATATAACCTCCTTTCCACCATGAATGTGCTGAAGGCATTTTCCTGTAAGATGTTCATGAGAACATCTTCAAATGTAAAACTGCATGCCAGGCCCACGTTAACAGGCATCTCTGGAAACAAGGTAGAGTTACTAGTCAACATTTTGTACTAACACAACACGGAAGTTATAGCAAAGTGAAACCATCTCCCATCACGCTACCACTGCCATCTGATTTCTGCAACTGGGTGGAGGTTTAAGTATCATTTATGGGAAAAGAATTATTAACTGCATTGCTTATTTGAATCAAATGTGCTGTAGTCAGACTATGCACTCTCATGTCATACTGATGTGTGTTCTGTTCAGAAGGAGTTGGAGAAACCCACAGCCTGCCTGGCTTGATGTGTGCTGAAGTAATAGGTTGGGGATACTGTCCCATCTGCAGACAAACAAGTGGGGAAAAAATTACAGGAGTAAGCTTGGGGTGTATCAGAAGAAAAAAGAGTGGCTGTCTCAATGAAAAAGAGAGTCTGTTGGGATCCATAAGCACAATACACAAATCAAGTTGAGGAACACAGGCAGGAACCAGGCCAAAACCTGCTCTTCACAGAACTTCAAATGGAAATGAAAATCCCAAAAAAGAAGTAGGGCCAGTGTAAGGAAGGTTGGGCAGAAATGGGATATATCTTAAAGCCTGCAGAATGCAAGAGAAGGAGCTGAGGGGAGCAAGTAAAAGGCAATCAGCGATGTTCAGAAGAGGCAGGTCAGAGCAGGTTCCCAGGCAGTGCACAATTTTCCAGAGTGTCTCTTACTGCGACCACAGTGCTTTGGGCACAACCTCTCTCCAGAGAGCTCAGAAGTCAATAGTCTGGAGAGTGAGTGCCCTCAGCAAACAATAGCTAATTACAGAGACCATTCAAGGCATTCATTGACATATGTACCAAATCTTTTTAAAATTTTTTTTTTGCTACATTGCACTTAACAGCTTTACAATATCCCCAGACTCATCCTAAATCTTTTGAAATTCCAAGAAGGAATGGACACAAAAGACCTCAAACCCCCCCAACTCCATTTCTCCGCAAAGATCAAAGGTATAATTTTGTATCAGTTCAATCTACTGTTTTGTTGTTTTTATACTATCTCATACTTTATTGCATAATCCATTTGTGAGTCAGTACAATTTCTAAATAGCCTCCACTAAGAAAGCGAGTAAATATCTGATTCATTGGTTTCTATAAAAAAATGCTATAAGCATCCTCCTGTACTATTTGTTATCCCTTACTGAGAATTGGGTTTATTACATCCTAGTATACAGTGAAATTTTTTCTGCACGATATTTTAGTAAAATAGCCTAGACAGCAATAACATAGTGTTGGACAAATTTCCTGGAGCTCTGAATTGGTGGCAAAGAACATTTACAAGCAATACTTAAAATTACAACATGCAAGGGAGGGACCAAAACAAAGCCCTTTGGAGAACGAAACCATTGATCTTTCTGTGATTTTTCCTGACTTGGCCTTTTTTTTTTTTTTTTTCCTGGAGGTCTTTTGTCAATTTGCATTCAAATGTTTTACCTGCATAAAGCTGTCCTCAAAGTGGTAACACCAGGCAGCCTCAGAGTTTAATGCTGGATTCCCATGCCTTTCAAACTGCTTTTTATTTTTTCCTCTTCAATCAGCTTGGAAGGAAGAAAAGAGGACATAAGTCTGTCTAAATTGGTGACACCCTTTTGTGTTCAAATATTGGCTATTTACAAGGCATTTTTGATCCTGTGTACTTGTGCCCCAAACTGACCCAATTTTGTATTATATCTTGACAGTTCTTGGTGTGTTGGGATTACTCAGAACACTGCACTTGCTGGAAGAAGCCAACAGGCGCTTCTGAGTGCGACTATTCACAAGCACACAAATGTAGTGCACTACGTAACCCTAAGCATGTGCTTTACTGACAGGAGACTTGCCTTAAACTCAGATTTTAAAAACCACATAATCTGCGTGGGGACTTCCTGCCTTTCATTGTATGGCTATTCTGAACTTCAATTTTCCACACTCCTACCCTGCTATTAAGTCATGGATAACTCTGCTGTTTCAGCAACATTAGTTAACCCATATTTTTTTAATAGTTACAACCATCTATGGAAGGGAGGCAGGCTTGGGGTTGAGATTTGCATTTGCCACATCACCGTGGGCAAGACAGCTCTCATGGCTCTGGCTTCTCATACAGAAAAATGTAAGGATGAATACTACACTTTTGTGAGGGCTGGAGGATAAAAAAACGCTTCACTAACTGAAATAAATTAAGAACTGAAAAGTTGCCAAGTCCAACTGTGAATCCAAGAAATCTGTCCCATGCATGTTTCTGAAAGATACATTAAGTATTTTTGGTTGCTCACTTCTATCAGCCCTTGTGATACGTGGATGCATAAACTTAAAAATAATTTTTGAAAGTGTAGCATTAAAAGCTTCCATCTCCTTTTAAGATTTCATGACCAGCTGGAGGCACCTGGAATGAAATATGCATTGCCTGAAAAGAAGAATCTGTAACTGTGCTTCCTGCAGGTTCAAATCACTGAAGAGAGAAGTGTAACAGGTTCTATACTCCACAGCCAAAGTTAGACCCAAAATGTTCAAGGTCCATTGTAACACTTTGAAATAAAGTATTCCACAGCAGGAATGAGAAAAAAGAGAGATAAAAACGCTTCCTGTGTGTCCATCTTAAAGGCTATAATTTGCTTGTCACTTCATGGAGGAAACATATCAATTCAGGACAAGAAATTCTCAAAGTTGATTGTATGTGATTTTCCAGGCACATTAGCACAACATCAATTATCCACATTCTTTATATTTTGTTGGATATCATTTTCCTAATCTACAAACTTAGGAATTAGTGAAACATAAATAATCATGTAAATATATATTCTACTTAAAATTAAACAATTCATTTCTGCTCTACAATAAATATTTTCTGATAATGCTATTTCTACAGCTAGGAATGATTAATTTTGTTTTTTCCCTACATTCTTCTCGGAAACAGTGAGGGGGTTGGTTTATTTGTTGTTGTTTTTAACCTGTGTTTTACAAATAAAATTTTCATTTGAACAGAAGTTAAAATCAGGAAAATCTCATCTCAAGACATTAGCTTGTCCAGACGGAGCACTGTCTCTAGTCAGAGAACTATTGGCTTGTCTCAGATGGAAGGCAGATACACACATTTGTATAATATTGTAGGGAGATGCCTTTGGAAAAACAGTGCAATGCTAACACTAAATGAAAGAACTACTGCAGTCCTGAAACATTTTGCAGATGAGAGAATCAGCTTCCTGACAAGTCCTTTTATAAGTGATTCAATGGAAACATTTAGAGAACATTGTGCCACATTAATTAAAGGGGTTGCCATACACGATAGGTATATATTAATTGCAGGAGATCTCTTTCAGTCTTGATCTAGTGTTGTAAGATAAATGTGACTAATAGGTGTGTTTGTTTAATTTTGTATTGTTTTAACATCCAGTGATGCTGACAGAAACTGGGGTCCATTTAATCAAACTGTAATGAGAAAGCCGTGCTCCAAAAGAGCTTTTATATGGCAGACAAAAAGTGCAAAGAGAAAAAGATTCAAACAGCTTGGCATCAGATCAAATGGCCAGCAGAGCTGGAAATAGACCCCAGGCCTCTAACACCTCAGTCCAGGCTTGCATCATCTGATCTCTCCTACCTCATTTATTTACACCAGTTTTTATTGTCTGCTGCTTAACTGTATTACAGAATCCCCATCAGCAGCTGGGGCTCACAAACTGGATATCTATTTTTCATAAGAAATGTTTAAAATCTTTATTTCAATTGTCAGTGGTCACACATCTTGCACTGTCTTGCATCCTTTTCTGAACGTGAACGTACACTGCTTTCATTTATTAAGTTACTGATCATTCATCTAAGGCTAGGGAAGGCAATAATGGCACTCATGATAACAAAAATCAATAGAGCTGTAAATAAGCTTTGCTACAGCTCCTAACAATTTAAAGCCATTCATTAGCTAGAAACACATAATGCCAGCCAAGGAAATGCGCTGGCTTTCTACACTAGTTTCTACACTTTTCGTGCAGTTGTATCCATCGCCTTCTACTTGTGGGTCAGCAAAGAGGATTCTGTGAACTCTGTAAAGGAAGTGAAAGTGCTGTCAACCCTATTACACATAATGAAGAGATTTTGTTGAACAGACAGAGGGCTAAAAATAATTGGAGTGTTTCTATACAGCCACAGAGATGTGTCTGTTTCCTTTACATTCTGACTTTTTGATCAAATCCCACTTCCAAACTCCTAGCCAGGTTTTCCAAAGGCCTCCAGGAAGAACAGAGTAAGTAACTTTAATTAATTCCAATCACATTTTGGCCTATGGAAGGACAGTCAAATCATTCAGGCCATATATAGTTTGCATCTCTAATATCAGAAGGTGAAACACCAGAGTGTAAAAGGACAAGCCCCTCCACAAGGGAAAAGCATTTGGAAACCAAAACTGCTGTTTAAAATGTGCTAAAATTGAGACCTTGAAGTTGAACCCTTTCAGAAGGGCAACAAGCAGAAGGGGAATTTGGCAATCTCACTGAGGTATTCCTGGGTAGGAGGAGATGCAAGCACAGCAGAGCTAATAAGGTCAAATACATTGGCCACAGACTGCACTACTTTCCATTTTGCATTAAGAAAACACACTATGGGATAATGCAAGAGTGCATCAAGAGACAAAATAGGAGAGGAAAAGGCACGACATTTTGAGGTTCTCTTCCAAATCTCTGAGCAAAGTAGCACTGTAAACCAAATCCTGTCCCATTTAATACATTCAGCTCTTTTGATCAAGAAGCATATCCTTGGAAAATTTCCACAGACATTTTAGCAGGGAATACTGCCTAATTGCCAAAATACACAAACTTTAGTTTAAATTGATTTGACTTTTTCTTACTTGTAACATGAGTTTCCAGCTCCTGTATTTTTTTCAGAACAAATTAGAATCCATGGGGTTCAATAAATACAGTGAAAAATGTGAGATAGTAGAAATCCTGATAAACTTGATATGTTTCTCAGAAGACTATGAAAGAAAGCTGGATTTGATCGTTTGCCAAAGAACAGAGGAAAAGGTCTTTAAGCTAAATCTCACTGGATCAAAGACAGCATCTGACCACTGAGAAACAAATCCTTTACAGTTTAGTAAGTAGCAAAGCCTAGATAACTCTACCAGAGCACCATATATTAACACACATCTGACAACTTTGCCAACAGGAGCTCTTACTATTTAATCACAGAGGAATTTTGGGCTTAGCCTCCCAGGCAGACATATAAACATTTCCTGAGAAGAAAAAAAACCCTAAAATTTCTATGCAGAGCGCACATACACTTTGTTTCCCCATACCTCTCTGCACACGGAGGAAAGAAATCTGAACAGTCAGGTATTTTCAGTTTGAGACTGAACACACAAACACAGCTTTCTCATGTGAGGCTCAGATCACCTACATTGATTTAAGCCTGATGTTAACAGTGGTTGAGTTTCCTCTGTTTCATCTAGAATCAAAGAGTCCAGCACTCGTAAATTAATAAGCATCAGAGTCCCATGGCTGGTCAGTAAGATTTACTACGAGAAATCATAACAGATACTTTCCCAGTGTAGCTATCCATGGGAAGTAGCTTATCTCCTAATCTGGGACTCATTTAGGGAGTCATTAAAGGAGGAAGATTTAACTTGATGAATGCTCTTGTCCTAGATACCTACAAACACATTTATCTTGGAGCCCAGGTGCCCCTGTTAAATGGTGCTGACTTTATAAGAACCCATAAGAATATTCATAGAATATTTCTAAATGATTCATGTGCCAATCCTCAGTTATCCATTTGCAGCACCATTACCATATCAAATATGTGATGATATGTGCACTCTTCATTATGTTCAATGTCATCCTTTATTCTATTTATAGGCCAAAATGTGAATTTTAAACAGACTTATCAGTTCCTGGGAAGCTTTGTCATAATTTTAGTCACTGAAATCTTAACCAGAGTTTGGTTTGAAAAAAAAAACCAACAAAACCCAAAACCAAACACTTTGATTGGAAAACCATCCTATAGGTAAGAAAATAGAAATACTGCTGTAAGTTTATAAAACAGATACAATTTTCTTTGAACTGCCAGCACGAAGCAGTATCTAGTATCCAAAAACTAGATTCAGGAGACCCTGTAGTATCAGAAATTCTCAGACAATATTTTGTCACAGGCACCATCCCTAATAAAACAAAATTCAATGTATGCACCATTTCACGATGCCTCCCACGCATGTTAGTGCACATGGCTTATGCAGTGTGTCTCACTTACTTCAGAATCACCACGCTGAAACTGCTGAGGAATATGTGGCTTGAAAATAGCTCCAGTGTGCTCCAGTTTGGGAGATACAACCTGTGATAGATAAATGGTATGCGTGGCAGGATAGCTGCTGGGTAACATTTTATTGCTATAGCACAAGATTGCAGCCTAGTTGTTCCCTACAGGGAACGTTTGGAGACTGGTGTGACACTCTTGGGACGCTCTTGTGGGAAGCAGTGCAGACTGCTGCTCAGCATCACTGCATCTGTCTTCTGGCCCAGCAGCTGGGCACAGTTGAGCACAAAAACCCCTGAAGAGACAGGAAATCTTCTGTGGAAAATTAACCTCAGTATGAACAGTATAAACTCTGTTCATGAAAAGGGGAGTGAGAATTAGAGAGGGTTGCATGGAAAGTCAAGTAACAACCAAAAGAAAATAAAGCAAATCCAGCTGAGAGACAGAAGTGATGATGGATTATACCTATGCCTTCTGAGTTTGTGAATATTTTAGTGTATGTGATACAAAAAATTCATATTGCTACATGGTTGGGAGTCACTGTGTCGACATTTAAAGATCAACTGAGAACTAAGTGCAGCTTTTTTCTGCAATCTGAAAGTTAATGTCTTCAGCTAGCCTGAATGGCTAATTCTCTGAAAACCAAGATGATGACTTCTCAGAACTTATTTTCAGTATCATGCAGCTAGATTGGTGGCATAAGTATTGTGTTTATTGAAACCCTGACAATTTTTTGGAAGGTACTCCTCAAATATAAGTCCAAAAAGCTGTGAAAAGGTCAGGCTCAAGGAGTCCTTGAAAGGCCACAGAGGATCAAGGTTAAGTCAAAGCTACTGTATGAGAAAAATGATAGATTTAGGCAAAAGAATAGATATTTAAACTTTGCCTTTTTGACCTGTTTCTTCCTGCTTGTCTAATGGGGAAAAATGCTTTCTTTTGAAAAAGCTGTTCTTCATGACTATATTTTCATGGAAATCATAGGTATGAGAAAAATCTATAACCAAATGCTTCTTCAATAATCTAGTTGCTAGACGGGGAAACCCATTATCTATTGAACCAGCTAAACAATAGCGACTTGTGTTTCCACTCTGTTAGAAGCTTTGGTCCGCCCAATAATCCAGAAAGAGGTATTCATAGGAGAAAATATGGCTGGTCATCTCATTACAGTCAGCTCTGTATCATTGCCGCTTAGTGTGACAGCATGGCCAAGTGATCAGGCTGAAGGATTGGGAGCTCAAGAAATATTTCCTTGTTTCATCTCAGAGAACCTGTAGCTACAGCTGTACTAGCAAATAATGTGGTCCCAGATGCCCTATAAGTCAAGTGTTCGTTGAGTATGCGCTAGTGACCAGTCACACCCGGGCCTCTCTGATCTGCTATGGCTGACCCATGCCAAAGCTTTGCCAGGGATGAGGCTAGTGGTGAGGGCAATTGCACAGCAGTGCTTTGTCCTGGCTTCATTATGAGTATATACCTGGTATCTCAGTCCTGATGTCTGGCAAGGACATGCCACTGATATCTTCAGCTGTCACCTACCAGTGTCCAGCTTCCAACACTCCTTGGCCTGGGTCCCTGGACACCTACATTTCTATCGTTGTTCAGCTAAAAAGACATTTAAACTTCAGCTCCCATAGCCCTCCCTTGTGTCCTAAGACATGCAGAACCAGGTAGACTTGGAAGGGGATCCTGGTGCAGTGAGGGAACACATATTTCAACATGTGGACACGCCCTGAGGGTACCAAGTACACTGCACATACTCCATGGGGTACGCCACAGCTGGGAGAAGGTGCAGGAAGCTTCCCATCCAAAACAGAGCAGGGAGTACGGGTAAATAAGTGTAAAGAGCTAAGAAGGAACATGAAACTGAACCAGTTTTGACAACAGAGCATGGGCTACATGAATGCTTGATCTGATTTAGATGCTCAGTTCCAACAGTTATTAATGCTTGAGGACAAGATGTGAAGACAAAGATGTGACATTCACCTTGTCCTCCCAGCCATCCTCACAACCTCACTTACTGAGATTCCCCCCTCTCTTGTACACATTTCTCCCATTTAACTTTTGACTAATTTACAGGGCTTCCCACTCAGCTAGTCATTTTCTGCAAACCTTTCCTTGAAATTCTTCCTGTGCATGCACAGGATTGAAAATTCTACTGTATACAAGCCCATGAGAATAAGTTGTTGCAAGAAGGACTAGAAAAATGGTTGAGTACCACTAAATATGGACTTTGGGAACCTGCAAGGAGATATGCAACGTGTACATATGTGTCCAAATGGATATGCTCAAACAATTGAATGTAGCACATGCTAAGGCCTTATCTGCACTGTGAAAATATAAATGAGTGGCACTCTGGCTGTCCCCATATCTAGTACAGATGCAAAAATCATCACAAAGTAAAACTGTAATCAGGGCAGCTTAATTTAGTAATGAACTCTGATTTACTCTGAGAGCTGCAGTCAGCAATTTCCAATTTGACAAAATATTAATGCATAGATATTCCCACCACTAACCCAGTTTTAGCATAAATGATATTTAATGAAAAAAGAGTGATGAGCAGTAAATATTGATAACAGAAACTGGAAGGGAAGGAGGAATAAAGAATTGTCATAAAGGAAAACCGAACAACCTATTTTGACATTTTTTTCTCCTGTGTGGTGGCTGAAAAAAAATCAGTAAAAGATCATAAGAAATACCACAAGCTTTGCAACTTTGTATTTAGAAAGGCTTGAGGGCCACTGCCGTCCTCCCAGGCCTCTGCAGAATTTTGATAATTTGACGCAGTCTGGAAGCACTTTGTTGCCAAAGAACAGTGGCTGCTTTCCATCACTCGAGTCTACTGATCTGGTTTGCAGGTTCAGAGATTTAGCCCTTCCTTAAGATTAATGTTATTGTTGCACTTCTTCTTCCTGAGGAAGGTCTTTTTCTTGACTGTGATTACAAGTGGGTGAATAATTTTAGGGAACATAATCTTATGGGGCTAAAGAGCCCCATGTTTACCTTGCAAAATATCTGCAAGCAGACTGTAATTCCCTTCAATTCAGATTTCAAATGTATTTGATGCACTTTCTTCTTTTGTGGATTAATCATTAAATTATTTGCTGTATTTGATATCGGAACTGTACAGTTTCACTGCATTGGTCAAACAATTAACACAATTTTATTTTAGTCTGTATTGCAGTGGAAGGTCTTCACCTGTGCTGGTGTTAAACAAAAGCCCTGCATCTATTCAGGCATATGAACTTTGCAGCTATGCTTTTGAAGAGTTACATGGGTAAAACTTCATTCCTTGGAAGTTGAGAAAGGGGCAAGGAAAGAAGGCAAGGCTGACATGCTTCCTGAAAAGCTAGAGCAAATATTCAGTGAAATACTCACAAAGAGGACTTGAAAGAGAAGACTTAAAAGGTGGCATTTAGAAACCTTAGACCAAACTTTTGTGAAGAATCCAGCACAGCTGCCTTCTAACAAGGCAATACCAAGGCTCCCTGGGCATTTTCAGGTCAAAGACCTTCCCTGGAGGCAAGACATCTGCACCTGGGCACACATGAGTCCCACATGCCTCTAGGTCTGGCTACGTGACTCAATACAGTCATCCACAGTATCACTCAAATTACCTCAAGCAAATCTATCCCGTGCTTTGTTGCTTTTGTTTTTTGGTTGGTTGTTGTTTTTTTTTTTTTTGTTGTTGGTTGGGGGTTGGTTTTGTTTTCTTTTTGTTTGTGGGGTTTTTTTGTTTGTTTGTTTTTGTTTCTTCTTTTTTGTTGTTGTTGGTTTATTTTTAGATTGACAAGCTCCCAACAGGATGAATTTTCCCCCTCTGTTGCATCTCTAATATCTCCTCCTCTCTCCATTCCAGTCCTAGGGAGAAAGGCACAAGGGAGGAACAGCAATAAAAGATCTTTCCCTGCCACTGTGTCATTTTGGTACTGCCCCAAGGCTGATGAATCTGACTGGGAGCAAGGGTTTCTTAGCTGGTGCATGTGTACTGCAACCATGCTGCCTGCAAAACCTGAGCAGGCATCTGCCTGGTGTTGCACAAGTTGATCAGAGACCTCACAGTAATGGATCTGAAGGTGATTATGCACCATCTCATGAAAACTTTTACATGGTGGGTGGGAACAGCAGAAAGGTCATAGCAACTCACAGCAGCGGAAGCCCAAAGCCAGGGAACAGTTACTATGTAGGGCTGAATTATCACTGCATTTTTCCTTCTTTTGAAGTTCAGCCCTGGACAAATCACAGATGTTTGCAACTTGGATGAAATTTTGTCAGGCTAGCTGTTAGAAAGTTATGAGTACTTTAGAATAGTTGGTAATCATCTAAATAAATCAGGGATTGGGGGATTGGGGTAAGTACATTCCCCTACATAATAATGAACTTTCCTCTGTCTGGTTGTGACAGAGCCCTTTGTATAAATGTGTATTTGGGACTTGTCTTAGAAAAGTTGAGTACTATTCAGCATTGTTCCATTTGGGCACTTCTGCCCCTGGAGCTGCAGAAAGAGAACTCACGCTGAGTAAGATAAAAGCCAGCACCAGGCACACAACTTATGCATTGATGGGCAGGGCACCATATTTGCCTAAGCACCAAAGAATTCCTAGAACACACTTCCATCATTATAGCTTTTATTTTTCATACTCTGACATATAGAAAAGGGTCATTTGCTTTGGTTGAGGAAGTGTTTTTATAGAGTTACTTAGGATCATACTATAGGATAAGCACTCAACGCTGTAGTAGACTGCTTTCTCATTTCAGGGTACATACTGCCTTCCATTGTCTCTTATGCATCCTCTCCAATTGCAGTCCTTTTGGTTATTTTCAGGAAGGAAATATCCACACCCTATTGCCATGTCATCAAGAATTTCTTGTTTATTCCCTTCAGTTACTTTTCATTTGCACTTCCATGTGGTTCTCCACATCCTTCCTTCTCTCATTTCTGTCATGTTTTAAAAAAGGAGTAGGAAGCCTTTACTCCTGAGGTTGTGCACTACTAGTTGTAGTCCAAATTTTTAAGCTTTCTTCTTTCTAGTGATTGTATTACTTTTTTTCCTGTGTATGTTTACCACAAGCATAACCTACACATTTACGTAGGTGTCTCTGGTACACAAGTGCTTGTTAAAGCAGTATCAGGAAGATTCAAGGTGACAATGCAAACTGATGCACTTTCACAAGCATTATTTATGTCAAGGAGATATTATTTATTTGCTACCTGGTAGAAATGACAGGGCTTGTTGATACTCCTGCCAATATTCAGTTTCTTGGTAATAATTACCCATGGACATGTTTATTTAGATTTTTTAAATCTTAATTAAATCAAACATTTGGCATATTAAACAGAAGTCTTAGTCAAATACAAAACTAAACAACAAGTAACATCATTTTAGGAATAGAGGGCTTGGAAAGCTGGTTCTTAGCTGCCAGAAAGTTTTGTTATGATGAGGCAAAACAGCTTTCCTTTAAAAATGCAACTATCAAAAAATTATCTATTTTGTGGGATTATGTTGACTGACAAGGTGCTTTTCAAAGGAAGAAAATCAAAAGTCAAATTTTGATAGTACTTGATTCATGTTTTTTAAGCTATTAAGCTATAATACTAATTAGGTGCCTACAGCTGATGTTATTTAAAAAATTTATATAGAATGTTACTTTAATGAAAAACCAAAACCATCAGTGCTTATGTTGGAGACAATCAATGAGAAAACAATGTCTGTTTCATAAGAAACTGAAATTTGGGTTTTCTTTCCATTTTACATTAGCACAAATCTGCCACCAACCTACACTCCAAATGCTGAAATTATGCACAGACTCGGTGCATAGTCTGGTTCCTACCAACTCTGGTTGTTACTACTGTGTCAGTCAAAACCTTCCATTTGCTAGCCACTGCTCCCTGCACAAGAAAAAGCCTAAAAGAAATAAGCAAATATTTTGCAAGTAACAGGAGGTGGCACAGGTAGACCTCAAGGGCAATCCTAACACTGAGTCCAGCTTCTCTTCGGGAAATCCCTGCAGCCAAACCTCTGTACATCCAAAAAGTGTTGTCTGCAGCCCATGAGATGCAGAGAGAGCTGGTGGACAAGTAGGACTCCCTGATGGCAGAAATGCGATTTTTTTTCCTGTTGTTATTGAATCTCATTTTGGTAAAAAATGGTACTAAATGCAAATCTTTCAATATTACCAGAGAACCAGAATCCCCCTGAGCCTTGCAGCTGCTTTGTGAAAGTAACTTTTCCATCAGACTCACTGCTGATGCCATCAGGGAAACGGATGCTCCTCTTTTGAACTCCACTTTGGTTTTGTGGAAGATTTTATCAAACACAACACATTCTGAATCAGAGAATTCTGCCCCTAGGAATGAGCACTTCAGGATAAAACTTTCTTTTATCAGACATTTCCTGCACATGGTACTCAGAGACACACAACAACTGCTGTATCACGAGCAGGATGAAAGTTTATTCGGCAATCAGGACTGAAACTCAGTATTTGCACTCAAAGGCAAATTGAACTGAGGCATCTATTCTGTCTTGCCTTTATAATAATGGTATCATGCTGTTCCCTTCACCACAGATTTTTAATCTCATCTGTTCACTTTTTAATCAAAACTACTTTTCCAGCATAAGTATGTACTATATTTGCCAGTTCATTTGATGCTGAAATACTACCTCTTCTGGAAAAATGCATGATGTTTCACATATAAAGCGTAAGGAGATTGCAGTCATCTTGAACTGGGAGTTTGTAAAGATCAAGTAAGTATTTACTACAATTGGCTTTCTCTATCATGTGCTCTGACAAGTGAGGTATGCACGACAGTGCCTTTAAGAAGGAGGTTTTCGTGAATAGCCTTTTGCTTATGGTCATTGTAAGTAGAAGTCTCTTGTACAGTAAGCTGCAATCACTTAGCAGAAGTGCCTACATTGTCATGGGATCCTTAAAAATACCACAGAAACTCTCAAACCCAGCAAGCTGTCATTGGCACCTAATCCAAACCTCGAATTTAACTCTTATACATAATCAGGGCTTCTCAATTCATGAAATACTATGTGCTCCTATGGCCTTAATGTAGCAATGTGGAAGTGCATATGATCAGGAAGAAGTGAATTTGCACCTTATGAAGAACTTTGCCCTTCAGGGTGATTGCACTACGTGGACCTCCCCAGCAGTGGGCTGCATCTCAGCAGTGCCTTATTTATAAGAAAGGCTAGCATCATGTCAGGAAACATTTAATCACCCAAAGGCTGAGAGGTGGTACCTGGTTTATATTAAGTTTGTTAAATTAAGAGTTTTAGAAAAGTCTTATGAATGCAAGCAGAGACAAGAAGATCTGCAGAGAGGGGCAGTAAACAAACTAAGAGAAATATTGCCCTCTGTATGGTTCCTATTTTGAAAGGCAAAATCAGGCTTGTCAAGGAGTCTGATAATTGAATTGTTCTAACACTATTCAGCACTTCTATTCAAGCCAGCAGCACATTAGCATGGGAAACATCTTCAGACGAAAATAAAATAAGAATGATACTTATCACTCATTTTATTTCTTTTTTATCTCCTTTGCTAATCTAGTACCATCAAACTTGACTTTGTGTCAAGATCAGAAAACACCTGTTCCTGGGCAGTTTATGATATAAAATATTCTCTGTGTGTGCATCTGTGAAATAAATATGCAACAGATCTTTGATTTATTTTTTAAATTTTCTATCATAAAAACAAATGAGCTTAAGAGTATCTGGAGTGCAAAATGTGGATGATAGTATTGTGTGCACTCAAACTGGACCATGTGCGAAGAGCTTTTATAATATTCGGAGGAAAAACCTTTTGACAAGTCCACTTCAGCAGTGTATTTTGCAGGGAATTGCTTACTGGGAGTTATAGCCTCCTCACTGAAAGCACTGGAGATGATTTTCATTGCAGAGATTTTGCATAAATACAGTGATTGACAGAAGCACAGCACAAGTTTGCCTCTTCCAGTGTGAAGGAGGTTTTAAAACTATTCACAAGAACATAGAAACATGGTCCCCTCTTAAGCATAATCAGTCTCTCATTATTTTATTCCTTTTATGATTTCAGGGTCTTAGGATTCTGCAGAGAGATATAGTTTTAAGGATAAGAATCCTGTCTATTCTGAGTGGTGATTTAGAATACGAAGTAAAATTAATGCTGCATGTAATTTAGAGTATTTCTAAACCACTAAATTACACACGGGACTAGCAAGATGCTATTACCAGCTTTATCTTTAAAAAAAAACAACCCTGTAATCCTTTGTTTCTGAAAGCACAACAAAGAGGAGAGGAGAGGAGAGGAGAGGAGAGGAGAGGAGAGGAGAGGAGAGGAGAGGAGAGGAGAGGAGAGGAGAGGAGAGGAGAGGAGAGGAGAGGAGAGGAGAGGAGAGGAGAGGAGAGGAGAGGAGAGGAGAGGAGAGGAGAGGAGAGGAGAGGAGAGGAGAGGAGAGGAGAGGAGAGAAGAGAAGAGAAGAGAAGAGAAGAGAAGAGAAGAGAAGAGAAGAGAAGAGAAGAGAAGAGAAGAGAAGAGAAGAGAAGAGAAGAGAAGAGAAGAGAAGAGAAGAGAAGAGAAGAGAAGAGAAGAGAAGAGAAGAGAAGAGAAGAGAAGAGAAGAGAAGAGAAGAGAAGAGAAGAGAAGAGAAGAGAAGAGAAGAGAAGAGAAGAGAAGAGAAGAGAAGAGAAGAGAAGAGAAGAGAAGAGAAGAGAAGAGAAGAGAAGAGAAGAGAAGAGAAGAGAAGAGAAGAGAAAAGAAAAAAAAAGACAGAAAAAGAAGAAAAAAGAAGAGAGAAAGTCAACCTAGAATAATTGAAATAAGACAACACCTAAGGTCTGACTAAACTGAATTCACATTCTGCTCTCATTCTTTAGACATACATGATCACAACATGCATGAACCACAATCTGTAACTGCAAATCACATATATATATAACAGCAGCTATATTCTTGTTGAAGAGTCCTTTATTTTAGCAGCTATCCAACTCATTTTAATAGGGCCTTGACAGGAGTATCCTACTACTCTACATGTTTTTGCAAATATGGAGGTGAAAAGTGCAACAGTACTGGGTGGAAAAGGTGTGATTCCCTGAGAGAAGTTTATTGAGTCCTTAGGGCCACTTTTGAACTACAGATAGAAAACGGCAATTGCTACATTGCCATAATTTGCTCAGGTGTTTGCCTTTTTCATGAAACATGCAAACACTTTTATCTCAGCCCTCAAACAGATTAAGATGAACTAAATGTGCCTTTCCTCATCTAGCTATAAAAATGAAAAACATATGCTTTCGCATCATAGAAGCAATATATTATGCTCGCTACACCATTTTGTTAACTCTGTGATAGTGTCTGGCTGATGTCTAGGTTATTTAGCATAAGCAATCACAATCTATCCATTATGCTAAATGAATAATAATATCTTCTGGTCTATGAAATGACAGAAATTCATTGTTTCATAGCCCAGAACAGGTTTTTGCTGATACAGCAATATGAAGTTCCATGGTTGAATACACATGTATCTTTAAGTGAACACTAAAACAGAAAAAATGTAGATATGTACCTCCTCCTTCTTTCCCTTCAGGAAAAAAATTAAATTTAAAAAGCAGTCAAAATAATTTTCTGTCAAAATAAACATGTTAAGTATGGCCATGCACACCCTATTTCTTCGTAACAATAACTAAAATGTTTTCCACCTGAGACTAGGAGAATACTGTTTGATCTAGGGCCAAACTCCTCCCCCTATAAAGGATGAGCTTGATTGCACCTTTTCATATGACTGGAGAAGCTTTTGTGAATATAAAATAACTTTAAAAATCAATTTAATTATATGATAAAAGATGTCATATTCTATTATCCCTGATTTTGCACACCTCTAATAGTTTCCGCAATGGCAGCAGGAGGTCTCTGCTTCCCATCAACAATTAGAGATTGGACCCCTCTGTTTTATTAAAAAAATTTTCAAGTTCCAGGGACTATAAGAAGCTGAATAGGAACTCTCTGAACAGACCAGCTGTTGCTGATATGTAAAATGAAATCCAATAACCCCTACTAGGGTTCATTTATAGTAGTTGTTGATAACAGCTACTCTGTATTTAATGAGTACTGCCTTCTTTTAAAACATTAATCAAAATCTAGTGAGTCACCCTAGGTATGAAAATAACATCAAGTACCAGCTTTGTAGAGCTACAACTACCAAAAGCAGGTCTTTTGAGGTACTCACCTTATCTTACTGCCCACAAGCTACAGCATAAATAAGAATGTCTATGCATAAAACATTAATAAATGTTGGTCCTATATTTATAGATATTAAAAAAACAGTCACAGCTTGAGTTTGCAATATTACAAACTGAAGGGCATTTAAACCATTTATATGCAATGTTAATTCTGCTTACAGAAGCTGAGTAGCACAGCTGGAGCCATGTCTCTGTAATTCTACCACAGGATGACTATATTATATCAAATAAAGAAAAAAAAGCCACCCCAAATTTCTCAGAGATCACAGAACAGTAACTTTTCTTTCTTCCAAGAAGGCACTTAATAATTTAAAACTGGTGACATGGCATCCCTACAATAAATTAATTCGATCATCATCAATAGAGATGTTCAGGACTCACAATTCTCGTACTGTTGATAAAGTCAATATTTAAGAAGCATTTCATTTCAAATTGGAAAGATAGATGTTTCTGAGTAGGGGTGCTTTCCCAGAATGCATATCAAGGAAGGAGAAAGAATTATACATGTTACTCAGATTTTTCCAAATTAAGATATAAATAGAGACCCCAGGTATGAAATGTTGTAAACAATCAATAAATCCTGCAAATCTGACATTACAGCTCCTGATAATCCCAGATTTAAACCAAAATGAAGCACGTGAAGCATTCATCCTGGTCAAAAAATATACAGAAATCAACATTTTAGCAGGCTAACATCACCTGTCCTTCTGCAGTCAGCATGAAGCTGACCTAAGGCTACAAAGCTGGCCTAAATTGAATATCACATAGTTCTGGTTTGTTCAACATATTTATACTGTCTCCTGATGCAGCAGTACGGAGCCTGGGTGTGCAGGACCCATCCTAAGGGCTTCAACACAGCCCTAATTCCCAGACACACCAAAGTATTGCTGAGGTTGGCAAAACCCTCTCTCCCTCCAAGCAGTCCTCAGGCTCAGATTAGTCCTTCCTCACAGGCCGCCTCTGAGCAGAGGACCTGGGAAGTGGTGGGAAGGATTTGAGCCAGGCAAAGCATGAGGAAGAAACCAGTCCTGGCTGGTCAGATGATCATCAAAACCAACTGACCCAGTGCTTCAAAACACTGGGTTTCAGCAAATTGCCTCCCCTGTCCCTCCTTCTCACCCTCAACAGCAGAAAGAGGTTTTTTTTTTTGTTGGTAGATTGGTTGGAAAAGCTCTTGAACAGATCTAAGGAGGCTGCAGAGAATAGCTGATGTGGCTATTCAATGAAATTTTAACATTATCCCTCTCTGACTGTCAATTTGCTTTATATCATAAATCAAAAGGTTAAGGATCAAATGAAATCATGCAGAGAATTACTTCAAGGTTTATAGCAACATCATCAGTATGCTATACAAAAAGTCAAAAAAGCAGCAAAACATTATTTTAAAATTAAGTGTCTAAACAAACTATTATTTTAACCAGTAGTCAGGAGTGAATTCCACCACCATAAAAAGCTGTTCAGATCTTTGAGAGGCATATAATTCAGTCTCGAGCTATATAACCTGCCAAATCTTACATTAATGAATGGTCGGGAGCAAACAAGGATGTCAAATAGTTTATACAAGAATCATTAAGTGCCTTGAAAATACAGTGGTAAAACCTTTGAGTTAATATCCACAATTAAAAGGAAGAAGAGTAAAAATAGGAGTGGTATGTCCTAAAATTTGAAGTTTTTATATGGCTTCTCCATAATGCCATGTCAAGGCAAAACCTCAAAGAACATGTAGGAACTCCCTGTTAAAGGTTAGAGTAATCACCCCTCAAAATGAAAGGATTTCACAGATTAGTAGTAGTTTCTCAGTATAATGATTTATAAGTGTAAAAGGTTATTGTGCATTGTAAATTAAAATTAACTTGCATCTCCCTCTTAAAAATTAAAAAAAAAATATTTTTATATGGAGCTAAGATAAAAAGAGATTACAGAAATATGCTCACAGGCTGGAATCTCAGTGTTTGAAGAAATGAGATAAATTCAAAATTTGCGTATGTTGTTGCAGAAGAACAACTACTATTCAGATAACTGTGGACAAAAAAGGTAAATATTTTTAACAGCATGTAATAATTTATAGATAAAATCTATCACTTATCTCCAAGGAATCTGAGAACAGGAAGGACCAACCTTGTCCACAGCGCATGGAGGATCACCATATTTAATGATTTAAGTATGATTTGAACACAAGCAAAGCAGCATCTGTGAACTCAACTCAAGACAATGTATTCGGTGACCTTGGCAAATATCCAAGGACTCCAAAGGAGTCTGAAAAGGCTCCATTCAGTAGGTTATGACATGCTTTCAACAAACCCTCCTCTGTGAAAAAGCATTCTGTGAGGTCCACCTGGGATTTTTCAAACAGGTCAAATGGAATAAGGTTTATACAATTCAATCTCATTTTCTCATCCAGTTCCTTGAAACAGGAAGCATAAATTTGGTGCTTAATGGGGAAAAACAAACCACTCTCCCACCTCCCAAGAACACACAGCTATTCCTCCTTACTCAACCCCTCCTAAAAAATTCAACCACCACTCCAAGTGTGAGCTGCTCATGCTTTTAAGCAAGCACTTCTCTACACCTTAGGTTAGCAGTTATTTAGGAATAACACTCAAAACAAAACCATTGGCTTGTGGAGGTGGTGTGGTATATCAAAATGTGTCAAATACAGATCTGTTGCTCTTTGTCCCTGAACATCATGATAAACTAGTGGCAATTAAATATAGAAAAGTATCTGGATCCATCAAAACAATTTGCTCTCAAGCTGTATCACTCAGAGGGAACAGTACATTAACAACAGGGCAGAAGGAATAAGTAGGCTGTTGCACCTTCTGGACGAAGGAGTTCATGTAGAGCCTGAGAAAAGGTTGTACGTGTGACTCCTCCCTCCAGCAATAAGGTTCATTATACAAAATTTCTCCTTGGCAAGGGTAACATGAAATTTTGCCATTCGCAATATTCATACCGCGGGAGACTCATGCCATTTTCATTCAACCATCTGGCCACAGAACATTGTTTTTCAGGGCATTATCCAGTCTGCTCAAATTTAGATATTGCATCACCTCAGTTATACGTGTTTGGCAAGGGAAGACAGTTTAGTTTGCCCAGCTTCTCTACAAGTCAATGGAATTATTCAGGTACCTTTGAAGACTTGCAAAAGTATATCCAGTCTTCCTAGTTTATGTATGTCTCCTTTTTTCCTGCCAATATATGGAATTCAGACATTTCTACACAATATCAATCCAGTCTGCTTAAATGGGGGGTTCATCTTTTTCACTGAGATCACAGGAAGCTAAAGGAACATTTTGGATGGCCCCATTCACTTAGTCCAGAGAGTGGTGGCACTTCACAGAACTGCCTTGGCAATAAAAATGTGTGAAAGAAGTGGAAGATCTGGATGCCAGGCTATCTTCAGCCTGAATGACCCCTTAGGTCATGGCTCAGGGGAGTGGCCTAGTGAGTACTCTATTGAGAGCTCTTTAGACACCATGTCACTGTGTCCAGCACATTGAAGGGGAGAAAGTGCTGCAAGAGCTCAAGTCCATCTTTTTAGTTAAAACATACAGTTGTGAGCATACTTACTTATTTGCTCCTTTCCCATTAAACCATGTCCTTGTCATATTGCTTATTACAAGGGACAGAAACTTAAATCCCATCCCTTTCCACTGCTGGTAAGGTTCTCATATAAGGTTGAGCCAGGCACAGGCATCACACCGTCTAATATTTGGGGCTTTTTGGTTCAGGTACCTCTCTGCCTCATCTTAGCTTGTGATATACCTTTTGGCACTCAAATCCCCAGGAAGAAAGGCTCTTTGGTGCATGCAGACTGATAAAATGTTAGTGCCTATGGAACACTCAGACCACATGGGAGGCATCTAATGAATTTCAATCCCTGATGGATTTAATAGCCTAAGTAAGCAGGCTGGATCAGTGTCTAGGATTCAGCAGGTTTTAAAGCTTTCTAACTCCATTGTAGGCAGTATTTAGGCAGGCTGGATCATGGCCTCACTTTTCCGTGTCCTTAAAACAAGGAGTAGCAATGAATTCTCCAAATTGCAGTCCATAAAAGTATTGCAAGAGTTCACAGCGACAAACTTCAGCAGAAGCCAAGTTTCTGACTCTGTATGTCTATATATGTTTGCTTAAATTAACAGCAGTCAGCCAAAATCTGATGTAAACTCTAAATAAAATTAGTTGAAAAGTTTTTAAGGGTTAAGAGACTCCAGAGCTATGAAACACAAATAACTTGCTCCCACTCTTCCAGTAATGCTACAGAACATGTTTGCTATGGTTAGAAACTTGCATATCATCAGGATAAAAATGAATGAAAAATTCTCTCTATAAAGGCCAGGTACTGGTTATCCTACTGCCCAAGATAAAGCTCTTGAGCCATTATGCTTTTATAGTGTAGAAAGACAAGGGAATACATCAAATCTATACATGAAGGTCTATCATCCTTGCAAAAATTTGTGATATTATGCCTCATTAAACCAAATGTTGCTTTTCTTTGCAAAGGCATATTGTATTTACTGTTGATCCCCCTTCCCAAACCAGAAGATTCACGAACACAAAATCAAGTGATCAAGTAATAAACCTGCTAATTTAAACATCTTTGCTACATAAGTCATTGAAGATCTGAGCTTGAATTCCTTTCAGTGTGTGAACTCACCCCAAGGAATTGAAAACAACAAGCTTCATACATAAGTGATACGCACTTTTGAGAGATCAGAAACTCAGTTTGCCCTATAAGTCTGTCATTCTCACCTGTAATACTGTACGCAGAGCTTGTTACTCCTTTCAAAGAGAATATTGCTGAACTAATGGAGATGCTTGAGGAAAAAGAATGAGAAAGCTTTTCAGAAAAGGAAGAAACTTCATGAGTATAATTGGAAAATACTGGTGCTGTCAGCTCAGTAAAAGAAATAGGAATGATACTAGCACAGAATATGTAAGTAATTGATGTTTTGCTTTGCCTGCAGAACAAAGGACTACATTCACAAGACTTGAGAAACAGGTAAGGACCTATAATCTCAGTTCATTCCTCAATTTCTGCTATTGATACAAACAGAGAAACTTAGATCTTTCGCCCTTCTGTCTCAGTGCATATCAGGTTGAGTTAGGCAACAAATTCCCAAGAAAGAGAGACTCAGATAAGTTCTTCCCAGCATGTTGTGCATGCTGGGGTTTAAGGCATTCTCTTCTAAAGGCAAAAGATTTGGGCTGAAATCCTCCCAGAAGAAGTGGGATTTAAACCCAGGCCTTGCACACTTTGGTAACTATTGCTCTCAGTTACTGTACAATAAAGAACCACTGTTTTGCAAAAGTTCATAAATTAAGTAAAATAGTTTTGGAATTACCCATTTTTCAGTTCTTTTCAAATCATATCCATAAAAGTAGAGGGGAATACAAATACACAAAATAATTCAGGTGGAATAAAAGGTAGTGAAAACAGGAGTTACCAACCATAAACGTGAACTGAAAGGGCACCTAGTGAAACAGAAAAAATAATTCCACTGAATATTCAAAATGATTATATGAAAATGCTTTTCTGACATCCTATTCAATGAAACTATAGAATTAATTTCCCCCACAAATTCTTCAGGCCAGGAATGTAAGAACCAAAGAGAAACATTTATATAGACAACAGAATCTGAACTATGATGGTGCAATTTTTGGCAGCAGCATTGATTCTCAAATTTCCAGATTTAAGTCAAACTCCTATCAATCAGAAGGAAACCATAAATAGTCTTCTCCTTGGTCTACACTGGATTCTCACATCATTTTCTGAAAAAAAAAATGCCCTAAATAGTGTCTGAGCAAAATTATACTTTCTTAACATGGGGTCTGATATAACATGGCCACGTCTATATGCCCTTAAAATTTTGTTGTCAAAGATACCATAAATACAACTGCTAGCTCATTTTAAAAGCCAGATTCTTTCAAGTCTAAATTTTGTGTCAATGACTTCTCTGTACAAGCAGTCAAACTACAATCACAGCCCTGCTTTATTTTGGAGCATTTTCTCTTTCATGACCATTAGGTGTTTGGTTTTTTTTGGTTTGTGGTGGGTTTGTTTTTTGTGTATGTGTTGTTTGTTTTTGTTTTTGTTTTTTTTTTAATGATTTTTTTCTTGTTGTTTTTGTTTTTCAACAAAATCAACAAAATAAAAAAAAAAGTGTGACCATTAGAAAGAATGCATAGCTTTCAGAAGAATCTCATGAGAAAGTGCTTTTTCAGTAGCATACTGTAATGATTACCCTGGGAAGACTGAAACATTTATTCATGATGGAAAGAGCCCTTCTCTTTATTCCAGCCATCAAATACCTGAAATAGATTTGTAGTCAGTGCACCACGAAATAGATGAGACTGTAGTCAAATTTGCTTTTATCATTTAAGTATATGATCCTGTTTGGCAATGTTATACCACTAAAGTGAATTCAGATTTCAGTCACAACTTTGGCTTGCTACATACCTCAGCCTATTCTGCTTCTGTTTTCAAGCCTGATTGCCATCATGTCACAGTATCATTTTGCTTTTCATTGCTTTCCCTAAGAGGAGACAAAATGCTTTCCTATCTTACAAAGAGTTACCACGAATAAATTTAAATACTGAAATGCCATTTATCATAAGAATACAAAGTATTTTTCTAAAATAGAAGATTCAGACAGCACTATTTTTAAACAGAATATTAAATATTTCTTTCCATAAAAATATACTGAAAAAAATATAAGTGTATGCAAGAGAAACCAGATTGTGGCAAGTCTAGACAAAGGCTGGATATGATGAAAAGCACAGCATGTTTGGTACTACAGAGCTACTCTCCATCCCTGTCTCGAAATTTTTAAAAATTTAGCATCTTCTTCACAGGGCATTTCAAGGGTAGTCCATTAGATACACACTGTACCTCATGATCTTATAGGTCCTCAAAACAGCAAAAGACTGTATGAACATACTGTCCCTCCGTGGGATACAGAAGCAGTGATGTTTATACATGTATGTCACAAACCCCAGCTGGCTCTCTACTTTTCTGGCTGAATCTGCTCTTAACACAATCTTACAGAGGCTCGACTAAATCAAGGGAAATTATGATAAGACTACACAACAGTCAGACATTCCCGTAATTTGAGGCAAGTTTTTCTCATAATGGACAAATCTATGTTATAAATATGAGGTAATGGGAAGACAGCCCTAGCACACCACTTTTTCTTCTGGTGAGAAAAAGCAAATAGTCCTCTGAACTGCAGTTGCTCTACAGTAAGTCTATGACTGTGCTTGCTGGAGCTTCTCAGTGTGTATCTTGAAAAAGAAAAAAAAAAAAAAAAAGACTGAAATTTGAAGCTAAAAAAACCCCACTTAACCATAAGCTTGACTTTAAAACAAATACCTCAACTTGGACTTAAACAGCTTTTTAAAAACACAGCATTGATAAAATTTGAAAAATCTTTATAATTCATTCTAAATTGAGAGGGACAAAAGCTTCCTCTCCTAGAGGAATAACTCTGAAAAAGCAAAGTGGATTCACAAAATACTCTGGTGTTCTTCAGTCTTCATTTTCTTGCTAAACGTTTGGATTAAAATTCAAGTCTAGCTACAAAAGAATGGCATATTGTGCTGAATTCAGAGGAACATCATAGTATGATGCGGCAAGAATACTGGGCAAGGCTGACACCGCTGCTATACAACATCCATACGGGGGTGAAAAGAAAACTAAAACCAAGCCCTACACCAATCTCTGTGTCAGGTCAGCAGGAGTTTTAAGTAACAGCTAGCACACTATGATAGTCATATAAATAAAACCCCAGTTTTAGTCACCTGGATGTTCACAGTAGTCAAGTGCCTTTCTTGCGGATCCTTCTGGACTGGCAGTACTGACTAGGAAGGAGCCATGGAGCATCTCAGTGCAGAGAGCCACGGACACAAGGAGGCCAGAAGAGAAATGGGCTCTGCTGTGGGAACTTCACACTCAAGTCTCCCCTGATGAGGTTACCCATTGCTCAACACAGTCACCTCACAGAACACCACAGCCTCAGAACAAAGAGAAATACAAACGCCTTCTCCCACCCTCAAGAAGCCTGGGTCTCTGAGCAAGCCCTAGGAGTCATTTGAGAAAGGACGATGAAGAGTTATCTCATAGCATATTTGAATGTTAAACAAGCAATTTGATTCTGCCTGGCCCTGCCAAGAGAATTGTTGCATTACTCAGAGTTGTCCTACATACGTTGTGTGCTAAATACCTATAAATACCATACAGCCATGCTCAATACGTATTTAACCTGAAGTTCAAGTTGCTGAAATAATTAATACAATCATACATTAACCACAAATATTACAGTCTTAGTAAAACAAACAAACTCACCTAAAACTCCGGGATTGAAAATTATCAAGGATGTTATTGCATATAAAATACAATTAATGTTGCAGAGCTGTTACTGAGTGTTTTTTTTAAACACAGGACAACTACCAGAAGAACAGTCTCTCTGCTCCTGCTTACAGTCACTAATCATGCATTTCAGAGTTAGGCGATGTCGGAAGAAAGGTTGCCTATGCAAAATTAATCCAGTCCCTTTGGGTATACACATTATGATACAGTCTTGTAATTGCACATTCACACACTGTTATTCCCCTCAGGACCACTGCTGTATTCAGTTCAACAGAAGGAAGAGTGCTCTGCTAAAAATCAGCTGGACAAGCTTCTGTTTCTCTTTTATTTCCTCTTCCGGGGTTCATATGTGGTCCTGTGCCACCGTATTTACTGCCTGCTGCACAACCTTGCTCCAGTAACAGAATTAGCGTCCTACTGGGCTTTTCAGCCATGCTCATCACCGTGATACTCAAATGGTTCACATATATAAACTGATATATTTTCTGAACACTTCTCTGTCTGTAATAATATTATCACTGCTTCTATTTGGCATGTAAGAGCTACATAATTTGGAAATTCAGATATAAAGTTTCCGCTTGCTTTGAGCGGGCATAAACCAAGAGTTAATGAATTCAGCTGAGCACCCAGAAAAAGAAGAACACATGCAATCAGTGCCCCTTTGTGGAGGTCTGGTTTAAAATATTTACTTAATATTCTTAGATAAAATGTATGGCAGGTATGGAATCCAGGTTCAAAATGGAAAATTTAATTGCCTTGAACCTGAAACTCTCATTCTGAGCTGCCTTGTGCCATTCAGAAACTTTAAAATTTCACAGCAGATTAAAAGGCATTTTACAGAAAAATGATTTCCTTTACTGCATAATCTGGATTTACTCCCTCTCAGAAATTTGGATTGCATTGGTAATGTGCTCCTCCAGCATCACTGTTTGACTCCTTTTGCTCCACTGCTATCTTTCTTACTCTTGATTCTTCACTATCTCTTCAATTCACACCGCAGGCCAAGGCTTCAATCTTTCTCAGTCTCTCCTCCTCTAACAGTGTTAGGTTAATATCTGGACTTGATGATCTTAAAGGTCCTTTCCAACCTAAATGATTCTAGGATTCTAAACAATTTATCCTGAATTTAGCTTTTTTTCCTCACGTTCTTTTCCTTCTTTTCCCTCAAATCTCTCTTTTCCACCCAGGTCTCTGATTGTCACTATCAGGTCATCCTCTGCGCCTTTGTTCAGTTAGTCCTTTCCCCCGCTTGCCAGATCCATCTCTCTGAAGTTTTTCACAGCCAGGCTCTGCCCAAATCCTTTTCAACTTCCCTTACCCTCTCCTTGTCATCTCTTCCCCTACCACCAGTTTTGATGGGAGAATAATTTTATTCTAAACACACTCAAAGTCCCATGAAAATTTCAGAAAGACGTGGTACCTGTTGACACTAAGTTCTACAAACATGCAACTCCTGCTGGTTGCTACAGAGTCTTGTACCTGCACAAGTAAATAATACCATTTTAACAGAACTTTAATGTCATTTTAGTGAAAATTAATATTTTCACTTAATAGCATACATATGGGGGGGAAGGAGTCTGCCTCTCAGGAACATCCTTTTAGTACATTGCTCCTTAGAACGAATACCTAAATCTGCAGGAGCTGGGGACAGTTTTATGCCTAAATGTTTTGTGGTATGATGAAAAATTCAGTCAAAAACATTTGGTAAATTTTGTTATATAAGTCATATCCGTTCATGATTTTCAAAGTGTGAATAGTAATGAAGTTGCATTTCTGATGCTTAATTTGATTTTTAATTTGGCATCCGCGGGTCAGTGCCTCAGAGAACTGCTGCTGCTGATAGGCATCATCATGTGAAGAAATCTGCATTCAGGCCAGCTGTGTTTATGTATCATTCACACTGGTATCACACAATGCAGAAAATCACAAATTTGACTCTAATTGTGGCAGCTGTGTTCAGTGAAGTGTCCAAATTAGAAGCGACCTATAAAAGACTGTATTACTTGTAAAAGGAATGTGCTCTGGGGAATTTTCTACACAATGGAATATTTTGGGAAAAAGCTTTCAAAACAAATAGGAGATTATATGTGAACAAAAACCATGAATGATGCATGTAACCATGAATGAACTTTCTGCAAGTATTATCGTGCCCTTTGATAGAAAATATTTCTCAAAAGTCTCAAAACATTTGAGTTTCAAGTCCCAGTAAAACTGGCTGAAGCAGAATCTGACAAAGCAAAATATTAAAGTACGGTTTTAAAAGAAAAGAGTAAGAATATTCTGCAATCATTAAAGCTAAAGCTCTGCACACACTGAAAGTGAAAACGTAATTTCTGCAGTATAGATTGTCAAATCAGAAAGCATTACCTCATCACAATATCTGAATCCAGGAATTTCAGCCAATTTCCTAGTCTACCTGGTGTTTTTGTCAGCTGAATGCTGGATTTATTTATAAATTACATCCAAACTCTTCTGTTGTGCCACACAGACCTCACTGACAGCAGGATTTACTGAAAATGCTATACTGGAATCAATAAAACTCGCCTCACATAAACCAAAATGACAAGAAAAATCATATATGATTTTAGGTATACTTAAATTTTTTTCAGTTCATTTTTTATTCAAAATACTTGCTTCAAGAAATTTCACCATATTCTATATGTTCAAGAAAGTATATTTGTGGAGATTTCAGAATCCAGTATTTTTTTTATTATTGTTTCGGTATAGCCTGCACCACAATAATAAGCTGGCACTTGCTTCACTGAGTGCCTAAAATACTTAAAGAAGAAAATATATAAATAAATTTAAAGTGACTGAAGCTTCTCTTGACCTCCAAAATTAAAAAAAAAAAAAAAAAAGAAAAAAAAAGAGTGAATCAGACTCTGACAAGGTTTGGAATATGAATGACATGGGTCTGGGTTACAGGAGATTTGTTGCAGAAAGATTTAAATAGAACATTCAATTTGTGGCTTAGTGCTGTAGCACTTTGGGCATGTTTTGCTAACTTCCCAAAATACAAGTGAATTCTCTACCTCCTAAACATAATTTCCACCCTTAAATATGTCACTAAGGTTAGCTTTATATAAAGCAACCCATAATGTAAGAAAAGCTGTATGGTATTGCCATAGACTTAGAAAACATGGTCTAGATGAAATCCTCAAAAGAGGGCATCTTTCTATTTGAAAAAAGCTCAAAGACATGTTAAAAATGGCTTTTGGTCTAAATTAAATGGTCATCTAAAAAGAGTCCTGTGTGTTTTCACCTGAGACCCATCTCAGTCTTTTCCAATGGATGATGGAACAGAAAGGAAAAGAATTGCGGATATTGCAGAGGAAGGATCAGAATTCAGTGACACTGGGAATTTCAAGGAATAGCCTAAACTCAGTCCTTTGACATTCATGCATGCTTGAATTACAAGCATGCTTGGGCAAAAAATAACAAGTATACCAATAAATGAGTAACAACACACTAGACAGCAATAGGAGCAGGAACAGCAGCAGATTATGAACACATAGGGACCAACAGCACGATGATGTTGCACATATGCATCCAGCAGTAAACCTTCTGGTGTGCTTACTCAGTAAGCTGACACAGCTGGAATACCATGTCTGTTGTTGCCCTAATCATAGTAAGACAGTGATAGGCAGATTAGAGACAATCCAAAAGACAGCAGCAGAAATGGTCAGATCAGGTGTTTGGAAACAACAGCATTATGAAGATAAAGTGGAAGACTTACAGTGGTTCAACATGAATTACGGACAAAAAAGGACATGTAAATAGTAATGCACATATGAAGATGGTTCTTTTGAAGAAGACAGGAAGAGCATTTTACGAAATTATTTAAGTCTGATGCAATATTAATATATTAAACATATAAATAATAATTGAATTGTGGGTACACACCCACTATGATAGATAGGACTTCCTGTATGTTATTTTTTATTATAGACTAGTTGAAGACCCAACCACATAAATTTGGGACTTTCAAATACTATTATGTAGCACATGGGTAGAAACATAAGATAACATATCAGGTTATTGGAAGGTTTTATGAGGTTAGGACTAAACCTCAGAATTCACAGAAGGAAGATGTGTCTTCCTAAAAGATATAGGTGCTGAGTCAGCATAGAGAAACCCATCAACATACACTATATTCAGACACAACTTGGGCTGTTGAAAGAGAAAAACACATTTCAGTTGATATCTCATACAGAGGGTTCAGCGTGTAGCGGAGCATCACCACCTCTGTTAGGAAAGGCCCTCTGGTCTCCATCATGTCATTATGTATATTCCTGCCAGCTCCACAACTCAAAATCTGCAGCAGAGGTGGTATGATTCAAGGAAAATTGGCTTCAGTGCATTTTCATAACCTTTCTTTTCAAGCCTGGACAGGACAGGCTTTGGTCATGTATCCTATACCATCTAGGCTAAGCTCTGCCTCATAGCAGAGGGCAAGATCATTTTGCAGCTTCTGGTGAAGATCTTGAGCTACATCCTTCAGCTGCATCTTCAGAGAACAGTCCATGACTACAGTCCCTCTCATGAGGGAGGATGGCTGGGTCACGTTCCACTGTCAACTTCTAGCAATAAAGACTCACATAAACAGGGCACCCTACAGAGAATAAAAGGATAATAGGATCTCCTGTGCTTGAATAAGACACTGAAGCTTTTATTCACATTTTAACTTGCTTCATTAAAAAATTCTGATTAATTCTGGAGTGTGGTCCTATCTCCCTCAGGACAAATTTGCCATGAGAACAAAATTCATTTTCGCTGTGACTCCCTCTTAGCAGCAAAGATGTCTTGCTTTTTTGTGTATCTTGTCTCAATGGGAAAATAGCTTGTGCAACAAGTGCTAAAATTCAAGCAGCTTAAACCTAAGAGAAGCTGCTTCTTTGAACTGAATAACGGTCAAAACAATGGATTTATGAGAAATATATCTTAAAGTTGACTTCTTTGGAACAGTTGCAATATATAGATATGTTCACATGCTTGGAGAAGGTTGCATTTTGCTGAAATACTGAAGTGATTTCAGCTTCCTCATGCCTGAACAAAAGGCAGAGAATTTTTTTTTCCATTTGCAGTGCTGTCATTAGAATATCAATTTTAGGAAAAATAAAAAAGAATATAAAAAAATGCCTGGAATTTATAGAGAAACTCAGAAACTGATAGGTACATTTTTAACTTGCCACTTTCATATCTGCAGTTACACATATTTTTGAACACAACTAGCTAGTCTGCTGGTTCCATTATGTATATAATTACAGAGCATTGTTGTGAATTTAGTCTACTACATTCACTGTGTTTAGTACACTGTAGTTGTTTTTCATGCTGCAAGGTTACTTCAGACCTCCCTGGACTGAAATGTAATCTTCTTGGATGCTTTTTCACTGCCATGTAATCATACACCATTCAATCATTTTAGACTGCTATGAACTTCTCACTCTCTTCAACAACCCTAATGGACGACCCTTGTCCCAGGTTCATTCATTCCAGCTTCACAACACATTGCACCCGATAATGCACGTTTCCATCTGCCTAGCAGTAAGTAATATGGAAGCAATACAGGAATTTGCATAGCATTCAGCTCACTCACAGCACTGCAGCTGATCCAACACAGTTCTACCTGACATGGTGTTCAGTTGTGTGAGTTCAATTTGCACTCTGTATTTGATGTTTCCTTACAAAATTTGTTGTGAAGCTTGCTGGCTTTTTACTAGATTGTTGGAAAATAACAGGTAAAAGACACCACAATGTAAATCTAAAATCCATATACACGTACACAAGAATAATAATTTTTTTACTGGTTTTGTTTTCTTTTAAGATGAACCAAAATTTAGAAGCAGAGGAAAAAGAATTGTCTTCTTATTCACATAAGAGTAAGTCAATATCTACATATTTCAATTCTAGTATGGCTACTGAGACTTCTGGAAAAACCTAAGGCCAGGATTTTCTCTCATGGTAAGTCTTGATAGACGAAATCCAGAGTTTTTCTTATATAGCTTAAATCTTTGGAACCATAAATTAACTCGAACATATGTAAAGTGCATGAGTTCCATCAAAACAGTTCAATGAATTGAAGATACAAGGATAAGAAAAATGCAGTCATCACTTAAATATTTACATTACACATGAAAAATGCATCATGTGCACCTCAGTTTATGTGGTCTGTTTTAAAGCACAGGAGGCTGACGTGGACCCCGGTATCAGGAAACTGAACAAAACCAGAAATAATGTCTTTTCATTCACAGTATCTAGAGCTATTAATTGGAGAATATTGGTACTTGACTACATCTACCTTAGCAAATACCTTTTTTTTTTTCCCCATTCGTCCCTTTTGGAAACAGGCAGAGAAAAAAGAAAGACTGGTGATAAAGATGAATGGGGCTATCAGCAGAAGCCTGAGAGAGCTCTGAAAATGAAAAATCACAATATCTGCAGTTTCTGGTCTGTTTGTGAAAGTAGCTGAGCTGAAAAGCATTTCCCAAAGCTTGGAAGAAAAGATTAAGATTTATGTAAGAGCAAAGATGTGTTTTGAAGCTTTCTTGCTTTTTACTGTATATGTTGCTAACCCTTAAGTAAGCAGCTAAATAATGTTCTCTTTTGAATGAATTACTTTTAACTCGCTTTAGTTTACTCACAGGTGTGAAAAACAGGGCCAAGACGTTTGAGGTGAACCACTGAGGTGAAACAAGAGTACGCCAGAAATGAAGTCCCTCAAAAGTCACATAAAAAATTATTTCATTGTTCTTTTATCCAAAGTGACTGGAGCACTTCTAAAGCACAGTTGAAATAGCCTTCTTAAAGGTGCAAGCAGCAACAGTAATAACAAAAAATAGTCTTCTCCCCGCATTTCCCATTGCCATTTAACACACACATACAGATAGATGGCTTCTATTAGCATCACACGAGAAATCCATCTATAGTTGATAGTATCTAGTCCACTGTGCAAAGGCCTCAATCACACATCATTGTTCAGTAGCCCCTATACTCAGTAGCCAATATAGAAATGTAGTATTCAGAAACGTGTATTAAGCATAAAGGTTTCACACGTGGTGCATAATACAAGGCAAAATATCAGAGCACAGTGATTCAAAGAACAAGCACATTTAAACAAGTGCCTCGAGCTTTCTCTCCAGAAATGCTTAGCACAGAGATATATCTGACATCCCATTTCTTTCCTAAGCTAAAGAAGCTGACTCTGCACTACAGACAAGCATCTCGGGCCACCAAGGACAGAGAACCTCATCCTCTGCCTAAGACAAACTGCTCCAAAAAAAAACCCATAGGAAACCACCCCTTCCCCCCAAAAAAAGAAAACAACCAACAGACAAACACCATCACCAATGACAAAAAAACAACCAACCAACCAAAAAACAACAAACAAAAAAATAACCCCAACTTTCTTTTTCAAATAACGGAGTAAGATTTATCTTTATGTTTTAAAACACAGCTGTGGTTTATCTTCAACTGAGGCCAGTCTGTATAGTAACACCTACATTATTAGAATCATGTTCAGACATGGGAGACATCTGATTTTCTTCTTCCAGCGTGAGATTTTTCAAAGCTAAATGTACTGCAACCTCCAAGTAAAAAGGGGTTGAAAATGACCCTTTTCTTATTGAGGCTGAAACTGCTGAATGAATCCTCAGAGGTTTCACGGAACTGACGGTAAAGACTCCAGAATAGCCTCCTCCAAGCATGGTTCTTGCTCAAAACATGTGGACATTACAGAAAAGACAATTACCACCATTACTTTCTCTGATGGGTCCATTTAAAAGAGTGCCTACCCTGTCTCCTCCTGTGAAGGGTCTGAATCCATTACTAATTAATTCAACAGTTATCCTAGTGTATTAATAGCGTGTGGTAGAAATACTACAGATGCATTACCATGCTGCAACCTTCACCTACTCTTTAAAACCTTTCGAAAAATACTTTTGTCATAATCAGAGTCATTAAAATGCTCTTATTAGCAGAAGACCTGCTGATCATGTTCACCCTCTGCAACTGCAAACGCATTAGAGGCTGGACTCTCTGAACACAACCATTTTGAATGGCGCCAGCATTAAAACTGATCTTAAACTCTGTCAATGCTCAGTGTGAAAAGAAACAGCTTCGGAGCCAAATCTTGTAACTCCCATCAGTGCCTTGAAGTCATGTAGGCTATAATGGTTTCCTCAGTTGTCTTCTGTCTATGGAGGGAAGGCAAGGACTGAGTGTAAAGCAGTGCAGATTTGGGCAGGGGTAAGCTCCTGGGAATTACTGCTGCAGTTCCTCCTCCCCATTCCCAGTCATGCCCTCTGTGGGCTACCACTGAAGCCAAGCGCTGGAATCAAGTAAACTTGCCCAGCTGCTAAACTGAATTTGCAGGCATAGACTGAATATTCCTCCCTGTACCCATTGAAAGATGTTGAAAAAGGAAAAAAAAGAAAAAGAAAAAAAAAGGCAGCTTATTGTATACACTTCCAACACATAAAAAATTCAATAATCAAGTCCTATAGGAGACACTTGATTGTCTTTTACCACCCATGTAAATCACACTTCAACACTGAATAGCCAAGCCCTCCCAAAAGGAAGAATATTTTCAGATTTCTCTCATTCAGATTTGTGTTTACTGACATCTACTGGCTGTTCTAACTCAACTCTTCTTTTGCCAGTGGAGTTAGAGGCGGGTCAGCTTTGCACTGCTATAACTCCATAGACTTTGACAATATCAGTCACATTAGGTGCAACTAGTCCTTCCTGTCACTGTGTATAATATAGAAAATATAATTTACTACTTATAAAAATTATCTTTCTAGAAGTAATAACCTACCTATCAAAATACGTCAAGTAAAAGTACATGCAATGTAATACAGCTGCTAAATTCAAAACTGACTCCCCTAGATACTTTTTTCTTTTGTGAAATCCAATCAGAATCCAAGGAGAATCTCCCTTTAGCCAGGGAGCATGTGCTTTAGAAAGAAACATTGCTTGTAGAATACAGTTAGTAAAATGATCTATTGGACCACAAGAATTAGTCAGATGAGGTTATCACAGTGTAATTTGCAAACCTATACAGAAACAGATCACTAAGTATAATGAGATGGTTCACTAGTATTCATTAACTATTTAGAAAAAGAATACTTTCCTCCAGCTAGTACTTTACAAAAAATATTAGGCAAGCAGAAAATAACGAATATTGACTGAAAAAAAACAGATGACACATCTATTTGATGTGATCAATGTCTCAGAAATTTTTCCAACTGAAATCTCAATGGTTTTGTCACCTCAACTCATAGACAGCAATTGTAGGGAAGCTGCACATCCTTCTAATCTGCCTCAGTTTTGCTTAAATATAGCCTAGGAAACGCCACTGCCTTTTGACTCAAAATCATAAAATGCTCTCAGAAATACTGTCTGAAGGGAGAAACCAGGGTTAGCCCTTCAAGTAAACACAGTAGATGAATATGAATGCCAAAATTTGATTAACTTTTAAAGAATTTCAGAACGAAAAGCTTTCTGTGTTACAAGAATTTCTGCCAGGACTTGAATTAATCTTCCAACAGAAACATTAATAAACTTACAATTTTCTTTAATACTAAATTAGCTAAAGCATTCACAAAAATGTTTCACAGGAATTCACAGGAAATAGTTTCTTTCTGAGATTGAGAAGAGCCAATAGATGACCCAGTCTATGACTTTGGGACGCTTTCCCATCAGAACCGACTTTTCTTCTAAAATCAGCCAATGCTTTCTGACATCATCAAAAGCAGATCAAGTAGCAAGGCTCATAACAAAGTGGAATTCTCCCATTGGCAGTAAGAAATGAAATTGGGTTTTCTGAAATGTCAGTTTTTCCTTTCTGTCTTGCACATTGAAATCTTTCAATGACAGTATCATAGGCATTAAAATAATTTACCTCCATTGCTGTTCTTACGTAGTTATCTTTCAAAATATAGACATAGAGTACTGGATATGTGTCTGCTTTAAATGAATCATGCTGTCATTAGATTCATTCCTCAGAGGAAGGATTTTAGATACCTGGATTATTTAGGTTAAATTTCCAAAATTTTAGAGAGGAAGAGCTAGAAAGAGCTACTGATCTCTTGTGGCTGAACAGATGAAAAAGGATACTCACTGCTGAAGAACAATGCAAAAGAAATATGCATCAAACTGGAGGAAAAACATGGGATTTCATGCAAGAAGTCTCTCAGGAGCCCAGGACAGATGAAGACTATCTGAATAGATACTCAAGAGTTGGATAGTTCACTATCAAAAGCGGCTCAACTTCAGTTCATACATCCATAGTCTAGAGATGAATCAGAAAAACTCAAATTAATATTCCAATAAACTAAGAAGTGTGTACATAGACTTATCTATATTCTGTACCACATGCTGAGAAGGGATTTCCAAAATTTCACTGTTCTTTGATTATACACAAAAAAATAGTTTTACAGTTTCAGACAATACTGAATGCCAGAAAATTCTCAGGGTGATGCATTGCCAAATAATATTCCCTTTGTTCCATTCTGTTAGGTGCTATCCGAGACAGCAAGGGCAAATTAGGAAGCTTAGTAATATCCCAGATAAATGCTCCCTTTAAATATGGAAATAAATTCTACAGTGCCCAAAATAAATTCTCAGATGAGCACACATCATCCTGTGAAGTTTAATTAACTGGTGTTTGGATTTTTTAAAACAGCAGCCTTTTTGGAACAGTATAGAGAAGCTTCTTTAGTTGGCTACTGAAATATTCAAGGTCTAATTTTCCTTCATTGACAAAGACACACCGGTTTCTGAAAACTTCACTGGTCAAATTATTTAGCATTAAACTATGAACAAATTATAATCCAATATACTGTAATTAATGAAATATCATTGGCACATAAACCTGCTAATAAAATTGAATAAGAGTTAACCCACTAACTTAACTGGAACATCAAGTATCTTGTATTTTCCCCAGATTTTTGTTTATAAGTGATTTTAATTCTGTCATCTAATCCTTTAGCTATACTGCTAAGACTAAATTGCTGTCCAGTATATAATTAAAGTTTTATCTTTAAGGACAAAATGCTGAGATAAAAAGGCCATTGTCAGAACAACAAATATTAGCTGTTACTATTGTTAATTATTGGAAAGCAGTCATTCTTGGGGAGGATTTTAGGATTCCAGCACAAAACAGAACTGTAAAGTATGGCACCCAGATTACAAGCAGCAAAGCATTCATATTTTAACATGCGAGAAACATAATTTTAGCACTATGAACAATGCATGATTATAAACATAAGAAAGGAGAGGACTACAAAGAAACCCTACTCATAATTTTCTACCAAGTAACTTGAAGCTTTCCTCGGAAACAAGATGATAAAGCAGAGAGGCTGCATACCTTGAAGATCAGCAACACCTTGAAGATCTATTAACTAAGAAGCAAAAACATTCTAAAATCAAAGGGCATTGCTAGTATCTCTGTGGTCCAAATTCTCATCTGAAGAACATCAACACCCTCTGAAAACCCAGCGAACACAGCTCCTGAGTTTCAACCAGAAATTAGCAAATAGCTATGCAGATGAGGAGATATATAGAAAATACACCGTTTAAAGAAACATCAGCTAAGACCAAAATTCACAATGTAAAATGAAAATGTAATGCTGTAGATGGAAATATAAGCTCATTATAAATTAAGTTAGTGGGATACCAGAAGCAGTGTAATGACATTAACATGGCATACTACGTTGGCTAAAATGGCTGAGAGGAGACCTACTGTGAGTGCCTAATACAGCTTTTTTTCTACAGGGTTACTGCAGAAACAACTGCTTTCAAGATCCAGACTCTGTCTTTGCACGATTGTGTAAACTGCAGTTCATTTTCTGTAAACAGAGCGTATTTTTTAAGCAGGAGCATTTATTTCAGGAGCAATATTTATTTTAAGAGTTTATCAATGTAAATAAAGGTAGCAAAATTAACCAGTGGCTATTCTAGCCTTCTTCAAAGATGGAGATATGCAGAACACATCAGCTAATATTGAGAATAAAAAGGAATCATATATTTGTCCATTATGGAAACAGGATACTCAGCTTCCCATCAGTGCCAGGATCTTTGCCCATCTGTGAATAAGACCAGCAATCCAAGCAGTAACAGGCTATCACAGATTTTTGGGTTTGGTTGCCTTTTAGAATTACCAGGCCACTTACACAAAAAAATACGGTTTATTTTGCTTCCCCACCAATTACACCAACTTCCTTGTTGTTCACTATTGTTATGAATAATATATATAACCTTGCTCTAGAGCCTTTTATTGGTAGATCTCAAAGCCTTTTTCAGTATTGGTATCATTAACTCTCTGTTCTTGGAGAAAGTGAAGTACAGAAAAAAGTGATTTATTTGGTTTCTCTGGCAAGATATAAAGGGGGGAATAAAGAAAGAACAGTGATTAAGAACACTCTTCAAAAATGACAGGGAGTGCAGTATTAAAGATACCGTCCAAATAGCAAGGTCTTTGACTTCAATGTCCAAATCAAACTCTTTTCACTCATCCCTAGCTGAAATCTTAGGCCTCCTGAATGAGCGATGAATGCCCTGACAAATTTCTACCTAAAACCATCCAGTGTCTTTCAGAAGAGACCTGCTTTACTCAGACAGTAATGAGAATGACAATATCTAAGCTTTTAGTAGTAAAAATATGAAATTAAAAATTGAACAACAATAATCTAAGAAGAATTTTTCTCCAAACTTTGTCATCAGTAAACTGTGGAGAACCAAGTTGGAAACCTATGGTATTCCATCACCTGAAGGAGTGACAGAACGAACTCATGTCTCATACTTAGAATCCTGTAATATTTCGAAAGATATCTCTTGCCCATGTTTACGCTTTCTCAGTGATCACAGATGAAGAATATCATTGTCATAGAGATAGCTTTTATTGTTAGTCCTGCAAATAAAGTCTGGAGTTTGAAAAGCAAGCTGTGTTCCTTATCATTTATCAGCAAGATTTTGACATTCACAACTTCATTAAATAACTTTTCTAAGTGACACAAGACAGACCAATGTTCTCATTATCCTGCAAGTCATCATCACTATCAGCATCACTGAAATGGTAAAAGGATTCCAAAAGAATGACTCTTTTTATTAAAAGAAGGGATTGCAATTTAATTCTGAATGCACACACAGAACAGACTGATGAAGATAAGATCATTTGAAAAAGAAAAAAAAAAAATTCACCAGCACCATTGTGAGCCCCATTTAAACAAAACAGACATTGAATCTTTTTCCCATTGTAAATAGTACCCTTAAACTCCCCAGACCTAAATTAGAGGTTTTTTTCATCACCATCATCATAGAATGTCCTGAGTTGGAAGGGACCCCCAAGGATCATTGTGTCCAACTCCTGTCTCTGCATATAACAACTCCACAGTTCACACCATGTGTCTGAGGGCACTGTCCAGTCTCTTCTTGAACACTAACAGGCTTGAGGCCATGACACCTCCCTGGGGAGCCTGTTCCAGTCTCCACCACCCTCTGCGTGAAGAACCTTTTCCTCATGTCCAACCTCAACCTCCCCTGGCACACCTTCCTGCCATTCCCTCCGGTTCTGTCATTGGTCAGTAAAAAGAAGAGATCAGCGCCTTCCCCTCCTCCTCCCCTTATAAGGAAGCTGTAGCCACCATGAGGTCTCCCGTCAGTCTCCTCTTCTCCAGGCTGCACAAACCAAGTGACTTTAGCCACTCCTCATATGGCTTCCCCTCTAAACCCCTCACCACCTTTGTAGCCTTCTTCTGGACACACTTCAGTACCTTTATATTTTCTATAGTGTGATGCTGAGAACTGCACACAGTGTTCCAGGTGAGTCTGCATCAGTGCACAGTAGAGACAGGATTTTTGTGACATTATTAAAGACAGTTCCCACCCCAAGGAGCTTACAATATAATAGAACACAGAATCCCATGAAAAAAAAAGCTATTGTTTTAACTAAAAATAACAAAATACATGATTCTCAAATCTGTTTTAGATGTATAGTGAAATAATAGTGTGATAGCCAAATTAAAGCAAAATTTTCTTCAGAATATTTTAAGATGGCCAAAGTGTTTTGTTGTTTTTTTTTTTTAATGCAAGGGTACTACAGTACATTATAGCAAAATATTTACATTTGTTCTTTGATACTGACTGATTGGCATCAGCAGAATAGGTGACAAAAAAAAATGAGCATATAATTTATAGGCAAGAAGCTAACAAAAACTTATGCATGTTTTCAGATTATCTATACTCAGACATACAAGAAACTCCTAAAAATATAATAAGAGTATATTAATTAAAAAAACGTATTTACAGTTCTTAAAAGGTTGGTAACACAGTGCATTGCCTTCACAAAAAAGTAATTGTACATGGATTTGTAAAACTATAGCATTCTTTCTGTCAAATATATGTTAAATCCTTTTTGAAATTATTTATCTAATCTGAAGGCTATTATATTCTTTTTTCAGGTTCAGATATCATGTTGAATCATTGAATTTATTTCAAAACACAACACAGAAGATACAATGCAGTCACACAGCTAATATCTGAATTTAGTGCAAATACATTCTGAGATTAGATTGCCACTATTTTCAACTTGGAAAAACAAAAACCAAGAGGACACTGTTCTTGGTTGTGCAGTTGCTACTCTAAATGATCTACAAAAGCATTAAAAAATGAATCAGTGAGAAATATGTCAGTAAAGAAATAAAGCATACCTCTGTGGAAACTCTCCATCTCCCAAGTTGCTGCTGAAATGTAAAAACATTCAGAACTAACTTTTGAGAGAGAACTAGGTGAAGCTACAAAGAGAGGAGACTTCAGCAGGAAAGAAATCCATGATGGACACCAAACATAATATAAATTCTCCTGAAAAAAAAAATAGCCAATTTTGTGCCTAGGGGAAGCTGAACTTCTCTGCAAACATTGTCTCTTTTATGTCTGCAGAGTTCTTCTAAATGTCTTAACCAGGGTAACTGGAGGTACTTACTCTGCAGCATGTCACTCTTTATTGAAAGAGACTATGAAGCTCCTCCAGAGTGAACTCAAGGACTGAACTAAATATTTGGCATCAACTGGGAGTAACGTCTTTCTGTGTGAAACACAGCCAGAGCAAATCTACCAAGTCTTACACAATCTGCATTCAGTATGAGATTCACTTTTACTCCTCCAGTCTCATGTTTCCCACTATGGTACCAGCCATCAAGGAGAGTGTCTGCCTCAGTCTGGCAGGCTGAGTATGGTTCCCTTTAGCCTACCACCTAGTGCTAATACATAATTCTCTCCTGGCTCACCAAAGGACAACTCTTCAGTGAATTTTGTGCTCCGTAACTCATTTTCCAAAGCCACATGCACCTGGCAGATGCATCCTATCATGCTCTGGGGGAGAGGTGTGATGATGAGCCAAAGTGTAGCAGAGTGCAAACTGGCAGGGCTCTGTGCTCAAGGAAAACCCAAGATTTTCTTTTCCACCAAGTGACCTTGCACACATGAACCATACCCAAGCAGAGTCTAGTGCACATTTCCACATACATGAGGTCTTGCATGCTGAACGAGAGATAAATGGAGATATCTGCTGAAATTCAATTTAAGAAGAAAAATCAAAATAATGGAACTACAAAATAATGTTGCTAGGTAAGTCCTAATGGAGGTCATCCGGTTCTACACGGGGCCAACTTTGAAGTTATATCAGGTTGCTCAAGGCCTGGTCCAGTCACTTTTTAAATGACTGCAAGAATGAAGATCCCACAAGCTCTCTGTGTAATCTGCCCTCACATTTGATCACTCTTAAGGTGGAGAAGTTGTTCCTCATGCCTGGCTGTCACTTGCGTCCACTGCTTCTCATTCTTTCACTGTACACCTCCAAGTCTGCCCATGGGGTAACTGAAGTCCTCTTTCTCTCTTTCTCTCTCTTTCTTCTCTTTCTCTTTCTCTTTCTCTTTCTCTTTCTCTTTCTCTTTCTCTTTCTCTTTCTCTTTCTCTTTCTCTTTCTCTTTCTCTTTCTCTTTCTCTTTCTCTTTCTCTTTCTCTTTCTCTTTCTCTTTCTCTTTCTCTTTCTCTTTCTCCTCCCTTCATACATCATATGCTCCACCACTCAAATACACATCAGACACATAAAACAAAATGGTTATAACTGCTGACTCTATTTATAATGCTGATTCTGTTGGCCTCCATGATGCAGCTAAACATACAGTATAATATGAGCAGAATTGTTTCACCAGTGTAAACTCAACCGGGGTGACTGTACTTTTCTCATAGTACGCTTATACCACATTATGAGAACTTGTGCTCATGTTGGCACTACATTCTTTTTCCTGGAGGATGCTGAGATTTTTTCTAAGCATTCTGAAGTATTTTCCACTGACCTGCAGAACAACTTACCTCTCCTTCCTAAACATCCACAGAGCTGCAGGAAGACAAAGGAAAACTACCAGTAACAGAGTGGAATTAGCTCTTGTCCACTCCCCAGGACAGCTATGCTAACAAGCAACAAATTGTCCTACCTCGAGCTTTAGCCTATACTTACTGATGTGATTAATCACTCAAATTAGGACAAAGACACATGGCATTCAGCTTAGCATTTTTACATAAAAGCCTAAGTTGGACATTAACAGTCACAGACTTTATTTTGAAGAAAAGCAAATACCACACACACAAGGGAAAAGAAAGGCTCTAAGACTACACTGAAAGGCTGTGCAGATGAATCTTACTTTGCAGTTTTGTTCTCTCTAAATGGTCAGGGTTACAATCTGGCTTTTAGAATAGATTTTCAGACTTAACTCAGAATTTCCTAGTTTGGTCAAAGCAGTTAATTCAGAACACCCCAGTGACTAAAATGTAATCTGCAGCTTTCATTTTACAAGCTATTACAGAGATTGAATGCTATAATCATTTTTCTTTGTAGTATAGGCTGCTGGCAAGTGTATTTCTTTTTTTAATTGTGCAGAACTTGAGAAGTGGGTGCTAAAAGACATTTTTAAACGTTCTTGATAAAAACTCACTAAATCAACCCCATGTCACATTGTATATGCTCAGTACATCTGCATGGTGAGGAGGGTCTCAAAGCAGCTGCATCACAATGTACATCACAACTTACTACCAGAGAGGGTACATATAGAACCCTAGGTATTTAACCTTGGTATAGAATAATTCTTTAATGAAAAAGATAGCGTGAGCTGTACGTAATGGAGAGGGTGGCACGGGTAGGAAAGGGATAAGAGCTGCTCTCTGGACCTGCTCTCCAGCTCACACTCTCAGAAGTATGTGGTGTTCCTCCAAATAATGAACTATTAAATGCCAAAGAGGGCCATCAGCATCACCACCAGCCAGGTGAATGTGCTTTGTGTGAAGAAATAAGGAAAACTATAACTTCAGCAGATTCTAAATTTGCATTCTCTCTGCAATCTGAATTGCAGTTTTCTCCGCAGGCTAGAAAGAGAGGAGCAGGATAAGACAGATTTAATATCATTTGTTTTATTCTAACAGGGAAGCTGGCATGGGTAATTTTCAGATCAACTTTATTTCCAACAAAAATCTCGGTAGAGACCTGCAGTAATTTTGTTTCAGTAACTAGCATTGCACTTGTGGAGAATTGTTGTTATTTAGCAAGAATTCAGACTTTTATCTTGTTACACATTCTGCAGTCCACTCAGCTGGGTCATGAGTGCAAGCCAGAGTGTTCGACAGAAAACCTACAGGGTGCTAAAGCTTTGCCCCAAAGAAACAGTGGAGAAAATATATTCCAGAAGGGTCAAGAGAGAAGAGAAAAGAGATAAGGAAACAATCATATATATAAACTGAATGTTTAAATCTTTTTCCTCCTGGAAATGTGAAATGACAGTTCGGTTGAATGGCTCTCACATGATGCTGTCACCCTTCATTTTGCAACTCTAGCTGAACGACGTCTAACAGAAAGCTCTTTTCACCTCACCTTCAGGGATTAGATTTTTGGAGTATACTTAGGTAACTTCTAATAGACGAATGTTAAAGGCATTCAAATCTGTAATGCAAGGAATATTCTAACTGACATATGCATGGTTTATTTCTGTATACAGCTAATGCACTACAGTGTGTAGTAGTAACTATGGGCTTGTAAAACCTCATTTATCAATATGCAGTAAATCATTTTCCTTTCTTACTAGTGAGAAAATGTAGAAATGAAATGTATAACATCTGATATACCATCCCTAATATGTATAACCACCATTAAGCATCTTCCCTAGTGAAGCTTTCAGGACTGGGCTTCTGTAGAGCAAACTCTTTGTCAGAGGGCTATATCATAGGCACAGAGTTACAGAGAATAATGTAGCTATTATTGCTTGCTTGAAGTTCTATTAATTTTAAAAGTAATTTTGCTTTCATTTTGCCTTCCACCACATTTAAAAAAAAAATCATACTAGTGCTAGGTCAACTTCTTGTTATGTATTATGATCACAACAGACAGACATGCTATTCCGTGCTATTCAGATAGACGTTGGAAAGGCAGAGCAAAACAATGCAGTGCCACACAGAGATACCTAACTGAAGCTAAACGATCTATACTCATTTTGAGTCTATGCACTCTGATGTCCTTAGCATGACACTATGATACCCTAGCAAACATGCAGCTTGCGAAGCTATGCTGCTTCTAACACCTGAGCTAACCCCTACATAACACTATGTGGTATTTTTTGACCTGAAAAGTTCATGGCCTGAAAAAGCAAAGTCATAAATGGAAAATGGGAAGAGGAGAAGAAGAAGAGCAAAATATTAGTATTCCTTAAGTTCATGAAGCCTGCCATCAGCATGTGCTAGACCATCAGGGTTAATAACAGGAATTAAATTACAAGGATAATAGCAGGAACAGGTTTTGCTAGACTCATGCAGCTGTGCTTTTGTCAGGATTTTGTCATTACTTTCTAAACTGCTTGCTAGGCCAAGGACACTGATGAAGACTGCAGTGGCAGTGAGAGTATTAAAAAGTAACTTAAGCTACTTACTACTGAGCAATATCATCACGGGGTTCTAAAAAGTCGTCTCTTCGTGTACCAGGTCTAACTATTCTGCAAAGACACTGCAGATATTTGTTTCCATACTACCCAGATTTTTCATTAAAACTGTTACTTTTTAAGCCCTCTTTTGTACAGTGGAAAGCACAAGTTGCAGACGGGTGCACAGACAATCCTCCAAAAGGTCAGACAAGTCAGAGCCAGCATGTTAGGGAGGAGGATATATTCAATGGCAGGAATGTAAATGTGTTAGTTACCTGATGTAAGTTAAACAGTAGCTCAGCAAGGTATAACCACTCTCAAGAGTGTCTAAATGCTGCAATTAAATTTTCTAAAGCAATAACGAACATTCAAGTCCTTTTGTTGGTCTAGCTTTGGTATTCACCATGAGTAAAGGCACCATGTTGTAGAAAATACCTGTGTAAATGCCAGGAGCCATTCTCTAATATCAGAAAGGAGTTTTGGTTTGTTTGCTTCTGCAGAAGTACCTCTATGTATTTTTTAGCTATTCTGATACTAAGATTACTCCCTCATAATAAAATTGCTGGATTATCCTGAAATCAAGGACATTTGTGGTGGCTGGTGAAAAAGCTTTGCAGAGGTCTTGCTTAGAGTTTTTCTGCACTAAAACATTAAGAATTATGAAAATCTTGTAAATGGAGCTTCTCTGAAAAGCTAGGTGTAGAGGAATGCATTGAGTGCACATGAAAGGTCTTTTTCCAGCTGGTAGAGTGAGACTGAAACCCTAATTTATCACTCACATAGATACGGTAGATTAGCATGGTATGTGCCATGCATTTCTCAAACCCAAAAAGTCACTGTAAATTATCTATTCAGTTAATGCACATAGACACAACCATATGTGATAAGAGGAGGATGGCTCCTTTCTGAGCAGGGTGCCAGACTGGGGAGAGAAAGTACGGTGTGGGCCAAACCATGACCTTGACAAACCAGCCAGGTCACCCTGCTAGTCTTGTTTCCTAAAACATGGGGGAAGATGGAAGGTGATAGTGCAGGATTACTCTGGCTCTGCCAGCTATCATTGCTGGTGAGGGCTGTGGCAATTTCCCAGACTAGGCAAGGCTCCTTGCCAGAAAAAAAAAAAAAAAGAGCAGAGAAGGGGGTTTGGGTTCAGCTCTGCCTAGTTTCAGACAATAAATGGAAATGAGAAGGGAAGATGCACTCAGAAGAAAAGAGTGTGGAAAGCTCTTTGCAACTATAATAGTCTAAATTCATATCCAGTGCCCCTGAGAATTCTTTATCTTTGCTTACACAGTTAGCACCACATTAACAATACCGCAAAGAGGAGGGGCACAAAGTATACATCTAAATATTATAAACCTGTTTACATTATGTACAGCTCATGTACACAGTAATACTAGTTACCTATCAAACATGTATTATGGTTTAGTTTTTGTCACTTCCAAGTAAAATTTCTATTCATTTTCTTTCTTTCATTTTTTTTTTTTTTTCTCCTGATCTGTTATAATAAGAATAGTAGGTCTTTCTTTTGGGTTAAGTGGCTTAAGACATTGGGTGAGTACAGAAAACCCAGTATGAATCTCAAATGCATGTTTGAGGGGAGGACAATATCACTCAAATTAAAAGTATTTACTGTGAATCGAACAACACATTTGGATTAGCAAAGTGTTTCACCTAGCCCTGGTCTGCAGTTTTTTGACAAATGGCCTACTGAAAAAATTTTGCCTCGCTCTACATTTTGTACTACTTTGTATTCTGTAATACCTAGCTATACTTATGTCCAACAAGAAGATTTGAACTTGTCTACTGGATTTACATCACAGGCACTTATTAAAGCCTTACCTTATAATCTGATCTGAGTTAATGACATGTAGGCTCTCTCAGAATCCTCCTGCTATGTTAATGCTGCATAGGAGCAGGGAGGACTTTTCTCTGCATTACACTGTATGACTGAAACATCCAACATTTTCACTTATACTTCAGGAGGAGTTCTCAGACTGGGATAGCCACTGCTGACTCCCTGTAACCTTGGACAAATTGCCTCACCCTTGCATGGATCATTTTAATCTGTTAAACATGAATAATAACACTGGAGAGAGAGCACATTAATGTATTTGGATGAAAGACTTAATATAGTACAAAGTATTTTTATTTAATATCAGAATATGGCTTTCACAGTAACATCTTATATGGAGTGGAAAATTATGATCTTATATAATCTGTTGTATATGAGCACTGACAGCTTATCCTTGAGGGTGTGGCAAGAAATAACTATGAGCAGGTAATGGCTGTGAAGAATATTTTTCTCTAGCCATGACATATCCCCTAGGACACAAAGGTCTCAGCAATTAGTTTTGTTCCTCTTTTAAGCAAAGTACACTGAGCAATATCAGGGAAATTCTGTAGTCACTTGGGGTAAATGCACCTAAAGCCCAACTGCTGTTCTGTATGGGCAGATTTTTTTTCTCATTTCAGGCCCTAAATGTCCATACTAGCCCCTCACAGCATAATGCTTAATGAATGAACAAATAAATAGGCACTATTTTGTTTAAATTTCCTCACCACTACAGAGAATTAATTCAGGTTGTATTTTGACCACAACCCAGGCAAGAACTCAAGCTCAAGTTTAGACAGTACATCAGTGTAAGTCTACTCCCTTTTACATGCCCAGGGAAAACTCTTTGATGTTAATGGGATGGAAGTTTCACTCCCTCCATCTGGATAGGGGGTGCGTGCTGAGCCTGGTTGATATATCTCTGGATACCAGGCAGCCGAGCAGGAATCTTGCTGGAAGGGCTTTTACATGATGTGCCACAAAAGCAGAAGGGATTTATAGCATGTGAGCTTTATATTCTCATTTAAAAATACATATGTTTTCAGAGCACCAACCTACCAGTATCTTCCTTCGTTCAACACGTATTTGGGGCCAAGAAATACTCCATACCCTAGATCACCAGCTAGACTAAATGAACAGGGCCCTATGTCAGACTTCAGCAGCATGAAGTGTGTTGGAGTTCAGGCTGGAAACACCAACTGAACATACATTTATGGAAATACTTCACCCTTCTAGTTAGACGCAAACAGAACAAATCATAGGTGGGTACCAAGTAAATATTTGCAGGTTGGGGGCTTTAATGAGTTGTTTGCAGTCTTCCGAGTCTTCTGTTCAGAAAATGCCTCTAGAGATAAGACAGTTCATAACACAAGACAACAGAATATTCTATTGGAATTTGAGGTATGAAGACAACAAAAGCACAAAGAATGTACAAGAAGGTGCAAACCTTTCTAAACTAATCACACTGCAAACACTGTCAAGTTGAGTCTGTGCTCCTCTAGTCTATTTGTAGATATACTGAAGTATCTTGGTGAAAAAACAAAACAAAACAAAATAAAACAAACTCCCCCCCCAAAAAAAAACAAACAAAAACTAAAACCAAACAAACAAACCCACAAACCCAGTACTTTCTGAAAGCATTTTTCTCAATTTCATAATCAGAAATTGGGCTAGAAGAATGGAAAGGCACTGCAGAGATATGTTAATTTAGAAAAGAGCAAGTGTATCTTCAAAAGACCACTCCATTTTTATCTCTTCTTTAATGGTGCTTTTTGGTAATATTTTGGTTATTCACCACCACCTGACCAAGTCAATAAACTATGTGGGTCACACAAGGGAGAGCTGATAAATGAACAACTAGAAAAATTTAAATTTAATGTCAGAGTCTCCAGTAAAGAAATATTCAAAGTATGGGAATAAAGAAATACCAAATGTTGAATAAGAAGTACAGTGACACAGCTGGTGTTCCACAAATAAATAACCTAAGGAAATTTGTATCTACTCAAATGGAGAAGAGATAGTAAATAAATATTATTACCTGTAAATAAATCTCAAATGCTTTTGTAAAGTAAACAAAGCTTTCCAAGCCAGTAAACACAGACGGTTATTTGCATGCTGCTGAAGCCAAAAATCTTGAATAATTTTGGCCATTGGAGTGTACTTACTCTGCATCTATTTGTCCTTTCCTTTAAATAGAAAGCTAATACACCATTCTCCCTTGAAGGTTTATTAGAAGATAAAATGCCAAAGGATAAAACAAACACAAATTAAATGGTGGTAGGAATCCCAAGAGAAGAGTAATTCAGTTTACATTTTGGGGGGGTTTAATTGCTGGTAAATTACACTTCTGAAATCATGGTCAGAGGATGGTATTGTTTCTGCTCTGCTTTGTAAACAATTTCCACATTTTTCAGGCAGGAAGCCAACTGACTACAATGACATATAGAACTATAGAACTCACAAGATCTACACTAGTCATACATTCATTGGCATAAAAGAATTCAAAGCATGCAGTATATTCATTAAGAGAAAAAACTTGTTTCTTATTTTTTTCTGGCTTACCTGAATGCTCCTTTTTCATTATTGACTCAGTTTTGACGTAAAAATAAAAAAAAGAAATCATGATAAACTGGTCATAAGCAAAAAAGAGCAAACAAATGAAATCAAAACCTGACCATGTTATTTCCTACTAAAAAAAAAAAAAGAGCTTTTTTATTCAAAAATTATAATTGCTTGTGTAGATCCACCCTGCCAAGTGAAAATATTGCAAAGTATGTAGCTAGTGAATGGCAATTTTCCAGAACATGGCCCTGTTTTCTCTCTTACCTTCATTTATAACTGATGCCTTACATTTTAGGACAAGACTTCACTGCTGTTAATGTCAACTTTCAAGTATCAAATACCAACAGTGGAGCATAGGTTCTTTTATTGAAAAACAAACAAATCACAACATGTAACAGCTACAAGAGTTAGAAGAGAGAAAGGTGAAGCTATTTCAACGTTTGGTAGCTCACGCGATAAGCAATCAATAAGAAGAATAATAGCGGTTAAAGGGAATGAAATACTTTGTTACACAAAAGAGGGGATTATTCTTGAAACAATTGTGTATCTATCTGTATATTGCAGTAGTCATAGGCTAAGGTGTATTGCATATTAACAGAGTTCAAGAAAAACAAATCATTCACCATGCTTAATATTCTTAGCTCTTGAGTGCCTAGCTCTAATCCTAAGAGAGATAAATGTTATAAAGGAGGACTGTTCACAAAAGATACATCCCCTGCTTCTTAAAAGTAAAGGTGGATCTTATAACAAGATATTGTCTTCACTATTTTTCTGGATTACTGTTATACAGAATAAAACTATTGTTAGATAGTAGGGCTCAATCATGTGAGTACTTACAAATATCATGAGTCATTCCACTAATGACAGTGAAGTTAAACAAGCGAAAGTCACAGGTGCTACACTAAAAACAGAGATTGTGACAAGGTATAAATGCATGGCCCAGGGGATCTGTCAAAGCTCCACCCTCACAGCTTCCCAGAGATCAGGGGATAGAAGCAAGGAGCAAGTGTTTCAGGAACCAAGGTTAACACACAGGTAGGTGGGGTGGACTTGTTTTTTCCTGATACCATTGCAGATCTTGTAAGTTAACCTCTTTTCTCTCTTGGCACAGTCATTCAGTTCCTAAGACCTTGCTAATTTGGGTTGGTTTATACATAATTATTCAACCAATTTGTACACCTTCTTCTACCAATTCCAACCATTAAAAACAAGCATTGCAACCCCTCCCTCCAAGAACATGGATTTCTTTTTAAACAAATTGTTTTATCTAAATTAAAGGAATCAGAAAAAAAATGAATATCACAGTGGATTAAATTCTATTGCCCTTTAAACATATAAGAATTCTTTTTATGCCAAAGCAATATTTGCTGTTTTAATGGCATTATGAAGAGATGGCAATGTTTATGCTAATTTACAATGCACAGAAGAAAAGGTCTTTTGATCAGAGCTTTTTATATTCATCACTTTGATTGACTGTCAACTATACTAATTATCATAGAACCATTGATCATTCTTTGTGGCTAACTACGAAATGTTGACAAGTTTTCTGTGGCATTATTTAGCATGCAAATTTAAGAAGAAATGGTGCTAGACCTAATAGGCAAAATTTTCATGTCCACTTCATTTAAAGGACAGTCAACAGCTATTTAAGAAAAAATAAAGTTCAACTGGGCAAAGTTCCTGGCAACAACATATAGAGTAAAGAAAAAGAGTTGTGGGTAGTAAAGAAATGTTTTCCATTTATTTGTACTCAAATGTTCTCTACATCTTCCTAAAATCCATTCCTTAACCAAATCCGGGTCCTGAAGTAAAAAGCTCCAGAAAATGATTTTCCACAAAAATTATTAAAGTAATTTCATAACTAAGAATAAACTACAAGTTCAGCATAACTTTTTCAAACAGCATCTGTTCATATTTTTCCAAAGTCCATTTTGCTTTCAAAACCATTAGATTTTGTGAAAAAAGTAGTTTATATCCTTTATGTACCAAGTCTATAGATCAGACAAAAGGAAATTTTTTAAAAATATGATACACCTCAGAGAAAGAACTAGAAATAATACTTACCTACAGTTTAAATAGGTACACTGTAGGCTGTGGAGCTGAATCCACTACACTAGTGAGAAATTAGCCTTAGATCTTTTAATCAGTCCATTAAAAGTTTCTGTGATGACACAGAATCAACATAGTAAAGCCCTATGCACTTCCTTCGCGGCTTCTTTATTAAGATCAATAAAACAAAAGATTACTTAAACTGAGCAGTTAATTGTTTAAAATCCACTTAAGATTCCCAAGGTTACTACTGTTTCAGCAGAAAATGCCTAAACCTGTGAAATGCAACAGACATTGTGAGCAGAATATGAGGAAACCTAATGTGTGCTGTCCCATGAGGGAATTTACAAGCTCATTTCCACTTCCTGCATTAGAAGTACTCGTTCTGATCGCCAGTGAACTAATCATTAGGATCCAAAAAGCCATAACTTCTGCAGTAATACCAAAGGAGATGTAAAAAAATCATGAAGTCCAGATGAAAGTTTTTAATCCTGCCTTTGTTCGGGCAAAATACAGAACCAGGCTCAAGCAGGAGAGAACAGGAGTGGTTACCCCAGTCATGATCAACACAATTCAAACTTGTAAATGTGCTATCAAAAAATGGTAATTTTCTTTTAAAATGTCCTCTAATAACTATGAAAATCCCGTTTCAGCAGTTACCTAATCACCATTAAAACACTGTACAACTAAGCCCTGCATAACTAAGAGCAAGTCCTCTCAAATTCCTCTGAACACGGGGTCCTCACAATGTTTCTGCAGTACTGTGAAACCACAGTGGTATCATGGAAGAACCCAAGGAGCAGCCACATGAAGGTTCATTGTCATTCATTAGAAAAGTAAACAATGATGACAAGGTAGCACTTTTTTTTTTTTTAATGTAAAGCCACAAAAATATGTAAGTTTTTTCTCTCCCCCTTTCTGCTGTCCCAGATATGAAAACTAGCAGAAGGTGCACTACAGAAAGTTATGTTGCAACTAGGACCAGAAGTGGAAAGTTTTTTTGTGCCTTTCATACTATAAGTATTCCACATCTGGACAATGGAATATTTTGAGGGGGGGACCCAGAGGCTTGCAGACAGTATCTCCCTCCCTCCCTCATAGAAGTTCAAAAGTTTTCCTTGCATTGGCTGGACCAGTAGTATAAAATAACCCAAAAGCTACCCCAGCTAGAAAGTTCCTTTGAATTATACGGATCCTGAAATAACACAAAACAATCACAAGAGCTTTTTCTCAGCCCTTTGTGTTATTAAGAGTAACAGAAGGAGCTAGGTCATGGCTGAGACACCTCTGCATGGCAAAAGAAGTAGTGAGAGCAACTAACACAGTTCAGATACACCTCTGAATACAGACCTTTGATCTTATGCTTGTCAGCTTTCGTGATAAATTGGAAATACCTTATAAAATTCACCTTTATTGATACCAGTTGCATTGAGCTGACAGTTTATTGGTTGCTGCAAAACACGTCGGGTAAGAGGTATTTCTGAACAAAAATATTACAATCAAGGTATTAAAGATTAGTAACAATAAAACACAAGAGCACTGATCAATCACATAAATGAAAATGCATTGTGGGGTACTTACAAATTATAGTAAGGTCTAGGATTTAAACTGTTCGCAGCACTTTTAGTGATTGCCATCAGTGCTGAGTCTCAAAGAATTGTAATCTCAAGAACGGTTTGAAAGATGTTTGGGATGCACAATAATTATATGGGAAAGGTCTTTGTTTTTCTAAAGAATAAATTTAATTTATTCTGAGTTCACAGGAGAGCTTGAGACTTCTGTAATCATCACCTCTTCTCTGAACTTTTAGTGATTTTAAAATTTTTGTTACATGAGAGATATGTCCCTTGTGACCTCTCTATACTTCCTGAGGGAGGGTTGTGCATGCTGAATAAAGAAAGAAGAAAAGGCATAGCAAGAAGTAGTAAAATAATCTGAATACAGGACCTGGGTGTTCTTTCCAGTTATCTCCTGTCCAAGACAAAATTATTGGTTTGACCCCACGGTCATGAGTAGAAGAGACAAGTGATATGAGTTCACTCTGTGGACGATTCCTAAAATATACCTGGTCTTAATTAAAAAACAAACAAACAAACAAACCCACACAAACACAACACACAACACACAACACAAAACCAAAACCCCAAACCACCAAACAAAAACAAAACAAACAAACAAAAACCAAAACAAAAAACAACGAAACAAAGCCTCTCAAAAGTCTAAAAAAGACTTTTTCTTGTTATGGAAATATAACTGCATTATTGGTCTAATGGGGGACAAATGCCTCCCTGTGGAGGGTGGCTTCCCTGATGCATTCTACTCAAAGTTGCAGAGGTTTGGGAGCCACAATTGCATTCCTGTTTGGTTAGCAGCATCAGCTGTTCTTACCCCTCTCCACCAATTTAGAGACAAGATAGATGCTAATTTTCCGCTGCATATTGTAATCTGCTTTTAACAATATTTATGGAAAGAGTTCATATTACCAGCATGTTTTATCAAATTATATTCTTCCCTCACAGAAAAGCATTTTTTCTGGTATCTTTGAAAACAACATTAAAGACGATTCTTTCTGATTACTGTCAACACTGAAATGCCTCATGTGGTTCTGTAACTATGCTAGCTTTGAAATCTAGATTTTTTTTTTAATTCCTCCTACTCCCTTCAAATCATCTTATTTAAAAACATTAGGCTTCTTTAAAGGCAAAGGGAAAAATAATGTAGAAGTGTTATCCTCTTCATATTTTAGAAATTCCCCATTTTTTTAGGCCAGAAGACCCACAAAATCATGATACTAACCTGAGACCACTGTCACTTTTGTTCCATATTTAATGTGAAAAGGGCTCTTTCTTTCCTTTTAGTGGAATAAAGTCATTAGGAAAAAGCTTACTGACACAAGGCAGGTATAACAAAGTTTGTTGTGCCTTAATTTCAAGGTGTCTACGTCTTTGATATCAAAGATTAAAAAAATTACTTTAAAGCTGAGATCAACAAATGTAGCAGACTTTGAATAATAATATATGTGCTATTTTCTAGAAACCATTTTCTATCACTTTGTAGTTACAAAAGTTGGCTTGATACCGTGTGCAAGTCTGAATGTAAGAATTATAGAAAAAATAGCTTAAAATTTATTGTAGCTGTGAAGCTGTATTTGCCAGTGGACTGTATTTATTAACTTAAATCTTCAGAAACCAATATGGTTCAGCCAAGGAAGCTGAGGGACAGAAGATGGGACGAGGCATAAGGACATAAAGAAGTCAACACTTAGATTAAACTTGTAAAAACACTATGTCCCTAATCGATATTCTACTCAACCACTTTATTCAGAATTTTAAATGATGATTTTGATAGAATTGATTGTATGAATGAAGACTCATGTCACTATAGTAGGGCAGAGGTGCCACAAATGCTGGGGAGCACCCTATAGTTCCTCACTGTGTGTACAGACATACCAAAAGTCAGCTCCTGTGGTGACAATTTGTTGACAATGACAATTTGTCATCTACTTGGGTAACTGAACCACAGGAAAGGGGATATTGCCCCTACTTTAGTAGTAACAGCAGGGGAACACCTGGAGTTTTTATAGGAGCAGAAATGGGAATTTATCCCAATACACATTTTTTAATACCACTCAGTTCTTTAACCACAACAGCACTTAGAGTCTCATTAGCACTACAGAGTCAGCCTGGCTACAGCAGACAAACTGGAGCCCAACTTAGTGTAACTGAGCTAGGCCTGACTGGGATGGAGCTAACCTTCCTCACAGCAGCCCACCCAGTGCTGTGCTTTGTATTTGAAGTTAGAATGGTGTTGACAACACACCAGTGTTTTGGTTACTGCTGAGCAGTGTTCGCACAGCATCAAGGCTGTCTCTCCAACCACCCTCTCTGCAAAGGCCAGTAGGCTGGGAATGGAGGGGACACAGCCAGGACATCTGATCCAAGCTGACCAAAGGGTCCATACCTTGTGACATCCGCACAGCATACTGGTTTGTATTTGGACTGGTCTAAGTGGGAGCATCAGCCTGACGTGAGAATGAGTGGCATGGAAAGGTTTGGCTATAAAATATTATAACTGCCATATATTTTTTCAACAAAATGGATACTCATCAAAAGTTAAGATGAATTATCTGTCTGAGCTGTGACCTACTCACAAATTAATTTTTCCATCAGATGCTGCTTCACCTGAAACAATAGTAAATAATAAACAATAATAAATCACAATAATACCTGTTAGCTGCACGTTTTTCAGTTCTGAATGTAGTTTATAATTTGTGAGTACTTTTCAAGATCAACTTTTCCCACCCTTCCTCATGTCTGGTACAAAGTCATTATTTATTTGCATCAAATCATCACCAGGAAATACCAACCAAAACCAAGTGTCTCTCAAGATAGTACCTGTATGAATACAGAGTGGAAGAGTCTCTGCTCAAGGAAGTTCAGGCTAAACCAATAAAATGAAGCACTGAGAACGGGTACTCAAATTCGAGTAAAGTCTTTGTAGTCCAAAGTCCACACTTTCCAAAGAGAAAGCACCTCTGGAAAAACAAATAACTCTTGAATACCACACAGTCTGAGCTGGAATCCCGAAATGTAATTGCACTAACTTTGTGAGGACTGTTCAGAATATCTAAGTGACAATGCAAAAGTTTTCCTAACAAAATCCTATGTAAATTAAATTGTCTTGAGCAGTTAAAGCAGGAGCACTGTAATTTTTAATAATTTTTAAGTAAAAGAACCAATTTTTCATAATGTTTACTTTTGTGATACTCTCTAATTAGTTTCTAGAGCACTAAAAATACTGTATAAAATGTGTGGAAAAGGAATGGACCATTACATATGTTTTAATGTTCACTACTTTTTTATTTTATACAGTATATTATTTGCCTTTGATGTATTCACAATATACTGCAATGTTTTTAGTGTCATTGCTCAACAGATGTTTTTTAAAGGTGTAATAAAGTAATATAATCCTTGAAAAATTTTGGCACATTATCTTTTATATATATATATATATATATACACACATATATACACATATGTAAGTAGACAGCCAGAGTCTTAGCTTCTTGTCTTGCTTCTACATATTGTTCTTATATGGAAATCAACATTCCTTTTCAACATAGGCATTTCTACATTTGTTTTCTCAGCATGAAAGCAGTTTGAGGGGTTCTCTCTACCTGCAACTCGTTTCTTGGCCTTATGCTACCATTTGTCATCTGCTGAGTTGTGCCAGCATTGCTGTTTATGGGCTGTTCCATAAACTGGGTGAGAAAACTTGACCAGAGTAAAAAAAGACTTGTTTTAACATCTGCAACAAGGACAGAGTTCAGGAGAAACCTTTGAAGTTGCAAATAAACTTTCTGAATAAACTCAAGTGCTAAGAGACATTTGAGCATCTACTATTATATATGCTGTCATTATCCTATATATCGATAATATTCTATCTGAATCTCTGAAGTTGATTCAAAGTAGCATTTACAGTATTTAACCTTAGTGATTTTCAGGATCATCTAGATGACAGGAGTGTATTGTTTACAGATCCTGTCTGTGCTAATGAAACCGCTGTTTCACTGAATACTTCTAGGCAGATAGAATGGACCAAGGTTGTCTTGTGACTCTCTTCAGTCAAGAGTAAGAGAAGGTCCCTTGCTAGGGAGATCCATTTAAGTGGAAACACCTCAGAATAATGAGATATTTCAGAAAATCCTCCTTGGGGAGCTTCTCTGAAGGAAACAGGCTAGGAGGAGTGGAATTTCCTCAAAAGCAAAAAAAAGACCAGACACATTGCTGGCTTTCAGAGGCCTCAAAGCATGAACCGCTTGAAAGGAACTGAGATTCTTAATGTCACAGGAAAAAGAAAGGAAAACATCTCTGCTGCCTTTACACAAATGTCTACTGTAACTAACCAACCACAGATGAGGTAAATGGGCTACACAGAGGAATAAGGAAGTGCCCTATGACTCAAAAGAGAATAGCAAGGGGATAAGTCACGGATCCCAAGCATGACTCTCACTGATATTAATCACAGAGCTGAAGAAAATAAGTTAAGGAAAACACGTAAGGATCTGCTGCATTGTTCAAATGTATACAGTCCCTTTATCAGGATTCCCTTTCTCCCTGACCAAAGGTTTTCTTTCTGCTCAGTTCAGCTTTCAGATGTGCTTTGACCAGCTGATCTATGAACAGAAAAATGACCACGTTGCTGGAGCTCTGGGGGCTGTTTAGAGTGTCCTTCCTTAGGAGTCTGGGCTTTGATCAGAAGTGTGTTTCTAAACCAAACCTCCCAGATGTTCCCATTTACTTTAAGGAGGCACATTTATCTGATGATCATAAAGAGGTCTCAGAGCATGCAACCATATTTTTTGGGCATAAAAAACCCCAAAGCTGTGCCGCAGAGTGCACCTAATCCACTTGATTTGTTGGTGAACTAGTCCAAGGAGAAACAAGAGGAATGCTGGCAGCGTGGACATGAGAATTTCAATAACATTTCACTCTAGAGATTAGCTCTTCTTGCACTGCTGTGCTAGTTAATGCAAGCACAGCCTTACAGATTTCTGCAGCAATGGTCCTAGGACCGATTACAGATGCATTAATTTCAGCACAGGGGTGATGCTGGGGACTGTGTTTGAGGAGCTTCTTGAGACTCCAGAAAACTTAAAAGTCTCCAGTGCAGCACAGCAGCAACCTGGCATGTGGCTTTTGACAACACGTGCATGCAATTTCTTCTCATTTTTGCAGCTAATGTCCCTTAGTTTCAAATTCACCCATTTGAAAAATTCCACTGCTGTGTTTATATCTCACTTGATTGAAATAACTCTCTACTATTTTAGATTTAATTGTAATCTCCAGAATAATGTAATTCCTATCAAAATACACAGATTCTGAAGATTATCAGAGACTGACACAGAGGATTTGGTAAAAATACCCAAGGGAAGTCTTCCATGGACTAAGAAGAAAGGATGACTGAGACAATCTATCAACATAAATTTAAGCTGTATAAATATTTGTATCTTGCAAGTTAACTCACCAAGAATTAAGTGTTCTTCTGCACCAATCATAACAGTATGTTGTATTCAGAGTTTTGTTAGGTTACTTTCCCTCATTTAAAAATTTTGTTTTAGAAGCCAACAGCTAACATGTTAAAGGAAATTTGATTAGTCTTAAGTAAGCTACTTGTTATTTCACTACAATGAAGTATTAATGGGAATAACATGAAGGATAATGGAATTAAGAACTCGGTAACAGCTAAAAAAACATCCCATTACATCAGACTAATTCCAGTGTGTTTCTGTAGTAATCTGTTCTGCACCACTCCAGTGTGCTTATGCAATCAGAGCAAAGAGCTGTTACCAAGGAAACCAATCAACTCAAGACCCCTTGTGTGTGAAAAATGCAGATATTTAACACCAAAAATCCCATACAAAATAACCTCAAATAGAAACCCAGGCTGGACCTACCTCTGACATTTATAAGTTCATGCAAATCTGGCAATTGCTGTTTTGACCTTTCAGTTAAATCATTTTGCAACTCTAGACTGAATAAGAAAACTTCTGTTAAAAAAAAAATATTGGTCCAACACACAGAAAAGTTTATCCAATGTCATTAATTACAACAGAAATGCAAACAACAGAATTGTATCTCACAATTATTTCTCTGTTGTTTTCATTAAGCATATAGCCAAAAAAACTCCTAGGCTTGCCCTCAATGTTGGCTGGTGGAACAAAAATTCTATTGCACAGAATGAACTGATACAAAACCTTGCAATCAATGGACAGGATAATAATAATTAAAGAAAAGGAGCTTAACTTTAACTCGTCATACTTTATGGTAAGAAGCTTCTTTCCAAAGCTGCTAATCACAGGTAGTTAGAAAATAGTAATGCCCAAATTCCCGAACTAAATATTTATTGAAAATGGCTACAGGACTGGGTCTTCGATCAGGTCTATTCTCCAGCAATGTAGACACCTGGATTCTACACAGGGAGAAGCAGAGATGAAAAGACCCTTGTTCATCAGGATTTGAGTTCTTAAAATTACCCCTTATTTTGCTAACAGACATGGCTAATCGCAGATGCTCAGCAACAGTGAAGCTAGGTCTGTATATGCACAGACAAAATTTAAATAAATGGTTTTAATTTTGTTTTCTTCTATGCCCTTTAAGGTTTGTTTGTGGAGATATTGTCAGTAACTGCAGTGGCTAAAATTCAAACTAAAAGTCTTCTAAGCTTTACTTCTCACATAAATGGAGTTTTAAGAAAACCTTTTTGCTAAGAGAGAGAAATTGCTGCCCGTAGACACTGAGAGTTCTTAAATGACAATTAAGTCCTCCAGAAGTAATTTATGAAAGCACAGGAATATTACTTATAATATATATGTATAAATGGCACAGAGATACTTTTTGTTGAAGTAAAGGCCATTATCTTTGTGGCACATCATAATCTTGAAAATGGGTCTGTATTTTAATATGCGGAGTACAACTTACTATCTCAAACAATCACTTGTAGTATCTTGTTGTAGGACTGTACCTGTAAAGGATGCACTGTAGGTAGAAAGATTAAATTGTAAATGTATTCCTTGCTGAACTACAGACAGCCTAAAATGGAAAGATTTTGAACATACGGAATGAACAAATACTAATAAATCTTAACAGAAATTTACATGCTTCAGGGGATTTAACAACAGATCTAAATAATTTGTGTTACTAAATATACAAACACTGCTTTACAGAAATCAAACCTTTCCGTTAACTTCATTTGCACCAATGGAAGTCAAAAAGATATGGCTGGACGACTCCACTGGCAGAAAGCAACATCAAAGTTAGGAAGCAGTTACACAAAGCCCCAGATCATTATTTTTGTCAGTGCAGGAGTGAAATAGCTATTGCACAGGTATCTGTCATGTTTGAGAGAGGTACGTCACATGTTTGAGAGAGGTACATCACCTGTTTGGAAACAAATCCATGATTCTTGAACTGCTTAAACATCTTAAAATAATCCATTGTTTGTTGTATATGATAATGTTTCGTTGGTGTTAAATTTAGTATATGTAAATACAAAGAGAGAGCCTGTCTTTAGGCTTCCTCATAGCTATGTTGGCCCCAACAGCTTTTTATCTACTATCTTCATCAACTCAGAAAGCTTCAGAGCTTACCCAGCAGTAAAAGATAAATAAAACTTATTTAGAGAGCATGGTTACTTTTGTTTCCTCCTCTTCCATGGTGCTACTTCATTCTGTTCTGGCATGTATCATGGACCAAATCCTAAAACAGATTAACCTGAAGAATTCTACTGTTCACTCTTACAGATTTCTGTATGGTCTCAAAGCAGCAGTCCCTCTCTCCTTCTGGCCATGCTCCAATAAAACGTCTGGTTTTGGTTTTCCCTCACACATGATGCAGGTCTGAAAAGAGTTTGGAACAGATCATAAGGAAGCCACCTTGACTAGTTTTGCACCAACAAACTTAATTTCTAGTATTGGGAATCCACCTACAATCTGTCATGTGAAAGAAAAGAGCAAAGTCAGGGTCTGTTTCCAAAAGAAGGGACTGCTGTGGGATTATTTTTGCTTCCTGGGAGGTCTGGGGGTTGTGTTTTGTTTTAAAAACTAAATCACAATGCCCAGTGAATAAAGTAAGATCCGGTGCAGTTCCAAATCTGTGTTGGACAAAGCAAATGATGAATATCTCTTTTAAAACACACTAATTTTGAGCATTTATAGAGCATTGCTAAATATCTAGCACAGAATTGATGTGAAGTGCATTTGCCAGGCTCATTTGGATGCTCCTCTTTTTCTCATGGCCAAATTGAAAGTGAGCTAACTGGTAGTTTGGGGACTCAGTAGATGACTCTGTGGGGTGTTATCAGAGCATTAAATAAAGCACCTTCTCTTCCTTTTGAACTAAATAACCAATGTATTGCCATAAAATACACTGATCATCTCAGTCCTTGCAACAGTCACCCATTTTGTTAAAGATATGCATTATCATAACTTTTAAATTTTTTATGAGGAAAGAAATCTGCATTGAGTTATATGGTGCCTCAAAATTACTTCTGTGGAAGCTGACATGGGAAAGGTGATGGCCCTCATAAGTTAGCGCAGGTTTGGAAAGCTGAATTTGCTGTTTTCTGGTTCTCTCATCACCCCTGTTTTGTCTGAAGATCATACTGCAGTCTGCAGGCAGTCTTAAGATGCCCAGACTGGCTGTGAATGAAGTGGCTTGGGTACCAAGATAACTAGGGGTAATGGCACAGAGCTCAGCATAGCCAAATTCACCCTGCCCTGAGGCAGGCTGTCCAAGAAGAAGAGTAAATTGTCTTTCACTGTGCAGGCGTGGGCATTTTTGTTGTTGAATTATTTTTTACCCATGCTAGTTAATTTAGCTCGAGGACCTCAACACTGCAATGCAGAGTAGCTATGTGTATCTATAGTTAACAAAGCTGTCCATGCTACCTCAGCTAGAACACAATTCAATACACTCCCTTGTAGTTTAATCAGTCGTTCCATGCTAGCACAAACTGTAGTAACATAAATTTATTTCAGTAACGTAGGCAGATGAGTCCTGGCAGCATCACAAGTAGCAAGTCTATTAATTCATCTTTATCACATTTTATGCTTATGCTCATTCTTACATCTTTTATTTCAAGGAAAAAACAAAGGCAGCATTACTGTAGAAGACATCCTCACACAGAAGTGGATCAGCAAAAACTATCTACCTTGTCTGTGTGCTCTAACAAGTTCATATGTTTACAGAACATACCCTGAAAGTCACTGGGCATTTTTCATCTCATCTGTCTTCCCACACTGCAAATAGGAACAGATTCCTGTCAGAAGCCAGACTCTAGGAACCCAAGTCATACTGCACAATACCTTATTACATGGCAAAAAGATAACTACTTAAGTGTGAAGATATACTATCAAAAAAGTGTCTCCTCTGTTAGCAGGAATGTAATCATGGCTGACCTGTGTTCAGTGAAGGTGTTAATGGAAGCCATAACTACAAGTATTTTTTTCTGAGCTCACTATGTTAATAGCACACACATTTTGTCCTATTAGGAGAAGGGAATAGTATTAGTTTCCAACATGCTGCAAAGGAAATCCCAAAGGGTGAAAATTCAATGCTTTTCACAGAAAGAGCATTCTCCAGCCGCAAATTTAATTGAAATATTTTACAGCAATACTTGCAAAATAAAAGCAAATATTGCTTTTTATATTAATGGCCATTAAACCTTAGTTTAATAAACTATGGTTTATTAAAAGTGGAAGATGAAAACTGACTAAAGAGGAAGTTTCAAATAAAATTACTAGTAATTAATACATATGATTCATTCTTCTGTGACCAACTGGATTATTAAGTGCACTGAAATCATTAACTGACCTGAAAATTTAGGTCTGATGCTTTTTAAAATAGGCTTTGACAGATGTTCCTACTTTCAGTAAAAGCTCAAGTTGAAATACTAGATAAGACACTACACATTGAGAAAGTTTATGCAATATATACACTTGATATAATGGGAGATGATTGACTACGAAGAAAAAATTTGGAAGTATTATTTACTTACTATCACTTAAGACCAAAATTTAAGCTAAGTCAACTGACTAAAGGCAGCAGTGAGTAAAAGTCACTGACCACTGTTGAGCTGATAAAGGCTCATTTATTTAGAAGGTAAACATTTGCAGAGCTCACTGAATTGCCCACCAAAAAGTGACCAAGTCATTATAAAAGTGTCATTAGAGAACCATAGGGCAAGACTTTCTTTTTGTATGAAATAACAGTAATGGCTCTAACATGTATTATATTAGCCCTCTGTTGAAGAAACAGAATTTTTTAATAACTGCATTTGAAGTGTGATTCCTACTATTTAGCCAAAATCTTGAGCAAATAATGTTCATTGGCATTGTTTAAAATATAAAACCTTAGAGTTAAATATTAATTATGATTTAATGCAGAAAATCAACAAAAATTAAAGACAGATAATGAAGTTCCTGTGTACTTGAAGGAGTACTTCTAATACACACCTGTTAATTACAAGAATTAATTATGACTACAGTTACACACAGACAAAACAAGACATATTCTCAGGACAATACATTTTTTTTTGGATTTGAAAGCCATTGCATGAAATTATGTAAACAATAAAAATTATTTATGTCCACTTTTACAGTAATCTATGTGCAATCAGTAAGCAGATCTGCTTGCTTTTTTTAAGTATTCATTCAGGAATTTACATTTTGGTTTTATCACACTCTAAGAAAGCACTTTTCAGTATTAGCCTAGTTTTTACACTGCATCATTTCAAAATGTTAATTCAGATTCATTTAAAAAGTAATAAGTTTAGAACATTTTGTCCATGCAGATTTTTTCACTGTCATATTAAGATATGCAATCTTGTGCAGTCTACATAAATCAAACTTTTAGTCTTAATTGTCAAAGCAAAGGAAAATCTCTAGAACCTTTAAAAATTACCAATTGCATTTCTAAGAGACCAAGATCCATCTTGCCTTATGTTCGTTCTGCCTAAGCAAATCAAACATAGATGTACTTTTGGAATTTGGTCCTAGAGATTATTTTTTTGTATATAGTATGCACAGATATTTTACTGTGGACCCTAACTTATACAACAACCACTTTAGTCAACACAGACATTAAAAATATTAAACTAAATATATATAAATCCATATGTATGAATGTGTATGTATAAGCACATACACACACATATGAAAAGACCTGAGCAACTCAGTAGAAAGAAAAGATGCATCCAAATTCCCTGAAGCTTGTTTTGACTTAGGAACATTAAAACTTGTTCTTAGTGAGGGCTTTTCTAAATTAAAAATGCATTCACAGTATTTAACTTGCTTCTGCCACTTCTGATTCAGTTCTTTGTTTTGACCAGGAAGCAAAGTGCTGAAGCATCGCTGGAGTCAGCAAAAGACTGCAGAAACAGCAATCAAATGATTCAGCATTGAATAGCAGGTGACTGCTAAGACAGTGCTTATCTGAATCAGAAGACGAGTTATAGTTTATGTAGATGAGGAACAGGAATATTCCTCTTGCAGTGGACGAAAGTATTCCTTTTGCCACAGTATGGTGTGCAATCAGCTACTAAGTGGAGAAATTACAGTGAGAACAGTTTGAGTTTTACAATGAGAAGGGAATAAATATTTATCCACTCTCTTTGCAATATATAAATAAAAATGTGTCTGTCTCTGAATGTCCATGATTGCACCAGCAAGAGATTCTAATTTAGCCATATTATCAGGGTAGCACATGAAATGACACTAAAGCTTTTTTTACAATACCAGCATTTTGTTTTCACCATCAACCACAAACAATCATGACCTTGGGTCAGAGGTCCACCTAACCCAAATGCTTTTTTTCATCACTGGCTTCTTTGCAAAAGCACTAATAATTTCTTCACTGCTAATTGCCATGTGGACACCTGTTCACTTGGAACTCTACTAAGAATATTCGGTTTGTTTCATAAGCAATTGCAAATCCATCATATAATAACGATTCTGGCTACCATCAACCTGGGTAGCTTGAAACCAACAACCAAAATAAAGTGAAAACCTTGACCTCCTTCCATTATGTGGGCCCACTAAATTAAACTTAATCTGTTATGTATGGTGCTACATGGCAGCTGTTGGGAGAATATCCAAGTTTTAGAAGTCTTGGAAGTATGACAGCATCAGATAACTGCAAGAAATAGCCTTCTACACTCATAAATCACATCCTGACTCTGGCATATTCAGTGCTGACAAGGGAGAATTTCCCAAGAATTCCCCTCCCTCAAAAAGGGCAACTTCTGGAAGTGAAAAAATAGAAAAGAAGAAAGAAGATGACAGTGGTATTACTGCATTTCTTTTAATAAGTTCTAACTACTCCTACTACATGGCATACAACTGCCCAACAGAGGGAAAGAGATAGAAGGGTAAATTTTCATTGTGGTGCACAGGGATTTAATTATACGACTCCCATAAATGTTAATGGCAATCACATGATCCCATCCTTGTACAGTGCAATTAAAATTCACCCAAGAGTATCAATCATTTCTCAGACCAGAAAATGTAGTTTAACACATTTAAATGCTGAGATCAAATAAAGGTGTGCAGAGCAGGGAGAAGTATGGGATGTGAAGGCTGATTTGGGAACATGCCCAGGAGAATATGAAAAACATAAATTCTGTCATAAAGGGGTGGGATGAGTACAAAAAAGAAAGAACAGAGACAACAGATTGTTTCCAGATAAGAAATCCTCATGCAAACAATCTCCACAAATACTAATTCAATTTGGTGAAAAAAAATTATAGCTAGGAGAATAATTAGGGTGGAAATAGCAAGAGGGACCCTGAAGCCTGTAATACAAGACTTTCCTTGATTTACCCAATGTAAATGGGTGTCCTAGGTAAAAAATAGCTTGAACTGTGAATGTCAGCAGGCAGCTGATAATTGTGTGTGTGGAGGGAAGAACATCCCAAACTGAACTTCCAGGTCCTCAAGCAGAAAACCTGGTGCTTGTTAGCTGCGAATGGTATGAACAAGAAGAAAACTTCAGTAGCACCTGGTTAAACAAAAGTGGCATGTCCTGAATTCTCCTATTAATAAGCAGACATGAGATGAAGTCATGAATTAGGAGACTGATCACACTTTGTGCTTCTGCACAGGCACTATTTAGACTGGAAAATCAGGGGCTTTGGATTCTGGAGAAAACTGGGGCTCCCAGAAAGAAGGGCTGCTGATCAGAGGAGGTGGTCTCAGAAAGAAGGGGGCATGGAAGGGAGAAGGTGAAGATCCTGGCTGGAGAAGAGATCCTGGAAGTCACGGAAGATCCTGAAGATCAGAGTGTTTCAAGGAGATGGATGCTGGGGAATGCTCAAGGACCTTGGCTGGGGACACAAGATGGGTGACCAGAAGCAGCAACACAATGTGAACCAACCTGACTTTCTGCCCGGCCTTCCCAGCAGACATCCCTGTATGGAAAAGTCAAGACCCAAGGAGTGTAACGCTGTGGGGAATGCAACCAGTGAGCATGCCAGCTAAGCAGATAGGATAAAACCTCTGCTCTTCTTGGCACTTAAAAAAGTCCCAGTATGCAGTACCACTACAGGTTGCTATTTATTCTCTCTCATCCATGTGAACAAGCTACTGCACATTTTTATTCCCATGTTAATAAAATTTCACAGTTTGCTTCAGCTATACTGCCCTCTAGTATTCAGTCTAAAAGAAGACTTCTATTACGTTAATAGAAATTCTATTTGATTTCAAGTGATAAGTGCCTGTGGTTTGTGGTAAAAAAAGATCCTGAATTTTATTCCAGCTTATGACCCTAAAGTCCAAGACCCTGCTGTGTAGTGCCTGGAAGAAACAAATCACTGGAACCAAAACACTGTGAAATCAAAGACAGTGAAGACTTTCAAAAGAAGTGTCACTTTTTTCTCAGCCTTCCAGTGAAAAAAAAAGGAAGCTACACAAGAAAATATTTGTTATTACTTATCTCAGAGGGACTAAGGATAAATTGTTACTTTCTGTGAATTAGATAAAGACCTTAGAGACAGCAGGTGTTACAAAAGTATAGAGTTCTACATTATAATTAATTATAAAATAAGTGGTTTAGAAGTGAGCCTTAGCAAAACCAGCTTAGATATTAAAGGGATGAACTCTGAAATAAGCTTAGTACTGTTTTATTGTGATTCCATAAGAATATGCAAGAACACATGATTATTTTCATTGTAATATTAAAATCTAAAACTAGGTGGTAAAAAAAAGTCCATAAAAAGCAAGGTTTCAGAAATTATATTTATTCTACAGTTATGCACCATCAAATAAAAAAAATAAAAGCTGGGCAAGGAGAGATAGGAAAATGGAGAAGGCACATAGGATAATTAAGTGGCTAGGGAACTCCCTGGAGTTTGACTAGCCCTCCTAATCTCTCTTGGTGGAATCATTTGATTTCATACAACTGAATAAACATTTAGATGGGCCAAAAATAAGTAAGATCTTCCCGCCACTTCTAGAATCAGCCTTCCTTTTCCCAGCATCATAACAATTTATCTATGTGAATCAAGAGACCTCCAATGTGGAAAAAAATCGTGAGATATAATTATTCCATGATATAATGGAGACCCAGATCCATGCCTATACACTGCTCAGTTCTTTCTTTGATTGAGGAAATGTATATAAACCCTTTCTGTGTCTAACTCAAGCCAGACTGTTGAACACAGGTCTATAAAGTGAATCTGGATCACTGTGCTCTTACTGCTACAAGCCTTTCTTGCTCTTGAACAAGAATTTCGTTCAGGACATCATAAAAAATTCTAAGAATTTTTTTTAAAAACAAATAGGTTGAGAAAATGTTTCAGCTTTTAGCAAAACAGTATTTCAGATCAAAATCCTTTTAAGAAATATTTCCTAACAATGTGTGTTAAAAAAATATCAGAATGGAGGATAATATGCATAGGCCAACCTAATGCAATAGATTTTTTTTTCCCTTTTGTAGCTGTTGGCTGACTTTCCATGTTGGGGGTATGGGGGGGGGGGATAAAGGGCAAATTTGGATTATTTGATCTCCCTCTTGTTGTATTCCCTCCTTCCCCCTTTCATAACTGTCAAGGACCTCCTGACTATTACTACTGCTGCATTATTGACTCTAGAGCTGGCCATGGAATGCCAAAAGTATCAGAAATTTTATGGAGTTGAACCCAAATAGTCAAAGCAAAAGCAAGTTCACTGTCAAAACTCAAAGGAGAACTGAAACAAACAAACAAACAAGCCAACCAAATCAAAACACACACATACACACATACAAAACCCAAACCAAACCAAAAAATCCCACCACCAACAGGGATTCCCATATTATAACAAAACAAACCACAAACCCCAATTCCATCAAGAACTGAGATTTCTGCAAGGTGCTGAGTATTTTGACTTCCTATTGGATTGACCAGGAACTGATGGAATTCAGTAACACGCAGAACAAATGCCCATGAGCTAGGAAGTTCTGCACAGAGAACTCTATCATTGCATCCAACACGAAGTGTTACACTAAGTAGAATATAAAGCTTTGCATGGGGTTCAGTTTTGGTGAGTCCGTGAGAAGGTAATAGTGCAACACTTAATGTTGCCAACATCTAACTGTGATGGTGAACTCTTATTATTTTAACTTCCTGTCTTGCATCCCATAAAGACATTAAAACCTTCAACTATGTGCATAATTCAACCTCACAGTGTCCAGCTATGGTTTTCAGTAGAGGTGAAGGGTCTCCATGGCTCCAGAAGATGGCAACTTTGCTTTGGATTTTAGGATTTAATAGATCAATCAGAGCATTTGCATGACTAACAGAAACAAATGAGAATACAACAGAAGAATGCAAAAGCTGTCAAACCATTTATAGCTTTATTTTACTATCATTACATCCTATCCTGGGGTAAAAAATGACAGCTTACCTCTTAAACACACTGCTGCTCCAACACCAAGAATAAGATGGGCATTATACAGTATCCCACAAATTAGGAGATTATGATGATTCTGGACTTCATAAACTCATAATAATTTTTAATATATTTAAATGTTTATTTGGGATGTTCAGAAATTATGCTAACATATGATATGCAGGGCTTTTTCCCCTTTTATTTTTATCACCTCTAAACAGTTCATGAACAGGCTGGACAGGGCTTTGAGCAACCTGATCTAGTGAAAGGTGGCAGCAGCATTGGAAGTGAATGATCTTTAAAGGTCCCTTCCAACTCAAACCATCCTGTGATTTTTAAAGTTACCCAAATCTAACCTTCTTGAAAATAATTGGCTGGTTTGAACCACTGACAGAGGTATGCAAATACAGGTAATGCCAAGAAATGCATTTTGACCCTATTTAGTCCAAAATATTATGTATTCTGTATTTCCTGAGCATAAAAAAAAAAATATTTTTAGAAGCACTAAGCAAGCAAAAGAAAAAAAATTGAGTATTTACTGATACAGATATTGCATATTTTTCGTGAAGGTCGTGAGATAAAATTGGAATCACTTTAAAATAGCTTGTGCTTTGATTAGCCATTTTCCAGCCCTGTCTTCCTTCATACAGATTTACTAATATACCACTAGAACTTATTATATGTCATTATCCCAATATTCAGAAGACTTCTTTTTTAATAACTAGTATTTTAATTCCAAAAGAAATGCATTCAGCATCACTGTTCCTTCAGCTGAAAAGGGACTGCTGGAGTACCTACATCATTTTTTCATAAATATTTTGCTGTAGTAGCTGCCTGAAATAAGATGTTTTCCTAGTCGTTCTTACCAGAATACTGTGATTGTTTCACAGTAGAACAGTGAGGATCACCTCAACAAATGTTCACCTAACTTGTTCTACCTCCTGTTCCCCTTCCCTACCACAAAATGACACCACTGTGAAGGAGATGCACCACTTCTTGGACAAAACAATCTTATTCACTCAGTCACTCCCTCCTCCTTCTGCACAGGAAGTCTTTCTTAATATTCACTCGGATTTAAAGATTTCTTGGCCTTCTCAGCTCCTCAAAACAAGTGATTACTTTTTGTCTTAAAATAGCTGTTTGGAAGACAGTTATTGGTCTTCTCTTTCCTTTATCTATGGCCCCTGAATACTTCTGTGAACTAAATATTGAAATGAAATCAAAAACATGGCAATAGTAGCATGTCTAATAAATGACAATATAGGCAATTTTTATTGTTTCAGGATCGATAACCTCATGATTAGAAGATACAATTTCACACTATACCCACCTTCAGAATATCTCATGTGCCCTTACACTGGCTTGAGAATACACAGGCATTGGAAGCTTTTCTTTCATAGAATCATAGAATGATTTGAGTTGGAAAGGACCTTAAAGATGTTCTAGTTCCAATCCTAAAGCTCTGAAAAGCTTTAATAGTAGCACAAACCCAACAGGGGTTTCCAAAGGCCCTGACCTCTAGTCCCACAGTAGACGACATCTATATTTTCAGATTCAACTTGGAACCCAGCTCGAAGATGAGTCTTCTTGGAGATCTCATCCTGAATTAAAATCTGTTGAACTACAGACTATTAATTAAACAAAGCATAATTTGTCCTCTCATTTTAGCTTTAATCAGGAAAGCTTTCTGAATCTGGACATAATCTCAGGGTAAACCTGCAGGATTATTAACTAAAACGAGCAAAGTTACCTCGAATTTACAAGAGGGTAAATGCGATCAGAATTTCGTCTCTCGCATGACACTGTTTTACTCAGTCTTAATCTTGGACAATAAATCCATAAAGACAATATTCACAGAATATTCACAGAATATTAGAAAATAATAAAAATCCTTAATTTGCCACTTGAAACACTAAATGAACATGCAAAATGAGTTTTAACTCATTACTCATGAGTTTTGACAGAGCTGGTAAAAAAAGATACGTTGTGGTGCCTATTTTGAGAGGTGTGAATGTCATCTTTAAAAGATTGCTAGAAAGACTTCTGTGAAGAATGGTAATGTGTAAAATCTGAAATAATCCAAAAGAAGCATTAACCTGTGGGTTTTCTTTTGTCTGCTATGTATCTGTTCTTTTAATCACTTCTCATTAGATTCACAATAGAGAACAGAAAATAGTGTCACATTATCCTCTGTGAGCTTTTTAGAAAATTTAAGATACTTAAAGGGTCAGCAGTGAGATTATCATTGTTAGGGAAGTGGTTTCTCAAGCTATCCCCCACAGAATAGAGAATTAACACAGCAGATTAGTCACCTCAGTGCTGCGATATTAGCATGTGATACACTGCACCACACCATGCTACTGTTTCAGTGTTGCCAACTCATGCAAATCACACAATAATTGGTATTTTCCCTAAGGCTGGTATAATGAGATTACATAAAAATAATACATCTTTAAAAACTTAATACAATTCTGAGCCATATGCTTAGGAAAAATCTTGAAGTATTTGTTCTCCTTAATACTAAAAAGCCAACAAATAAAAGGAAACAAATTCTGAAATTCATGATAGTTTAAAATTTCACAATTTTTAAACCAATGGAGAGCACCTAAAGATCACGCTGGCAATACTGCAGGAATGCCAGTAGAGTTAACAATCCCATTTGTAAGCCGCAACTGCTGTATACATTTTCTACTTACTTCTCCATCACGTATTGTGTGGATTCATTGTGGATTAGAAATTGTTACTCTTAGGTGCAGCAGACAAGTTCAATATGTCTCTTTGTGGAGCAAAAAAAAAAAAAATCTTATTATTTAATTGGAGTTATTTCATTTTATTGTTAACTAGACATGTTAATGTTGCCCAAACCAGTGAAGGACTACAGGGTTGTGTGTCTCCCTGTGTGGTGGAACAGTGTGGAAAGCCAGTGAAGGGGTCATGCCAGCAAAAGGCTGATAGCATGAGAAATGGCAGGAAGGGATTCATGGTGTGCACAGTGGTCTGGGAGAAGCATCATTGACTCAAATCTCCAAAGGAAAATTACATGGCATGAGCTGGGGCACAGCAGTGCTGACAGCAAATAGTGACTACTGAAAGTGTTTTGCAGTTTGAATCCATCAAACATTGCCAGTGGCAGTTTTGCTACTGTGTGGTGCATTTACCACACAGGCTTCTTTATTTCTCACAAAATTGTTTAAGTTACACAATGGAATGCATAACTATATGTGTATGTCACCGAACTCATTCTCTAAACACTTAAATTGTTCTTACAACCAGCAGAATAGAATTTCCTAGAACCCTTTTAACATGATCAGTCAATTCAAAAACTAAGTAGCAGCAAGTAACTTATTCTAACTATTCACTCCATGACTCTGCAGATTAAACTGTAAAGTGTTTTGCCTCAAAAATTTTTGAAACAATTGCCAGTAAAGCATGGACTTGCCTATATCATGCACATTACAAAGATACTCTCGTATATGTCTGGAAACTAATTAGAGGCCAGTAAAACTCAGAATGTGAATTTTGTAGTCTGGCATATACCAATAGTAAGATACAGAAATTGATAGAAAACTGTTTTGGCCCTAAATAACCATAGAATTGACTTCTCCAAATGACTCAGTATCAGCTGGAAGCAGTTAAAAGGCATAAGCTGAAAGTGTCCACATCCATAAGCTCGAGCTCCAAGACTTTCCTCCCATGTGGCCCCGGCTTACCACTCTATCAGGTCAACAGACCCACTTCTTCCAAACCCAGGGCACGCTGCAGACTACAGCATCTCTTCTCTGAGATGACTGGGGTGAGAGTTTAGAAATTGTTGTTTATAGGCTTTGAACCTGGTTGTCTTTATATACATACATTGTTGTAGACTTTGTTGTATTATTGCCGGTGTTTAATATAAAAGTATATGTATTTCAGTTTGTCAACAACTTAGATTAAAACCCAAGAGAAGAATAAGCAGTGAATATTTCACTGTTTTTCTCTTTTTAATATGTAGATCATGAGATCTAGGAGCATAGAGAGTGTTTGTTGGACACTTACTAGTGCTAGCCAAGGTGCAGCACAGAAGTAGGTGTTCAGAACCAGAAGTACTTAAACTGATAATAAATTATTTGTAGTTTTAAGAATTTTCATAGCATTCATACTGTTTCCTAAACTAAGTTCAGAGAGATGCCTTGCAAAATTGATCCTACTGATTAATGGTAGACATTTACTCCATTTCTCATTTGCCTTTCATAACAGCTTTTTCTCACACATTAAGATGGTCATGCTTCTGCCCCACTCAATACATGAAAGAGGACTTCATCTGCCTAGGAAATTCTTTTAAGAAAATAAAAGAATTGTACACTAATAAGAATACTTAGTATTGGTAACAAAATATCTCAAGATCACTGTTTCTTGTTTTTTGTTATTACAAATTTTTACTTGGGTTTCCATCAGGAAACTTACCTGCTTAAAAGGATGAGTTATTGCATTTAGGTCGCTTTAGTCATTAATTCATTGTTTCTAAGTAAATTCAGTAATTTTTATATTATTATAATGAGAGTTGAACTACCTTTTACTAAGAAGTAGTTAAACATGCAAACAACGATTATTCCATTCTATTGAAAATTGTCCCTCTTCTAAATCTTCCCCCAGTCACATGCAACCCTTAGACATGACCTACAATAGACAGGCTCTACATTTGACTTTACAGAGTCAACCCTCTCAGACAGTTTACCTTCTCATGCCTTGCAGAAGGGCCCAATATTCCTTCACCTGAGAAATTAGCTAGAACAGTGGTGTCCAAACATTTTTGGTCACGAACACCTATCAGTAAAAATATTTTCAGCAAAATAAATTGTTTTTTTTTTACTATATCCACATACTAGTGTACTAATATATTATGTATATTGTAAAGCATATATAAAAGTAGAAATTGAAAAGGATGAGAAAGATTAAATAAATGCTATTTTTTAAAAATATTGTTTTATTTATTAATGAAACAAGATACATTTTCTTCCCACATCCCAATGGATTGTCTTGTGCATGCACCCTACTTTGGAGACGACTGAATTTGAGCACCAAACTGCTTCTAACGCCCAGAGTAAATGCACATCCCAATGCTTGCTGATGTTTTGTCCTCTCTTACCAAGATCAAATGATCTGCTGGTGTCAACCCTAGCTCTCTTTTAACTCATATACCCAGATTACTTTTCAGTGATGCCAGGTTTCATCAAAAAACAATATTCGGAAGAGTTCCAAGGATGTGCAACAGGGAACACAATAAACCTTCCTAGGTTCATCAGTTAGGTGTCTTCACTGTATACCAGCCTCATTTTTCAGCAGGTTCTAATGAGTCTGACATCTGAAAGGAACATCTCTCTGAAGACATGGCCAGATGATAAACACAGTAAGCCAGAAGAGCTTATTTAGAAACTATAGGAAAACGTAACTGGAGAAAACACTGACACAAAAGCCAGGTTACATCTTTCCTAACTTCAGCTTTCTCCCTGAGGCTTCTGTCTGGCCCTTCTGCGTCTGGCCAGTTTTGTTCATCTCCGACCCTGGGGAAGGAGGAATGGAGAGTCATGATCATCTTCAAAATTAGCTAGCTCCCTACTTTTTCTCTTAAATGCTAGCAGAAGGGTTGTCTAAGTCCATAGCTGTGTTCCTCCACATGCCATTGGTCTCAGGCAGAAATTAACTCTTTAAAATCAGCTACAGTTCAATAATTAAATTGGTTAAGACACCTGAAAGTCATAGGATCTTCACAGTTCATTAACAATTTTCACTGCCTCTTGGCTGTGACTGGGAGTGTGAACACCAGATTCTGAGAGGCTGCAATTCAGTATTCTATAGGATATATGCACAAATTCTGGCTTTCTGCTAAGTCCTTTAAGCTAATTCACATTTTACTTTAGGTATCCTCACAAAATATCAGCTAATCTTTCAAATGAGTATATTACGGTCTTACAACTGGAATAAGATTAGTCAAAAGTTACTATTTCTAAGTATTAAAAAAAGATTATGAACTCATAACAACTCAGATATGGTGCATTTGCTCAAAATTCATCTAATTAGAAATGCAATGTAAAACTCCGCATTCCTGGAATGTTTCATAAAGAACACATTATAAAATATTTTATAATTAAAGATTATAATCAAGCAGTTTTAATCAAAGTGAAAATTCTACAGAACTTTCTCAAATGACACAGTGTCCTGATGTCAGGATTTTGTGGGTTATGTCATATACCTCAAACGTTTCCTCATCACTTCTGGGACTCTCTCTCCCTCATTGCCAGGACTCAGGACCTTGTTTTGCTCCAGGGGGAGCTGTGCAACTATAAAAATTGGTCCCTGCAAAAAACTCTTTTTAATTTCACCAAGCTCCCTCAGCATTCAACAGCTGATCGTTCAACATCTCAGACCCCATTGGGCAATGTGTAATCTTGGCAGCAACATAACTATCAAATGTTTTTCTGTGACCCAGGACAGGTTTTTTGAGAACAACACATAATCTATTAATCCATAGTCCATTATCTATAGGAATCAGTAATGTAAAAAATTGGTGTCCAGATTTCTCTTGCATCCTCTTGCTTGCTTAAAAGTGCTCCTTCTAGACAGACAGAAGGTAAGCAGGATCAGCAGACTAACCCTACCAGCAATTCCCCTCACAGGCTTCAAGTAAAAAGCTCTGGACTGGACTGCCCCCTCTGCTCTGTAAACAGGTTTCATATACAAATCCCTGAGCGTACTGTCTTAGGTGCATTCATGCCATTTTCACATATGAATTTGCTGTCCTCTGGACTCAGGTAAGGAAAGGGCTGAAATAAGAAATCTTCACTCAAAAAAGTCTCATTTTGGACTTTGATACCTTTTACATGTTCAAGCTAATTCTGTTACCCATAATGACAATTTTTCAAGGCTTATTCACACCTACCTACGCATGCCTCCAAGTCCCCAAAATAAATTAAGCAAATTTCTTGAGATCAAGTCAGATGTGGTCTGAAAATAAAAACAAAGGTTTTGTTTTTCACATTTATCTATTTTGAACCTAAAATTTGAAGGATGTAGAGTCAGGAAACTCACACTCTGTAGCAACATCAGTGCTATCTGATCTCTAGCCTGTTCCCACATCTGCTTCAGTAGATGATTGTTTTCTGAGAAGATACTTTTTGAGAAGGCCTTCTGATTATTCTAAATATGTCAAGAGATACATATATTAAGACAAACATGTGATTACAAGGAAGACACTGAGATGCTTGGGTGTCTCCAAAGAAGAGCAACAAAGCTGGTGAAGGGTCTGGAGCACAAATCTGATGAGGAGCAGCTGAGGGAACTGCGGGTGTTTAGCCTTGAGAAAAGGAGGCTGAAGAGAGACCTTATTGCTATCTACAACTACCTGAAAGGAGGTTGTAGTATGAAGGGGGTTGGTTTCTTCTCCCAAGTAATAAACGATAGGATGAGAGGAAATGGCCTCAAGTTGTGTCAGGGGAGCTTTAGCTTGGATATTAGGAAAAAAATTTTCATGGAAAGGTTGTCGGGCATTGGAACAGGCTGCCCAGGGAAGGGGTTGAGTCACTATCCCAGAAGGTATTTAAAAGATGTGTAGATGCGGTGCTTAGGGACATGGTTTGGAGGTTGACTTAGCAGTTGGACTTGATGATCTCAAAGGTTTTTTCCAACCTAAATGATTCCATGATTCCATAATTTAAAAAAGTAAGCATGATAGAGCATGCAGATTTTAAGATCCTCCAGACACATCTGAATCAACTAGTCTTTAGGGAACAATAAACTAAGGAAATACTCTCTTTGAGTTAAGAGTTTCTTTCAAGGATTAGCACTTAAATTTCCAGTTGGAAAAATACTTGACTAACAAGACAATGTCTGTGATCTAGAAGACAAAGAGTGGAGTCTTTAAGGAGGATGCTCTTTGTATATCCAGCCCTCTAAAAACAGCTTTGTGGATGACCACTTGTATGTTTTTCATTTGTGTCTGGTTCTTAAAGAAATGAGATTTAATGCAGCAGAATTTAGTTTACCCTTGAATGAGTGCTCAAGAAGAGAAGAGTGCCGTTATTTACCAGCATGCAAGTTCTTCCAAACAGCAGATATCTAAAAGATAAAAGCTCAGATTCACCCCACAATGCATGAAGAGCCATCTGTAAAGCTGCCAACATAATTGCTCACAGAGCTCCCCAAAGAGCCAGATGCCACCACTTGAACACATTCCCAACTTAGTCATCTGAGTACTGAAGACAGGAGGGAATAGCAGGAAGTTGAAGGGTCAATGATATGCCATTTATATTCTGAAAAGATGAAACGGATTTTTTGAGAAAATTACACCAAAAGGACGTCATGCCAAACAGAATGTGCTTTAGCAGCACAATTTCATACTAGAAATAAATGTGTGTGTCATTCTGGAGTTTTTAGAATATGAAAGGCATGAAAATTGTGCTCTGATAATAATACAGAATGAACATGTGGCAAAATTTCATCATAATTAAAAGATGTAGTGAAGACACTCATGCAACTTGGTTTTGATGCTCTGCACTTCTCCAATCAGGGCTTTGTTTCCAGAGCTTATTCTTGCAGTAAAATTAAAGCAGGCATTTAAAATCTCATTTTCTTATGCACCTGTTTCCTCATGTTACTAGCAGTAGCTGCTGTTATTTCTGTAAGTGCCTAAAGGCTGATATTTGGTCTTAAAGGCTCTTGCAATGGACAGAGTATAACAAAAGTAGATAAATATAAGGACAAACAAGTGAAGTACAATTAAAGTGTGCATTTGATACTATCTCAGCTCTGTAGTTTCTTTGTATCACTTTACCATGACAAAGCACTGAGTCCTGAAGTCTTAAAGTGTCCACAAATTACTTACCACAACAACTGTAATAAAATATCAATCAAGGAAAAAGTTGATTGAGATACATATGTTAGTGTCTGGGTCAATGAAGGAAGCACCACTTCTGCAAGACAGCAGCTCAGTTCTTACCCCTTTTTCCTGATATTTTTACCATCTCATCCCAAAGAGGCACTTGCCGTTCTGCTCTTTGGTTGGTAGTACTTTGGTCTCATATGGCACCAAAATGGCTCCTCTTTTTATGTTGTTCTTTGTAATTGACTGATGGAAGAGGAAACATCTCCCTCTCTGTGCCTTTAGCTGAGACAGGGTTACAGCAGTGCCAGGAGGCATGGGACAGATGAACATGGTGGCTCAGGGAAGCCCTTATGTGCATGGGTTAGGATTGTCACTCTTCATCTCTTTTACCCCAACTTCAGCCTTGCCAGGTCCAGCTAATGTTTCACAGTTCATCCAGGAGACTTGTTGGCCCAGGTTAAAGTGGACCAACACCCACAGTTTTTGTACAGGAATCCTCACCATCGAAAGAAATACCTCTGCTTCCCAAGTTCCTTCTTCCTCTCCATTGTAGCACAGATAACAATCCACATTCACCTTCTCTGCTCCACTCCCAAGTGCCAGCAGTGTAACCATTCTTAACTCACATTATTCGGTCATGTAAAGCTGATGATTAATTTGCTGTTCCTTTGTGCCAGGGCAATACTCTCCACATCCTCATTCCAATGATTCCCTTCCAGCCCACAATCAATAGTGGAATAGGTCCATAGTGGTCCATGATTTTTTTTCCAAATAAAAAATGTTATCTGGACTTCCCTCTCCTCCTCACCACTTGAAAAATGCTGTTGTTCTGTTCTGTTCTTCTAATACCAGAAATGCTTTGGATTTCGCTGCATCATATATAGCAACCTGCTGTGGCAATACCAAATGCACCATCATGTCCACTTCATTTTGAGGCTGTACGACTATCTTCCCTTTCTTTGACAGAATGAATTTCATTCACAAGGAGCAATCTGTGGCCCAAGAAATAAAGCTGCTTCTCCATTCTACAAAATTCCAAAACAAAAATCAAGTCTGAGCTACTAGTCACAGTTATGGTCGTCTTTTTTTTGAACACTAGCCTTGCAGCATTGCTCATTTCAACTCTTTTTTTTTAAGTTGCCAAGGGTTTGGCAGTAGAAGGGTCACTCAAGAAAGTTAATCTGAATGAGTTTTTAAAGTGGATTAGTCAAAACATATTAAACCTCTGTGTAGACACTTTCATTCAAAATTAAACCACACTTAATTAACTAATTTGCTCTGGAAATTAAGTTAAATTGAATCAAGACACTTTTAATTCTGATTCAGAGTATCCACATGAGAGTTTAATGTCATTTAATTAATCCACTGTGGATTCACACTCCTATTTAATTTGGATTACCTTTTTTGGAGAGTTCCAATACACAATAGCTCTGATGCTGGACTTGGGCCAGAATTTTCAGAAGATGAGAACTTTTCATTTAAAAAATAAAACATGACCACTAATATAATAGAAAGCTATCATCTGTCCTTTCTGAAGCATTTAGCTTGACGAGTTAAAAGAAGAGTAGACATTTTATAAACATTTTCATCCAAACACTGTATTTAAAAATTGGAATTAAATTCAAGTGCAATTAATTTATTTATTATTGATAGCAGTAGTAACCCATACTACTAACAGCACTAGGTAATATTTAACTGTTTTTTCCTTGTCCTCCTTCTTAATTTTATTTTATGTGACTTGCTTTTTGTCTAGTCATTTTTCACTATCTTGTTGGAGGTTCAGGCTTCCTGCCTACTTCCACAAAGGTCCTGCAAAGCAGAGCTCAACACTAACAGCACTGCAATGCCATTACAGTTTGAAAAATGCAATCCCATTGACTTGAAGTAAATGCTTTGAAATTTTTTTTATGATAGAGGTATTCAGAGAGCCTTGCGAGCATGCAGGTCCCAGAGAGCTCTCCAGCAAGCCACCAGCAGAGGTGATCTCCCAAGGAGGTTATTTCTAATTTAAGGCAGGACCCAGTGAGGCTTCGTACCAAACAGCAGGAGAAAAAGCAAGTTATTTATGCAAGATGTTGCTCAGCTTGATGGTACCAAGAGCCATTGTGCCGACGATTCTTGGACTACAAGCACGCATACCATCCCTCTTCAGGGACAGGTTTAATAAGGTTCATACTGGACATTTTCAATGTCCATTTCACCAACTAAAATGATATATAGCTATTAAGCAGTTCTTGCCTTCTTAGCCATTACTGCTGGGAAACTCCTGCTAGGCCTCAAGTTAGCACTGGGTCAAAATTCCTACCAGTAATTACTTGATTCAAGTATAAAGGGACGGCATGAATAATGGTGCCTGAAATTTAGTCATTGCGAAGCACCAGAAAGGTACCTGCAGAAATAGTGGGAAAGGATGGATCAGGACATGGCTAATATTATGATTTGCAGGTCTATGCACAAATTCCTATGCTTATGCCATCTCTTATGCCAATCAAATAGTGTGTAAAAGGGAAGGTCTGTGTGTGTTTTCACAAAAACATATGTATATGCTTACAAATTAAATGCTAGAAAAATGTTTTCTGCAAAACTTAGTTGTGGGGATTTTTTCTGGATAGAATTATCCCTCGGAAAAAAGATACTTGATTTACATTGTTGTCTGTAACAGAAGGGGTACTGCCTATTGGCAGAATTCAAGTGTCCCTTAAAGAGAAATTTTGCACTAACAGCAGTCAAGTTGAAGTAAGGCAATAAAGCACTTGCAGAAGATATTTAAAGGTTGCAGAAATTAAAAATGTCTATTTTAATCAAAAGCTATTAGGAAATTATACCCCACTTAGTAGAATGGCTTTGGAAAAAAAAAAATCCTGCAAATAGTACCAGTTAAGATTTTTTTCATATTTTCTGAGTACTGTAATAAAAACTGCTTCAAAATGGAAATATAATCATTAGTACCACTTCTTAGCAGCAAAAAACTCAACAGTTCCATGACCAGTCTCAGCAAGTTTAGCAGTTAGCAATTTTAGAAGTACAAGTTGTGGTCAAATATTTTTTGTTTTACTGATATTTACTGACAACTGTCAATAAGAAAACTGGTTCTTATTTTTAGTTTGCCTATAATTATGCTCTTCCTGACTTTTAGGAAAATCTGTCATATCTGCTCTTCTAACACTGGCAACGCAGATGAACAATTTATTTGTTTTTCACCAGCTAACACTGTCACTTGCCTGCAGTTTTACAAACTCAACAGATTAAAAAAAAAAAGTGTTTACTTTTCCCTTATGAATGAAGTAAGTGTGCATACAAAAAGGCATAACTCTCAGCTGGATTCACTATACCTCCACTTCAGGAACTGCATGGGAAGGACTGCTACATGGATCATATCTTAACACATTTACCATTCACTTCCACCTACCTTCAGTACCTTCAACCCTGGGTTATGTTACAGGTCACTGTCAGTTCATTGCTATTAACTTCCTCCCAAGCACTCATCACAAATCTCTCTTAGACTGTAAATGGGTAGTGTTCTTGCAGGCATGATGGCTTCAGGATAAAAGGAAAGAGGGTTTGTAGTGAGGGGAAATATCTTTTTTTAAGTCCTGCTGACACAGCTGGGAAAAGCAGCCAGTCATTAGGATATGTTGTCTCTTCACCAAACTTCACATAATTCTCATACAAAAAATGCTCTGACTGAAAAAGCAGACATCTCTCCCATCAGGGCTGAGATGGCCTACTTGATTGTGTTAATTCCCTGAAAATCCCCTCATTAGCTACTGCTATTATTTTCCAATTTCAGGCATATTAGCCCTCATTGCCAAGATATGAATTTTGTAAGCACTTTAGTTAGGGTCTCTGCCTGAGAAAGTTTACAGGTTAAAGGTCCAGCCCTGCTCAGCAGGCTTTCAAATGGGGGTACTTAGTGTAATTACCCACAGAAACATATTCTAAGACAAGACTCAGAAGGTAAATGAAACAAATACATAAGGGAAGAAATTTGCCAAGAAGGGCTGAATTTCAAATAAAGTGGGACACATTTTTCTGCTTTACATACACCCATATATAATTGAGTAAAAAATACCAGCATTTTCTGTATGTATCAAGCTTCATTTTACACTAGTAAATAACTATCCAGCTGAACAACAACATAGAAAGAAACCTCAAACTTTTTAGCATGGATTAACTTAATAACTAATTTGCAGCCACTAAGAGACAGCGATCACAACTCAACACTTGTTTATGAGAATTCAATCATCTTATATCTTGTTTACAAAATCAGTAAAAACCCTATTCTATCAAAATCTCCAACTGTTTAAGAAAGAAACACAAACAAGAGTTAAAAACAATTTTGCTTAACAAAGTACAGATAATATCTTACAACATGTCTTACTGTACACTGACAGTTTTCACCTATAACCACCTAAGACTAGTACTTATCTATTTAAACACTAAATTATCTATGAAATTTAAAACAAAAACAAAAAAAAACAAAAAAAAAACCCAACAACAACAACAACAACAACAAAAAAAACACAAAAAAACCCTCATGAGATTCTAGAAGGAAAAGCCCTCCAAAAACACTGTATTTTATACTTAGGAAGCCTACCAATTAGTTTCTATAATCATCTGTATTCATTCTTATATATCAAGCATTTATCTTTGTACTGCTTAACAGACTAATGAGATCTGTCAATTCTTTTGACTTTACAGGAAGAGAACAATGGCTTTTGCAAAAGGGCTTAAATAGCTCATTTACTGCTGGAAGTTGTGAAGTCTGGTAAAAAAATCCTCTTCTTTCCCTACAAAAGCAAGAAGGACAGCTACTTATGGTGCAGAATAATTATCCTATCCTCGACACAAATTATGTGACAAATTTCATGGGCTAATAGATATGATCACCAGAGTGGGTCAATGTTACAGGGGATGCATTTGTGAAGAGGAAAGGTAGAGCTTCCACCTGAAATCTGGCAACAGCAAACAGGAATGACAGGGGCAGGAGGGGCAAGATCAGAGGATGTGAGAAAGGGGCAGCAACAACAGCCCAGGGCTAGAAAGATAAAGGAAGGTGGACAAGAGGGAAAGCCACTCAGGGAAATATTTACAGTGGCTGACTTCTTCGCAGGCTCTGGTTCCTCCTACGGGTAGCCGAGGAGACAGGCTGTTCCAGAGCAATAATTCAAAGCACCAAGCAGCTATAACCAGTCTGCTGCTGTCAACTCCCCTCCTGGGGGAGAGCCCCACCTTTGAGCTGAATGCAAGATCAGGTTTCCTGGAACAAATTCAGTCTTTGCGAATTCTCATACCATAGATTTTTTAAAAATGTCAATCTCCTAACCCTCTTTTTAAAAGCCTTGCTAAAAATTTTCATTGACTCAAGTGGCGATATACTTTGGGCAGTGCTGAGTACTAGTGAGTACCCTATTTATGCACTAGTGAGAACAGAGGGAAAAGAGACAAGCACAGGGTGATCGGTAGCAGGTTCTACACCTGCACAAAGCCAAGCACAGCATGTGGGTATGATAGCACAGGACCTGAAAACAGCAAGACACCCAAGCTAACGTCTGATGCCAGAAATATCCATTGGCAACCCTGGAGGCTGTCTGCCTCAGTGCATCCTCACAACAGAAGTGCAGAACACTTCTTAATTCTTAGGTCTCAGGTAGGTCTTGGATTGACATAGATAACAACTTGACCAGCTGTATTAATGCTGAAATGTTTCTACATGACAGGAGCAGTTCTTTTTTCACCTACGTAAATGCATAGTCTAAAATATGACACTCACAGAGTTTGAACATAACAGTTCCAGGCTCAGATAGTGGCTGAACTGAATTTCAACTGAATTTCAGATTGAGTTTTGGGTGTGGATGCTCAATTTCCATCATACATGCTTTTCTTTCTTTTTTTTTTAGGCAACTTTTTCAGTATCTCAGTTCTTCCTCTAGCAGATCAAGAATTATCTAATGATAGTTCAGGTCCTCCAGAGCAGCATTACAACTAATCAATCATTCTTTCTTCTTTGGGAGATTATGAGATAATATATTGTAGAATAATGTATTAATAATTGTAACAGTACTGTACTTCCTGATAACTTTCCAGTTTTTTGTATAGTTAATGAATGGAGCCATATCCAATCCATGTGGTTCTGGTGACACCAATGGTCTTGTATTCTATAGAGTAAGTATAACATGCAACTCAGTAGTATTTATCCAAAAAGGTACAACTAGACAGTATAGGATAATTTCTGACCTTGGTCATACCATATCACATAGCTGTTTATGCCACCAAACACCATCTCAGATTGTTCAAATAAAGTAGATCTGCTTTTGTTTTATATCAGAATCCACTACTGTATGCTTTATTGGCAAATAATTTTCCTTTTAATTTGTTCTTTTTTTCTCTTAAATTTTCTCTCATGGAGAGATAGACTGTTACATCAGTCTATCTGCACAAGTTTTACTAAAAATAAAGAAGTGAAAGATCTTGGAGATCTTATTGCCCTCTAATGTCTGTAGACACTATTGTCTTTCCTGCTTTCCCAGACAATCTGTAACTAGGGAGAATATAGCTCTATTAACCTTGCCAGAATGTCAAAATCTGTGTTATAAATCTTCATCTTAATCATTTATGATGAAATATTCAGATGAGATTATATGCAACCTAATTCTACACATCCATCTCCACTTCCCTAATTAACGACAGACAGCAACAGAGGGGAAAAACCACCACCTTTCTGAAGTAACCAGGCAAAACCCAGGTTTTGTAGGCAGCTTTTGTTTCTAAGCACATATTTATTTTTGCATTACCATTTAAGAAAGAAACGTGATTAATGAAGGTATGTATACTGAATTACAAATATGTTGCTTTATTATAAATTGCTATAAATAATGCCAGTGTAAATCTCAGTAGCCCCAAAACTCTTGTTTTTATGAAGGCTCACTGGTTTCAGTTCTTCCCCATCTGTCAGAGAATTTGACACATATACAGTGAAAGTTACACAGGAGGCAACCAGTAAAATTCGCCCTTGTTCAGAAAAACAATCTAAGATTTATGAACCACTGAAGATCCTCTTAGTCTTTACTCCTATTCAGAACTGCTTCAGCTTCAAGCAACACATTTGAACTACTTAGACCCTAATTTTGAGAGAGGCAGAGAAAGTATACCGCATACTGAAACTGAAGTCATTGATACACATCACCAGATTTTAGGAAAAATCAAACTCAAAAGCTACTAAAAGCATCACTTAAACTGATGCAGCCAACTCAACCTGTAAATCACAGATTCTAAAAGAAAGAAGCCTCACAGGAAAAGACATGAAGTCTGTCCTTCTAGCAGCCTGAAATGGACTTCTCAGTGTATTTTCTAGAACTGTGCAAATAATAGATTCTTTAGTTCAATGAGAAGAAAAAACAAACAAACAAACAAACAAAAAGTTTAGCTCAAAATCTGATTTGGGGATCAAAAAATGGCAGGGAAATAAAAATATAATTACATATTTTTGCATCAACCTGGCACAAGTATGAGCCAATTCATAAACGAAAGCATCAAATTTCAAAATGACAATTCAATTTTTAAGATTAAACTTCTCCCCCCACCATGCAGGCACTTTCATACAATTACTGGAATGAACTAGCTTCAAATTTGCCCCTTTTCAGCCAAAACTACTTGCTAAATGCCACCTGAATCTGTTATTATTTCTCAAAATGACATTTCTGAAACTTATTTGGGGAAGAAGCAAAGGGGGGAGGGGAAAATTGCCTGCCTCCATCCTCTGCTGCCTTTTCTAATTGCATTTAAATGATCCGTGCAACTGGTCTCCTACAACTTCCCTGAGGGGTAATATTTCACAGTCTAGCTAATCTCGCTATTGAAATGTGTCCTGTTTTTCAGCAAAAATTTCACTAGCATAAAGCACAACCAGAATGATTTTGCTGACTTCTAAAAAATCGTAAGTTAGTTTTAAGATCAAGAAGTATGCAAATAAAGAATATCAGCAGAATATACAACTCTGGATGCTTTAGCAGTGCAAGCTAATCTGCCATCCAAGATGCCTCATGTGTCCTCATGACTCCAAACCTGCAGCTGAAACTGAACAATTGTTTGGCTCAACAATATTTTGTTGTATCTGAATGAATGGTAGTTAACATTTAAAAAAGAAAAAAATAACAACGTAAGCCCAAGATGATTTTCCCATATTACTCACACTTAATATTTGATTTATTTAATAATTTTTTTTTTCTCTTGCTCACTGATGTGACTGCATTTGTTTGAGCTTAGTAAGCTCTTGCTCTGATTCTTTAGCTGCTTGTACTTAACATTGATAATGTTACTTCATATGCTTCATATGTTTCCTCACTGTGAGGGCTGCTGAAGTGCTACTCGCCAAACAAGAATCCAAACAAGAATCCAAACTCTGGGGGTCAGGCAGGAGCGGAAAAGGCTGCTGCTCACAGTGACTGAGTAATCCCTTTTGCAACTATTATTAGCAAACTTACAATACAACTTTACGATCTGGTTCTTGTTTGCTTGTTTGGAGGTGTTTTTTGTTTATTTTTTTTCCCCAGGATGAGTAAGATGCTACTTACTTTGTGAGTTGCTGAACTGGAGTCAGTAGGCTGATGAAAGGAGTCAGACTCAATATTAAGCCTGTGGGGATTTCATGCGGATCCCAAGGCAGGGATGCCTCTGTCTGCAGACTGGCACACAGGGTAATGTGTCCAGTTACCTCTTGTACTTTAAACTGGTACAACGCTGAGTACTACTTAACCAGTTAGAGCTATGGTACTCTGCATGACAGAGAATGCATTCCAGACTGAGTCCAAAACAGCAAACATTTTTTTTCAGGCTAACTCGATTTCTGAAGCACCTCAGTTTCTGTAACACCAAGGAAAAGGGACACCGCCATGCCTGAGGTTAGAAAAACTCCAGAACGAACCATCCAACAAACACTACTGAACATAGCCTAAAGAAATCTCTTCAACACTACCTGACATATACCTATGTCAGGACAGTTTTGGACAAGGAATCTGTCTCGGTGAAGCAACACTGTTCTGTTTCTCAATTAGTCTCATTCTCTAGTTCTCGTGCTCAATCTACAGCAGCACCAGGTGAAAATGTTTCAAAGTATACAAATTAAAATAAAGCCATTTCTACAGCCACATGAAGTTATTTTAATTTAAACCATCTATAAATTGCAGATTTTGATTTAAAGATACAACAAGCTATGACACACACAAAGCCCACCGCTAGTCCAATTTGCAGAAATCGACAAAAGTCCTTTTACTGTTACCCTAAAAGCTCAAAGTAGGAAAGATTACAAAGTACCAAGCATGCATACAATCTAGTAAAATACCCAGGATAGCTTTTGTTTGGAGTAGTCTATCTCTACTCTTCAGATCTAAACTACATAAAGTTAGTACTAATTTTCAGCTCTAACGACTTCTTTTCCCTGTAACTTCGCGGACACCCAAGTAAACACCTGAATGCTTGTGGCTGCTGAGCAGCCAGTAAACTCTCACCGAGATTATGTATCTAAACTGAGGATTGTACCTTTTGAAAAATCTTGTTCCCCCATACACATTATCATAGCAAAGTTTAAGCAAAATTTTTTGGCACAGCAACATATGGAGAGCTCTAATTTAACTGTGGACTCAGGGTATTCCACAGATATACAGGCTTGAATCCTATTTGAGAAGATATTTACCGGAAGCTCGAATCATTGACTCTGAAGTTTTTAGACCCTCTGATTTCATAGCATGTGACAATACATCTCTGTGGAGCAAAATCAAAATGTAGAAAGCCTCAATTGGTTTTGACTGTATTTCTACCAGCACTTTTTTTTATCTGCTCAAATCATGCCTGGAGAATAAACAAAATCCCAATATGCTCAGACCAGCCTGTAAAATGCAAACTTCTATCTGATAGTAGAATTTTTAAAACAAAAGGAGCTATAGGATGGAAATTCTAGCAAAATATCAAGGCAGTGATTTAAACATAAGTCTCCTGGATGGGAGGAAGGGAAGCAAGAGGCTGAGAGGAATGTAAACTCTCACCGAGTGCTCCATGAGCTTTGGGTCACTCATTGAATCCATGGCCGTGGCCACAGAGCACCCTTCCTGTAATTGACCTGCATGGGTTGTACTTAGACACACCTACCAACAAGTTAGTTCCTTTCCTACTCTATAGTCCTCTGTTAAGGCCTTTCTTGCCCAGCTCTGCTGAAGACTTCCAGGGTTCATGAACATTTTTCCCCTGCCAAAGTACACACACCACAGAGCTTCATCTACAAAATTCAATATATTACTAAGAAAGTTCCCAGGTCAGTCTGGCAGTATCAATCTTCAGTAAATCTTGTTACCCTTTATTCCATTTCCCCCTCAAACTGTATGTTTTTAGGAAAGTTTAAAGGAAAGGACACTTTAAGTTTCACTTACTTGTAGATTTATAATTGCTGAATAATTTTGTTTCTCAGTTTCCTAAATACGCAGCTGTTCTGCAGTCTTATGGTACTATCTATATATATGTAATCCACTAGTTATTTCAGTATTCTAGAATGGAAATTATTAATTCCCTCTGATTTTACAAAGATAAACTCATTTACTGTTGCTTTCACTGCAGCTGTGGTTATTTCTGTTTTAATACCTCCATGTACATTATGTCTTTTCCCTCCTTTGTCACCATACCAACATAATCATCTTCACTGAAAAATGAGGAAAAGCACCAAGCCATATCTAGATTACCTTTAACATGCACTCTCACAAGAGAACAGCTCTCTTTTTTCCCTTTTCTGCCCCTATGACACAGCTGAAGATTGTTTCGCTATTTGTTATTTATTTTGTGAAGCCCAGCTCAGCTTGGCTTTGGGAAAGCCCACTTTATCTGCAAACCTCTTGACCTCTGAGACTTAGTCTGAGTTGCTGATCAGACAACTGGGAAGAAAAGCATGGACAGGAGGAAGGTGTCTTGTGCTTATTCCTAATAGTGTCACAACATCTTAAAACATACCCTTACTTTTAGAATCACACGCAACAATTTTTTTTTTGATGTTCAGATTCCTGGCAGTGTTAGCATCATTAATTTCAAAGAAATTGAGAATTTCTTTATATATTTATAACTTAAAACTTTTCCTACTGACCATTTCATCAGTTATGAAATTTTGTAATTAAAAAAAAAAAAAAACACAAAAAAAAACCAAAAAAACACACACCACAAAAAATCCACACCAAACACTTGGCAACATTTTATTTCCTCAACAAACATAAAAGGAGGATATGTGATCACTCTGTTGAAGGTTACTCAGTGTTACTAGCATTCCATCATGTTCTCACTCTTACTAAAAAATTCCAAATCTTCCACAAAAAAACAAAACACTAACACATCTTTGACACGTGAGCAACTTGATGAAGACTCTCAGCTACCACATGCAAACATCTATTATGTTTACTAATAGTCTATGTTCTCTAATATCCATTTAAGTAGTTAAAATGATCCACAATGATAAAATTTCCACAGAATTCTGGAATGTCTACCCTTTCTCACAATAAAACTCCAGCAATCCATTACAGAAGCCCAGTGCTAGTCCAGGGATACCACCTTTTTAATTTTTTTTTGTATTTTTTTTAAACATATAGCCTACTCTTTCAAGTTATTACATCACTAGTACTCAGTAGCATACCAGCAGTTTTCTACTTGGATTTTCCTTTCCTCAGTAGCATACAACTTTCAAGCACCTATTTCCAATCATGAATTCACCTAATTCAAGTTCTATACAGATGCTATTACTTCTTCTCTTTTCTTGCACAGTTTTTTGGCAAGTCTGTATGCACATTTCAGTTTTTCCTTATGGACAACACTCAGCCATTGAGCGGATCAAGCACAATCCCAGCAGCAATGTGTCCTCTACACTTTACTTTCTCAGCAGCTTAGAATTTTCTTTGCTAACCAGATTACTATTAACATTTCTATATCCACTGTTGTACCCTTGTTTTCCCCATTTTTCTCCTCTTGCACTAACTTCATACATATAGGCAATATATGACTTTCCCTCAATCTTCTCCTACATTTCTCAGTTTAAAGTCCTTCTTCCAGATGTGTCAGCACCAACTTGAGGCCAGTTTCTCAGTTAGACAAGAAGAGTGCATCTTAAGACATCTCTTCCATCCAGCTTCCCATTAACGGCTGGTGCTTCAAAACACATGCTATGTGCTGATCACCACTGCTCCAACGTGTGTCCACCCTCTTATCCCACTGGAACATAAAGGAAATTTCTGAACATCTTAAAGACATTTTAAATCAAAGCAGAAACACTTGACCTCACACATGTTCCTCACTTCTACATGTATGCCATATGATCAGCAGAATGTTTCCAAAATGGAAATCTCTGGCATAGTCCTAATGAAAGATCGGGTTAAACAGGAAGTTCACTAAAAAGGCCAGAACTATTTTCACAGTAATTAGCAAAATCCTGTGGCACTATATTTCTTCAGGTAAGCATGAATTTACATGAAAAGGGATGGCTCCCCTTGCATTCTTACTAGTTCTGCTCAGATTATACTGGAACTTTGGAGAAAGAATTACTCAGCTAAAGACTTCTCTGTAGGCAAAGACTAAAGACTTCTCTCAGGTCATGAGAGAAGGCCTGATTACCTTTTCTCCTTATCAGCCAGATGAACTGGAGAATACTATAGAAGTAGGGAGAGCAATTATTTCCTTCCCAAGAACACAGAAAAACATGTTACTCCTCAATCGCAATCTGCTCTTTCCCTGTAGAAACACAGACCTGGGCTGCATCTTATCAACAAAACAATTACCTGTCCCTATGTATGATTTAATTACATATACTTGGGATAAAAACTGTTATGGTTAGAAGTCTTCCTAATTATAGGCTTGCTAGAAGATAGATAGATAGATAGATAGATAGATAGATAGATAGATAGATAGATAGATAGATAGATTCTAGAGGACACAAAGGAAGAAGTTATGAATTTATGCATTGTACTTTGATTGTAGGCATCCCTTGCTTTCAGTGCAAACACCCTTCCATGGATGCGAAACAAAGATAAGTTGCTCTGGTTTAATTGATTATAGCCATAATTCTTCATGAGAGTGCTTATTCTCATTCCGTGCTTAGACTAATTTTGTTTGTGTACAGCCAAAACAGTAGAAAGTTTATGACACAGTTGTGAGGCACCAAGCACAGACCAACCCAAATACAGCTAAGCCACTCCACAAAAATTGATGCAGTGAAAGAGAAGTCCTCAGCAGAGATCAGGCATCTGTAACATTGTTCTAGTAGAACACAATACCTATGCCACAGATGTACTCACAGCTCTGCATTTTCCTCCGACTAAGGCAAGGGCAATAGAGTGCAGAGAAAAGTCCCATCAGAGTTCCAGACCCGAGCGGACAGAGGAAGAAATGCAGCCGACTCAATATGAGTGATAAAGCATACTTCAACTTTATTGCCCGAGATAGCGTGCATTTATACCAAATACCATAATTATGCATACTTGTCTCTATCTAATAGGCTAAGCACATTTACTTACTCCACCTACTTGGGTTTAGCTAGCTATGCGCATCCCACATTCTTCTGACTCTTATCTCTTCAAAAATATCCTGACCCTGCCTTAGTTAGTACTTTTCCGTTCCCCCCTTTCCCACGGCCTAATAGACAAGCTAACTAAGGCCTACTTATGTCAACTAAAATGGGCTCTGCTCGTACAGTTGCTTGGTGGACTCATGTCCGTGCTCCTTGAGCCAATCCCCGACAATAGAGTGAGAAGGAATTTGTGTATTTTTAACTATAACTATTTAAGACAGAAAAAAAACCACAAACTTTCCCAGTGTGACCAGTACCTAACACTCTGTGGTGTAGGTTGTTGGTCTACCAGTGGCAAAGGATGGGAAAAACCACCACCACCACCACCACCAAACAAACAAACAAACGAAAATAAGTCTGTTTTAAAAACCAAAGGAGGTAAAACTTCCAGAAAGCAAATTGTTCTCAGTTGATGGATCCCTTGTGTCAGACAGCCCAGGAAGGGTAGGCACAGTCTTCCACCCACAGGATACACCAAAGGTAACTAATGTACTGAAACTATGCATCAGAATAATAGTTCAACAAGTTAAAAAAAAAGAGACATGTTTGTGAGATGCTAGTCAACAAAGGACAGAGAAAATATTCACATGCTCTAAAGCTGGTCCTGGGCAACAATTTGGATTCAGAACACAAGCAGGCAAACTCTGATTTAGCATGTAATTAAGAAATCCTTTCTGAATTATGCAACTTTCATTCACTTCTTCATAAGATACAAGAACACTGCAATCACTTGCCAAGTTTGATCCCAACATGCCATGGGGCAAATGGAGACCCTAAACTGTCATATTCTATTTAAATCATATGTAGGCTAAAGTGAGTGCGATCGCTTGGTATATTAAATTACTACTAGTGTGTTGATATTTCCTCATGAACAATCTATGGCTCTGAATTATTTATTGAGGAGGAAGTGGCATTTGAAGTGAACATTATTTCTCTCTCAGAGCTAATGCTTGAATATGATAAAAATAGTTGCCAAGAGAAAAAGGAAATTAAAAAAGATATTTCCACGACTGATGGCTCCTAGATTTTACCTGACTTCTTCATGCATTTCTTCTCTTTGTGAAATCTATATGCTAAAATGACATTCACCTCAAAAAAATTAGACGTGGGACAGCCTGTGTCAAGAAAGTGCTTGCAACAAATCACAGCTACATATACATTCAGTGATGGCAATCAATAGGAGTCTTAGACTATTCCCATGGCTTTGTGCTTCCTTGCCTGTAGAATCTAATATTGCTCATAGAAATGCAGCTTCAAGGGAGCTGCAGAGCAGCCAGCCTCTGGCATCAAAAGTGGTACATCATAGAAACCAAGAGCTTTGGGTTGCCGTGGAGATGATGGAAACTTAACTGAGCATGGAGTGACAGTGGGACAGGGAGAAGGACCCAGTTCTTCCACTGGTCCTTCACATTCTCAGACTCATTTCTCAAAACCTTGCCTCTCCTCAGAAGGAGTCTTCACAGCTTTTTGAGGATGGGGATGTGAACACCTCACTTAGGTGTTCCTGCTCCAGCAGGGGGATTGGACTAGATGATCTTTTGAGGTCCCTTCCAATCCCAAACATACTGTGATACTGTGATACTGTAACACGCAGATGAAACAGTGGTAGACTCCCACATAATAAGATAAATATGGTGTGACACATTCTGCATTATGACGAAACTAGAATTTATTTGGTCAAAGAGCTATTCTCACAATAAACTGCAGTCTTGAGTGACAGCTGCAGTATTTGGACCCAAAACAATTACTTGAAATGAATGTAAATAATCCCTCTGCCTTTCTTTCTCCTTCTCCACATTTATTAAGGTTGCTATTCATGAAGTATTCTCCAGAGAATGATTTATGGCATGCCATTAGAAGATATATTTCTATCGTATTTCTATTGTTTATTTATTTGCAAATAGTTTCTATACACTAGACATGGATCAAATCTTTATGTGAACAGATTTGAATGTGGAGTTTATTCTTATTTCAAGGTTATTCTTCAGTTTTCAAGGTGCTTAAGTTAATTTCTTTAATAACCAATCCTTTGTGTCTACTAATTAGAAATATCCAAAACAATTTGCTATTTAAATAATATGTCATTGCTTCTGATCCTTGATTGGATGAGTAATGAAATTAAGTAATACCCATATGAATTGTGAATATTACTACTGAATAAGTAATTAAGGTTTTGATTAATATTCTGGCACTGAAGTTTAAAATACACCTTCCATAACTATTTGCACTAGTAAAGCTTGAGCTCAAAAAATCAGTACAAGTCATTAACACAGGCAAACTGAATTCATAAATGAACTTCAAAAGAATAATTGTAAGGTTTTTTTTATGAGGACGGTTATGAACAGTGTACTTTCAAGTTGGACTCCTATATTAGTTCTAGCTGTCAAATAAAGCTACTGGCCACCTTTTCTCCTTAGGTACTGGTATAAAAGTGAAAATTAGGGATATAGGTTTTGCTGAGGTATTGAAAACATCCTGCTTTAATGCAAGTTGATAATTTGACCCCCAATTGTTTCAAAGATCAATGAGTCATTTTATGGAAATCTAAAATCCTTTAAAAGGTAGCATTAAATAGATAAAAAAATTAACTATACTTTTTCTTGTAATACACTCCTATTTCTTACTTTAAGCATCCACTAGGAACATTTTTTATGTCATTACTGAAATATACTTAATTCAGATGGCAGCCAACTTTTTTCCAAACCTTCTTCCCATCCAATACTTTCTGCACTTAAAGAAAGGCAATCAGAGTATTTGATATTTAATAAACAGAAAGGTGTGGATGTATCATTTCATTTTTTGTTATAAAAATCTCTCATGTAATCACCACAAATAACATTGATAACAGCTTATTAATATGAATTCTGCAGCAGTAGGATCTACCACAAGTCTGGTACCTGTCCTATTAAAAAATGTTAGCCATGTTGAAAAGCTCTGGTTCTCATAACAGAAGGGTTTGACTCCCTTGTGAGAATCCACACACCGTGTAGTAAAGATGGGCAGTGTAGGAATAGCCAGACTCAACAAGAAGGACTGAGTCCAGGTGTGCAACTGACTTTGAGAGGGGTTAGGAAAGGCACCTCCTCAGAAACACCACTCTGTTTTGAACATGCTCTTAAAACACAAGTACTAGCAACTCCTCATTACTTGTATTACACAAGTATCCCAAAACCACTGCATAATATCAGCCTCCTGCTGTGCTAGAAAGCTTTCAAAGGAACAGAAAGAAATCCTTCTCACAAACAGCTTACCACCTTACCAACACGGATGAGTGAGGCTGGAAACTGTTAATACTTTTCACTGGAAGAAGAAAGGAGGCAAAAAGATTAAAGACCTGCTGTGGGCTATCTGAGACAAGTCCTACATGAAGAACCTCCCTTGGCCCAAATCACAGGTTGGTCATGAGACCTGTATTCTCCCTCTAGAGGGTCTATACTTTGACACTGATGACTGTCAAAACCCCACAAACTCACAAAACAAGTCCAAATTCCCAAGTTCTTGGTCTACCTGACAGGATCCAAATAACAGGTCCAATCTGGAAAGGGAACAGGTCCATTTCAACCAGAGCCTTCTCAGCTCTTGGGCTTTTATGCTCTGCTTATCCAAACACACCAGTAGGCTCTACAAGAGGCTGAGCCATCCTCTTCAGAGACAAACTTAGGGGCCGATGGTGGGGTGGCTTGTTTTGAACGCTTTGCTAGCTTTCTCAGCAACCCTCTTGATTTAATCTAGCCATGGAGACAACACACCAAATATTTCACTAATTCTCTAAGTCAATTGGATCAATAATGGAGTAGCTGTGCCACAGAAGTGACACTAACAGAATAAAGACAGCTTACAGAAAAACATACATCTACAATATTTTATTCTTTGGGTACAGGAAAAATAATGAGCCCTCAGTTCAATAAAGTAATTTTCATATTCTCTTATCATGAGTTCTTAATTAACCTGTGTGGTAAAAATTCCTAACAAATTGTTGTTGACTGTAAATGCAATCGCTCCTTCTGACACGCATTAATGCACTATTGTAAAAGTTCAAAGCCATTATTATTGAGTTGTCTCTGCCATATTAATTATCCTCTGCACTGTATTTGGCTTCACTTGGGTAAATCTTCTTTAATTGCCCAGTCTTTACTTACAGAACATCTTGGTTTAATATACTATGAACTCTGTTTACATTTATGCTTTTTCCAATAATTCTGTGTTGAATGTAGTTTCCACCACTACTACTAGAAATGTTTTACATTCAGCTCATTTATCTGCTGTCATGGCATTTGAAGCTCAAATGTCCAGTATTCGAAAGCTCTGAGCTGAAGCTGATTCTAGCATCTACACAATGTGTAAAAAAATTCCTAACCCTTTTTTTTTCTATAGCATGTTGGATCTAGTTTACAAAGCAAACTAACAGATAAGGAAAGCAGCACAAGACAGAAGGTGATGAGCAGCAGTGGGTAGGTGAAGGAAACAGAGTGAAGGATAAAACTTTTTATTATGGGCATAATAAGCATAAAGCCTTGAGAAAATAAATCCTTAAAATATTAAAAAATATAAAATTTTTCCTTTAATGTCCCAGTGATGTCCATTATAGAGAGAGGTCCATGTTTTCAACGTGTTTAACTTAAAACATGTTTTGACAAACATATTGAAATGATAATTTGTTTTGAGTTGTTTCCACCTAGATAATTTTCCATCTGAGTATCTCAAAGTATTTTACAAAAATTAAGCTTCATAATACCATCTAACATCTAGACTGCAAATACATACTAAATAACTAAAGGATAACATTTTCAGAAGCATGCACTGCTTTGGACAGTCCAAGCGAGCCATTTAATATGTCCTTCCCCTTTTAAGAAAAAAAATAAACCAGTAATAAGCCCCACTCCAATGAAAGTAAAAGGAATATGTAATTCTTCATTTCTGAAACTCAGGTTTAAAAAAAAAGGCAACCAAAATTATGCATACTGGATACTTGGGCAGTACTTGCTGTGGAGCTTGAGGTGAGTTGAGAGTCAAGAAGTTGGGACATGAAGATAAATACTGGGCTTTTATTTCAGCTACAAAGCTGTACTGCTTACATTGATAAAAAACAACTAAAAAAGTGCTATCAGGAAATCAACTCAGAGCGAGATCCAGGAACTCAGGCTTTTTAAAAATTTCTGTCTCATTTACTTTTGCATGAGGCAGCAGAGGAAAAGGTTGAAACAGCTACTGAGTGACACATCAAAACCGCCTTTCCTCTTTCTTTTTTTCTAAGGTTGACTACATACGACAGAGAAATGTTGATGAAAAAATGAATAAACGAATGCTTCAGCCACTTCAGATCATATAGAGCCACTCCAATAAGTTAAGTAGGCATTTCCACATAGATGGAAATGTATTGTGGTGCTGTTTGTGGTACATGAAGGATGAGTGTCTATAAACAGAAATACTGGCGATGCACTTTTAGGATAAAGAGAGAGAGGTTTAAAAGGTGGACAACAAAACTTAATTAATTAAGCAGTTAAAGAGAAAGACAAGGAAATTGGTATTTGGTCCCATTTGAAAGCCCTAAGTATTGGGTCTTCCACTCTGGCCTCAAGAACAGGATATTTCTGTCAACATTATGAAACAACTCCAGCAGGAAGGACACTAAATGTCCCCATCCAGTCTCACCTAAGCCTTAGCACAAAAACCACTGCAAGAGACAAGACCTGAGCCCTCACAGCTGGAAAGGGCACTGGTCTCAGATCTCCTAAAACCTGATCAAATGATCTAATCACAAGGAACATTTCTCCAGTACTATAAAACAAGGCAGAGCCAGTAATATTTGTCAGGGATGCAAGCTCATCATTGCCCATAAAGCAGGTTTAAACAATGCTTGCCAACTGGATACATGAAGGGATTTTGGTGCCACTCCAGCCTAGCTTCTGGTTTGCAATGGGCTTAAATGAGAAATACGAATTTGAGCTGTGTGTGCTGGAGATGTTCTGAATGAAGCCAAAATGCAGAAATACAAGCCTCTAAGAGACTTTCAAGTTGAACATTATCATCCATTATATCTAAGTTCCTCAAGAACCTTCCTAACAAAGCTGTTGAGCCCAGTTTTCTAGATCATGTTTTCAGGTCCATATGCCTGAAGAACATCTACATTCTGTTTTGTGAAGCAAAGTCCTATTTTAGATCTGGCTCACAGAAAGATATATATAGTGAGCATACAAAGATTAGGGTTTAAAAAAAATAAGAGACACAACTTCACTCATACCCCTCTTTAAGATGAAAAAGACCACACATTTATAATGACAAAGCTTATAGTTCCATGCTAGCCAGTATTAAACCATGAAAGGGTTAGTTCAGTGGCTTTTTGTTCTTTTCTATGCATGTATAGATCCCTCTATAGGGAACTGAAGTCTAGTGCTTGATGTTGCAAGGTACTTTTCTTGGACCTGGTGGAACTAATCTACTGATCCTGTGCACCATGAATGGAAAAACACCACTCAGAGAAGTTGGCAGGATCCTAGAACAGATCAGATGTTTACATGAAAACATCCCATTAAAGTGAGTAATGCTGAAAACTGTGGCACCACTAACCTTCATTCATAAGGGCAGAAATCAATCTGATAGATAGCAGCTGATAGAGATAAGGAAAACTGTCCTTCCATCTGTAGGTTAATTTCCTTTTTATTCACCACAAAACATTAGTCTTGGTACATTAGTCTTGCCTAAGTCACACCTTCCAGTTTTAGAAGAATGAGAAGTTACTTTTGTTGTCACATCACTGGCTGACAAAATTCCTTTGAAAATACCCTGCAAAACAGTCCTGCTCCATTTGCTCCAACTTGTGATACCAACTAATTTGTAACTGATAGCGTTAACCACTCCCACTGATTACCCCTTCCAATCAAAAAAGATTAATAGGCCTCGCCATACCAATCTTATACCATGAACATACTGACCAGTACAAGCATGTTGTCAAAGGAAAACTAATGGAAATAATAACATAGTATAACAATTATTTTATCTTAGGGGAAAAAATGTGCTATTACTGATTTCAGCCATTCAGGCTGGGAAACAGAGGAAGAGTGATAAAAAAACACTTCAGCAATCAGAGACCACAGGGAGATGATAATTCAGGTTATGGTTGTCAAGAAATTCAGGTAAAATATCTTGGAAAAATATACATCCAAGACCTATTATTTTTTAATTCTAAAATTTACTAAAAGATACTTCAGAGTACTCTCTTCCCTGTAAAATAATGTCAAACTGATACCTCACATTTGTATTTATCATGACTACTCACTGCAATCAGACATCATCTAACATTTTCACTGTGAGTTTGCCCAGACATACAACTCTTCTTTTTTTCCTGCCTCTTTCTCCAGTCTCTCAAGCAGTCATTTAGAAAATTATTCAAATAATCTCTCTTTGGTCAGTGGCTGAAGGGAAATAAACTGGAGTTAGCTACATAACGTGTGAGGATTAACGGCTATTCCTATGTCTTTTCAGAATGTGCTTCCTTTTACATGCTCCCACAATTCTCCCTCATGTTCTCTTCTATATCGGCCTCCTTTCATTTTAAAAATCAAACAAATCAAAACAGCTCCTTTTATAGCCTGTTTGCCACTTCCACTCCTGTATGTCCTCTTGACACAATGTGTACAACTGGCAGCTGTGCTAAAATGAACAAAAATGGCACCACTTTATGAACATACTTTAGCAACCACAAATTTCTACTGCACGTTGAAATACAAGCAAAAGAGCTATTGATTATGTCTGTGTCTGATAAATTCCTCCCAAACAGCCTGTTTACTGAAACTGTAAGTCATTGTTGTGATTAATCTGCTGTGTATTAAAAGCTACCTAATTGGAACAGAGAGATGGCCAAATGAACTAGTACTGTTATAAGTGACACAGGAATTTATTTTATTTTAATTTTAATAGGACTTTTGTATCTTTGTAGCAAAGTCAGTCCTTATGGACAAATATTAAGGGCTAAGTCAGCTGACAGGGAGCACACTCTTCTGGACAAGGTAAGCTCTGAAATAAATAACCTGAAGATAGGGAGCAGAATAACTAAAGCTATAGAACGTGCTGTGGTGTTACACTTTCCTGCCTTCCCACAGAAGGTGTGGACATGGAAATCAACCTTTCAGCACTAAACATTTTCCTCAATGTAAGTAACACAGGAATTTTAGCCAGAAAACTCATATGGTTACAAGAACCTTCTGCAAGATTACAACACCTAGAAACAAATTATAATGTGAAACATTTCTTTGAATTCATGGTGTGTATGTAATAATTCCTGCATGGCATTGATGAACTTTAGAATAATATCTATACATGGTGACACAAAATCCTTTGAAACACAAACCCTTAAACTCTTACAGATTTGCCACTTGTTTGGAAAAAGCCCAATATAAATTGTTCCCATATATAAGTTTCTAGAAAGCATTCTGTGTATAAAATATTAGTTCCCCTATCAAGCCAATTGAGCGATCAGAAGTTTTCATGCTTAAGCAAGCCTTTGAAAATTTGAACACTTATGTAACTGATAAATATTCTCTACAGACACAACCCTTGTTAATTATTAAAGTACAGTATCTTTCTTCTAAAGTACATCAGCATCTTTTACATGTAGCTTAGGTTATTAGAATAAACTGAATACCAAATCTGATTTGTATGCAGGCTTGTGAGATTTTTAAGAACGAATTAAAGATTCACTTGTGTGTTTCAAAAAAATTTGAAAGGCACAACCTTCATCTGCATATCACTGTCTTCAGGAAAAAAAAAAAAAAGAAGAAAACAACAGCAACGAAAGAATATTTACTCTGCTGAATATATTAGCAAGAGTGTAAATGTAGTTAGGCCACCTACAGGGTGGGCTGCCCCTTCTAATCCTGCTTTCTGGAGGCGGGGAATGAAAATTTTAATTCCTTTTTCTGACAGCCCATCACCTTTCTTGAGTTCTAAAGACACAGCAAGCAAAATAGTTAGCCAGTAGGACTTTAACTCAAGCACTGCAGTAACTCAATAAAAGAAATATGGTATTGCTGAGTGGTAGCATTTCAGTACACTAAAAGACAGATGGGGAGGATACGCAATAATCTTGTCTAGGAAACAGCTATGACTCATAAATTTGGACTCAATGTGACAAATTATCTGACAGATTTCAAAACAGCGAGAAAAACTGGTGTCAGATTGAGATATTATCACATCTCAGTGTGAAGTCCAATGGCAGCTGGAATTATTGACCACCTAACTACACCGAACTCCTGCACTACTACTGAACAAAAGTGTCAAAACTACTATGTAGAGTGAAAGTGTGAAAAAACAAATTAACCTATTTAAGGATGGAGTTGAGCTGATTTAAAGATCAATGATGTTTTTCTTAATTTGAACTACCTTGCTCACAGTTCCAACTTAGAGGCTTAACAGTGAGCACCTGAGGAAGTTGTAAGGACTTCTCATATACAATGCAGACACTATTTCACCTTTTTAAAATTATTATTATTTTTTAAATTGTAAGAGCATCAACAGATTGCAAAGGAGAGGCTTATGAGTGTGGGCAATGAAATTTCTCTGGCAGATGACCCAGCCATGGGAAGAATGCTTCCACAGGGCACGACTGAGACAGCAACTCACACTGTTTTGAGAATCCAGCATCACCTATATAACCCTCCTACAACTTTTTTTTTTCACCAAGTAAGAACAAGGTAGGAGAAGGAAGATTAGGATTTTTTAGTATTACACATCAACAGATATGGTTAATCATAGCATCACTTCTCAGGGAACACAGACCTGCCCTGGAAGGGCCAGCAATTAACTTGGCATCTCCTCCTCCTTCTCTAGGTGCGTTCTCACACAGTTAGCAAATCTCAGCCAAAACCCCTCACTCTGTTGAGAGGGATACACTTAATCATCTCAGTGTCATCTCAGCTACCCAGAAATAATTCTAAGGGGTAATTTCCAGTCCTCTTCTTTCCAATGATTCACTCTTCCTCTGGCCTTGTCAGCTACAGAAACTTGACAGTTCCCTTTCAGGCGCTTTGACTGCAGCCACCAAAATGACAAAATGACAGCCACTGTGGGAACCTCCAAGCATTTCAAGCACCAAGGCAGCCTGCTCATGCCGTTCCCCTACAAGGCACTAGAGTTGTCTCAGGGAGCTACTTCTTGCTTCCCAGACACCACAAGATGGGCACCATCTCAGTCTCCCCCTCTCACCCACCCACTCGCTCTCAGGACTCCTTAACTATTATCTCTGGCATCCAGTCACCAAGTCCTGCCAACCCCTGTGAGATCTAAAAGCCAGGGTTAAGCCTGGGAAGCTTAGTGAATCAAAGGGATGCTCCAGGGTGGTGTTCACACACTTTGATGCCAGGCTCAAAGGGCAACAGTTTATCTGAATCCTGCTGGCCCATATACTTCTACACAGTCCTTACAGACTATAAATTAAAGCATCCACTTCCCTTTTTTTTTTTTTTTCCTTTCAATGATATACAGAGATCTGATGCATCACATCCTTCTTGTACTCCCCAGAGTCTGCTAAGAAAAAGCCATGTCTCTCACAGCACTCGCTTGGGTGAAATGGGCTTCATAGTGGGGCTTCCATGTCCATATATTGGTAAAAAACAGAACACACTGGAAGTACAGATGAGGAAATGCATCTGTATCTATCTCTGAAGGCGGAATGACACCAGTGACCATATTTTAATATTAAATTAGCTGCCAACAAAGGCCTAGTATCTGCATTCAGGTGTGGCAAGCAACTCCTCAGTGACTTCACCGGAATTTTAACTGAGGGACAGTGTTATCAGGAAGTTTGTGAACATCTAACCCCCTGAATAAAAAGAAAAAAAAAAAAAAAAGTATATGCTTATTCTTCAAAATGGAAGAATTCAGTCTTCTAAAATTTTTTGGGAAAAAAAGTTATAACAACTTCAAGAGAAAAAAAAAGATACATTTTTATTAGGAATTGATTGGCAGTTTAGCTGCTCCTGCAGCTCCTCTTCTTTACATTCCAGGAAAAAATTGTTTTAGCAATTTTAGATTGCTTATTTCCAGCATTGTTCCATGCCACATTAAAGACCTCATTCATTTCCCATTAGCACATTTTAGTTAAAATTAACACATAATCATTTTCAATGATCTAGCTTTCAATATATTGGTAAACAAAAATTAATCTTGAATGTAAGACAAGGAAAAGCTTTGGAATTAAAAATCATCTTGACTGAACTAATCACTAAAACCACATTTTTACACTTTTTTTTTTTTAATCCAGGAACATTGTTTATTGCCAGTTGTACCCCCCAGTCCTCAGGATGGCTTCTTTAAATAAGCAGTTGACACAGTTCCCCCCAAGACCTTTGGCAATGGGACAAATAAAGGGAAACTGAAGACCTCAAGAACCAATTCAACATTTTAAGAGATGGGAGAGGACAACAAACACCAAATGAAAGCAGAATGATCACTAGTCCCTGTATATTGACAAACCTCTCTCCTTATTCCCGAATATCTTTGCCCTTATGAAAAACCTCAGTTCCCATACCTAGGACTCCTTGTCAACAAATAAATGACAGAAATATTATTGTCATTTTTGTTTGTGGGGGATTCAATACAAAAAATTACGGGAAACTTAAATATAAATGTAGGAGAGATTTAACCAGGGCCCCCCTCCCCCCCCAAAAAACAAAAAAAAGGGAGAAGGAAAAACTGAAAGCTGAGATTGCAACACAGATTGCAACACAGAATCAAGGGTGACACAGGTTTTGTCAGCTGTGGGGATGGTGCCCCCAGCACCTGTGCCCTTGTGGTGCTTAACACAGCTGGCAGAGTCTGTTCAGCTGCTTCAAAGGAGGAATTAGTCTCAGACACATGCACCTGGAAAACACCTGAGATTATCCTTCAGTCTAAATGCTGAGGAGCTGTTTGCCCAGGCCAATGCAGATGTTACGCTGTGGAGCGGAAGTTCTGGACAGCAAACTGTGAGACCTCTGTTTTCCAGAAAGTCATAACTATTTTCCATGGATTGTTTTAGTTTTGACTCCATTCTTATGTACAGAGTTTCTCAGGGGTTGATGTGACCTCTCCTTTCTGGTGCTGATTACTAGTTTTAGATGACTCAAAAGGCTCTCCTTTTTGAGAAACATACTTTGGAGTTAAAATGAAGTCATTTTAATAAATTACAAAGTGCTGATATGCAAGAGTGCATACAGTGACATACAATTTGTATATTTGTGTAAAACTGCAAAGAAATACTACACGTTAATTGACAGACAAACATTTCTGTGGCCGTTTCACTAAAAAGCAAGCAAGCAAACAAACAAATAAAAACCCAACATCATAACAGTCTAAAACACAAATAATGTCCTATCACATCTCATCAATTTAATATTCTGGTAGTCTTACACTATTGCACACAAAACATGAAGAAAAGCTACATGTGATCAAAAAAGGCTCAGCTAGTATTAAATACAGAGGACTAGGTGGTCTTGTAAGGAGCCCAACTTCTTCTGAAGATTGTTCTTCATCAAAAAGCAAGCAGCTGGAGAGCTCTAAATCCCAGCCACCTCATCTGACAGAAGTGCTGTGCAGTATCAGGTGCACCCTGCTCCACCCAAAGCCCTGCCATTTGTGTTTTCCAATATAATCATGACGCCAGACTTTGTAAAACTCTCTTCTGTGTCACTCAGCATGATACACACTGTCTTCTGTACAGATGAGTATCAACATGAATGTCTATGTACAATCTGAGCCATTGTACCTACTTTTCTGTCTCTGCAGGACCAGTACTAAACACTACATAAAAAAACCATCTCATTCAGAAAGTCCTAAATTTGACTTGTGTTCAAATGTGAAGCTACAGCATACAGGAGCATAGAAGCATTCAAGACCCAGAACAAAGCATCACTTTTTGTTCAGAATTCTGCTTCCCTCTCAGATTGTGTCATAGTTAATACTGAGCACACCTGTAAGTCTGAGTTAGTTTCACAAGTTTAGAAAATTGTGTTTGTTATAATAAATGAAAGAGTCTGGAAGTGAAAGATACTTAGGGATGCCATCCCAATATCTCAGTCTCTTATCTAGCAGCACTTGGATGCCCTGATGCACAAGCAGAAATGAGCAGTACTAGATACTTCGCTAACACAGAGCAAAGACAACGCCTGTCCAAAAGGGTGGGACAGAGATTAAAAAGGTCAAAAGACCAGAGTCAGAAGTTTAGAGTAACAACAAATTAAACTCTCTAATGAAATTATTGTGAAAAAAAAAACAGTGTTTCCAAAACAGAAGCATGAGACAATTCCTTTCCACCCATCAGACAAGAAACCCCAAAAGTATTTTCAGCTGTTGTTTTAGTGCACTGCCTCACTGCATGACCTTCTTCAACACAGTATCTACACAATTATATGTGGCAATTTTAAGTCCTTACACACTATGCATTCTGAACTCTGCACTTTCCAGGCAGTGCTAAATGTATTTACAGGGCATTCAGCCTACATAGAAATCATTCCTGGAAAATTGCTTAAAATAAAGGAAAACATTACTTTTGCAAACTGTGATGTCATCTCTCTTTTCAATAAGCGCCTTCCACAACCTATTTCAGCACATCATTTCTGTAACACACATTACGTCTCTTATGGATATTTTTGACAGCAGCTACTCAAAAGTTTGATTTAGAAGACATTCCTTTACTACATCACATATATCGAACATGCATACGCATAGCAAGAAGCAGACTGCATGCAGCATATTTACACATAAATATCAAGACACAACAACTGGGGGGAGGCGTTAATTAACAGTTTCTGAAAAGAAACTCTTCGCTGTCAAGTTCCCTGCTGGCGGCATCGCTGTCCTGGCCACATGTGGGGAGACTGGGAGACGCACATTACCGGGGCATTCCCCTTTTCCCCGCCTGTTGCCTTTTTTCCCCGTAGCTTCCGGCACAGATTTCCCAGGAAGTTTGGGGCACCTTGCGTCAGCCGGGCGCCTCCGGGGCGGCGGCCGTCCGTGCGGCACGGGGCGTTCAGGGACCCGGCGGGACATCCCTCGACGGGGCGGGACACCCCGTACCCGCAGCCACTCACGGTCCTGCGGAGGCTCGGCCACCCCCGAGTCCCCCCACGGCTCGGCGGGTCGGGGAGCGCTGTCCCGAAGAGGGACCCACGCGGCGGACAAGCGGCCGCTCGCCGCGTGCAGCCCCACCCGCGGCCGGGCTCGATTCCCCGCGGTGAGGGGAGCTCGGCCCCGTCCCCCGCGCCGTCCCCGCCCGGCTCCTCACCTCCAGACCTGCCCGAGCTGCAGGATGTGGACGAGTGACTGCAGGAGCCAGATGCAGAAGGCGCAGGACGCCGACCTGCCGCCGCCGGCTCGGGGACCGGCGGCGCCGCTGCCAGCAGCGTTGCTGCTGCTGTTGCTGCTGCTGTTCGTGGCGTTGCTCTTGCTGGCGGTGGACGCCTGCCGCTGCGGCGTGCAGGGACGAGCGGCGTCGATGTCCGCGGCGGCCGAGCCGCTGCTCACCAGCAGCTTGCTCTCGGCGGCGGGGCAGTGGCCGGCGGCGGCGGCGGCGCTGTCCTCGGTGCTGAAGTCGTGCGCGAACCAGCGGAAGCTGAAGACCTGCACGGAGAGGGAGCCCAGTAGCACGAAGAAGAGCGTGAGCCCGAACCACCAGCGCTGGCCCCGCAGGTAGTAGTCGACCGCCAGCCAGATGTCGGTACCCACGTCCGCGAAGTACACGGCCAGGGCAGCCAGGATCCAGAGGCAGTCCCACAGTGAGTAGCGCCGCTGCTCCCTGCCCAGGCGCAGGCACAGGGAGGACGAGCCTCCGCCCGAGCCCCGGGAACCCCCACCGCCGCCCCCGCCGCCGTCTCCTCCTCTGCCGCCGCCGCAGCAGCAGCAGCAGCAGGAGCGGGAGCCGCCGCCCGAGCCGTCCCCGCCGCCGCTGCAGCACCCGCCCCCGGGCGCCTCGTCGTCGTCGCTGCCGCCGCCCGGCCCGGCGCCGGCGGGTAGCCCCGGGGCCAGCGCCTGCACGGAGCCTGAGTGCTCGGAGTTCTGCAACGGCGTGAACGCCACCTCGCCGCCCTTCTTCATCTTCCGCCGCCCGTCCGACTTCGCGGCCATGATGCCTCCCTCAGCCCCGCCGGAGAGCGAGCGGGAGCAGCGAGCGCTCCTTTATCCCGCGCCTCCCCCTGCTCCTCCTCCTCCGCCTCCTGCCTCCCGCCCTCCGCCGCCGCAGCCGCCGCTCCCCGCGTCCCCTGTCCCCGCTCCGCGCCGGGCTGCGCGCCCGCGGGCGGCTCCTCCGCGGCGGCCGCGCCCGCAGCGCCGCCTGCCTGCGGGGAGCCGCGCTCAGCCCGCCCGCCCCGCCGCCGCCTCCGCGGGGGCCGGCGGTGCCGGGGCCGCCGCCGCGCTCTGCCCGAGCCGGGAGCAGGCAGGGCAGCGCTGCCCGGAGCAGCGCATCCCGCCTCCGCCTCCCTGCCCGCCTCCGCCCGCAACCGCTGCCGCCACCACCCAGCTGACTGACGCCGGGAAAGAGGATGACCTCATCCCTCTTCCCTCGCTGCCACCGCCCCCCGCCCGGCACCGGCACTGGCGCAGGGGCGGGGAAGGGGGCGCTCGGCCGCCGGGAGGGAAGGGCCCGGCCCGGCCCCGGAGGGTGCGGGAGCGCGGCCCTGCGGCGGCGGGGGCCGGCGGTGGCTTGACTGCCCGACCTGGGGAGGTGGGCGCGGCGGCAACGGAGAGGTGGCTGCTCCACGGGGCGAGGGAGGGGGTCGGCGGGGAGAGGCGGGGTGTGGCCGGCGCCCCCCGGGGCCGCGGCGCAGCTGCCGGCTGCGCTGCCGCCTCCCGGTATTCTCGGCGCGGCTTGGGGCGAGTCTGCCCCGCTGGCGGGGGGGTGGAGTAGCGGGACGCGGGTGGACGCGGACGGGGCGGCAAGGAGGGCGGCGCCCTCCCGGACTACTCGCTGCGATCGAGGATTCTCGGATCGGAGGGATCCGCCGCCGCCCCATCGCGGTGACGGGAGACCGGGACCGGCGGTGAAGCACAGCTGTGATGCCCGGCACGCAGAGCGGGAGCCACGGGCCAGCGGGAACCGCCGGCAAGTCCTGTGCGGGGCGGGAGGACGCTGCCCCGCCCGTCCCGCAGGAAACGCTGCCGTAGTTCCCCAACTTTGTGAAATGCGACTGAGAGGTGTAATTCTCGAATTATGCCGTGACTCAGGCTCTCTTAAAGGCGTTTGGGGGAAGGTGAGGAGACCCCGTTTTACTCCGCCACCTGGGGAAATCGCGTTTTATGTATAAAATTCACCAGGCGAATTCACGATGCCTTTCGCCGCCCCCGCCCCTTTCCTCGCAGCTCCGGCTGCCCCCGGAGCGCGGCAGATTCTCAAAGCTCGCACGGGTATTCCGCTTGCAGAGGCGGACCCGCCTGTAGTTTCCAACTTCGTCGGCGAGCGGCGAGGCCGGGGGGAGCTGTCCCTGGAGGGAGCCGTCCCGGGCGGAGCCGGTGGCCGCTCCTCGGCGAGCAGCCGGGATCCCCCGGCGCGTCCCGCGGCAGCCGCTGCCCTCGGAGTCCTGCCCCCGGGAGTCACCTGGGAGTTATTCGGGTCGCGATGCCAAACTGCCGGGCTCGGGGAGCGGGCGGGAAGGGCCGTTTGCCACGCACCCTTGGCCCTTCTGTCCTCTCTGTCCTGCATCTCCAAACGTGCCCTATGTGCCAGTGATTTACCTCTTCGACTGTTATTGTTGTTTTTTTTTTGCACCTCTGGAGTGTTTTGTAGGCATGCCCTCTCCCTCCATAAAATAGAGCAGTGAGATAGCTCAGCCACGTTGCTGGAATATCTTAATAGGAATGCCAGTGAGACAGTGACAGGGCAGTGCTACGTTATGTGACTAAATATAGCCCCTTTAGCTTCATTAATTAAAGAGAAGAGATCACATGACTGCTGAAAAATCTGCTTTCTAACTCTTAAATGAACCTGGCAAGTATAAAGTTGCCTTTTTGAATTAGCTTTTGCTGGTATGTACCCCGTATTTCAAGAAAAGACTACACAGTACATTACCGTATGATTCAAAGAGTGTTAGGTGAAGAGCACGCATAAAATTAATTTGGCTTGTTATTTTGCGTGTTATCACGCATTACAAGAGTCTTTAATTACATCATCACATAATGGTTCTTAAATAATACACATTTGCTCTGCAGTCGCTGTTACAGTGGTGTAGCTGTACTTTTAGATCTATTCCTTTTGTAACCCCATATTAATTTTGTTCTCATTACAATCCATATCATCTTTACTGCCTTAGACTTTTAATGCAAATTGCTTCTTTCTCAGGGTATCTTTTAATAATTCAGTCAGCACCTATATATAATACAATATACCCACTTAAGATTACCTTGTCAGCAGAGAAGGTGCTTAATAATGAAGCTAATTTAGCTGCAAGTTGGTAGTTTATATATACCAACAAGTGTCCAGAGCTACTATATTTATGGTTACATCTTTTAAAAAATGGTTTAGTGTGCACTTTAACTTACTTTAATTGAGTCTGTTTGACACGCAAAGGTCTCAAAGATGCTACAAATTTGTAATGGAGGTTAAAGGGTGATACATTAGTGGTGGGGGAACAGCTGTGCTCTTAGAGCTGAAGTCTTAACCTAAACTGCTTGGCATGGGGTAAGAGGGAATGTAAGGTTTCTGATTCAGAATGGAGGGAAGAAAATGGAGGAGAAAATGTCCAACCTACTAAAAGGGCAGAATGTACCTATAAGCAATGCAGCATATGTGTAAGAACATAAATGGTGTTAGTCTAGCTCTGTGTCTCCTCAGAGGTCATGGTAGCCTGCTTAAAGCTATCCCACTGCTTGGAGGAGGTAACTACTGAGACCAAGTGTCCCCACATCCTCCCCTTGCTGCTCCAGGTATGTGACAAATTTTCTGGTATATTTACCTTCAGCTGCTTCCCTCAGGGACAGAATTTGACCACAGGAGTTGTTCCATTGCCCAGGAAGACTCCAGTCCACCACAGAGGGCTTTAGATTGGATCTGTGAATCTGAAAAGTGTTCAATTCGCTAGACATTTTGTTGTGAGGGGGAGAGTTTTGCACTTTCTGCCCTATATTTTTCTGTTTTGTCTCATGTCCCTCTCCTCTCCTCTCCTCTCCTCTCCTCTCCTCTCCTCTCCTCTCCTCTCCTCTCCTCTCCTCTCCTCTCCTCTCCTCTCCTCTCCTCTCCTCTCCTCTCCTCTCCTCTCCTCTCCTCTCCTCTCCTCTCCTCTCCTCTCCTCTCCTCTCCTCTCCTCTCCTCTCCTCTCCTCTCCTCTCCTCTCCTCTCCTCTCCTCTCCTCTCCTCTCCTCTCCTCTCCTCTCCTTTTTTCTCTCTCCTTTTTTGTTTCTTTTGGTTTGTTGGTTTGGTTTTCTCTTCTTGGATTCAGCTACTGTTACATTTTTGAGGGGAATTATATTCTTTCCCACTGATTTTCAGGCTAACAATGGCTGTCTGTTAAATGAAGGGAGTGCAACAGATGAACGTTTAAACTTAATTAAATTTAAGGGTGTTTGATACTTCCAGAGGAATGTCTTCTGGTCTTTTTCACTTAAAAGATAACAAATGGAAAACATCCCAAGTAATATGTAAGTGTTATCAACTCAAACCTGAAAGTCCAGGAAATACGCTTCTTGGTTCCAGTTCTCTTATCGTTACTCTGAAGTTTTTTTTACTTCTTCAGGTTCCTAACAATGATATTTTTCCCAACCTTCCATACCTATATCATATAGTCTGCCCTATCAAAATTTACTCAAACTCTTGCTTGTAATTCTCTCTTTTCACCATTAGAATATCATAATACTCTACAGGTTTACTCAATTCTTGCATACATTAATTCCAAATGATTCCCCAAAGTATTTTCTTTTGTTTGGCAGTACTTTTGACAATTGCAGTTTGGTGCTTGATGTTTCTGCATTTTTTTTTCTAGCTCAAAGTAACTGAAGCATTAGAATGAGTTCATTGTACCTGGATTTGACACCCTATGGCAGTATTTTGGCACAAAAGGCTGCCCTTTTTACCATAGTCAGTCCTTTGGGAAGCAGCTCTGCATCATGAAGGAGCAGGGCAGAACACTGCTGTCTTGGCAGGGCTTGCAATGGGACAGTCTATCCTGCCAAGTAGAGCTCCTCAGCAGCCCCTCTTAGAAATAGATGAAGGAGTTCTCTGGTGACTTCTTCCAGAAGATGTAGTGAATCTGCCAGATTTCCTTCCTTCCTTTCTTCCTTCCTTCCTTCCTTCCTTCCTTCCTTCCTTCCTTCCTTCCTTCCTTCCTTCCTTCCTTCCTTCCTTCCTTCATTCCTTCCTTCTTCCCTCCCTCCCTCCCTCCCTCCGTCCCTCTCTCCCTTCCACCTTTTTTCCCTCCTCTTTCTTTTCTAACTGCCCTCTGATAGACATCTTATTTTCTCTTCCAAAGGCACCCGGTGCCTTTTCCTGCACTGTGTTTCTTTCTGTCTTGATGTGTATGACATAAAGCTGGGGTGACCTGGTGGAGAATCTGACCAACACCTGTTTTCTCGTTCACTCTGACTTGGTCTAACTACAGTTTCTTCCACACATCTGACTTTACCTAGTTTTCCATGTTAAAACAGTGCCCTCAGGCACACATGCATGTGCAATCCATTTCTTTAGAAGCAGCAAGTGAGAATTATTCTACAAACTGTTCAAAAGTTTTAGATGTTTTCAACAGATTCATGTTTAAACTATACATACAGGTGTCAGTGAAAGTTGTAATACAGACCATATGTTTACTATTTACACACTAAAGTACTTAATTGCCTTTTTGCCCAAAGAGTTTAATTCCCAACAGGCACACGCTCTGATAATTGAGATACTTCATTGCAAAGGGAGAAGGCATTTCCTCTCAATAAAGTAAATATTTCAGCAAGTTAGCATAAGCAAAAATCAGAAATACTATGGTAAATTAGTGCACTTTAGAAAATCAATATAAAAATTATATATATATATATTAAAAATATCATCAGCTACTGCTTGCTTGCTTTAGCTTATTTTATTTATAGGCCTACATACAGATTCACACAGAAACTTTTTGAAAGTATAAACTTACCTTTAAAATTGAGAAAAAAAGCATGAATCAAGTATCTCCATATGTTAGCCTGATTTTACAATTACAAAGAATATTCTGGAATGTCTCTTTGTTTCAGAAACTCCTTTGCTTTCTAACATCCTGATACTAGTATGTGTATTTCTTATACATGAATCTCTTTTCTGTAGCATGTGAAGGTTTGTGTGAAAATGCCAACACACATACACTCACCACATAACATCTGGAAAAGGGGAGATTCAACACATCAGGGCTTTTAGGTGCACACCTAAATTTAAGCAGCTTATAAATCAAACTTGATGAGACTGTTTAATATACTTAAGTTTTAGGCATATGCTTACATTTCAGGCACATATTAACATTTTGTGCTAAATTGGGGCTATAGCTTCTTGTGTTACATTTCCAGAATGTCTAAACATTAGAAATGTCTAAATACATTCAATTGTACACTATTAATAAATAGGTAAATTGTTTCCAGGTTGTCCTGGTTTTGTTAAAAAACAAGTTTCTCTTTTAGTGAATTTGCCTGTCAGCTAAAGCCTTCATATTGACTGCATTTTCCTGGAGGACCAGATACATGTTTTGGTAAACATAACAATGGATTGCAAAGATATTAATAAGCATGGATGGACATCTTGCGAGAGAGGCAATGAGAAACTGGTGGCCAAGAAACTGACCAACTGTGTATAACTTTCTGTTCACGTGAATACTTCATATAAAAGTGGGAGATCACTAGGATCTCGTCCCTTTTCCCTTCTGGTTGTGGCCGACATTAGGAGAGGACCTTGCTAGTCGTCCCTGCAAACTGAGGCCTAGTGACAGACTGAATCCAGTTCCGGTTGGCCGCAGAGTCTAGTCCAGGACTTTGGGTGCTGGCTCTGCAGTTGCTGGGACTTTCAAGATTGGTTTTGTATATTTTGTATTATTTTCTCTATTCTTATTAGTAGCATTAGTAAAACATTTTTAATTTTTCCAACTCTCTTCTCTCTGTCCTTCTTTTCCTCCTGATCTCCTGTCCTTAGTGGGAAGGGGGGAGAGGGAGGGGCAAAAGGGGAAAGTGGGGGGGAGAGGAGGTTAACAATACATCTGCCAGGGTTTTATTGTCACCCTGCAATCTAAACCCTCGACACAGGTTTATCCAGGTTTATGATTGAGAAAAGCCCCACCTTGAAGACAGCACACTGACTGTAATACTATGTATGAAAAAATAAATTATTTCTTACAATTTTTGAAATATTTAACTCATGATTTCTTAAATTTACATTTATTATTCATAAACTTGTTGTTTACCTTTGATGTTGCTTCATAGTATATATTTAAAAATATTATCAAAGATAGACATAAATATATAACAAATGATAGCGGAAGACAGACATACAGGAAGACATCACAGAAAGCAAGCTTGCAACCAGGCTTTCTACAATGCTGACAACACTTTCACTGACACTGTGCAGCCAGCCAACAACCAATCATTTTATGATAAATGGGTAAAGCATTTTTTGGAGGGGGGAGGGGGACAGGCCTATGACACTGAATTTTAAGATGTAATTAAGACCTTTCAAAAGTTTGAAGAAGAAAATTAAAAGTCCCATTTTCTTTCCCCTTTTTGATTCACCAAAAGAATTGTAAAACAAAGATCCAGCTGCAGCCCAGCGAGTTATGACACTGCTTTGCACTGCTCAGTATGAAGCCGTTTATGGGCTTTTCCAGAGTACTGCTTTTCTTCAAGGAGAAGAAGTCCAAGGGACCGCGTTTAGGTGATGTGTGGGCAGAGTATGTTTGTATTTGCAAACACATTTATAAATACTAACAACCTACCAGGACTAGGTGGTATTCACCAAGACTCAGAGGACCACTTGGTACTTCCTTTTTTCTTATTCTCATTCTGTTTCCACAACTGACAAACTACGGGATGGATAGATGCAATAGAACTGCTGTTATGTACTTAAAATGAGGCAATCTTTTCTTTTGTATGATGAGTTTTAGCAAGGCAATATTTGGAGTTGCTGGGAGAATATTAAATGGTCCAACGAGCCAGTCAGAACATGGTTGTATTTTTTTATCAAATCCTTAACATAATCAGCAAAAGAAAATGAGACATTTAAGGGCTTAAATGGGAAGAAATATGTCACCTAGATCTACCTAATAACATACATAGAAGCACACCAGGAGAATCATAGCATCACAGAATCACAGAATCATAGAATCATTTTGGTTGGAAGAGACCCTCAAGATCATTGAGTCCAATCATATCTTTATTCTAGCACTAAACCATGTCCTTAAGAACCTCATCTAAACACCCTTTAAACACCTCCAGGGATGGTGACTACACCATTTCCATGGGCAGCCTGTTCCAATGCCCGACAACCGTTCCCATGAAGAACTTCTTCCTCACATCCAACCTAACCCTTCCCTGGTGCAAATTGAAACTATTTCCGCTTGTCCTATCACTTGCTACTTGTGAGAAGAGACCAACACCCTCCATGCTACAACCTGTTTTCAGGTGGTTGTAGACTGTGATAAGGTCTCCCTTCAGCCTCCTTTTCTCCAGGCTGAACAGCCCCAGTTCCCTCAGCTGCTCCTCATCAGACTTGTGCTCCAGGCCCCTCACCAGTTTTGTCACCCTCCTCTGCACTCTCTCTAGTACTTCAATGTACTTCTTATGATAAGGAGCCCAAAACTGAACACAGGATTCAAGGTGGGGCCTCACCAGTGCTGAGTACAGTGGCACAATCACTTCTCTAGTCCTGCTGGTCACACTATTCCTGATAGAAGCCAGGATGCTCTTGGACTTCTTGGCCACCTGGGCACACTGCTGGTTCACATTGAGCTGGCTGTCAATCAATAGCCCCAGGTCCTTTTGTGCCAGGAAGCTTTCCAAACACTCTTCCTGGAGCCTGTAATGCTGCTTGGGGCTAAGGGGAAGGAGAAGGGTTTAAGGAAAAAAGATAGAGTTAACTAATACTGGACTCTTACTGGACACTTTCAGACTCCGTTATGTCTAAGAGTCTATGTTATGGTCTAAATTTTAGCACCCAGCCCCAGGCTTTCTCTGCAGCAGAAGTCTAACCCTTCCCTCCACTACAGCCTTGCCTCTTCCAATGAGTTATCTCATTGATCTTTCCAGGGCTCCCATAGGTGTCAAATGCCTGGGTTTATTGTTGACCAAGGCAGTCTTTGTGCCATGCTAGGCCCCATGGAGCCATCAGTGGTGTCAATATCTGCCCAGGCTCTCCATAGGCAGGGCAGAGTGCTAAGAGCAAACAAGCAAGGCAGCAACCTTGCTGTGCAGAAACAGCAGAGTGCACAGGAGGTGGCATCTCTGTAATGTAATTTTGTCCAAAAACTGTCCCACTTGCAAGTGACAGAGATGAAGTGACTTCTGTGCCAAGCACAGCAGCATCACTGTGTACCATGTGGAAGAGGCAAATTGGGGGTTTGGTACTAGTCACAAGCTAAATATGCTACCTGGCATGTCTTCCAAACAAGACCCAAGAAGGGGGTTCTATGCTATTTTTTATTTTCTTATCAAAGTATAATCCCCTAGTAATACGTGTTGCAAGGACCCATGATGCTCTTGTAATGAAGCCCCCTGTTTTGGTGGTCCTGTTAGTGAAAGGGTTGAAATGTGTGCATGGCTCTGGATCCAAAACCTCATTAATACACTGTATAGGTAAAGAAAATAATTTTCAAGTATGGAAAGCAGCTGCTGAAGGAGGGTATCTGCTGTTAGTAATAAAAAACAGATTAGGAAGGCATTATTTACACTTGGTAAATCAGAAATGGCATCAAAGAGAGCTAGTATTACAAACTATTAATGAAAGACATAATAATGAAACAAATCACATAATAGATCACAACAAAGTGATTCAGTGTAATGAATACTGATACTAAGTAAGTGAACTGTGTGCTCTGGGGATACAATTTCAAATCCATTCCAGTGTGCGTGGTAGCAGTGTGAGCAAAAAGAGCACTTTTAGAAGAAATTGACTGTTCCATTGCTCAATCTCATCACATCCACACCTTACATTGGCTCTCTCTTTGATGACGTATAAGGTATATAAAAATTAAATTACCTTCCGAGACCCATTGTTGTGTTTATTATTTTTGTGTATGTCCAAGTAACAACTGAAATCACACCATCCATACAGATATCAGTCAACATTACTCATTTCACAGAATAATATGGGTAAATAAACATTAAACATATTAAAAAGACAGCCAGACGATGTTTCATCAGCACAGATTATAAGCTCATTTAATTCTTATAATTATAGAAAACACATTGCTGCTACACAACAGGATAGTGCCTTGAGGGTGAAACAGGTCTAAAATTCAGATCTTCACAGAGATTCTAAGTTCTAAAACTAAAGGTGAAGCTTTTGATTAAACAGAGGGATGGCCTATGTAGCTTATATACAATATTTGTATTCTGATCACACTCAGGAAACTTCAGGTGGTGTACAAGTCATGATTTCATTTCAGATTCCTCTGTATCCTAAACCCTTCCTGAGTCAATTCTGGCAATGTCAAAGCCTACCAAACCAAACATTAATTTGTGCATTTCTATTTATTGTGCATTTTCAAAAATAATTTGGCTTTTTTTTTTTTTTTTTTTTTTTTTTTTTAAGTAGAGGCATTCATACATATAGCACTGGAAAGCCATTTAGATGTCTAAGAATGGGCACTGCAAAAGTCATCAAGCCGAGCAGGAGATACCTAAGGCTGCCAGGAAGCTGTTGCAGTGTTACTGATAACAGCTTCTCTTAGGAGACCCTTTAGATTTAAAGGTTCTCAGCTGAGGTTCTGGCTCAGTGACAAGTTTTTACAATCAAATGTCAGTGGGAGGCTTACTGACACAGGGTGAGCTCCTGAATGACAGATTATTTATTACACTCTATTATGGGCTTCTAGAAAAATGAAACAATATATGGTAAGTCTGAAGAGCTCTGAGGTTTGTTTGGAAAATTATTTTGAGAAAACCTGAGCTTTAGGAATGTTGAAATTGAAACAGATTTATCAGATTAATAAATATTGATAGATTTGACATGAGACCTAATTTTAACTTACCCCAAAATTATTACTGCAACAGAACAGTTTTGTTATGTCGTTAAATACATCTACCATTATGAATGCTCAGATCAAGTCCACAGAAGCATGTTACAGATTTAAATTTCTCTTTCTAAATTTCAGTCATGCAAAGTTTTCAAGCATCTCTAATATGACTGGAATGTAGTATTCACATTACACATGTTTAATTTACTGTCATGTTTTTGATGCATTGTTTTGACATTCCTTCACAGTAATTACAATACCTTCAGTGTTATAAAATACAAGTAAATCAAATCAGCATGATTTTGGAGAAGTAACACACAGAAAGAATCAGAAATCAAGCAGCTATGCATAAAGTTGCACTACGGTGCGGCCGTCACTTTCATCGTCAGCAAGCCACCTTAAGGAAAGAATGTAAAAATCTGTCATAGACACAGCACCTATAAAACTTAAAAAATAGAGAAATGAGAGAACCTGCTTCTGCACCTTTAGATTTCTAGGAGAATTTTTTATATTGGTTTCTACAGAAGCAGTAACCGACCTGAAGGAAATACTGGTTTATTTATTATTAATTTTAGTATCCATATATGCATAATTTAAAAGTTTAATTAGCTTTATGAATATATTTATGAAATATACATTCACTTTATTTGTTGGTCATATAGGTGGCAAGTAGACTGTTTCATTGAGCAGCATAAAAGCAGGATAATTTAGAGTAAGGAAACCTGTTCTGTGATAGCAAGTTATTCTTAATGTATTCCATTCCCGGGACTGTTTATTTCTCATATCTCCTTGTTGGTTCACAAAACATTGAGTTGCATGGTGGGCCCAAGCCCTGCTCTGTAAGACCCAGTGGAAGTTTTACTATTGACTATGTGGGAAATAGGGCTGAGTCCAAAGCTTGGGTAGGTTGATGTTAACTGGAACCATGAAGGCAATGATATTAATTTCCAAAGAGCATTAAAAAGCTTCTAACACTTTTGCAAGGCGTATGACAGACTGATGTGATGTCTACTAAGGAGTGAGCGTGGGAAGGATTCCCAGCCAGTACAGCATTAATGTATCTCACATCTGAAGTTGCTCCATTGAACAGCTGCAAGAGATGGCTGAAGCTAAACAGTTCCAGGCTGAAACACAACTAATCTTGGCAGATAAAATTGCTCATGGAAGTTCCAGAGCAAACAAAAAGTGTGACATGTAACCTATCAAATAGGCTAGTAAGGGATGCCTAACCCCTTTCAGGTTTCTCAGTGATGCGTACCTTTTAGAGACAGCATTTGGATCAGAGGAGTCTTTGTGAGGGAATGAACCCATTCCCTATTTACACAGTTGTCTATGAGATGAGAAGCTCCCTGTCTGAGCTGGAACAGGGACATGAATTTACAGCTTCCTGTGTCTGAAGGGTGCTCCAATGCCTCTGGGTCACTGAATACTCCGGGGTGGGCCTCCTAATCTCTCCTACTGAAATTCTTCCGTTTGGAGTAAGTAGGTATACACTGAGGTAAGAACATGACTCTAACCCACCAAGGGCCCAGTTAAATGTCCTAGTCAGCCACCTGTAGAATCAATTTGTGTCAGTCATTCCCCAATATCAATGATGTGATTCAAGTTCTTGCTCCAATTGGGTCTCTTACAAGCCTTTGTGGCTTTACTGTAAAACTTTAAATAAAACTGGAAAAAAAAAAATGTCGGGGAAAAATGTTTGTTGAAAGCTATCTTGTTCGAGAACCTTGCTCTGGCTGCTGTGGTCTAAGAATTCTTACCAGGAAAAGAGGTGGAGCGACACCAACTGAAAATCATATCATGGATTTTTTTAGGAACATGAGTGATATTGTGGTCTAAGGACTTTTCCTCATGTCCACTAACCTAAATTTAGGTATCTAGAAGATTAGATAGTACCCAAGAACGTGGTTGGAAGAAGTTCAGTGAAGGGAAGCTTAATGTCGTTGGAAGAAGTTTAGTGTTGTTGCAACTGGTAATAGCCTCATATTCTCATGACTTAGACTGTAGAGTCCAACTGATTATCCAAGAACTAAAAAATGTTGCTTTTTTGGGTGCAGGTTGGGATTTGGCTTCTATGAATTGCCAAGTTTACAAAAACATTTAGAGGAGGGATAAAATTAAATATTCTTGGCTAACATTTTTCTCGGAGCAGGTAACATCCATCTTTCTAGATATAGGGAACTTGCAAGTTTTCACACTTTTCTGTTCTCCAGATGCATTAAAAATCTATTTTACACTCAGGAAGATAGGAATTCTGTTTGCTTCTGCTGCTTATTATGAAATTCATTAAACTGTAAACTGTAGTGAACAGTCACTCCAAATATACCTTTCAATTTAATTTCCAACTTCTGAAAGTGTATTGTTTCAATTTGATGCAGACTGAAGTGGATCTTTTAGTACATTAGAAGCCCTTTACCCCAGCACCCCTTTATCCAAATAAATATCTACTTTTGGATCATTATCCTCTTACATTATAAAAAGGTTTTTTTTTATTTTTACCCTATTTGCTGAACATATCTCAAACCCATACTAAATAGGCACTGAAACAGAACGATTTTAATGTTGCTTTTGCTTCATAAAATAAATACATTACTTTTTCTCCAGTTTTGTATCTGTACTGCCTTATCCGATCATCTTCCCACCATCCCATATTTCTGATTCCCTTCCATACCTGTTTGCATACCCATGATATGCTTGTCAGAGCTACATATGCACTAATACTTGTGTAATGGTTCACCAGACAGATTATTCCTCTTGCAAATGGCATACTAATATTTTCTCTTGGCAAAGGCACTAAATAATGTCTTTCCCTCCTACAGTCATCCAGTTTTAATAACTTGGAAAAGTATGATATTTTCTTCTAAATATTCATCTGACAAATTAGTTTGAAATTGGCTAAAAGGTTCAAAAGTTACCGGGATGGACTGATAGGAACACTGTATGGTTAAAAAATTCTTACTGTTTTAGGAAATGAGAAGAGAAACAACTGAGAGACTAAAAAGACTGCTACTAATTCTTGTTAAAAGGAAAACAGGACCTACAGAGTAATAATGAACTGATCTACTGACCTGTTGCAGCTGAAGCAATAAACTGAATTACTAGATGTATCTGTGATTTCTACTTTTTCCAGAAACCAACCACTTGCTGTAGAAGGAAAAAAAAAAAAAAAGACCAAATTTACTATATCCAATCCACAAATAAAGCATAAGAAAAGTTTCTGATTTCATTTTCAAACCCTGTGTGGTTCAGTATCAAATCTATTCAATATCGATAATAAAACTGAAATGTAGATGATTCAAATTACTACCAACTTCTCAGTTTTACAGAGAAGATCTTTGATGTATTTGACAGAAAACATAAACAAAGATTTTTATTACAACTTAACTAATTTTTCAATATTGAACAGAACAGGTAGTAAGACAAATAAAACAGAGTGCATAGTAATATTGAACACATTCTTGAAATCCCATTTTGCCCTTTTCAGTACTCTGAAATGCACTCAAAGTACACCCCTGTTGGGCTTTGATGTTCAGTGTCCACCAAAACAATAAAAATAGATAGAGTTTGTCAGTAGATGTAATGTCTTCAGTGATAACTCAACAGAAAACCAGTAATTATACTACTCTTTTATAATTAATATATTTATACTTATATAAACCAAGTGTTGTATCTGAATGCTTCTCATGTCCATATTTCTCCAGCATTAGTGATTCAGAATAGCATCTTCATTTAGGCCAACACTCATATCTGCTTTAGCTTTAAAAATGTATTTAAGATTCTGCTATAATCTCCTATTTTGCTGTGTGAAAAAATACCTCTATTCTTGTGCTATTGAATTTTATTTCATAAATATTAAAATATGAAGATTTTAAAAATAAAACTTTATTATAGATATAGAATGTTTGTGCTGATATCTTTAGCCATGTTTGCTAATGCAAATACTTAATGAGAACATTTGAAAACTAATTAGGATCATACTGCTAATAGCTTAAAACCTTTTGGTATTTTTTGCACATCCTAGAGATAAAATACTATATTCTAACACATTCTTTAGGTTTTCAAATATTTGGACAAAGTACTAAGTAGGCTAAAACCCATAAAAATATATTTGTTTGTAAGTAGGTTAAAAATGCAACAGAAAAATATTTGCAAATTGTACCAATTTAGATAAAACTTAAAGGCATAGCAATGTTTCTCACTTTTCATGGTTATTCGCAAAAAATTATTGAATAGTACTAAGCCATAAAAGTGTCTACATTTTTCATCTTCTATTCACAAGTCATTTATTGATATTGTGAAGTACTTTTGGAGCTTCTTTAATACAATCTTGCGAACAGTTTAATATATCATACATTCTACTTGGAATATATGACCTTTCATGAAATCTCTGTAATTCAGAGTCAAGATTATCAGCAATAAAATTTTACAGTCTCTCAAATTTACACGACACTTTACAAATGAATATAAAGGTATGTTTGCTATGTTGAAAAGTTTAAGATCTAATGCTTTATTGACAAAACTCCAGCAGACCTCAGTGAAATCTCCAGGTGTGGAGAAATCTAGAGGCAGCTAGAAAAGATTAGCAAACAGATGAAACATTTCAAAGAGTGTTACATTTGAGGGTGCTTGTGAGGATAACAGCTGGTGTGCCAAAAAATGCTTGGAGATAATTCCAGAGAAAAATTTAAAGGAAGGTAGTCATGGATGTAAGATGGATCAATGCATACCAGCTGTGCTAGGAAGGCAGTATTAACAGCTATGTGATGTTGATCAGGACACAGAGGGGAAAGATACTCATGTTGTTGATAGTCTGGGATCCAGGAATTAAAAGTTCAACCTATTTATCCCCTGTGGACTTCTGTGCAACTCTGAGTTCCCTTCTCAGATTGGTTTTAAGTTGAATTGTGTGCATGTAAAGCAGCTAACATGAATAACATGGAAGTCAGAAGGAGGATTTTATTTACTACAGGTATTTCAAGAGGTTTGATGGTTTTCTTTTTGAGTTTTCAATGCCATAGCATGTATAACGTGAGTGGGTAGTTAGAAAAAAATCCTGTTCAACTTTTGCCTAAAGAAGAACTGCTATTTGCAGCATTTTGCTTGCTTCATCCTAGATACAATAAACCTTTTCCACTTCATAGTGTCTCATGCACTCAGATCAATCAGGTTTTATTAAACCTAAATCTATTTCTTTTAGATAGTTTAAGCAAAATACACCCGACTAGAGTATCTCAATACAATCAGACCTTTTTGACTCAAACTGTACATTGCATGCGAATTCCGTTTATATTTATTTGTATATCTCTAGATTTTTTTAGCACCTCTAGGTGTAAGCTCAAAGTATTATACACTTTAGTCTCACATATATATTTTTTTGGGAAAATTCATGTTTTAGAGCTTATATGTAATACAGTGTACATAGAAACAGTTTCCATCATCATGTGTGCGTATGTACTGTAGCCACATCCTAAATAAACATCAGTACACACTAGTGTTCCCCTCATAGTGTAGCTTTCACAAGAAGGAAAGCTTTACGTGTCCCAGAGGGGGCTACAGCATGTTTTGATCAGAGTCTTTAACTTGCCCAAACATTTCTTAGATAATGTTTAAAGCATGGAAAGTTTAGCCTGCTGTTTGAAAACTCAGTCCTGTGTCATTTAAGACATCTAATGAGAGGTTTTGCTGTGCAATGTTTGAAGGATAAAACCTTCTGAGGTTTATGCTAACTACATCTCTGTTAGGAGAAAAAAGTTCAATGCAAAGTCAAGGGAAATGTGATAGGGACAAAGGGGGTGTAAGCAAGAGCAGTCTAATTGACCTCGTTTGTACACAGATTTGTGTTAGCTAGCTGTAGCAGTAGCATGACCTCAAAAACCTTTCCAAATGTCAGGCAGATCTTTAAGGAGATTTTTACAAGGCTATGGAACACATGCAGTATACTCACCAAATCCTTTCCCATCATGACCAATTTCAATTGAATATAGGCTTCCTATTTTTTTTGTCTTAATCTTGAATGTATCAACCTTTAATATTAAAATACAGGTATTAAAAATAACATGCCAATGTCTGGAAACTTTTACATTTGTTTAGATAAGTTCTGATACTAATTCAAATGTAGTAATACCAGTTCAAAACAGGTGGCTGACATGTGCTGTGGTTTATTTTCCTACTGAAGATTTGTGATATAGATCCTCTCCTGCTAAGTATCAGTTTAAGCACAAAGATTTAACTTTTCAACTTATAGTGACACAATCCATACCACTTTCCTGACTTTCATCTACCAGAAAAATACTTTTGGTCTCTTATAAATTCTCAACTGATATAGACTTTAAAATTTTTCAGTACATGATACATAAATACACATTCAAGAACATAGAAGATAAAGGCTTTTACTATATGTACCATTCTGTCTCTCACATATTATATATTTTAATTTAAAGTATTACCTTCTTTCATATTACAGATTTTTGTTTTCATAAAACGTTTGACATCACTGGCTACCCATTGACTTATCTGGTTTGCTAACTGGATTTTTATGTATCTGCTCATCTTTTTCAAAGGACAATGACACCACCTGTGCAGTACAAAGCAAAAGGTAGTACTGCTCAAGATGCTTTCTGACTTCCTCCTTGTGCCTATAGGTAACTAGATTCATTAACCTCCTCAGTATGGAAGACAATACATGTGTAAAAATCTTTCAGAGGATATTAACAGACATCCTGGTTGAAGAAACTTGGACCAACTGAAAGTGAAAAGATGTTTAGTACTGCTGGAGATAAAGAGATACATCTCATAAGAAATGTATTTTAACTGGAGTTTTAATTATTCAGTCATTACCTTTCATGAAATCCACAGGACAAAGATATGGAAAATACATTTATTTCTTACTACCTAAGGGTAATCATCATTATGCTCCATTGCACAGGTGGTGAGCAAATGGAGCAATTCCTTTGGCAGAGTATTGTGTTTATTGAAGAAGGAGAACATTCTGCTGAGATACTAGGACATCATGCAGAGAATCAGCATTCTTATGCAAATATCTGTATCTGAACTGGTGGTCTCTGAAGAGTCTAAAGTGTGATGGATATCAGAATCAGGTTGATGTGCATAGTTCCATTTTATGTGGTTATAGGTTTATACGTTCAGTGAGGCTCACAGCATCAGTTTCCATGGCAAAGTAAGATGATGGGATGTAAGAGACTGGTGTATTCTCAAGCACAATATTCAAAGTTTATACAACCGCAAGGGATATTGCACATATATGCACATGCATGGGCATTGCTTATTGTGCATTTCAGATCAAGGAAATGCATACCTGGGTAGATAAGTGGATGCAACATGGTGATGTGTTTGGGACTAAAAGAAAGAAGAGCAACAGGGTCAACTAGGTACAATAAAAGTAAAATGTCCCTTGGTCACTCTGGTGAAAAGGTGAGACACAGAGGTAGCTGAGACTATATCTCATCTAGTGATGTGGAAAACCAGATAAATGCCTTAAGTTCCATAATGAAGATCTCGTATAGATTTAGAGTTTGCTTTCCCAGTCTAGCAATGGACGCATCCTATAAAATCTGTGTACTCACCTTTCCTCTTTCAAAGGGGTCTTGATGCTCCAGTGACTGAGAAAGTTGAAATACCTCAGATTTGTCCTCATTCCCAAATAAAATAATATGCACATTGGCATCAGTCCCTGCTCCCCTTTGGTCACCTGTGTATACTTTAATGGTATACTCTGTCAGATTGCTTGCTTTACTTCCTTTTTTATGTAAGTTGTTATCTATGTCATTCTTTTGTTTGTCCCCTCTAATAATAAAAGATACTGGGATTTCTCTCTGTATTTCTGGTTTATCTGCATCCACAGAAAATGCTCTGAAAAACAAAACCATGTATGTTTTTGTGGTAAGTAAATCAGAAAAAAATCCTATGAATTTATGTGGGACAGTTAAAGATGCACTTATTTCAAAAATATCATTTGACTGAACCACTCCGTGACAGTAATTTTAATTCAATGCCCGCTCAGTGTTTTTAGCTATTATACTATAAAATGAGTAAAAAAGTACTAGCTTTTCATAATATACTTACTCATTCACTTCAAATACATAGATAGGATACTCCTTTAGAGCTTCTTTCAAATGCAATTTTTTAATGTCTAGTTTGCAGTCTACAAAGAAGGAAATAAAGTATAATGAAAATGTGTTGCAGGTCAAGGAATTATGTAGAATTGGTTGTAAATATAATGGTGTAATTCTTACTATTTTAAAACATCACTTATTAATTAATTTATGAATACCAACAATTGACTTTAAAATCCTAGAATCATCATAGCATTCCTTATTTTGTTCCTATTTAAAATCTCAAATTAGAAATTTATGTGTAAGCGTTTCCTTTGTCTTAGTGAAGCGAAGGAGTGTTGTCCTCACTGTCCATGCACAGGCAAGCAGAAAAGGTTCAGCATGACTTAAGCAGACACATTTAAGGATGAAGAGTAAAAACACATCTGGTGCTTCCTCCTCAGTGACTGTTTGACAAGAGGGTTGGACCTGTGTTCCACATGTAGCACAAAGTGGATCTCATTAGGTGGCAGGTATGAAGGAAATTCAGCAACTTACTCTATACCTCTGCTGTTTGAGAAAGATTGCTCTCTGACTTAGAGTTCCTTCTGAATTTTCTGCCGGGGGCTTCAGCTTCATCTTGTCTATAAGACTGGCCTGAATCTCTTGCCACTAGTTAGTCATGAAGACTATTCATTTTCCCTTCTATTACTTGTCCCTTCAGCCCTGTTCTGCAAACTGCATCCCAATGTCTTCTATTACTGTCCAAGTCTCTTCAATTTTATCAATATGAGTCTGAGTTAATAGGCTTAGGCTCCTGGAGAGGAATCCAGGACATCATGTTGCACTCATGACCTGCTCAGACAGTGCATGGACTGAGTCAGAAGCTTCAGGAAAGGATCTCAAACCACCCGATCTTAAAAACCTGCTCAGATACTGGAAGAAACATAAATGCATTAGAGCAAAGTTCTGCCTTGGCTGACCAGTCCTGCAGGCTGCAACTGACTTTATACACCAAAGAGATTTTGTGTTTGGGGGTTTTTGTTTGAAAGTCTTGGTCCAAACTAGTCTCAGGCAAAACAAGTCTAGATAGAATACAGACACCCTTACTAATCTAAAGTGCTTTAACCCCTTTGGAAGAAATATGTTATACATCTGCCCAATCCTCTTTTGACAACACACAAAGAGACAATGAGCCCCGAAGTCCGTCCTTTATGAATCATGTTTTGAAACCTGACTGGAAAAACCTTGCCTGTCACACTCTCTGTGGAGCCCTTTGGCAACCTGCAATTGCCATATTCAATGGCTGTCAGTCAGACAGATGACCACAGTTAACTTGCACAATTGAAGCTGTGGGAAATGATAAGGAGCTATATGTCCTGGTCTCCAACAACAGCATGGTGGGACTTTCCCCTTCCCTTCCATTCTTCCCTTCCCTTCCATTCTTCCCTTCCCTTCCGTCCTTCCCTTCCCTTCCCTTCCCTTCCCTTCCCTTCCCTTCCCTTCCCTTCCCTTCCCTTCCCTTCCCTTCCCTTCCCTTCCCTTCCCTTCCCTTCCCTTCCCTTCCCTTCCCTTCCCTTCCCTTCCCTTCCCTTCCCTTCCCTTCCCTTCCCTTCCCTTCCCTTCCCTTCCCTTCCCTTCCCCTGCCCCGCCTCTGCAGCCCCGGGGCAGACCATGCTGTGGCACAGGGTGCGTTGACCAGCCAACATGTACATATACACATACTGCACAAATGTCTTTGACATTTTTATATGTTTTACCAATTTGGTTGAAATTGAGCGGTGAGTCTTAAAGGTTATTATAAGGAGCCAAGAGACTGGGGCGAGGGAAGATAAAATGCAAATGCAGAACTCTTATTTTCCTAGAAAACTCTCTGAAAATGGTCTACTGTAATACATAGTAAGTAACAATTTGCAATTATATAACAAATTTCATTAAAGGACTTAAAAAAACCTTTCCAATTAATTCTTTAAATATTCCTTAGTAGCATGAAGCAAAAAGAAGTTAAAGTTATGATGATTTTAATGGGATTTGGTGATAAAACTGCTGTTTGCCTAATAAGGGTAAAATCTCCCTCTGAATGTCACAGGGAGGAAACAGAACAGCTGGGGAAAACAGAGGAAATAACTGAATTGCAGAAGGACATTTAAACAATACCAGTTTCTTACATGAGTTATAATTATCCTCCTAGATCACTTATTAATAAATCATGTGCCAATAGCAGAATATAATTATTCATCATCTTAATTTTTTTCTTTTTTTTTTTTTTTTTTTTGGTTATGGCAAGGAATAGTTTATTTTCTTGATGCACTGTGAGACAGACTTTAGATCCAAGAATTTTAATGCATCAAACTGTAGGGTTTTGCTTTTTAAAATATTGTGTTTCAGCAAAACCAGCCAAAGAAATTAATCAGGATTTAACTGTGGCAGTGACTCCACTGCCTTTAATAAGATGCTAGCTGTGTGATTCATGTCACTGACTTTAGAGAGCAGCAAAAGTACTTTACCTGTTTTACTGCTGATCAAAAGAACAACTTTGTCCAGTTCTCCCAATTCAACAGCATCCACGACAACTAGAAATGACTAAAATAAAATTATTCAGTACTACAATCTTGAACTATATTAATTATATAGGAAGATTTGAAAATAATATATAAGTAGTACAAGACTGGATTAAGGGATAAATTTTAAAGTACTTTAAGACAGAATACCTCGTTGTCGTCTCCCTGCTGGACATTCTGCAATGACCAGAGAAGGGATCTGTCCCCTGTGTCACCATGAGTACCATAGATAGATGCAGTCATATGCAGTAAATTTCTCTCACTCAAAATATTTCTAGAAAATACTGTAAGATGATATGTAACCACTGCAATATCAAGCAGAAATAGATCCTGTTGAGACTGTGCCAGAACCTTGCAGTTATTTGATAACATAGCAATGTGCAGTCAGATGCAACTGAAATCTGAAACACTTGAAAATAAGAGTAACATTCACATTTTTTTCACCTTTTTCCTTAATTTTGTCCTGTAGCTATAAACATTGGTGATGCTGACAACTTTACACTAAATTAGGGAAAAAGTGTGCCTATGCTTTATGCTGTTTTTAACAGTAGGACATTGTTGAAAAATTACTGCAGTCAGTTGACTTTTTTTTTTAAATGACAAATGCCTAGCAGATGAAATCCTAGTAAGTCTCAGACTCATCAGTCCCTTTTGGGATCTTTACAAAGACTAACTAGGGAGAAAAATGCTTCAGACTTCATAATCAAAGAGATGGAGAGAGCAGCTGCTCGCATGTGAGTCAGAACACCTGAGTTGCCACTTCGAACTTCACTGAAATGGAGAACATCCAGTGACTATAGAGGGAGCCCAGGAAGAAAAGTCTCTCTCAGCTGAAGTTGTCACCTGTTAATCTGTGCTGTTTGTGATTTATGCAATGGTTATAGTTATTTAATTGAAGATGACAACCTTTTAAAGTAAATGCATAAACAGAGCATCTGTTTATATTCATTTATATTTTACTCATAGAAACAAATGATGTGACAGTTCTGAATATTTACCTCTTTTAATTTACTACCCATCACCTCCTTTTTATTCCTGTAAACAGTCTGATAGTCTGATAGAAGGGGACGAACCTTGACCTTGCAGAAAACTTCTGTAGAATGTGGCTCAGAGCCCAGACCAGTGAGACACCTATCCCATACAGGACTTTGTGTACAAACAGATTATCTGTGTTCTTTGAACATCAAGAAGATGAAGTCCAGGCAAAGTATCAAGCTTGAATCATCAGCTTTCAGATCTAAAGATCATATAAAATACTAAGTTCAGTACAAGAACCAGCTCTCTTCTATTGAGCTTGCTTCTTTTCCCAGCGTCAGCAAGAGGAGAGAACAGACCCTTGTTGCATGCCTGCTGCAGTTGCATGGAAAGAAAGCCATAGTGACAAAAATGTATTTAGTTTTACCTAGAAAGGTAAAACTTAGTAAAAGCCTAAGGACTTGAGGATACAGCTGAGTTTAAAATGGGAATCAAAAATTGATGCTGCCTGAGGAACAACAAATCATGGCATGGTAAGAAATAAGAGAAAAGATTAAATACAAGGACTGCATGGAATACAGTGGGTGGTGTTACAACCAAGATGAAGAATCAGGAGAGAAAACAATATATTTGGTCAGGGATGCAATGCAGTGAGTGGGTCACTACACAGAGCAAAGAAATCTGTGCAATGCTATTTTTAGATATACCTCTGATTTCCTAAGTGACCTCTTTTTATTTTAATTGACCTCTGTTTAACTGACCACAGTCTTCCAGATCTGAAATTTGAGAAGTGAGGCTGGACCAGTCCAAAATAAAAGTGAAAAGATTACATGTGAAGGTTTGTTTCCTGGATCACCATATCAGAGAGCAGCAGCAGTGTGACTGTCCCAGGAGGGCAGATGAGACAGGAGCTGAGCATGACCCCAGTACAGGCAGTGCCCTCACTGACCAGGAGACAGTTCTGCAGCACCTGCATGTGGCAGGCAGAGCTGCCAACAGTCTCAGATGCAGCAGACAATGAAAAAGATATCAGATCCATCCTGGTGATCTAGACAGGAGCAGCAGGAAAAAGGGTCAAAAACAGGACTGAAAATAAGGCTACAACATAGGTCCAAGGTTCATCCAGAAGAAAGGGTCAGAGAGAGGACTAGAGACAAATGTGTGTCTGATATAGCTCAGGCATGATCTTAAGTGGACATCCTGTGCCCATCATAGCTGGAGGTTCCAGGTGAGTCTTAGCCAAGGCAAGTAAGATCTGCTGACTTATCATGGCCCTGACACACTGTAGTCAACTGGAGACTGAGTTGAATGAACTTTTTATCAGATTTCACAGCGGATAGAACTGGCAGAGTACAAAGAAGGGCAATTGAAGGAGACTAATGTAAACAAGAAAAGAGGACTAAAATGTTTAAATTATGGTCTTTGTTCAGGTAGTGGGATCAGACCACCACAGGGCAAATGTGGGCAAGTAAACTTTTAGCTCTAGTGTACTGAATAGATTGGAGAGAGGAAAGATGAAGGGAAATCTCTGAAGTTACATGAAATAAGGATAACACATACATGAATGTTACAATTCCATTAATTTCATAAAATTCTAATGATTTCCTAATCTCAGTGTGAATTCTGGCTCTGTGTTAACTTTGTGGAAATAATCGGCTATTTGAAAGTCACATAATAATTTTTTGTTTCACCTTTTTGCAATTTCATTATTTTGCCTTAAAAGCTACAATAGTGCAAAATTAATCTTCTGTACAACCCTGTATGTGAGAAAGAGAGAACATTGTTTCATCCTTGGGGATTCCTGAGGTGTATGCATCTCAAAGGAAGGTACAGTGAAGTGAAACTACTTATGTATATACTCAGCTGGAGGCCTCTCCCCATTAATACACCCAAAGGCATGTGTGTGCACAGCCAGATCTCAAGGGTCTGCAATGTATTTTATCAACTGCGTTTTGATGGTTTCAAGTAGCCATTAGCATATGCTTCACAACAGTCTGAAGTACAGAATAAAAAAAAGAAAAGATAAGTAAGAGATGAAATACTAAGGCACTCTATGAATGACAGCGCTGCATCTGAAATTTAACAGCACATGACTTCTGGTTAAGGTGATTATGATCAGCTGCTTTCCATTCCAATTAACAAAATACCGATTTTGCTTTTAGCTGAGAAAAAAGGAAACCAAGGAGAAAATAAATTAGATCTAGAAAGCTGACAGAGAAACAGATCTGTTTTGCACAATAAATTTCAAGAAAGTGTATGCACAAAAGATCACTTTGAACTCTATGTGTGCCACCTGCTGTGGAGCTGCTTCAAGCTCTCTTGGACATAAAATGGAAAAGATTTGAGGGAATATGTTTTTTCACTGTCCTAGCTTTTTTCTTCACTCTGGTTACAAATCCCTCCTTGTCCAGAGCACGTGTGGAAAAAAATAAATGAAACAGAGATGAGCTATTTTGTTTGTTTGTTCTTTTACCTAAATAAATAGGTAATATAATACCTATTATATTGTGTGTGTGTGATTCTTTGTCTCTTGATCTCAAAGTATGCACAAAGAAGAAAACTATTAAAAAAGAAAAGCAAGGGGAAAAAAAAAAATTAAAAAAGAAACAAAGGGTGAGGAAGTGATTTTTTCAACCAAGAGGTCAGTGGCAGCGCCAAAGTCAGAACCAAGGTCATGAGGGCTCCAGTCTCACTGCTCATTTATCATCCATGCTGCATCTATGTATCACCATTTCTGTGTGCTTCTATGTGTACCCTAAATACTTCTGCATGTGACAGCAATCAGTCTTTGGCAAGGGGCACACTCATGTGCTTTATGTTAATCTGAAGGCCCTCTTTGTTTCAGCCTGGTTTCTAGAAGATGAAAGCCATTGAGCCCTGTTCTGTACCCATCCTGTGCAAGCCTTTAAGTGAAAAAACAGCTCTAAGCAATATAAAATCTAAAGCCTAAATACAAAATTTAAATTTTCACTTGCAGCCAAAGTGTGCAAAAAAGCCCTCCTGTTAATTCCACTGGGATTACTTGCATGTTTACATTTAGACACATGCAAACACCTCACTGAAACTGGGCCATAAATTCCAATCCAAAGCATATTGGGGTAGTTCGTTTAACACCTGCTTCAGCTCACTTTCAAAGAACTGACCTCTGCTTTCCTCAGGTAACTCATTTGTTTCCTACACAAAACTCAGGCACAAATCATTTTAATATTAAGTATCATTATTTGGTGTGTTTATTAAATTGATAACTGTTCTGTCATATGGTGGCATTCAATAGGCATCACATTAGAAGCATATGGATGATACAGTGGATTTTAGGTGAAAGGGTTTATTTTATTTTGCTTAACAAAGGTGACATGTAAGACAATTGTTGAGATAATTTTAACAGGAATAAATATTTGGAGTGCATAAAGGTAACAAAGCTGATGCTTATATGTAGTTTTAAGCTGTTATTTACTGAGAATCTTTGGAATTTGCAAACAAAATAAATCGCTTAAGAGAAAATGAGCTATAAAAATCATGTTGTTAATGTCAGTAATATGAGCATCTGAGGACTAAATGAAGGAGAGTAGAAATATTACTATATTGCAAGAAAGGGATGTTTCTTATAAGTTGTTCTTTGTAGCATATAATAATGTCTCTGTGCAATCAAATGAATATTGCATTTCTCACTTTATAGTACAGAAATTAACCTGAGTGGATAGTATTTTCCTTCATACAGTTTAAACTTTTATCCAGACTTTATGAATCGTTAAATAAAGACAATAAAATGTTCTGTTTTGATAAAGGTTTCAGTTGTAATATTAGGACATGTTAACCTCCTGGACCACTCTACTGCTTTAAAGTAGATTTATACCTACCAGAAAGTGCTTCTTTTAATGGCCACTCTACAGGGAATTCAATCCATCTGTCTCCATTAAGAGAAAGAGGAAGTGTTTTATTTATGGTGAAACTAAAGGTATCCAGGGTTGATGTGTTCTGCATTTTAAAGTGACGAAGAAACAATTGAGAGATGCTGTTTTCCGAACTCTGGAGACCAAGTCTCACTTTATAAAGTGTTCCCAAATCAGATGGTAAATGTATCTAGGAAGCAACAAAACAATGAGTTGGCATCCAAATGGAGATATGTAGTTAAATGCAAAGCTAATTTACAGGAACAGAGGAAGTTTTCTCTAAAGGGGTCAGCATGGACCAAGCCCCACTTGCCTCTCTCTTAGTGCTAAAAGCCCCATTGAGTTCAAAGGCAGCAGAACCAGATTGACTGTAAGCACTTATGGAAATTTTAGCTTTATACTCCAGGGGCATGCATTGTAATTATTCTATCAAATTCAGATTACATACTGCACTGATTTCTAAATGTGAATACTTAAAGCCATTTAATTGGATATGCTTTATTAACTATGACTATTTGTTGACAAATACATATATATATATATATATATATATATGCTTGATCATCACAAACTTGAGAAAGCCAAAAACTAAAAATGAAGTCTGACGTATGACTGAAAATTTCAGTACTGCTTTTCTTGAATATTTAAACAATAATATCTGCAATATTCATAGCACTACATGATTATTTCTCTTTAAAAGGAAACTCAAAGAAAATTTTAATGTAGACAAATCTATATATTATTTTACATCATATGTTATTTGGTTCTTAGCCTGATGTTCCAGTTTGTTTTCCATGGAAACCAGATTTGACTTGCCGTTTCTTCCATAAAAAATCATAACCAACTTGGATATATTTTCTGACAACTTCTCAAAGTCTGCTTTTGTTTCTTCTTGATGTTTTGTGAAATAAATTCTCCATCTCCCTTCTGAATGAATCAAATAAGGAAAATAAAAGGGAAAAAAAATATTAAAGGTGTTTCTGTTTTCATAGGTTAGCCAAGCACCTGAGATAAAATTCCATAGACATGTCTTAGTCTACATGGGGACCATTAATATGTAAGCACTTCCTCTGGGTGCCGATCAGCTCCCTAAAGTATATTGCCATTTCTTACTATTACAAAGGGGAAAATATTGTCAGTACTAGTAAGTATAAGGATGTATTATGATGAAAATATTCTCACATTATTAATGAATTAAAAAGTTGATGTAATGGAAGAAGCTATACCTGAATTCAGTTGCTCGTTTCCTAACAGCCATTCAGAAGTGCTCCTCGTCTCCTGAATTTCTAATTAAAGAATGATTGAAGACCAGATTAATACTTTTGTAAAACAGTGTCTAAATGATAATAAATACCTGTATTCATCTCTAGTGAGGTAATTCACTCAATATTATATAACTTAGATTAAAGATTTAACTAAGAAGTGTACAATGTGTGGTTTTCTACTTAAGCATCATCTCCTACATATCATGCTATTTAATGAATTTACTCTAGAGCTATCTCTTTACTATGAAATGGTTGTAACATGAAGATTCAAGTATTTTTCATTTTAAAGCATTTCTGTTTCATTTATACAATTTATGCTCTGGATGAATCAGAAGTAATTGGATGTTTTTAATGTACATTTTAAGTGCTGATGTTTCTCCCATTGATATCAGCTCCCATTGATATCAGCTCCCATCGATTTCGGCAGGACTTGATACAGACCAAAACTCTAGTAAACATTAGATGGACTCCTGAACCAAAGATGGAAAACCTTGTTTGAGATCACAAACAAGTCTGGATTTGCCAGTTATTGTACAATAAAACCCACAGAAACAATTTCATTTTCTACCAAATCAATACATTCTGGTAGAAACAGAAACTTTTTATTTTAATTTGAATAAAACCATGTTATATAGCCTTAAATACACTAAATATTGCTATATTTTATTCAGAAAATTCCCAACATACAATCTAAAACAAAGCTGAAATTATTTGCTTTTGTACAATAAAACCTTATTCCTTTTCTTTCCCGTTTTCAAATGAAAGAACTTAGACATGCTAAAGCAGAGGAAATCATAGAATCCTCGAATGATTTGGGTTGGAAGGAACCTTGACGATCATCTAGTTCCAACCTCCCTGCCATGGGCAGGGACACCTTCTTCTAGACCAGGTTGCTCAAACCCTCTTTTAGTTTAAAGCTGTTACCCCTTGCCCTATCACTCCAAACCCTATGAAAAGCCCCTCTCCACCTTTCTTCTGGGCCCCCTTTAGGTACTGAAATGCTGCTATAAGGTCTCCCAAAAGCCATCTCTTCTCCAGGCTGAATAACCCCAGCTTGCTCAGCCTGTCGAATGGGTTGCACTGGAATTCTACTCTGTCTCAATAGGCTATTGCTGGACAAGCATCATCATACCAATGCCACTATTGCAAGCAGAAATGCCCAAGGAGTTAGGAGGAAAAGAACTAGAATATGTTCTGTAATCTAAAGACTCACCTATGCTGTTTATTTACTTCCCTTAGGGGCAGGACAATAAGAAATACATCATTATTTAAAGTACAAACTAGACTTTGGTTGTCTGAGCTGGTTGGGCTGTGCTGTGGTTCCCTCTTGGCTGGAACATGAGATGTGGTTTGCATTTAAACCACAGCACAGGGAGGGAGGCTGGACATTCCCTTCTTGTCTTTAAAAGAGCACGGTCACAGGCACAGGTGTCAAAACTGCTCCTTTGTGCACTGATTACACACACAGTATCAGCCAAAATTATGTCCAGTTTCTGGCAAAAGCTATCCAAACAGTGTGGCATAAATAAAGTAAAACAGTCTTCTTGAATACAATTGAGCCATTTTAATGGCTTTTTCAGTTTACCCTAGTATTCACCACACTTTCACTCTGCCTGGCAAGTAGCCGGCAGAAGTATTTGAAGCTTAAAAAAAGTGTTTGTAAGTGGCAAACTAGAACTCAGGCTTGTAGAGGCAGCAATTTGCAGAGAATAGGCCAAATTTGTTGCCATTTATGCCACTGTAAATCTGAAGTAACAAAGCAGAAATAGTGGTTATTAAAAAGTACTAAAAAACAATAGTGTTCAGACACACTAATTCCCATTATAATGAAAATGTTCTACTGGAATATTTTAAAGCATAACTTGTTTATAGCAGCAAATCACACAGCTGCATCCTGCAGTTTGGAACAAATTTCTTCACAAATGACAGTTTAAAGATAAAATTGACCTGTGACATTCAGAGTTACTGAGGCAGTTCTTTTTCCATCACGTCTGTCTTTTATCCATGTTTGAGCCATAAATAATGTTTCTGTCCCTGAAGCTGCTGAGTCTTTTACAATAATCTTCTCCAGAAACCAGGCAGAGCCTTTCCCTTTTTCAACCACCATCCGTTGCAGAGTCCCAAGATCTACTGCTTCTACTTGAAAAACATCCACCTGAAAAATTCAGAATCAAAAAGACATATATAAACAGAAACCTCAAACTAAATTAACAGTGTATTTTGAAGTATGAAAGAGGAAAATTAGGATTTTTTTTTTGTTTCACCAATTAAATAAACACCAACAGAAGCAGAGGTGACAAGTTTAAAGATTCTAAACTACTGCATTAAGCAGTATTCCCTTTGTGGTTCTGCAATTTACCTCTAAAACACCTGTTCCCCATACAGATTGTTCAGTTGCTTATGCTCACTTCCTGAGAGATTTTTCCTTCCCAAATTTCACATTTAATGATTTACAGGGATACCATTTTAAACATCTCTTAACAAAATAGACCCTCAGACCTCCCTTTTGAGAGATAAAATGCAGGGAATGAGAAGGCCAGCAGTGAATATCACAGAAAGGTATTCTATTCTCTTAGGAAAGAATGACAAACTTGGCCTCAGATTTGAATTAATACTTGTAGGATTAGTTTTAATAAAAGTAACTGAATTTAAGGAAAAATTTTATATGTTTAAGTGATTTCTATTATTCTTTGTCAGTTAAAAACGTCCACAATAGTTTTAAAATGCTGAGAACACTGAAGTAATATCCCCAAAGAAAATGGTGACATGTCAGACATTAACCATTTTCAGAACATGTGATTTCAGCTTTTTTACACCCACTTCCTCAGCTGGAAAGCAGAGATTAATTTCTTGGCATAGAGACCCTCTACCTGTTTTCCTTTATAGATTTATGAATTATCATCTCATTTCTGTTAGAGCTGATAACTGGCAAAATCTAGTGTTATTTGTGACAGAAATTCCATCATGATTTACACATGTAAAGTTGTTTTTGAAGAGGCTGTATTGCAATAATGATCAAAACCACCTGAGTGCTGAGAAGTCTTCTCAACCTACTTTGCTCTGAAGTTGCTTAGCCAGAGCAAGACGGCAGCAATCGTTATTGAAAGGATTGCGCAGAGATGAAACAGAAGCAGTTCTCTTGCCACATCAGCCAAAGCCCTATGTCTGCCCTGGAAAGGTTTTCCAGGTGAAGAACTGATGAAAGATTTGTGTCACCAATTTGACCAGCCTGACCAGGTTGCAACTTGCACCATAAGTTAAAACATTGAGCTTGAAATTGTAGATAATCTATGACCACCCATTAAAAAAAAAAAAAAAAAAAAAGAATACCCGCAAACAGAAACATAGAAACATTTCAAAATTTTTCTTCAGCTCTGGACTTGATGGGTTACCTTTAACTTTTCCTTCTCATTTTTCATTAATATATGTACATGCAAATTTGTATATTTGTGAACTACACCTTTAGTTTCCTAAAAATAATCGCTAACCTGTAATTGAATTACTCTGTGGTTTCTTCTAGGCTGAAAGGTAGTGTTGTTCAAAAATTGCTGTAGTGCATCATCTAACCATCACACCTGCATTGTCACCCATGGGTTATCATGTGAAATGGGAAAATGAGAACAGCAAGGTGGCAACGATTTTAAGGAAAAAGTGTTAAAGAGGCACTTGAATAGCAATACTTCTTTATGATGAGTCAAGGTTATTAGATGCTTAGTGGATTTAGACCAGCAAAAGCATGAGATGGAAATGAGAGTTCTCAGAATAATGATGTCCTTTGGCAGCAGGACAAATATATTGCTAGGGCTGAAAATCTAGATGGAGTGTAGGACTGCAGGGAAACAGACTTCTCCTCACATTTACCATAGTTAAGTCAAAAAAGTAACGCTTAGTGTTACACTACAGTTACATTTTATTACTTTTTGGACCAATCTGATGGTTGAATAACATTAGTCTGAACTCTTAATTTACTTTACTTGTGATATGAGATTGATCACTGCTTTATTGTATCTTTAATTAGATTGGTAAAGTTACAGCATCATGCTTGCATAAAATAGAACGTCTTGTTACACTTATTAAATACACAGGGCTAGAAGATGAGTGAAAAACACAAATAAACTAAGAAACATACAGACTCCATCTCTGTTATTAAATAAATATTAAATAAATAAAGAAATAAATAAATATTAATGCAAGATTTATTTTCTTGGAAACATACGAGGAAGTTTTTGTCAGATTAGAAGACTTGTTAGAACAGATTTCTTTTTAAGAGAAAAGAGTTTTCCAGAGGATGACTAATTTGATGACATTATCATCAGCATCTCCAAAAATCTGTTGTCAGTGATCTACTTTTGGAAAAGAGTTAAGAATAAAGGAAAAATACAGACGATATTCTGCAGACTTCTAGGCTTATGCTGTCTCCAGGACAGTGGGGTTAACTTGCGCTAAGCTTGACAGTAAACTCTACAGAGCTAGAAAATCTTCACACAGTATCAGCAAAAGTATTTGTAAACAATTCTCCCTGGTTGTGGTGTTTCTGAAAGCACCTAATTTCTTAGGTGCAGCATGTACTGGGAGTTATTAATAACCTGGATAATCCAGCCACAGGTAACAGCAAGTTTTTATGTACAGGTAAAGCATGAAAAATCTTCCAAATTCTTTTTCCTCTGAAAATAAGTATGTTTTAGCTGAACAAACATTTGCGAAAACTTTGATGTTTCATTTGCATTAGACAAACTACTTCATCATTTGCTAACACGCAATTTTAATGAGCCCATTTTAGAACATGTAAAATCTCTGAAGTCCATGGAGAAATTTGCAGATAATTCAGCCATCTAATAAACTGCAAGTTGAAAAAACACTAACTAGACTAGGAATTGTGACAGTTGGGGTAAACTCACTTCACAGACAAGATCACATTTTCTCTTCATGTGTACATTTGAAAATCTATGTGGTGTAATGAGCTTTATTGTAGCCAAGGGACCAAAAAAGAATAAAGAGCAGCAACTATAATTGCGAGAACTAGATGAACAACTTGCTACAGACAATTTGTCAAATTTAATCCACTTTTCTCCTTGTAAGCAGATTATGAGAGATATGTCATTACAATGTTAAGAAATTGAATAATTATTAATAATTTAGCTGATATTTTTGTGGATTAATTTCAGACCACATAGGAAATATTGGAGTTGTTGACAGGTCCTGTGTATGAGACAATACTCTTATCTGATTTACATACTGGAAGCTTAATTCTTTTTTGCAAAAAGAGAAAGAGGGAGAAAACACACAGAAGATAGGTAAACCTATGGAATCAAAACTTCTTTTTCATTTTCCCTTAGGGAAAAAATGTTAATTGTTTTTTAGTTACTACTAGCAAATTAGGTTTGAATGGAGAAAGTAATGTTAAATATTATTAATAATACACATGGTTTAATTCAGCAGAGCTTATGTTGAATTTTCTCAGAATAGTCTTAAAACAATTTGTGCATGTGTACAGCCCACTAAATTTTCACAACAAACATTGTCTGGAGAAAGAAAGATTTTCTCCAAGGCTGAGTAGTTGAGACTGACAATGTGAGAGCCATATGTCCTCTGTGACCCAGAAGAGTTCCCCTAGCAAAACCAGAATTGACACTTTCAATATTTCTTGGATAAGAAAAATAAGCATTGAAAAATTCCTTAAAAACAATCATGCCAGTAACCCCCACCTTTTTTTTTTTTTTTTTAAATCCTAGGACACATGTTCTGAGGATTTCCTGTAAATCTATGATGCAGTAGTTTGATTTCATTCAGTACTCTTCACTGTCAGTGCTGGCAACATATCACTGTGTGTAGCAGTTGCAATAGCTCTTGTAACAGAAGAAGCATTTGAACAGTCACTATGCAATATTTACCTTTCTAAATGCCAATCATTTTATAGGCTCAGTATTGAGACTTAATGGCTGGTTAATGACGATATTCCCAGCAGAACTGAAAATGGCAAGTCAAGACACACCATATGCTTAACTTCATCAACCTGTATGCATAAGTGATTTCCCATTCTGCTAATGTTGCTATCATTTTAATAGGCTTTTATTGGAAAAGGAGTTAGAGTGCCTAGATAAAGGACCTTTTCTATTAAGCTTAGCAAACATATTGATTTGCTGCCTGATTATTTTGATCTCACTCGTTAATCTGGAGAAACTCCACTGAAGAAAAAAGTGTTTTAGCTCCCACTAGGAGGCAAAATAAAGGCCCCCGTAACACTGAAAAATGAAAACAGAAACTATGTCCTAATATTCCTGTAGCAGGAAACAAAGGGGAAAAACAACTTTTGCTGAGACATCATGCTTCAGATTGTGGTCCAGTGGGCTCTTCCAGTTGCTCTGACCTGAACACCTCCACCCTGTCCCAAATGCTTGTCGTATCACAACCTTCCCTTAGATGGAGATTTTCTCCTTTTCATCTGTGCCAACACAACTACACAATCATCTTCTCTCCAGCCAAATTTTATAAAGATTAACCAAGTGGAAAAGCCAAAATTATCAACAATATTAATTGCTTAAATTAAATAAACATTTGGACAGAGTGGTTGTATGTCACTGTGCCAACAGACTTAAGGAGTGGAAACATTGGGTGGTAAGCAGCAGCGACAACAAGCAATGATAGTAGCACTGTCTTGGACCCACTCAGTGGAAGGATGAACAGCGCATCTGAATGTGACCTCAGTATCTTGTAATCTGTGTTCTGTACAAACACTTCTTTAAAAATAGGTTTTTCCATGCATCTGAAAAAGCCAACCCCTAACTTCCTTCTAAATTCACGTATATTTGCAAGCATGTTTTTATTTTATGTTAAACTCTCATCCAGAAAATAATTTAAAAACTTATCTTTACATGCAAAAAATAATTTAAACTACACTGAATGCATAATTAGAGGTTTCTTATAACCTGCAATTATCATGGTTCATCTATCTTCAAAAAGATTCATGAAGAATAAAATAGTTTGCTCTGAACTGACCTTATGTTAATTTGCTTAGTATAACTGGAACTGAATGTTATCGAAACAGGATTTGTATGCATAGAACAGCAATAGAAGAAAGGATGGTGGTACATTATAATAAACAGCAGCTATGACCACTCGACTAACTTGTGAAGACAATCAGACTTCAAGTAAAACACATTTAATAAAATGCAGAAGGACTGCCACAGCAACCAAGATCATTAGCTACATCCAAATCTGTAAACATGCATCATAGTACACAATAGAAATATTGAGGAGAGGAGAGGAGAGGAGAGGAGAGGAGAGGAGAGGAGAGGAGAGGAGAGGAGAGGAGAGGAGAGGAGAGGAGAGGAGAGGAGAGGAGAGGAGAGGAGAGGAGAGGAGAGGAGAGGAGAGGAGAGGAGAGGAGAGGAGAGGAGAGGAGAGGAGAGGAGAGGAGAGGGGAGAGGAGAGGAGAGGAGAGGAGAGGAGAGGGGAGAGGAGAGGAGAGGAGAGGAGAGGGGAGGGGAGGGGAGAGGAGAGGAGAGGGGAGGGGAGGGGAGAGGAGAGGAGAGGAGAGGAGAGGAGAGGAGAGGAGAGGAGAGGAGAGGAGAGGAGAGGAGAGGAGAGGAGAGGAGAGGAGAGGAGAGGAGAGGAGAGGAGAGGAGAGGAGAGGAGAGGAGAGGAGAGGAGAGGAGAGGAGAGGAGAGGAGAGGAGAGGAGAGGAGAGGAGAGGAGAGGAGAGGAGAGGAGAGGAGAGGAGAGGAGAGGAGAGGAGAGGGGAGAGGAGAGAGGAGAGGAGAGGGGAGAGGAGAGGAGAGGGGAGAGGAGAGGAGAGGAGAGGAGAGGAGAGGAGAGGAGAGGAGAGGAGAGGAGAGGAGAGGAGAGGAGAGGAGAGGAGAGGAGAGGAGAGGAGAGGAGAGGAGAGGAGAGGGGAAGGGGAAGGGGAAGGGGAAGGGGAAGGGGAAGGGGAAGGGGAAGGGGAAGGGGAAGGGGAAGGGGAAGGGGAAGGGGAAGGGGAAGGGGAAGGGGAAGGGGAAGAAAAGAAAAGAAAAAGAAAAAGAAAAAGAAAAAGAAAAAGAAAAAGAAAAAGAAAAGAAAAGAAAAGAAAAGAAAAGAAAAGAAAAGAAAAGAAAAGAAAAGAAAAGAAAAGAAAAGAGAAAAGAAAAGAAAAGAAAAGAAAAGAAAAGAAAAGAAAAGAAAAGAAAAGAAAAGAAAAGAAAAGAAAAGAAAAGAAAAGAAAAGAAAAGAAAAGAAAAGAAAAGAAAAGAAAAGAAAAGAAAAGAAAAGAAAAGAAAAAAGAAAAAAGAGAAAAAGATAAAAGAAAAGTATAAAAGAAAGAGAGAGACAGACATCACTTTGGACAAATTCAAACCAATCTGATGCAACCTGATTGTTGGACTGATTTAATAATACACCAGGTTTGAGATTTGGTTTGACAGGCAAAGAAAATACGGTGGATGTAATTTTTTTCAACTTTAGTAATGCGTATGATTGTATAATATTTTGATTAAGACACTATAACACAGTATTCAGATGATTCTTACATGGGCTCAACCTGGCTGATAATGAGATAATAATGTGTCTAAGTGGTAAGTTTCCAAATGCAGCTGTAAAAGGAGAATATTTTCAAGCACATTTCATTGTAGTGAGGCCAGTTGATAAGCTTATGTTTTTTAATGTTTAACTGGAAGAAAACAAGATTTTAGAGATGATGCAAAAATAATTGCTAGTTATGACACTTGAAGAAATAGGGTGCTAAATTGAAGAGTTCTCTGAAAAGATTTGTGAGAATTAAATCACTGGAAAGCCTGCCTTCCAGTGATTCAAGCAGCTTAATCTATTTAACTTGTCAAAGGCATACTTATTGCTTAATGTCATAAATACAGTCAAAGGCAAAAGAAATTTGGTATGAGAGAGCTATCCAGGCTAACAGTCAAAAGCGTGACAAAATTTAGTTCCTAGAAGTTAAAACTTGACAAATTTTGACAGAAAATAGTGTGATTTTAATTTATTTTTTTTTTAAAGAGAAGAATATGTAAACTTTGAAACAATTTTCCAACTAGATGAGCACTTCATCACTGGAAGGCATTCATTCTGAGTTAGATAAATTTTCTAAACTGTGTAAATTGATGTTAATTCAGCTCTTATTGCATTGAGGAAAATGGCTGAATATTTCATTTACTGAAAAATGCAGACTTGGATTGACCATAACTTCTCTATTTTTTTTTTGATAAATCAAGCTAATAAAGTCAGCTGTATTTTGTTTTAAAATTACCTTGTTTATTAAAAAATGAAACAAATGTGGCATAGAATTCACACACACAACTTTTCCTATGTAGCATAAGTCTATAGTCAGACAATTGGTTAATTAAGATAAGGTAGCCACCTCCTGGGAGCTTCTGCTTCACTCCTTTTCTGCAGAAGAAGCTCAAACTATTACATTAGAACTAATGTGTACAGTACAGGCAGCTAAAGCTAAGTGAGATGCATTTCATCTTTAGAAACGTAATTGATGTAATTTATGTTTGAGCTCTATATATAGAAAGAAAGCTGCCCCTCCCAGAAATTTTTTTGTGTGTTAATTAATTTTATCAAATTTTTAATTTTTGGCAACTAAGTTTTACATTTTTTCTTGACCTGCAAGAATATGTCTGGAAATCAAAACGAATTATTCACACAGCTCTAATCCATTGGCCGGTATCATAGAGGCAAACTGGGTGATTGCAATGGCATATTCTAGCTCTGCCTTCTATAAATCTGTTGCTTACTGAAACTATCGACCAGGGAATACCATCCTGGAGGTATCACTGACAACTGCATATGGTTCAGAAATTTGCCACTGTCTCCTAGGTTTATATAAAGCTTTAGTTATGTTCTTTCTTTCTGCTTTTCTCCTCACAGTTTCTGACAACATCCACCATTCTTTCCTTCGCTGGGGTGGAATTCCACAATTTCCTAGTTTCCATATGAATAATCTGGATGACCAGATTCACTTCTGTACTACAATAACCTGGCCAGAGGCCTACCACTGTGATTAATACATTTGGATCAATGGCATTTTGCAATTAGTTAATCATTATGTCAGGTACCCTTTCCATAAGAGAAGGTTTATCTGCAGTTACAAAACAGTAGAATTCTAGATGTGATGGGATGTGGATGCTGCAGAGGAGTATTGACTTCCCACTAGCTGTCACAGTGCACTGTCCCACATTCTGGCCCTTCTTAGTGTATTCTGGCACATATGGATTTTTTCCTGAAGTTTTTTTTTGTTTGTTTAATTGTCAATGCTTAATCTGTGAGTACTGATACTGAACACCAACAGTCACCTCTCACTGAGAATTTTTGTATGTGCTGCAGTTACCATGGTACCAACCTGAGCAGTTGGTCTAAATATAGGGCAGGATAAAGGATATATCTTTTCAACAACTAATAGAATGAAGTAAAAATTCACAGAGATTTTAATCCTCCAGTATCTTAGACTACTTAAAATACTGGGCACTTTCAACATACTGAGATTAAAATACTTAAATATCAGTCATAACACACTCAGTGTAGTTTACTGGCTTTGGTGGAACTGATCTGAAAAAAGCCGCATTCTCAAAGAGGAAATTTGTGGATAACTCACAGCCATATGACAGAGCACACAGCAGCTCTATCAAAGACCATATAAAGAAGCACAAAGAATTTCATTCGCTGAAAAATGTTAGGTGCCAGAAGCAATATTGAGATACCATAAGGATTTCACAAAACTGAGCCCTGTTTTTTACAGAATGTCTGTTCTGAGTATACTTCGTTCAAGATAGTGTTTGTAGCGGGTATCATTTATCAGACTTAAACTGACTCATGAAGTATGAATAAATACTATTAGGATTTCATGAAAGCTGAACTGCATGAAGTGTGCTGAAATTGCTTTGTCTATCCTTGCAGTTTTTAGAAGAACATTAAACAAGGCATCAATGTCATAGCAATTGGAAAGAATACAATTCTTGCAGCACTGCTCCTCACATTCGTTTGTCTGAGTAGATCATAAGAAGCTCAGATCTCTCAATGATGGTGCTACTCTCTTACACATGAGATGAGCTACAGGGAGCTTACTGGTGAATTAGTAATACCATGGACATTACTTTATCTACCAGTTCTCTGATGGTTTCACAGGTGTAAGGACTTTGGATAGACACAAAGCAACCTTTCAGATATAAGAAGCTAATTTAGTCTTTTACTGTCATGTAACTCAGCTCATGTAAATAACAGACCTCTTAAATGAGAGAAGAATATCTCCAATCCACTGCAAAGTCCCCTGCATATTTCAACAATTCTATGTATTTCTGCATTGCCAAACCATTCTTTGTAACGGTCCTGACATTCTGTGAGATTAACACCGTATTTTGATGTGATTTCTAACAGAAACACTGTTCCAGTTCACTAGCTGTTACTGTATAGTCAGGGGGAAAATTATCGCAAGGAAAAGCACGTTTTAAAATGTCAGAACAACTGTTAAGATTCTGAATGCAAATTCTGTGTCTGTTATACTACAAAATCCTCCAAACCACCAAGTCCAGATTCTCTGACTGCAGGGGTTCTCGACACAATATGTGATTGGGTTGGTATGAAAAGAGACATTCTACACTTGAGAGTCTTTTTGGAGTTACTTATAAAGGGAAGAAAACATTGGGTAATTTCCAAAACATGTCACGAACAAAATGTTGCTGCAAAGGCAGGAGTCTTGCTTGCAGAATCAATTTACACTTTGTCAATTAACCAAATACCTCTATTTTCACTGAACAACGAGTGAACCAAGACTTTTCTGTGTTTCTTCATTACTCATCTACAAGCACTTTCTTCTTAGAGCCCTAAAATATTTTTATGCTGATATCTACTTTTAGAAATATAAGGATATTGTGTTACATTCACACACTGCTCATGTAAAATGTCAAATAAGTAATGAAGAGATGGGTACATGCCAGGTCTGCCTCTTACTCTGTAAAACAGAAAAATTCTGCGCCTTGCTGAAGTAGACACAAATACTATAAAAACACCCTTCAGGTTATGAATCTTTGTAGTTCATTTCTGTTCTGTTAGGCAACATATCTGGATGTGCATCCCTGGTCCCTCTTTTTTAAAAACTACCAGTCTAGAAATCAGATTGCTCACTTGTGGAATTATGATTTAAGAAGAAATCGAGTAAAACTTACCTTAAACTAACTTTACTCCATGAGGACAAAAAGACTGCAGATCTAAAACCCAGTGACACAGTTTATCAATAAAAGTTTTTCAACATTAGGGAAGACAAATATGCCCTTATCAAAACTGAATATCCTAATCTACAAGTGTTTTGCCCCTTAAAAACAAAGATTTAAACTCTCTCACTTTTCTTATGAATAAGCATTTCAAGCACACAAAATCCAGCCCCCTTCCACTACCACTCAATTCATGAGGCTGGGGGTAGTTAGAGGCTGAGCTCCTCCTAATCCCATATATCATGCCTCTGCTTTGGCCACCCATTGAAAGTGATTTGCAAGCTTGTTTGCTTAGAGAAACTCTTATTTGTTTGGCAGCCAACACCATCAGAATGAAACAGTTTACTGCATGATATTTCTAATCCAAAAGGGAGACAGAAGGTTAGAATATCATAGTCACAATATTCAATGAGATTTCAGAGAGGTAGAAGAGTGCACACACTATAAGAAAAACAGGTAGTACCGTCTATCGTAAAATATGCTCAGCATTTCTGGTTGTGAGAAACTGGTGTTTTGGTGTTTCTTTTTCTAAACTTGAACTATTCCAACACAAATTTTCTGTAATAGATATTTATTTCAGAATCTTTGTTAAATTGTTTTAATCTTCAAATTTGTTTTCAAATGAAGATCTGCAGAAAACATGAACATTTTGTTTATTCCATGTTTAAAAAATCTAGTGACCTTTTTAGCTGAAAATTTCATACCATCTATCCCAAACCTCCAACAGGGACTAGGTTTTATGTCAAAGACATACATTTCGCTGTAATCTTCCCACATTTCTGCAGCACATTCAGTAACCAAATTACCTCTAACTTCTGTTTATACTGAAAAGGCTACAAGCAAATGCATCTCCAGCAGCTGTGCTGGTCTTTGCTTTACATTTATCAGCTTAAAGACACTCCTGCACAACGAGTGAATAGTAGACCTAAGAAAACTAGAGGGTAGTTGTTGACTGTCTGGAGAGAGATTGAGAACCGGACTGAGGAGTAGACTGGCAAAAGCCAGAGAAAGGGTCTTTTAGCCTGAAGAATGGCATGGGAAGAAAAGAAGTATTAAAGGAAACTGAGCATCTTTATAGCTCTATTGTCAAGCAAGTACACAGGAAAACCGCTGGCCTGCCACTGAAGACCTTCAATATTTGCAAAATTGAACCTAAAAGCACTTGATATGGTCACTTTGTTACTTGTCAGTATTGTTAGCAACAGCTATAAAAGCATCAGTATTTCCCACATAAGATAGACAGAGATGTCAATACATGTGTACTTACAATCAGAGCATTGCAAACTGAACTTCATAGACTCTATTCTACTCCCATCAAGTCCACGTGAATTGGATTGAGTTCTATATGTGAAAAGTATCATGCAGAAATTCTAAGTATACCTTTCCTTTAGTGAAATTATCATCTCCTTTTCTGATTAATTTTCTTCTGCCAGTATCTCCTAACAGGCCTTGCAGCATGACATACACTTCTGCATCTGTTCCTGACCCAGGCAATGCTCCCGTAGTGATATAGAGAACATAGCTTTTCACTGTTGGGAAAAAGAGATCAAAGGTTTATCAAAGCTTAATCAGTTAAAAAAATATTAAGTTATTTAAGAAATTACTACTATTATATTTTCATTTTTTGTCCTGCCCAGAGTGATCAAAAGGCCAACGTATACTATATATTATTATGAAAAGCACACAGAAGCATTTTAATTATAATTTAAGAACCACTGTTGTTAGAAATAAGCTTAATTGTTTGTAAGTGAGCCTGAAACACAGGCAGAAGAGAAAATGAAAGAAAAATAAACACATCACAAATAATTATAAAAATATGTAAATAATTACCACACCCTTGCATGCATTCAAATATGTGACAGTCCTATGAAACAGTTCGCAGCCTATGGATGATACTAAATTACTCAGAAAACACATCTCTGCTCTGATCTTCACAGAGTTCAAACGAAGCTGAACTCTGTCAGAAAGATGGCAACTTTTGTATTTCCTCTGGATGGTCGTTCAGTCAGTGGCTGCAGTTATTGGCCTCAGCAGCAATTTTCCAGAAATGTTGTGTGTTCTCCAACACATCATCTTACTTAAACTCTTCAGCTGAACATTTCTTGGGTGACTGTTTATGTTAAGTATCTGTTTGTACGCCCAGAGAAATGCATAACACACTGTTCCCCAAAACAAGAAAGAAGCTGCATCCCCAAAACTTTCAGTTGAAAAAGAGAAAAAAATATGGGGAGAAGGTAAAGAAAACAGTATCTGTCCTCATGTTGAATGCTCCTTGGAAAGAGGAGCGGCATTTGTAAAGATTTAAATATCTGTGCTCTTCCAGAAAACAAACAAACAAAAACCAAAATAGCAACAACAACAGCAAATAAAACAAACAAAAAAACCCCACAACACAACAACAGCAGAAAAAAACAAATGAACACACTTATTTAAAAGACAATGATCCTTCCCAGGGAATACCCCAGGAGTACTCTTCTTAATTCAAGGAGCTTCTGCCTAAGTGTTTTATTCAAGACAAGCTTTGAAAGCACAGCTGATGAGGCAAGAAATGCACAGATTATTTGGACTATTGATCTAAACTCTTAAATCCTGGGAACCAGTTGGAGGAGATTGGGATATTCTCATGGTAGAATATCCATTTAGGACAAGAGCTCTTCCATTCTTCATTTACTTTGGTTATAAAATCTCTTAAGAAACACAGAACAAACTAAAATAATCCAGTCTTGAGGTAATTAAAGTACAACTTGCATGGAGGAGTTTCATGACATATATTTGCTAGGTCACAGAAAAAGAATGCCTGAAATTCTAGGAACAAAAACAGATGAGCCATGGATCTCCTTCTTATACAGTATGAGAGTTATTTCTTCTGGATTTCCTCTGTTTCCTCTGAGAGAGAACCAAATCATATTATTAAGAAAAAAAACCTGAACTGTTCAAAACTTTTTTGATATTTTCAGTGCAGTATGCTTGCTCTTCTATGTGTCACAAACTGTTATAAATCAGACTTGAATGCACAATGCTCTTTTACAGGGACTGAGATTATTTTTTTTTTAAATCACTGGAGTGGATTGGGCCCAGCCATACATCACTGGCTAAAATGATTACAAAGTATCTGCCAAATCCCTTGGACTGCTCTGAAAATTTTAGGCATTATCATTGACCAAACCTTTTCCAGTGTTTCTGATTTGGGACAAACCTGTTGGAAAAGGAGAGCCGACTGTGAGAACTGGAAGCTCAACCACTCTTCCTCCTTCTTCATCTGCAAAGTTGTGACAAAATGGAAATTCTAGAACATTTTCGCTTTCTCTGTGTTGAAGCTTTACCTTAGGAAAGAGCAAAAAGAAATACCTTCAGCATCTGTTGTGCTCTAATGAAAGCTAAAGCAAAAGACATACTATTAAACAGCTATGACACATAATCTCAATATTAAAAAGGAAAAATAAATACATTTTTAAATGCTTTTGCAAGTGGCCTCTTAAAAGAGAGGGAATAGATGTTTTTCCCAATTGAAAATAATTAAAGTATTGTTAATATTACTGCTGTAGAAACTATAGTAAGGGGAAAAAATAATAGGGATGGTTCAAAAAGTTCCTTTACATAGCCTAGTCATCCAGCATATGGAAGAAAAAGAAGTGTTGATATGCCTATTTCAGCTTGTGAGAAATATCAATATGCCACAACATTTTTCATTGCAGAATGTTTTCTCATTCTAAGTAACAGAGAAAGAAAATGAACTGCTTCTGGGAAAAACTGAAAAACAGAAGTTAAGAAAATTTTATGGTGTGTATATATGCCTATACATGTGTATCATAAGAATATATGGAGTGTGTTGCTAAATATTTTTAATCTCTATGAAATTCTGTTTATAAACTAATAAAAGTGTGACCCTGAGCTAAGGATTTTAATCTTCCTATAAGGAAACATATTATAATAATGAGTTGTCTTACACTATGATACTTATGCCTATACATGTGTATCATAAGAATATATGGAGTGTGTTGCTAAATATTTTTAATCTCTATGAAATTCTGTTTATAAACTAATAAAAGTGTGACCCTGAGCTAAGGATTTTAATCTTCCTATAAGGAAACATATTATAATAATGAGTTGTCTTACACTATGATACTACCTGCTACACTAAAGAGATAAAGTCCCCTTTTTGAAACAACTTAAAGCTGGACCAGACAACACATTTGAAAATCTATTGCAGGAAATAATCCTGCTTTGAAAAGGGCACAGAAAATTCACTCATTTGTTTCTTCATGACCAATCTCATTAAAATGACCAAACGCTTAACCCAGCTCAACCATCTTTGGTAAGTAATAGTCACTGGGAGATGGCAGCTTTATTTGTGTCTTCAAAAGACTCCTATTATTTTTCATTATGACAGAGATATCAAAAATATTTTAAAATTAAGTATAAAGTATGTTAATACGATTTCCCTTTCATAGTAACATCTGCATTCCTGAACAGTTTCTTGAAAATCAGATTTCATTTACTATGCTTTATTTCTTCAAAAAGTGAAAAAAGCAAAAATAAAGGTGTTAACTGTTATATGCTTCAGAAATCAAGCATATCTTAATTTTGTTCTGGACATTATTGTATAATTATTTCAATTTCCTTAAAAACATCAAGATAATTATTTTGCAGTTATGATTTTAAAAGTGAATTCTGAATCTAAATATGGGATTGAACGAACTGCACCTGCATTTACTTGTGACAGAAGAGGGAAATCTCAGACTCTCTGTGAAGTCCAATCTTTTAAAATCAAAATAAAATAGCATAAAAATTACCATTCTGGTTCTAACCAGCAGCGTAAATAGACTGCTAACCTGTCTTTAATAACAGATATTATCCACAACCTCTTATATCAACCTAGTTATTTCATACAAGGTGTCCTTCTTTAGGCTGGGATAGAGTTAATTTTCTTCCTAGTAGCTGGTGTAGTGCTGTGTTTTGGATTCAGTATGAGAATAATGTTGATGATGTGTTGGTTGCTGCTAGGTAGTGCTTACACTAAGTCAAAGACTTTTCAGCTTCCTGTGCTCTGCCAGCTTGTGGTGCACAAGGAGCTGGAAGGAGACACATCCAGGACAGCTGGCCCAAACCGGCCAAAGGGATATTCCATACCATATAACATTACGTTCATTATATAAACTGTGGATAGTTGGCTGGGAGGAGGCAACAGCTGCTCAGGGATGGGATGGGCATCAGTTAGTGTGTGGTGAGCAACTGCATTGTGCATCACTTGTTCTGTGTATTCTACTATTATTGTTGTTGTCATTATTGTTGTCAATTAGTATTATTCCCCCCTTTCTGTCCTATTAAACTGTCTTTATCTTAACCCAGGACTCTCTCTTTTTTTTTTAATTCTCTCCCCCATCCCACTGGGGTGGAGTAAGCAAGCAGCTGTGCAGTGTTTGACTGTCTGCCAGGTTCAACCACAACATGAGGATTCAATCACTCCTGCTACAAAATCCATGGAATAAAAAAGGAAATGTTTTCCTAAACCCCCAATAATTTGCATGTACCCCAAAGCAGGGAAAATTATATTTTTTTTCTTTTTCTAATCCTACCTAACATAAATGTGCATCCTTTCTTTACCTTTATAAATGATAATGAGTTTTTTTAGAAGTCAACTTTGAGTCATTGTTCTGAGCTAATTAAGTAAAGCAGGCTAACAAATATCACTGTTTTCAGCTGCTGAGTTTCCATTCTGAAATTTTTACTGTGATCCACTGTCTCCTACAATATCCAAGAAGCAGCCTAAATTTTATCAATAGGTTTGTTAGATGACTGCTTTATCTGGCTACCAAGATGAAATTAACAGCCTGCCTACCGGTTAAATGTCAGGGAGCTCATGTCACAAATAGCATGTATTGGACAGGAATTTTTTTTTCACCAGTTTTTAATGAGAAAAAAATACAAATATTAATGGGCAAAAGTGTGTCTGCAATTTGAAAGATGATTCTTTCCCTTAGACTTCTTTTTATTTTGGCAACATAAGAAGATAAAGACATTTTTTGTATAGTGAAGTGTCACAGCAATTTCAGTGTGATGTCAGATTTTAGCTTCAGCATCTTGGACATCAGAAGAAAGATTGTCACTTTTACTATTCACTTCTTTTTTTCATATGCCAACTTTAAAGGCAGATATTTTCATCAAAGGACATTCCTAGTGTCTGGCTTAATTATTTGCTTTGGATCACTGGATCTATAACATGTAACAGCCAGTTTGGAGTTATGTAAATACTGTGATGTGTGCCAGTGGCTACAGTTCTGAAAAGAGCTATAGATGATGGCACATCTGTATAAATGCCCTCCAGATATCCATGTAAGTTCACAAGATCTTTGTTGTCCATAGCTATCGTAATAAACATTTTGAGCAGTCTCCGATGTCATCACTCTACAAGTGCTGTTACCAGATGAGCTTGCTTTTGTAAATCAAAAATTATGTTATTTCAGATAGAACTGGAAACTGCAAACAATAGCCATAGAATATGGGGAGAAGTGCAGAAAGGAGAATTTTACAATAAATACTTAATCTATAATTGCCTTAGTTTTATTTTTTACCTCACGGCAATGCCAAGTCTCTCCTTCTCCAGCTTCTTCAATTTCTAGGCGAACTTTGAATATAATGTTGAATTTCTTATTTAGTTCAACTGAAGTCTCATAAATCTCCTTTTTCTTAAGAGATCCTTTGGGGAATATGACTGAGGCACTGGTACCTTTTTCACCACATACAGTTAAAGACATTTTAGGATTCACAGAACTAGAAGAGACATCACTAGTTGTGACAAAGACATTCCAAGTCCCTGTTGAAACAAAGCAGTAGAAGAAACATAGTGGGTTTGTTGAATATCCAAAATAAGACAGCAGTTTGTAACAGGCTGAGTTAGCGAGTGGCTAGCAACCCATTCCTACCTTTGCACTAGCTAAAATATTGACACTTAATAGGTTCATTCAATGTCACTGATTTAGTGATGAAGCGGATTTGGACACCAGCCCTTCCACAGTGACAGCTGGCCCTTGAGAGATGGGCCAGCCCAGTAGCACTGTGCAGATAAGACTGCCAGTTCTATATTAGACACTTATGATGAGCCATGCCAATCTGTTGATTATTTCCCCTCATAGATGTCTCCTCTGATGATTTTATTTTTTTTCTCACTAATCACCACTCAAAAGCAGTATTTTCTACTAGATAATCCTAGTTATCATATTTGTCTGTGGTCTAGAGAGGGTATTTTTTTCATTTTAACTTTTTGAGAAGCTACTTAAACTAGAATGTCAAAATTTGCTTCATATATTCTATAACAAGATGCTGATGGGATAAACTGGTTCAGAGCTTGATATGTGATGTTTTTATCGCAATTCACCAAAAATATTATGCCAGCAAAGTACAAAACTTTGTCAGTTTCATCTGTAAAGAAGTGATGTTTGGTAAGAGATTTAAAATAGTCCTATACAATAGCACATAGATTTGCCTATTTTAGGGACACAGAAAATGCTCAAACACAGAAGTTCTACTTTTCAAAAAATAAAACATATAAAAAAAGAGAGATATATTGAAAAGGAATAGTAGCTCATGTTCAAAGAAAAGATCTAGTTTGAGCACTTAGTATTTTCTAAAAGAATTGACAGTCATGTGAAAGCTCATAAGGACTGCAGATTGATATCAGGTGGCGTCTTGAGTAACTTCTGTAATGCTACACTGAACAGATATCTAGTAAAAATCCCAATCAACAAGACAATTTTCAGGATGAGAAAATTGTGCCCATAGAAAAAATCCCACTGTTTAGCTAGCCTTAACACATTCATTCGTGTTAATAAAATATATGGAAAATTCAGGGTGATCAAACCCATGTTTTTGATTTTAAAGAAGTCATTAGTCCTACAGAGAGTCTTTGGTCATATGGATTGGTGCAAAATTGGACATCACCATTTTTTAATTAAGATAACTTAGATCTGCTTATGCAAAGTGAGGCAGAGTATGGATTTAATAATTTCGAGTAGCTACTTTGTAAACCAAGGTATTTTACTTGGAGTAACAGAAACCGTGATTTTCTGAGTTTATGTCCCTAGTCTTGTAAGGTCTATCTTTCTAACCACAACAGGAAAATCTTTATCTCCTACTACAAACTAATGCAAATACAGTTTTATTACTTTAGAACAAGTGAAACTCTGTGCTATAAATTCAGGACTTGGGGAAGGTAAAAAGTTAGCACTCACTATCTTTAAAATAATATAAAATAACTTCAGATATTATGGCTTTATGGATAATCTTAAATAGCTACTATTTTCACATCTATGAATATTTAGTAGAAATGAAACCAATGATATCCATGAAAAAATTGAAATAAAATGAAAATTCATCACTTTCCATGTGACATAATCCAAGATTTTTTTAACCTTTAAGTACTGAAACATTATACTAACCCTTTAAACTATCAATGTATATCTGCCTAGGAACACTGAATGGAAGAACTATCTCTGTTAGATCATACAGCACAATAAGCTGCTATTACACGTTAAGTATATTTTATAATCTCTGATATATTTGCCAAGATCCAGTTTAAAAGCAGCTACATTAAGCTTCTTTACTTCTCTTTAGGTAGAGTCTAGAAGAGAGCTATACTAAAAAATCTTTCTTTCTTAGAAATCTTCTCATTCTCACAGAGCGGCATTAATGGACTCTTGAAACCCATTTGTTTTTACAACTTTACTTGTTAGCTTAGAAAACTCTTTTACTCCTTGATGTGTAAGCTACTTTTAATTTGATAGATCACAACTGTGTCTCTTTTGAGTGTTTAATTTGTTAGTCTGAATATATCAATTTTTTTATTCCATATCTTTTCACAACAAAGACTTGCCATATTCCCAGTCATCATCTTTTTTACTACTATTCCAGCTTGAACCTGGCCTTCTGGACAGAGGTAACCACAATTGCACACAGCATTCCCAGTGAAATATCAGTGTTTCTCTGTAGTGGTATTAATTCCTTTCTGTCTTCACTGATAATGCCTACATACGCTGTGAAGTCACAGTTACTTTACCCATGGCTACATCACATTACTGTCTCAGAAATTATCCTGTGATCATCAAAACTCAGGTATCTCTTCTAGCCATATCCTGTTGATGAAATCTTGTAGCAGAAATCATGACAAATCATGGGAATACAGACCTAGTAATAGTTTTAGACTCTTAGTTAGTAATTTCTTAATAAAATAAATGGAAATTAGGAACCTGTAGCAGAATTAAGAGTTCAAATATTTAGTTTGTTTACACCTAATTGTATTCAAGCTTTGAGCCTCAGAACTCAGTTCAGTTGTTTTGCTCCAGCTCCCAAAGTTTATCAGACAACCTCTTCATCCTCCTGACAGTATCCCAGCTTTGTAGCACCAACAGATTTCATCAGCATGTTCATTGTCCAATCTCCAGCTGTTTACAAGTCTTCATTTTATGCTATTTTTCAGTTTCTTATTATTACCTAATAATTTTCCTATAAAGCAAATAAAATCAGCACTGAAATTTAGACAAATTAGATATCATTATGTTTCTCTTACTGGAAAATATTTCTAAAGACTATAAAATTTCTTTTAGAGTCTAACGAAGTCATAACGTATTTGATCTCATTTCCTATTTGCCTCTATTATCTTAAATATTCTTCAAAGCATGTTATAAGGGGTTGCTTGTGATTCATGATTAGGTCTATATTCACCTAAATTATGCTTTCTGGTTTTTAGATGGGGTTATTACCTTTGCCGTTTTCAAGTTGTACCTATTCTCTTTATAAAATTATTTTAAATCCTTGCTACAAGATCTGACACTTCATTTCCTTATTCCTTCAATATTCTAAGCTAATGACTCCTTTGGTTGGCACTGTTTGACTAGATGAAACTCAAAGTTCTATTTGCATTCCAGATTTGATGATTTCCAATAATTTCATTCCTGTTAGTAATTTTAGTTTTGCTTCTCTTGCCAACATTAAGGATCCTTAATGAAAACAGAGATGAAGTATTCAATTTGTTTAGGGATATTACTTACATTACCTTCAGTCTGCACTCTACTGTTCCTCAATAGTCACACATCTTTCTAGGTTCTTTTTTATAAGTAAATGGTTGAAGAACCTTTACTATTTATTAAAATTCTTTATGAAGTTTGGTTCAGCTTGACATTTAGTAAGGCCCGTTGTATCCATATACTTTCTGACCTGATCTCTTCTAAAGTGATTAAACACCCAGACCATAATTGACTTTTCAATAGATTCAGAGCTAAGTATTAATAACTATAGACTGGAAAATATTAGTGAGTCTGCACCAATTTTTGAGGATTATCTGTGTGGGGAAACAGAGGAAAGAAAATGTTTTTACATAGCTATGTTCCAACTTGAATTAAGGTGCATAAATAAGGATGCAAGATTTCTCTCACTTTTCATATTATCAGTGAAGAAAGATGTGACAGACTCTGACCAACCCTGGGCTTCTGAACTGGATTACCCTCAGGAGAAGCCTGCTTCTCTCTGTGAATTATGTAGGGCACCTATATAATATACTTTTTCAGAGACCTGGAATACTTGAAGAGGTGCAATACAGCTAATTCTTATTCTGAAGTTGTCAGTAGTCTAGCTGCTTATCCTATGCTTAGATAATATTTCCATGGTATTCTGTCCTGTTATCTAAGCAACACTATTTTTCTCTTTCCTTAGGTGATATATTTGTTAGTGGACCAAGTATGGGCAGCTAAGTGCAAGGATATACACTACTAAATGTATGTGCAAATATGTCTAATATAAAACTCTCTGAGCATAAAATGAAATATCCATAGAAATTAATACAGATCAGTTTACAAAATGTAAATTCACACCTTCAGATTAGTTAAAATTTACATAGTTTAGTCTACCAGTTCTGACTCAGATTTCATAAATGGACCTAAACCAACATTTTACACCTCTTCAAGAAGATGTGAGAGAGCTAAGAAATCCAGTACCCTGGCAACGCATAGAAGAGTTATCATGTTTTCAGTGTCTAAGTTGTTTCTGAATTTTGGTCTTTTTTCCATTAAACAGTTTTAATAAGATATTGGATTCAGGTCAACCAACTGCAAGAACTTGTGCCACTGATGTAAGTAAAAAAGAAAACTGCAAATAAAAGCAAATGGATTTTTTTGCAAATATATGAACATACGGGAAAATCTCATTCTGCTAGAAGAGTTTTTGTAGCTCTTGTGATTTCATCACTGTTGCAGGAGCCTTCTGCTCTGCATTGACTGCCATATGGAACAACCTACCTCTTTCTGCTTCAGCTTTTTTTCTAGCCTCAACTGAAAACACAGTTCCTTCATTGCCTCTATCAGTTGATATCTCCCTTCTGCTCTAGCCTTTCTTCCCTGAACATTATAACTGTATTTACCAGCTCTGGAAAGTGTTTGGAGAGACAAGTTGTGTGAGAGATCCAACTTACATTTAAGTTATATTATTTCTGTAGTTTGATTTTTGTTTTAAAAATAGCTAGAAAAAATAATAAGAAGAATTACAACTAAAAAAAAGCCGGAAGGAGCTTTGAGGATTTTGGACCTTACCGTAAATCTTTCCTGTCAACATTCCATTCCTGATTTTTCCAAGAAGTTTCAACATTCGTTCTGTCTGTGCATCACCAACTCCACTGTCTAACCATTGCTGGCAAGGAAATGCGTGTTGGCCATCAGTCTTGCCTGATTCATGGATGATAATTTGCTCCAGGTACCATCCAGCTCCATAACCCACACTATGGTGCTCAACAAGCACTTTGCTTAACTGTCCAAGGTCTACTGCTCTCATTTCAGAGACACAAACCTGAGAAGGTAAAGGCAAAATGAATAGCAAACTGATTAAACCATGCTTTTTGTCACCCATCTTTAGGATTATTATGTTTGGAAAGGCAGATTCCTTTCAGTACTGAAGCACCTTTTCCTTTCTGATACTAAAGAAAGATATTATTGGCTGACATTCATACTTGGAGACCCTACTCAGAAAATATGTGAATCCTTGAATATGTACATTTTTCCTTGTTCAATGTATCCTAGGCTTTATTATGAAAAACATCCCACTATTTGGGGCAGAAAGAAACCTCAGATCTTTAATTTACTTACAGAAGTCCCATGAAAACTGAAGTTCAACCAGTCCCTCACAACTGAAACAAAGGGTGTGCTTTAAATATCAGGATAGGCCTAGTAAACTGAACTCTGGTTTCAATAAGGCATTTTATTTTAAAACATTTTGAGGTCTTTTATATTCTAAGACATCCTATGTTTCAAATGGGAAGTTTCGTATTATTCAACCCTGAACAGAAATACTGACACTGTTGATGACTATGAAAACAAAGGAAGATACTGACGTTAGAAACTATAACTAAGGCTGTGCATGCATACAGGCAAGAATTGATGTGCTCTTTGGATGTAAATAGACATCTGTTTAAATATTGCTACAGCTACCAGTAAACAAAAGCTAAATGGCAACTGCACTAGTGCATGTTGGGATGAATAAATTATATGAGAGAATGAATGTGTTCTGTGCGAGAGATAATACGAGTGGGTGGGTAGATACATGGGCATGTGTGTGGGTGACATAAAAAAACCCCAGATGGATAGTAGAAACAGATGCTATAATTTTTATTTTTTGCCAACCCATTTGCCACAAGGCAGAAAAAAAGCATGAGGACTAGAAAGCAACAAAGGGATGATTTTTAGGAAGAATGTCATCTGGTCCATTCTCCTGTCTGTGTCAGACTACTCTCTACAATGTGCTCAGAAAAAAAAAAAAAAAATCAGTTATTATTCCTTTCACAGTCTTAGGACTTCAAGAATTCGTACCTTGTTATATCCACAAACTCCCCAGTTACCATGGCAAGTTATGCCCCTTCATGTAATGTATATGTAGCCTAAAATAAGATCTAACTGTGAGGAACATCTTGTAAATAACTTTTTGGGATCATTCATTGCTTTTTAATTTTATTTCTTTTAGTTCTGAGCCAAATATAATTTTCTTGTCAGTCTACGTGACCCTTGACTTAGAGGAAATAGCTTGTATTGCTAATATTCATGTTCCTTCACAGCTAACTCTTTCTGAAAAAAGGACCTATCATTAATCTCATTCTTTGTGATAATAATTAACAGTCATTAGACAACAGTGGTCATAATCACCCATTGTTGTCAATCAGTTCTCATAATAATACATTAAATTGCCTACTTCCTCAGCATTAGCAAGAATGTACTTTTGGTTGATGTCATTACATTTGCTTTTTTTCCCCCTCAGTATGAAGACATTTGGAACTGCATTAAACACACTACTGGAAGTGTAATTAATGAAAGCCAAACGTATTTTATTTAAATTGTCTTGCTTTAGACAAACTGTTAACTGGAAAAAATTACAATCCCCATTTATTTAACCCATTAAACTGGTGAAAAGGTTATACATACAAGTAATTAAAGTAATATAAACCAGCCTTACTTTCTACAGTAATTAAATAACTATTTTCTTACACTTTGTTGTAATTTTCTGTATTCATAGCTTTTGCTTAAATTCCGGTCCTTTATCTATCAAGAGAGATCCTTTTTTTCATATCTCAAGTTTCTTTAACTTTGTTTTTTTGCCCATCTATTCCATATTTTCCAGGGATATTGCTTACACAATCTTGTCCCTCAAGACATCTTGCTCTTTTACATCCCTTCCTTTCATCTTCTAGTATTATATACTCTCACTAAAACCTCATTCTGACTTTTACATTAATCTACTTCTATGTATAAACAACATAAGACTGGTAGTAGCATGTCAGATCGCAGATCCGTCTGGTCCAGCACCCTGTTGCCAACAGCTACCAAAAACAGATTTCTAGGAAAGAATTGAAAAACAGGACAAATATATAGAGTTGCTTCTTGAATATAAAGTCTCTCAGGTAGTTTGTGGTTCAGAGATTTCCTAAGCCAGAGATCATGTCTTTGCACTTAATAGTCCCCAGTGGAAAGTTGTTTTCCATGAAAATTCACAATGGCTTTTTGCACCAACATGCATTTTACCATCTGCAACATCTTGTGCCAGAAAGTAAAAGAGATTAATTATGCACTGTGTGAAAAGCCATCTCCTTTTGTTTTGAATCTGCCACTGCAGGTTTCATTTAATGCTCTTGAATCGTTGCATTTCATGAGAAAGTAGAATTACTCACTTTCTCTATGCCATTTAATTTTTCTTATCTCCCTCTACCTTCCTCTCATTATCCCTTTTCCAGGCCAAACAGTACTTGTTTCCTTAGTTGTTTCTTGTATGGAAGATATTTCATATCACTTGACATTCTTCTTGCACTTCTTCAGACAAGTGAATCAGAACAAAACACAGCATCTATTATGTACCCACACCAGAGAACTTACTTGGTGGCACAACTGAATTTTCTGTTTTGACATGGCTGTTTTTTCCCTTTTTCTAATAATTTCTAAACATTTGATCTGTTCTGTTTTGGTTTGGTTTTGCCTCTACTGGGCTGACGTGATTACAGAGCTATCCTAACATCAACATCACTTTCCTATGGGAAAAGTTATTTCAGAGCCTATCATTTTGCATGCAAATTTAAGGGAGTCTCCCCCTCACAGACATTGCTTCACATTTAAGTACAATTATTTTCATCTGTCATTTTATTACCTAGTCTCTTGATACAGTGAGGTCCTTCTGCAATAATTATTTCCTTAACTTAGTATCACCAGAAAACTTTGCTGTTTCATTGCTCAGTCCTTTTAGAAGAACCTATTGCACAATGATGAAACACGAACACCTAAAATAACTAAGCTGAAGAAAACTTTCATTGTCCACAGTACAAATACAGATCAACTGAAACAAGGGGTCTACTTGGGAAGACACTTAGCACTCTGTTGCTCAATATAGTGGCTTTGATTTCTTTAACACCAACAGCTGTGTCACTGACTCTGTACTAATGTCCAGCTTTAAAGTGCCAAGTATTTCTTTTCAGACCTCCAGGTAATGTCACAGACTATGTACCTTTATGTCTTTTATTAATCCTTCTAATGGCCTATAAACATTTTCCCTCAAAAGTGCCAAAAATTAACATGTATTTTTGATAATATCATCCAGATAATCAACAACACAAACCTCTACCTATACTTTATTAGTTCAGTTTGGACTAAGGCAGCAGGATTCTGCAAACAAGGACATCTTAAAACAGAATAAAAAGGGGTTACAAGAATCTACAAGAAAAGGAAAGAAAAATATGCCTAAATACTTTGAATAGAAAGACTGTGGTCCAATTATTAAGTATCTGTCAATGTATAGTAATTTCACTAGGTACCAGGACACTAAATACTTTTATGAATCTAACACTAGATTATTGCTCTGAAAGTGAGAGATTAAGAATATTTTTAAAAGAAATATTTAATTTTCCTCAGTAGTTAGTAGAAACAGAGGTAAACTTCATTGATATGTATAAGCTTACTTCTTTTCATTCTTGCCTAAATAGTTATCTTCATTTTACAGTAGGAAATGAGGGACACAAGGAAGGTAAAATGAGACCTGCAGATCATCAGGAAAATCAGTGACTGAGCTTAGAAATGAATGTAGGCATCCTGTCTGTGGATGCTCTGTACACTATATCACACCATCCATTTAGAGGAACAGTTGCCTGAAGATGGTACCTAGAGCTAAGCTGACAGAACTCTGACAAAGAAGGAAAAAGAGAAGCAGAGGAGGTGATGACAAATTTTTTAAAAGGTTGCAAATGTATTACCAGAGTCAGAAAATGATATAGGAAAGTGTAAGTACAATAATTAAAAACACATTCTTCTACACAAGGAACAGTGAACAATCCATCGACAAAACATGTGCAAAGGATAGATGTCTATAAAAGTAAGAATAGCAAAGAGAAGGTGACAAGGAAAAAAACATTCACTGTGTCTTCTAGCAAAAGAGGGGAAATCAGAGGAAACTAGTATGTGAAATTTTACACAGCTTGCAGGTCAAGTACAGTCCATACTACCACAGGACACTGTGGTTGCTCATCATGTGTTTAAAAAAGAGATTACACAAATCCATGGAAGAAAAATGATCAATGACTATGGAACATGAGGATGACATGGGTGGTTTCTGTGTTTCTGTGCTCAAGAAAATATTTTGACATTATAAAAGAAGAAGAATCATCTAAAGGCAAGGCTAGCAAAACAGTAGAACAGATTGCCTAGGAAAGTTATGATAGCCATGAGAGATCTTAAGAAATTGTATGAAATAAGTATGGAGGCTCCTGCTTTATTGTACAGGATGAACTGATCAATTGAAAGGTCTCTTTAAATCCTATCTACAACAACATTTTAATGCAGCAGCCACAGGAAATAGTTCTGATATTTCTGTATTAGCTTCACAAGTAACTAAAAACTAAATCAGGCTGGATGGGGCTGATTAGAAACCTGATCTAGTTGATGTCCCTGCTTACCACAGGAGTTGTCAGACTAGATGCCTTTTAAAGGGCCCTTCCAAATCAGACAATTTTATGATTCTAAGAACTATACCATGGAATTTTATATATTGTTGTGTTCAATTCCAGTTTCTAAGAACAGTTCTTGATGGTTTGTGGGTTTTCCATTTATTGATACTTGAACTATTCTTACACAGTAATTCAAATTCAGGCAAAACATCCATATTCAGTAAGCAACACATCTTGTCCACAGGTTACTATGGCACAACATAAATGCTTGCATTTAATAATTGAAAAAGTATGGTATTGGAAGAAAGTAGTAAAATAAAACACATAAAGCAAATAGGCAAGGAAAATAACTCAGTACTAACCTGTCCTCTTTCAAAATTTGAGTGTCTTAGTCTCCTTTTGCAGGAATCTCCTTGCTCTCCAAATACTGTGATAAATACATCTGCATCAGTCCCTGATGCAGGCAATGTTCCCGTATGAACACTGATTGAGTAAAGAACTTCTGTCAAGAAAAATAAGTGACACAAGACATTATCAAATCAGCCTATTCAACAATGAAATTACCAAACATTATAAACCAATTTATTTTAGGCAAAAGATTAATTTCAAGACCAAGAAATGAAGTTATAACAATTGACATTAATGTTCACATCACAGTACAACACAGTACAGCATTAGAGATGAAATGTCATTTATGAATCAATGCAACAACCCTTGTTTACATTACAGAAAAAGTAATTGCTGTCATAGTTCTGGAGTGTTATCCAGTGGCTGCTAAAATAAACTGAAAGAGTCACACTGATCCAAGGCTTTGTAAAAAACTTTGAATTCTTGTAGAAATTAAAGATCTTAAATAGACTTGGGGTTTATTAACTCTAGCAACATTTTACCAAAGAAAAAACAAAGATATAACAGATGAAATCCACGTTTTGTTCTGGATCAGCTGAATTCTGGTTTAGTCTGGCAGCTTGATAATTATGGGCAATATCAACTAATGTGTTCAAGAGAAATGACTCAGATATTTATCTAGATATGCATTGTTATGATTATTCTTTACCACAAAGGATGGCTTGCCATGACTTTTGGCTGATGAGTTATATAGTACATCTTCCTTGAGGCAGCATGGCAGAGGATTGTTTTATGAGTTCTGTAAGCTCTGTGAAGAACTAAATGTTATAACAGATTGTCAAGATATACTTCCATTTGCAGTCTATCCTTCAGTTAGATATTAAATGCAAAAAGTTTTAAATATTTTAACTAAGACTTTTGTTCAGAGAGTATAAGAAATGAGAATTCTTTCCTAAATATTTTATAAAATGGGATCAGAACAAAGGAAGATGTTATCATATTTTAAATACAATGATGAAATGAAACAGAGCTACTGGGACAGAAATGAGGCTTGAAGAACATCTAAAAGAGATTGTATTTTCTTTCTGTGATTCATGCCATTGTGACTTTGAACATGCCTTTTTAGAATCTGTGGTTTAGTTCCTCACCTAGTGTAAATCAGTAATTTTTTGAAAATTTCAACAGAAATATACTAATTGGACTTTGCACATTTTTCAGACTTCCAAATCGGTACTTGGTAACATCAGTTGTTATAAAACAATAAAATATTATTGAACAATACACCCTATTAAAAACTCCACAGTTTACACAGGTATATTAACTGGATCTTTAAAAATAACTTTGAGTGTTTTTTTAGTATACATAAAGTGCTTTGCAATCTTGCCCATTGTGGTCATCCCATTAAGCAGTTCACAATTTTGTGTGTGTGCATTTGCTCATGTGTTTATTTTTTAGTTCAGCAGCATACCCCTGAGAGGTGGCTTGTCTGGCCTGACTGCTGCTAGCTCTGTCACAGTCTCAGATCCATCTTCTCCAAACAGATATTGGGCTTCAGTGTGAAAGCCCAACTCTTGTTTGGTGTCCAGGTCTTTTAGCCGAAGCTGTAGGCAGAATCAGAAGAAGAAATTTATTTATCTGAATTATTTCATTTCTCATTTCCATCTCAAGAGAAACTGTTGTTTCTTCCTTTTGTTAATACTTGCACACACTTTATAAAAGATACCTGATTCTGCATAACAAGAGCTACAGTAGTTGCTATCAGCCACTGATTCTGCAGCCTGATATTTATAGGTGTATTCTCCATTGCATGTTGACACAGGCGTAGGACGTATTTGTAGGGAACTAATGAAGGGTAAAGATTAAATTGACCTGTATATACTTGTAATTTCAGAATGTCAAAAATGCAGTTACATCAATCTTAACAGCATACGCCTATTTTGCAAACATTTTTTTCGTTGCTTGTTATTTGTTTACATGTGACTTGCTATGTCTCGGGTAGGATTTTCAAAGCTGGCAGAGATTAGATGTCCAATGGCCTTCAGTGGTCCCTGTGGAAAAAACTTATTTGAAAAACCAATTCCAATTGAAGGTGTGAGTTCATTCCACCTGGCTTTATGTACCCAGTGGAGACTGACAAATTAGGTTCCAAATTTGTGAATTTACAACCTCCAAACCAACTGAGGAAGCACAGGCTTCGGAGCCCACCTATTCTAGCTACTGATATGGTCAATATGAAGATCAGATTAACAGGAGGGCAACTCAGATCATGAACTTTATCCAAGATCAGTTTATAAAATACAGAATGACAAACCATCAAGGATATGCAGAAACTTTTCTGCTAGATATTATATGCAGGATTGAACACAATACATAGCTAATGACTACAAGTCTGCAGACATGGTGTCTTCAGCCTTTAGAATCTTTTGGAATAGAAATAGAATATCCAAGACATGAAAAACAAAACAAAATTAAACAATAAACTTATTTTCATGAAGACATTAAACAACTGAAATTCTTAGGCAGGTATTCCCAAAATTACTGTGGTGACTTACTAGCAATACTGATACCAGTAGCAGCAATGAAAGTTTGTGGATCGCTATATAGAATACATATATCACTGTTCGGAAATCCTGAGCAAATATTTCCTTACATAGACTTCAAGTGCAAGCTTTTAAATGCATAAGAAACTATAGAACTGAATTATTGAATTTAAATTATTAGGAACTTGGCAGTTCCACTCTTAAAAATTTTGTCAGACTATCTTGCCCTTGAGTTCCTAGAAATGTAATTACTGAACAATTTTCATTCCTGCTTATGTTATATGCCCAGTGCTTCACAAGATCAAGCAAAAAACTTCCAAATGAACACAAACAATTTCCCATGGCCATTTCCAGAACTAAACTGCTAATTACTTGAATAAACAGTGTTTTTCTCACAGATAGTATTAAATTCCAATAAAACTGCAGCCAGTTGTTTACCCATTTGGGGGGCTTGCAAAACTTTATTTTCTCTCACTAAATGTCTTCTTCTCGTGCAAAAATATCCTCCCTAACTCCTAACAATATAAACATCCCTAACTAAATATCAATAAGTATCACAAAGGCCTATCCATATTATTAATATAATTGGACTAAGTGTTACCTGCATATGCAGGCAGAGAGCCTGCAGAAACTGGACTCAAAAAAATGAGATGTGTAAATTTATACAGACTTTGGCCTTAATATAAAATGTACCTGACAAATTCTTGTTAGTTTGAAGATTACATCTAAGTGTGAACTTAATCTCCAAATCATATAATGTTTCTATATTCTATACAAAAGTAAAAACAATTTTGTACTTCATTTTGGAAAGGACCAGAAGCTATTTTTAAACAAGAAAAAGCTACTCATACTACAGTGCATAAATTTTCAAAAGTTACAGAAAAGACATAAATTTTAGCTAAGGTTGTATCATTTTCTACAAAACTGTGTAGAAAACTATAAAATAAGAAGAAAACTCTGGTACTCTGAAGCTGCTGTAAACACCTGAATCAAAAAAAAAAAAAAGGGAGGAGCAAAAGTAATGTAGGGATTTTATCTCTTTTTCAGGCTTTGCAGTTTCATCTGTAATCTGTGTTTTTGTGAAATTTCTGAAACTTTGGCATTTACTTCTTTAAATTAAGGAGAAAACAAGGTATTTTCAACTGGGCCTGGCTTTGACCACTGATTCATAGTGAGCTTACACATACTGACTGCCTCCTGTATTTTCTATTTCAATACAGCGTCTGAAGTTTTTACTGCACTGTAAGAGTCCTATTAAAGAAAAAACAACTTGTTACCTTTTCAATTACGCTTCCATGTCTAAATAACTTATAAACAGATTAATAAATGAGTAATAGATGTTATAAGCATATTACTGGCACAAACAGTCTATGTTATTGTGGCTTACGTTTTGGATTGTAAGTACACAAGTAGAAGAGACTACATAGGTCTATAGCAACTATTGACTTCTTGTAGGTTGTAAATTTTATAGCTACTAATAAACCCATTATTAAATAACTTTTGAAGTATTTAAAAGTATAAACAAAAATCACTTAGTCATTTGCAGAGGGTTGTCTTTTAAACGAAATCAGAAAGCAAGCTATTACATTAATTTCCTGCCATGTTTTGAGCCACCGGTTCTGAAGGCTGAAATCTTATATTACATAATCACACGATGGATATAGTGAGGGTAGTGTCAAGATATTTTTGAATGCTTTATCAATGGCCTAGAGATGCATATTTAAAATGAGAAATCTGTTTCGTTTACCTATTCTTTCCCTTGTAACCTAAGCTGAGACTACAAAAATTAGCTGACAAAGAACATATTTGAGGAGAAAACATGAACAATTTAAAATCCTCCTCTATCCTCAGAGGAGCTCATAAACTCAGACTTAATGTTCCTTTGAGGAACATAAGCCCGTTCACATTTTACCCTAGAATGCATCTGTCGCTAACATTTCCCATCAGAGCAGTTTCTGGGCTTTTTATTCATTTAGGGAATCACCTTTTGATCTTCTAAATCCATAGTAGGGTTAAAGTACTGTGTGGCCCACTTCAGAAAAACATTGTTTTACTAACTTCAGAATAATTCAGTGTGATGTCCACAATGATTTTTGGGCCCTGGCCTGCAGGCAGAGCTCATTGACATGATTTTTCTTTGCATTAACCTTCAAGTTTAAGTATTTCCCCAAAGCCCAAGCATTATAAAGCACAACACCTTTTTATTCTGTCTTCCCACTTACCTTGAGGAAAAGTATATGTTTAAAATCTGGTTGAATCATAAGACTGACAGCATTAGATCATTTCTTCATCCCTTTCTGTGGGAGATCTTAAGTACATATTAAACTACAATCCGATGTTTAAGGCCCACCGATGACTATGTTTTAATGAATAAATACTAAAGTGTCAGTTTAATTGGTTTCCACAAGTAGATTGCTCTGTGTCAGGAGATTATTGGTATTTGCATGCAGGGATTAAAGTTTTCTAACATCAGCAGAAAACACTGCCTTCCATGTCATGATCGTGCTGAACAGATTTGCACATCATTGAACAGGTATATGCACTATGTACACTTCAGCAGGCACAAACAAGGTAAATCTGCCCATAGATTTGGACGCTGCTGGCAATCATCTGTAGACACCAGGTAACTGAGCCGAAAGATAAGTGTCCTTGCTACTGTGGTGCAAAGCAAAGCTAACAAATCTATCTCTCAACTAAAGATATTTACTGGTGTTATGAAGAATGTCAGAAGTTTATGTGTAGGGTATTTGGAATACCTTGTGAAGTTTAATTCCTCTTGCCAAGCACGAATCAGATAGGACAAAGGAAATTTTTGTTATATCTCCAATATCACCAAGAGTAAACTGTTAAAAATAAAGAAGAAAAAAATAAGTATACATTTTAAGTAACAATTCAGATGACATACTTTAAGACCAAGTAAAATGATGAATAAAATAGGTAAAAAACACTAGTCATTAATTTTAGGGTGAGGAGGTCCCATTAAGATTTAAAGTTAATATGGACTCAGATTTGTACCATTATTTAGGTTTATTTTTAATGATGAGAACTGGTCGCAGAGCCTAGGCCAACATGCGAAAAACAAGGAACTGTGTGACTGATTCTGTGTTTCCAAGATGAATTCATACTACTGTTCTTTTCACCTCCTCTTCATCACATGTTTATTCTCAAACCTGAACTGAAGTTTTGAACTCAAGGTGATTTTTAGCCCTGGATATTGGTTCTGTTCTCAGCTATTCTACTGCTCAAACGAAAGGAAGGCTGATTTCCACAAGTCATTTACAGTGCTGCTTGTAGCTTTTCATCCTGCAGCAGTTAAGTGATGCCTCTTTTTTTTTTTTTCCTTTTTGCAAAAGATAATTAATGACTATTTCCATGTTATAAATAAAAACCTTTTGAAAGGGGTGACCTAGGTTCACACACCTGTCCAGAAGCCGCCATTAACTTCATGTGCAAACTACAGAATTGACATCCCAAGCCCAAGCTCATAGTAGAGAGACACAGCTTCCAAGTAGTGAAAACAAATTATTTGAGGTTTAAGAAGTAGAATGTAAAGGAAGTATGGAATAGTTTCATTATTTATTGCCTTACTGGTAAGGCTTGTTAGCCTTACTTCAAAGTCAATGAGGCTTTGTACGTTAAAGCTGGCATTTGCTCAAGAGAGTTTTCATAAATTATATGTATTAGCCCTCATGTGAGAAGTTCTCTAAGTGATGTTTATTTAAGACATAGAGGTATAAACATTAACTCTGACAAACAAAAAAATCATTCCATACATCTTCACATACATTGACTACAACTGAAACTACTCACTGAGACTTGTGTGAAATAAAAAAGAAACCAACCAAAAATGGATTATCATTCAGATTCTGAACTTTCTGTGAAGATGATTTCCCTTTTTGTCCAAATACAACAACTTGAATATCTGGAACATCTTCTGGTATTTGTGTACAGTGCACCCATGTTTGCCAAAGTCCTCTGCTTTTAGTATCAACATTTTTTGGGGGAAGAGATGTCACTGGTGTTTCTGCATTGAAAACAAACATTTATTCAAAGCCTGTGGTAAGTTATAAAGCAGCATAAGCCAAAACATAGAAAATTACATTGCCTGGTAGTGCTGGATCTAGCACAGGCAAGTCAATCAACAAAGCCATAAAACCCCCATTACTCATTTTATCCCTGTGGCAGTGTTAGAAACCCAGACCAGTTGCTTCATGATTCCATGCCACACTTGTGCAGGGACCATGCCTATCTTCTCTGTATTGTTTCAAGGACAGGATAAGTGCTGCCAGTGGAGACTCTTTCAATGTTGCTGTTTATGTCTTCTCCATCCCAAGCATAATTTTCTCCTCCTTGTTTACAGAAGGCATAATTCACCTTGGTCAGGGCCCCTGCCCCTCACCATTAGGGTACAAATGCTCTGTTCTGCCTGTATTGTGAAGTAGCCTTATGCTGGCTCTGTTCTGCTCTGCCCCAGAGTAGTGATTCACATAAATGAAAGACATTTCTCCTGGTATTACCTTTGAGTGGGATTACCACTTCTACAAAATCTTTCTTGGAGTGTTTATTGATCCAGTCATTGTGAACAAAAACATGTGCAGAAAAAGGGTAGAAGGCTTCTTTTATAACAACTTTTTCCAAGAACCAGTCATCTGGTTGAAAATAAACAGAATACTATTAATTTATACCTTCTAAGCAACAAAATGTTCTGCATATGCAGTCAGAAGTTTCTATCTTTAGAAAATCACACAATGTTTTCTTTCAATGAACTTCTCAAGGAAATAAGATTTCTGAAAATATATCGGCTGTGTAAATATGTGTTTATGTCTGTTCGCCTACACTTCAAAACATTCAACTTTCTACAGATCTTGTCAAATTAAACATAGTTGCAGATTTGATTTAATGATCTGTTAGTGTTGCAAAGGACAGAAAGGCTTCTGCATGAGATCTCTGGACACAAGTCCCCAATAGGAAATGATATTATCCATGTCCTAAAGGAAAAAGAATCAGGATTTCTACCATGTTATCCACCAGAAAATCCACTCAGCACAGAGCTTTCTTTCTGGTGAGGTTCTATGCTATCTAATAAGGCACAATCTTCAGCTGCAGATTTTTTCTTGATTGAGACCATTTTGTAGATTCTCTGGAAACAAAGCATTTGAACAATCAGACTTCAGAGTCTTTGTATACTTGATTATACTCCAAGCATTGGTGAAGTCACTGAAAGTTTGATCATTTATTTAAATATTACTATCTAGGAAATATATGGTAAATAGTCTGCAAATCAGCCTTTCTGAGTTTAACCTACAGAGTCATCTTATAGTCTTAGGTTTGTGATTTTTTTTTTTTTATTTTTTTTTTTAATAAAGACAAAAGAACAAAAGACTCAGCTCTTGAACAATCTTGTCTCTGTTATCAACATTACTGCAGAAGTAGGATATCTGTAGAATCTCTGTTCTGTTGCCTCTAAAAAACACTAAGCCAAAATTGTAGCCAAAGCATTGAAGAAAAGATAAATTCATTATGCTCCTTGCTGTTGCTATTTTCAAGAAGTAAGCAATTTTCTTTAATTCCAACAGCTGCTGTGGAATCAGAAGGAGGAAAAGAAAAAATGTTGCAGGAAGAAGTGGTCTTTTTATCTGCCACTTGACCTCACATGCGCAGAATCCCTTAAAAACTAATATATTTCTCATGGTTTAGAAGAAAAAAATCTATGAGACTAGAACAGCCTTTCTTCCATGTTCCACTTCTCAATCTGATGAACTGATTTTCTGTTCTTATCTTTATCTAGAAGCATTTAGTCCTGAAAAAAAAATCTTTTAAAATGAAAATGTCCATCATTCAAAAATTGAGAGAAAATAAAAGTCAAAAATTGCAAAAGCGTGATGCCATATTGCTTCCTGAAAGCTTTGTTCTGCTTACTCATAAATACATAGTCACGCTTATAGATAAATGTTTCACATATAATTCTACCAGTTTATATTTTCAAAACATCTCCTAGGAATCCTTTGCACATTTTAGTAAAACCAAGCTGCACACTTGACATTTATAGTCCAACAGAAATAATGAACATCAGAAAATGGAGAGTTATTATACTTAAGGAAAAAAAAAAAAAACACTTGTGATTTTTGATATTAAATTTAAGAAATTTCTGAAGTTCTAGGGTCTCCTAAATTTGATAATCTATATGGTTATTCCCATACATTAGTGGAAAAAAAATGCTGACCTTTTTTTGGACTCTTAAATCCAACAAGAACTTGATTCAACCTGCCAAGGTATACTGCTTTGATTTTGAAAACATCCACCTGCAATATGAAAATAATTTAGATGATATTTTAGTTAAACTTAATATGTATCTACCTTTGAATATTTATCAGTTTAGTCCTGTGTATCTGGCCATTGTTTTGTATCTCAGTGGAAGAAAATTTATCTTATGTCTTTCCATTGTCTTTGTGTTCATAATTAAACATTACATGCTATAACTGCTATTTCCTGATCCGGAGAATATTGTGAATTATGAATTTACAAATACTGCTGTATTTAATAGGAATTCATTTTGCAAACATCAGATACACACACTAGCAATAAAGTGTTCATTTATAATACTTTCATTGACTGAAATAACCAAATCGTATCATTTACTACTTGTGTTGAAACTTATTTTGATATAGAACCTAATCCAACTGACACTGATGAGCAATAGTTGTTTAATAATTCTGAAAATCTGGAGCAATTTCATTTTCACTAAAATTCACAGCTGATATAGTGGGAATTAGGCATGTAAATAGGAATGAAGTGAATAGCATCTGGGAAGGTTTCAACCACTATGTTATTGGGATAAGGATTTTTCACTCCAACCATCTCTATAATAGGTTAAATTTTCCACATACAACAGACTTGAATGATGACTAGACCTCATGGAATCTTTTCTTTTTTCCCTACTGTAAATCTTCATACTGTATTCACTTTGTTGGTATATACATGTTTTTAATCTTCTTTGCGCAGTCATCTTACTTCATAATCAATGAGAAAGCTCACATAAGTGTGTGCATGGAAACAGGGGATATAAATTGTTTAACGTGTGCTTGTTGGCTTTTTTGAACAGAGTCTGAAGAAAAGAGGTTTGGAAAAATACTATTCATGAGTGGATTCATCTACTCTTTTGGGAAACAAACTGCAGAACATAATCTCCATGAGTAAGTCTGTTTTCTTTATTCTTGTGACTCATCGTGTTGTAGACAGAAGCAGTTGTCTTGGAAAGTTTGGGTTGAAAACTCAGTTTGAAGACAAAAGTTTGGGACCAATTTGGGGGTTTGAAAACAAACAATAAAAATGTTGTATTGTTCCCATAGTTACTGAAAAGTACAATGACACACAAAAATTCATGCTACCTGTGAAAACCATATTGATCACAAGAGTCATTTAGAAAAAAAAGAGCAAAGACTAAGAACAGAGAATTAGCCATTTGAGAGCAAGTTGAAGTAAACAATACTGTGAGAGGATGAATACCCAAACAGTTGCTACTTGAAATATTTTCTGTAAGAAGAAGATTAGGGTGCTACAGGCCAGGATATAGAAAAGCCTTTTAGAGTTTCAGACAAAGGATTTATCCTCTTGAGCAGGCTCATTCAAAAACTGACACAGAATCTGGATTACACAGAAAAAATCCTTGTGAATTTGCAAATGAGTTATATTTCCACTGGAGTAAGTATTCACAGAAATAAATTGTATTGTTCACATATTTTTCTATATAAGTTTTATTCTTAGAGAAAATTTAACATACATTCTTACAAAATAAAGAATTTAAAAGAATCTGAGGACAGTTTAGCTTTTTGAAAGAAATAGGCATCAGACCCTCTTTCAGCCTGTTCTGTTACCTTATCCATTGCAGCAAGCACTCTTACTGTTCAGATTTCTCTAAAGCATTACCTTTAAGATATACTAAATATAACTATTATGTATATCACCAAAAAGATTAATCTATAAAATTTCCCACATTACTCCTTAAAGCCAGATGAGCCCTACTATCATGTCGTTATTATTTTCAGATTTATTTTGTGAAGTCTGAGCTAGCAGTTTGATCAGGTCTTGATGAACCTGACATTAGGTATGCATATTCTCTTCCACAATGGAGAAAGAAAATAAAAGAATACAGAGGACATAATGACTAACAAAGGTGTAGCTCAGTTTTTATACAAAAAATCATCGTGTCTTCTAGAATCTTTAGAACTGAAAAGAAAAGCAGATAAAATAAGCAGAGGCATGTTTAAAGAATAAATGAAGCATATTGTAAACAGATTTCTCTAGATTTCTACATCAGAGAACAAACTAATCTGGGTTGGCTGGCAGCAATGAAATACTTCCTCCTGCCCTCCCCAAAAAAGGATTCCTATGTACTTTGCCATGATTTTATGATTCCTTTAAAACAAAAATAAAAAAATATTCTCAACCTAAACTCAGAGCAAACAGTAGGGACTGGTATAGTATCAGCTAGACATTTCTTTTAGAAATATTTCCTTTTGATCTGAAGTTTGTTTTAGTTACTTTGTTCTTATGCCAAAAAAAACACTCCAGGAATTGCTCTTCTAGGAAAAGCCTTTAAGCCTCAAAAAGCAAGAATATGTTTACCATGTTTAGAAGCAATAAGTGGGTGGAAGAATTGGAAACATGAAAAATAAAACTTTGCTTGGAACACTGACTTTAGTGTTCAGGAAAGCTAATAAGAAAGGGTCATGGTCTAAAGTAAGTACAAAGGCAAGATATCCTACAGAAATGTTATCAATTCTATCAGTCTTATCTTAATAAAACAGTGAAACCTCCCTAGCCTTAAAAGTATGGAATATTAAAACAGAACTTTTAGAGCATATTTAGTCCAATTCCATATTAATTCATAACTTAAGTGTTTCACTGTTGTGCAATGCTGATGATGCGTAAAAGAAGCATGTTACCTATAGAGACAATCACCTCTTAGGTACACAAGAAAATTATCTATATGGAATACAAAACTTTAGTATTTTTGATACTCTGTTCATGAAAGGTTTTATGTAAACATATGTTTTAACAAAAAGACACTCAAAGATTTAGTTACATTTTTCCTTAATGCTTTACCTGCCCTCTAGGGAAAGTGATCAGGCCGTTTCTTGAGTTAAGCCATCGTTTCCCTGAGTCACTCTTTTCTCCTTGTATACAAAGATAGGCTTCACCAGTGGCATCTGCTTTCTTCAAGTCTCCCGTGTGCAAATGGATTGTGTACTCCACAACTTCAGAAAAAATAAACATAGAAAAACAAAAAGTCAGCAGGAGAAAATGCTCCCTGTCTTCTTGCCCAACACCTGCATTGTGTACCAATCCCTGGTACATTGTCATTGCAGATTTAATCACAATCCCATACTGTGCCACAGGACAGGGAGCACAGGTCTCTTCGATCCTGGTGACATACATAAGCAAACCATTCCTACTGGATAACTCCCTGTTTGGCAATGCACAGAATACAGATTTGTTCTGCTCTGACACCAGTCCCAGAAAATGAGCACTACTGGCTGCTGCTTAGGGCACAGGATCTCCTATGTACTGCCCCCTTCTCCTAAAGTAGGGAATCTTTTCTAAGAAATGCTTCATGTTTACATGCTTTTTGGAAAGTGATGATTTCTAAGACTATTTACTTATATTCCTTCCCTCCTTCCTTCCCTCCTTCCCTCCTTCCCTCCCTCCTTCCCCCCTTCCTTCCCTCCTTCCTTCCCTCCTTCCTTCCCTTTCTGTCTATCATTTTCTCCTTCAAATAATATGGGAGCTTACACTTGTAAAGTGGCTTAGAAGAATGCTGGGACCCGATTGTCTGAAGCTTTAAATTCATGTAATTATCTCTCAATAAATGAACACATCAGGACTATAAAGCTTTCTCACTAGTCAGATCATAATACTATTACAATATTCTTGAGTTAAAACATGTTAATGTGAAACAGAAATAATGAATTAAAAATTCTTCCAACATCAACTTTTACACATAAAGGGAAAAACCTTCTCATATTTTGTATCAGTCTCCAAAAAACATTCCACATACTGTATCATAACCCACAAATGATCAGTTAAGTGACACCTGAGTTTAACAGAAAGCATTCATTATTATCTAAACTGTGGTCATAGTACAGAGATTAGAAGAGAAATCTATGGCCACTATGTGGAGTTTCTGTTTCCTTACCTGTTTTTGACACTATACATAGAGGGGTGATGCAGATGAGACCAGATTGCAGTAATTAATTGTACTAAGAATTGTACTGTATTTGAGAAAAAACTTCTTCTCAGTAAGGGTGACAGAGCACTGGAACAGGCTGCTCAGGGAGGTTGTGGAGTCTCCTTCTCTGGAGACATTCAAAACCCGCCTGGACATGTTCCTGTGTGACCTCACTTAGGCATTCCTGCTCCAGCAGGGGGATTGGACTAGATGATCTTTTGAGGTCCCTTCCAATCCCAAACATACTGTGATACTGTGTAATTCTGAATAAACTTCATGGAAAACTGATACATGCATTTTTTACATGACCTATTTTAGCCCCAGAGTTTATAATGGAAATAAGGAATGAAGAAACACTTGAACAGAAGCAGGTCACAATTTCAATATTCATGGTTACTTGCATCATTTTAACAAGAAGGAGCCCAGGAATAAAAGAAAGTGTTTTGAAGACTTGGGTTTTCTTCACCCTAGTGTCGTAAGTTTGCTCTTAGTCAGATTAAAATAATAAATCTGTTTTCATTTGTATAATGCTGGTGCTGTCACTTTAGGAATCTAACTTCGATGGCTATAATAACCATATTCTCCTTATGTGGTCAGCAGGTAAAAGCAGGTTCTGTAGAAAACATCTGTGATGGGTTCCCATATATTCTAGGGATACACACAAACAGTTAAGAGTCTAAACTTAGATAGTCTGAATGTTCCTCTACTTCCAACAACAAGAACTGTTACTTCAGTCTAAGAAAAAAACCTATAATGTTGTGGCAACACAGGCTTGTAAAACACAACTTTTTAATAGTTTTCAGAAGGAGGAAAACATGTTTATCCACGGTGAAATGCCAAGTCACATTTGAGATGTGGGTCATAAGCAATGCACATGTACCAAGAATATTTTTAAGAATGAATATATGATCCTGAAACCTTCTTTATCACAACCTTCAAGGCTGATTTTTTTTTTTTTTTAAGGACTAAGCACCCTTAAACCTAACATTTTACAAGTACTGAGCTATCTTGGACTACTCCAAATTATTCAGCCGCAACTCCCACAACCTTCATCACTGGCACAGCAAAGCACAGATAGGCAACATCTAGACTATGGGACAGTTATACGCTGGAAAAAGTCCTCCACCCTCACTCTGCCACTTGTCCCTGCCTCCCTGCCTAGGACCTGGCTGGCTGTACAACGTCTGCTTTCCTCAATCCCTAACATTCTCTGATTCTGTGAAACATGAGTGTGCAAAGGAAAATGGTACTTTAGGCAAACATGAAACCAAGGAGCAAATAAGAAGCACTTTCAGTCTCGCAATCAACAATGCAAGCCAGAGAGCACTGAAATACACATTATTTAAGACTGAAATACATATTTCAGTCTAAAATACATCACAGGGTACACAAATATATGAATATAGATCCTGTAAACATCTGATATTTTCAATACAATTTGGTTCTTGAATCAAATTTATTCCAAGATAGAGATATCCTTATTTAGCCAAATTGTAAAACCTTTTAAAAAACCATAATTATGAGAAATTTCTGGTAGGTTTGAAGATGATTGTTAGAACCTAGAAGCTAGAGCTGTCATTTATTTTCATGTGTAGGTGACAGGAAAACAAGGATTAAAAAAAAGAGTCATTCTGAGGATATTTATTTTTAAGCCTTTCTTACAGCTCTTTTCACAAGCTGGTGCTATTCATATTGAGTGTTATAATCAAAAGGCCTGATTTTAAATATTGTGACATCTTATATAGCTATTTCTTTATATGTTTAAAATAAAAAGGTCACATCACGTCACTGGAATAAGGGTTCTAAAGTGTATGTTTGCATACCAATTGAAAAATTAATATCTGAAAGGATTCATTAAATAATAAGGGCTATATCAGTCTGCTAATAAAGGTATGCTCATTACAATAAACTTCTGAAATGTCTTAGATTCTCTTCATCTTCTAGTATGTGGGGGCGCCATCTGAGAAAATTTGTTTTCTTAAAAGTAACTTTATTTCTCTACACTCTATTTACTCAGGGACTTCCCCAGGACTCTTTTATTTTTTTTTTTTTTAATAACTTAAACCATGAGCTGTAATTGACAGCATCCCTTATGTTTGATGATAAGAAGTAAACCAAGAGATTTCCTTGACTGGTGCCACAATGTACCTCTCTTTCTTCCAGGCAGTTAAATATACCTTGCCAGGTGAAAGGTAACATAGCTGCATTAAAGGCAGTGTAGCAACACAGACTTGCTCTTCCTGAAGATCCAGGCAGTTGAAAGTACCTGATCTGTCCACATGACTCTTTGGCATTTAGCCAATGGCATTTTCTCTTTTAGAGGTGTTAGGATATGAAGGTAAGACTCTGTGTTATTCATCTAGTGTTGCTTTGCTTGTGTACCTTGGTCACATTAGCAGATTCATTGAAGTCAAAAGGTTACTTGTGTGAATAAGATTGGAAGAGTTTGGTCCACAGATCTTATCGCTCACTTACAGTGCATTGGAAATCACAGTGCTCACAACCATTTTTTCTGCTTTGGTCCAGAATCATTAATATTCTTAATGAAGAGCTTAGCTTTAATCATGCAAGTAGTTTTCAAATGAGATGTAAACTGAAATTTAGAAACATATCTAATGTTTTTGCTGAGCCAGTATTTTAAAAGAATCTGCTGAATCTATTGATGCATAATTTAAATCTCACTGTTTAAACTCACAACAAATAATTCCCATTAATTTTCAAAGGTTTTGGATCAGGGAAAGGACTTCCACTGTATAAATGAAATAAAAATATACAAAGTGACCCCTATGAAGGAGGGCATAACATAAAAGATTCTGAGAAATTGGGTAAAAGTTCTTAGGGCGAGTTTGGAACCTTTCTCCCTGTCAGCTAACAAACATACCCCATCAACGAAGATCTACTAAAAAGACATTCTGTTCAACCTTGCCATTCTTTGTCTGTTCCCAGTCCTACTTATAAAAGTTCTGTTTCAGATGTAAGCCAACATAGTGCAAAACCGAAAATTATATTGAATTATAGACAGGACAGAAGGTGTTCCTTTGAATTTTCTTTCTTGTTCTTGTTGACTTTATTATGTACCATGTATTCAAGTATCATTTGTTGTGATAATTCAGTAACATTTGCCCACAGAACTTTCAATAGCCTTTCAAAGGTGAACAGTTCAAATGATACAATCACATTCTTTCTGAATGTCATAGTTAAACCTTTTAAACCACCGTAATTTTAGTTTTGCAGTGAAATCAGGCAATGCAGGTAATTTTTCCAAGAGAGGGGAAAACAATAAGAAAAGCTGTGGGGGAAGAAGTGAACTATCAAATGAACTCCAGTTCTCCTGTTGGAGCTCTTTCTCTTCCTGTTGTCCTCTGTAGCTCATCAGGTTCTCTACAGAAATATGAGATGATAGGGATGAGAATGCAGATAGGGCAGAGTAGGGTGCTATATTTCAGAGGTGTGGGATGTAGCTGATAGAGAATTTTTTTCCATATACTTCCACAAAAATTCTACTCTACAAAATAGTAAAATAAATAGAAAAAGGAAATATGAGGAATGAGTATTCCTGAGGTTACTGCCATAATTCCCCATGGAATGAGTTTTGTTTATAAATGAGAGTTAGACAACTGAGAATCAAAAGTGAGGACACAGGGATAGTTTTTAAATGTTCATTTGGTTCAATGGCAAAAATATGTGAAAACTAAATTTCATGCATAATCCTGCTAATTTATCACATAAGAAGTCTTGTAAAATTAAAATAACCCTTTCTGTGAAAATAAAGGTTAGGACAAGATCCTTAGTTTACATAGCCACACACCTCATATGCTCAGGACAGTGGAGCAAATCAGTTTATGCCAGTTGAATATCTGATCTTATTAATCTGGTCAAAATTAAAGGGTTTGTCTAACCTACACAACAGAATATAGTAGAAAGATGCCTGAATGAGCAGGAATTTGAGTCAGTAAAATGAAGCAGAATAGCACATTTCCTTCACCAGCTTCATGCCTGAGCCAGCCTGGTTCATGCTAGTTTGATGCCATGCTTGGGCTGATAAGCCTAATAAGTTAAAAGACTGCATTAGCTGAAGCATCTCTAACTGTTTTCATTTGGAAGATAATATGAGACTTATCATTTACTCTAATGGAAAAGGAATTATTTGATAAATAGGAGCTTCTGGACTGAATTGTACCTGGAAGACTTAAGTATCATACAGTGAGCAACTGCTTCTCCATGCTCAAACACATTGTATCCAGGGAGTTACCTATAGCCTGAACTATAGGTATATATTTCTAGATAGAAGAAAAAGCAATTTCAGAGATTCACATTTGAATTTTGCTTATTTTTTGTTCAGTTGCTTGTTTTTAATTCTTAATTGTCTTGTCTGGGGATAACAATGATATAATGCAAAATTGTTCTTTTGTCTTTATTTGAATTTCTTCTATCAGGACATTCATTAAAGACATCTACATAAATGGATGTCTGTTTCAAAGCAATAATGAGAGCAAACACATAAAAATGATCTTTTTTCCTCTGGTAATCAAACTAGAATACATGGAACTGACTGACAGGAATTTTAGTCTGAATTGTCATTGGGGTTGCAAAGAACAAAATTGATACTAACTCTTTGAGGTGTAGATCACTGGAACTCCACAAAATGGTTTGTAAGGAACTTCCTAGGTTTTGGTTCTTTGGAATCATTTTTGAGGTAGAGTATATATATATATCTTTTTCTTACAAATTTTCCAAGAAAAACACCTTAACTTTCTAACATACCTCAAAACTGTATTGCTTTACAATTCAGCATAATGTTGTCTGACAGTATCTCCATTTGTTTCTTAGCATAATTGAGGAGTGTATTCTAGTTTGTTTGTTGGTTTGTTTCAATTTCTGGAGTTTCTGTAAGTAGTTAAGCAGTTAGCAATTTTGAATTCTGAAAATAATTACTGATACATCTAATTTTCCCCAATCATTCATAAATAAATTGGGTAAATAGAGCATTTTAACAAGCTGCAGATTTACTATATTCAGCATTGTACATCCTGCATATATTACATGCAACATCCAACATTGTTTTGAATTTGACAGATCAAAATCTTAAAATAATTAATCTTTTTCAGTAAAAGAATACAAGGCTACTAATTGTTTAAAATTATGCAAAACTACACAATACCAAAGACGTAAAAGATCTTCAGTGTTTTATTTGTTCAGGTTTCAACTTTAAATGGGATGAAATATTTAGGAAAATCTGGGCCACTTCCATCTTTTTCTGTTGCTTTCTGTTTAAGCAGAACGCTCTTTGTACTATGGCCTCTACCAATAAACCCCTTTCTACCTCCATCAATTCTCTTTATTCTAATGAGCCGAATAGGTGGTAAACCCGTCCTAAAATAGCTAGTAATAGCTAGCAATCAAGTTACCAGTATGCAATTCCTTATTCCTCTCCATATTCCTGGGTCTTGGGAGAAATCACTTTATTATCTCTCTGGCATCATACAATCTATATGTTTTTCTAACAGCAGAGAAACATGCAACTTAATATATCTTTTTGGGGAATATTACTTGCTATGCTATAAGATTCCCAACACCATCAATAAAACACTAGTGCAACTGAATGATTGTATATCTCTTTGCTGGCTATTTGTAACACATTTTAAAAATTCTATGTCCATTTTGTAAGAGGCCTTTGCAATTCTTCCATTCTTAAAAACATTTACTGTGTTTCTAGGTCACATACATTTCTTTGTTAATAAGAAGATTCAGGTAACATCACACAGTAGGTGATATTTTATACCTATCTTCAGCTGACATAGCATTAATTTGAAGAGATAATAAATAATCAACAGCTAAAACTGGAACATCATCTAACATAAGCCAAATCCTGTGTTTGCTGTCAGCAATTATAGCATCTGCCATAATCCTGATACCAATGATTTGTTTTCTCAGCTTTCTTTTGTGACAAATGCATGTGCAAAACCATTGCATTCCTTAATACTGAATTCTTGTGGAAATCCTCAAACAGTATTTTAGGCCCAAAAGAGATATATTGGTATTCCAGTGACAGATTCTGACCCCAGTAACAAAAAATGACTTAACTTACCAGGCAAAGGCTCCTGATCTGCATAGAGAGCTGGCAATTCCACACATTTGTCTTCATTAGGGTTGAACCAACAGTCAAAAGCTAAATACATCTCTTCCTTTGTGCCCGTGTGCTTCATATGCAGTAAATCTAAGTGCCATGGCTGCTTTAGCTCACTATGTGGGCCAGTTACCTGTACTTTGTATAGAGAGCCAATATCTGCCAGTTCGTCCTATGTGAGAAAAAAGAGAAGATGAATGGATCTCATTCTAATTGTGCCAGATCAAACGTAGCTGACATGTGCATGGAACAGTTGAACAAACTTCAGTAGTTAAAGAATTGGGAAAGATTTATAACTGCTACTATTTTTTTCCTTTCTGATCAATACAAAATTGATTCACTAACATGAATGAGGAGATGGAATGCTTGATATTTTATATCAGGGAACAAGTGATGGCAGTCACTGCTGAAATTTGTACACAGAACAAGGCACTGTTTTTATATATATTACACTGATTCAGTAGACTATCTGCAGGCACAGAAGTTTTAGTCAGTTTTAAAAATTTTGAACACTATTAGAAATATTTCTTAGAACTTGAAATATAAAAATGGTGCAATTAACTATACATTTGAAGGAGAACTAATCCAATTTTGAGGAAAAACCCAACAGATCATCTATCTTCACCCTACATCATGCTTTCATATAGAAGCTGTCCATTAATATCTTCCTCTTCTTGCATTCATGGTTGAGAAAAACTCTTCTAGGTCTACTGGGGATAGTACAGCATCTCTATGACGTAGCATTGCTTGAGTAAGTGAAAGTAGACGAAGCTTTAGATTACTATAATGATTGTTTTTAAACTAATAATTTTTCCCTGTAACGGAAAAAGAAGGGAGAAAACAGAAGTTACATTTTCTTCTTGCTGTTCTCTACTTCTCATATTCTTTCCCCTGCTCTTTCATTTCAAATACTGCCCAGCTAGTAGAAGTGCATGTGACCTGACTTCAGCCTTTCCTCTGACAGGGCACTTCGAGTTTCATACTATTTCTTTACATTTACCAGAGGTTTGTGGAAAATAACTCAGGAAAACCTTCTGGGTACTCCTAATTTTGGATCATGTTTGTGGCTTAGGCTAGTCTTCTTCATTAAAGAAAAGAGGAATATTAAAAAAGTGCCAATTATTTATTTAGCTCAATCATTACATTCAGTTTACCTGATTAGTAGGGTGAGGAAGCAGGAAACAGTTTCTTTTTTCAAGATTGCTTTCTGATAAACCCCAAAATGAAAAGTATCTGCTTTTGCTACCTGCTTCTGCACTTCCAGCAGTCAATCCTGAAGGAACATCTTTCAGGATGTGGCTTCATAGACACACTTCTTTGATGCAAATCTGGTCTGTCAAGTTCTCACTTCCCTGTCTGTCCACTTGCTACCTTTCCCTGCCTTGTGTTTGTTCCTGCAGCTGCAGAATGAACCGATCAAGGTTAAAACTAAGACTGAGGAACCAATCAAGCTTAAAACTTCCAGTTTTCCTCCAGGATCAATGATTTCCTCAACACCCACAAAGGACAACCGAAGGATGGGACAAGCGGTACAAGAACAGGACAAATAGTAGTCACAGTTCCCTTGAGTATTGTTCTAGCTTCCAGCACTTTGTGGCTCAGGAATTCCCTGAGGCAGAGGAGGTGTCTGCAGTGTTTATCTTCAGGTCAGTACCAAATTCTATCAAACTGGACTTTCACAGAGAACAAAACCAGAAAAGCATAGGAGTAACAAAGCATTGGCACTGGGAAGGAATTATATCTACAGGAGGGAAGTAAGAGCATTGAGAAAAGGAACAGGCTACAATTCAGTGAAAGTTGACCTCAGATGCTTGTCAATATTTCAGTTAACAGGTAATAAGAGGAAGGAAAGACAAATTATGGAAGAACAGAAGAACTGAAAAAAAAGGAGAAAACCTGTGGGTAAAAAGGAGCTGACCAAGAGGAAAAAGAAAGTGATAGTGACAGAGATGGTGGCAGAGGTAAATAAATTGTATTAAATAAATTATATGTAGGAGAAAAATGATCTTTCTGTATGTTTTGTCTCATTTATAATTCTTCCTTCTCCATCATCATCCCCAAAAGCTCTACAGTATCCCATGGCATACTGTATGTTTACAAATTACTTACTCTTGTGAGATCGACAAAACCTCTAAATCAGTACCTGCAGCATGGTATATGCTGTGATATGCACCAAGGGACTAATTCGCTCACAAGCATTCTCAGTGTGAGACACTGGGAGAATCTGCTCATTCAAAACCTATTGTTCAAGCGACAGTATTACTACCTACAAACAAAAATGGTGATCTGTGCCAATCTACACAGGGGACTTAAAAATCAATTTGGTAGTTTAGTTTAAAGAAAAAATCTATCTCAGAATTAAGAGAGTTATCAGCTACACGATTCTTATGCTTTTCTTTCAATAAAGAAAGGTTGGAGTACTTTGATTTGAATTGCTTTTCCCGTAACTTGAAGTGGCAACTTTTTGTGATTCAGGTTGCCATAGAAGACAAAAAAAAGGCATATTGGATCCACTTCGTTGCTCATGTCAGATCCAGTGATGTCCATTATCCAGAGACCTGATGACTTCATGTTGATTTCAGGCAGTTTAGGACTAGTAATCAATCTTATACCTTTAAAAATGATCAAAGAGAAAAAGGAAAGATAACAGCGTGAGAGAACGGCATAATATAACAGGACCGTAGCCTTTACAGTACACAAAGCAAGCCCTATTTGCAGGTTATTTTGTATCTATAGCAACAGTTCACTAAGAATAACACTTCAATACCTTTATTATATTTTTTGCCAAGAATTTAACAGCTTAATGTTCTTTCTCTGTTTAAAATTTAGTTTCAGAGGCATTTTCTTGATGCCAAGGCATTTTCCTTGTCATGTTTCGAAGTAATTACTAAGAGAACATTCAGTCACCTTTTAGAGGTCTAATTAATTGTTCTTAAAAAAGCAATCAATGTTACTAGAGCCAATTTATCATTTGGAAGTACCAGCCATCTGCAGCTTGTAGGCACCCAGTGCAAAATGAATAATAGCAATGAACTCCACTTGTAACTAATCTTACCTAGCAATATAACGTGTGCTGTAATAGTGCGAGACTGACAGGTAGACCTATAATAAACACCAAAAATATTCACCTGATTCTCTTCTAACCATTCCATGGGAAACGAAAAATATTTAATGGAAAGAAACAACTCAGTAAAATATACTTTCCACAACTCAGAAAAAACACGGAACTGAATACCTGTCTACCATGGGCACCTTGTGTTTCTAAGCTGACTTTCTTCCTCTGGACAAACATTCACTTTACATGGAATTGTTTTCACAGGATTGAAAGAAAGAATCTTTTCTACTAGTTTTAAATGGCCAAAGGTCCTGCTGCAAATGTTCTTTGGCCAAATACATCTGGGTTTAGATTTGCACAACTCGTGGCATAGCAGGCTTGAAATGAACAGAAGCTGCGCACACCAGACCTGTTGCTTTGTGATGTGGAATAATGCCACAGGTAAAGATTAGGCTCATTTCACTAAGGTAACTTTTCTCTAGATTTCAAATGAGATCTTAAGCTACTTGAAAAGTGGTGCATAAAGCCTGGGCTGTTTATCCCAATGAGGCTCACATCGCAAACTCTAATCTGCTTTAAATCTTTCATTGCAATGTGTTAAATTTAATTTGGATGTCAAGTGTTCTATACTTAACACATTGACAGGATGGAATTTTATTAACTTTGACCTTACTAGATGTGGCTTTTCTATAATAGCAAGATCAAACTGAAAATTCACATTTTCAATAAAAGAAAGGTACTGTAGAGATGTGAAAGAGTTATAGCTAAAATTGCAGGCCAGTTTTGCAAAAGAGCTTACCAACTGTCGCAATTTCACAAACAGTCTCACATAACCCCAGATGAGTATCAAGCCAGTTCCACCATGGGAAGACCCATTCTTTGTTTGAGTTTTGTGATTCCTTGACTGTTACCATCTTGAGGTACATCCCAGCCCCGTAGCCTTCTCCATCATGTCCTATGACCACTTTTTGCAAATCACTCAGAGAAACGGCTTCCACCAAAAATGAATCCACCTACAAAAAAAAAAAAAAAAGGAAAACTTTAATAAAACAGAATTTGTACCCAAATATTGTTGGGCTTCAGGGAAGATGTAGTTCTGGGTTCAGCACACACTGATTACACCTAATATTGAATTCCGCATTCATCATTAAAGATGCATTGTAACTTCATTTGATATTTGGGCAATATGGATCATTTCATCAATCATTTCATATTATGTTACAATGCATATACCTCAACCTTCTGCCGTTCAAACAGTTATGACAAGATTTTGGTTCTAATTGAATTTCTATCTTTCAGGGTACTTTAAGTTTCTAAAATTTATCATACAAACCTAGATATATATTAATAGTCCTAAAGAAAATCTGGACAACCAAACAGAGTGTGTTTACTCCAAGATGGCTTCTAGATTCTCCAGTAGTCAAAAAACCCTGTCTTTTTGTTTTTCTTACAAAATGAAAATAATTGTGGAAACAGCAAGTGGAGAAAAAAATAAGCAATAACAGGGAGGAAGATGATGGTGAAGAATAAATTGAGCAAAAGATAAGAGATGGAAAGGGAAGCAGATGGAGAAAGAAAGTAAAAAAAAAAAAAAAAAAAAAGGAAGTGTAAACACAGGCATCAGGGGATGAGAATAAGGACAATAAAAACAACAAGATAAGGAAAAATGTGAAATGCAAATAAATAAACTATATGCCCCACTAAATTCTTGCTTGTTTCGTAAGAAAGCCAGGCATTCTGTATATAGCCCAGCCTAGGGCCAGATGTACCTAATGGCAGCTTATAAAGGTCAATAAGGTTGTGAACAACTGGAGTTTAAACAGCAATATCTAGGATATAGGTATATCCCCGAGATATATGCAGAAGTGAAATTTAGAAACTCTCTCAGTGTGTTACTGATTCCACTTTTACCTTACCACGTGCTGTGGTAAATAATTTCACTGAAGTCTGAGACTCTCCTTGGCAATGAACATCTTGGTAGTGAGCTTTTTCAAACATTAATATTCAGTGAATGACCCTCTCACAGGAAAGCCTCATACACAAGAAAATAGTTTTATTGTTATTGGTCATCTAGAATGACTGGTTTTATGTGCATTCTCTAAGTGGATTTTTGTCTTTCGTCTAAACTTACTGACTAACTTTGAGTTAGTGTTTCACGTGGGATTGTGGTTAAAGAAACATCACCGATTGCAGAAGTATCACAGTAATTTCTGTAACTTTGAATCACAGATTTTTAATTCCTTGCTACCTGTGCTGTCCTATATTTGGAACCAAAGAAATAAGAAGCATGATTACAGAGGTCCTCCCTGGTAATCTGCTTTCTACATGCTCATGTTGAATGTTTTTATCTTGTGGTAATGCTCTTGTACATGAAGGAAATCACAGTGGCATTGGTCTACTCTGAATATGTGGAAGACAAATTATGTTTTCAAATTCTTGCCCATCTGTAGTGAGATATATTCTGATCAGGCATTAAGAGACAAAATGCAGTACCAACCCCTGCCCATGAAATGCATATTTTTTTTGCCATTACCTTATTCCTTTGAAATTTTCTTCCTTTTGTGAAGGATGTATGAAGTTTCCTCACACCTGTGTCCCCTCTTTTGCCATAGAGAGTAATATAAACATTTGCAAAAGTTTCTGCTCCCCAGCGGTCACCAATATGTACAGAGACAACATACTTATAGACTGTACAAAAATAAAAACAAAATTTAAATAAAGCTGATTAAGTACAAGGTGTATGTAAAAGAAAACAGCAACATGGAGCATTTAGTAAGAACACTGCATTATTTTAATTTCTGCAGCTACCAAAACATCTGCTACACAGTGATTAAATTAGTCAGGTTACACTTTATGAATCTTATCTTTTCATGCTAAGCTCAATTAAGATTTTCCAATATTTTACTTAGAAATTCAAATGAAATTGGACTTGGACAGCTTATGCAGCTTAGAGTTACTAATATGTAGATAAATTCTGCCCAATTCTATTTTACTGTGCAAGATCTGGAAAATAAGAACTCATCTGAGTCATTCAGGGTTTGTTATAAACTGAATTTTCTTTGAGGTAGATAATAACTATCACAGGTCAAAGAATAAGACACTATGTAATGTTTATGCAAATTAGAACAGCAGAGATATGTAGCATAGTATCTGGATGCATGACATGACATGTAAGCATAAACATTTACAAAATGCACTTTTTAATTTAAGGTGCATAACAAAAACTATAAACTTTTTGTCTCTGTAGTGCTCTTGTATAAATGCACTTCTACACAGTTACATTGGATTTTCTTCCACAGAAGATTATTAAATTGTGTATGTGTTCATACTCACGCAAAAAGAATAACCAAACTTTTTCAAATGTAATTGTTTAATGCACAGTCCTTCTGAGTTAACATTTAACTATCGTAATGCTATAGTGTCTTTTAAGGTCATGAATAGGTTTGAGGTATTCAGGGACTAGAACTCCTGGAACTTTTGTTTAGAAAGTCTCTAATTACTTTTATCTCATGTGTGAATGCTAAATTTTCTGAATAAATGTGGTACTTCTATAGGTCTTCAAATTCCAAGCAAATCTCAATCTCTGAATATACTCTGAAACTTTCAGCACGTCAAAAAATACTCCTTAGGGAAAAAAAAAAATCAAATAAAGAACTTTCTACAATGAGGCTTACTTCTGATACTTGTGTTAGTAACTAAACCTATTATAACCAAAGTAATTCAATAGTAAGTCTACCACAAATCATTTCCATAGCTTTGAACATGTGTTTTATCTTTGAAAAGTATAATTATATCATTCTGTTTTGCACACTTAGAACCATACAGAAGATTAAGCAACTGTAAAACTCAATATGCGACGTAACAGGAAAATTTAAATTATTAAGTGGTCAGCATTTTTGAAGTGCATTTATGAAGACAGTTGCAATAGATCCACTGAACGTATCAAATTCTGACAAAGTGTTATAGTGTATCTGTGGCATTGATTTGTTTTCAAGAGGTTAATTTACATTGTTTATCTCTTCTCAGTGTTTTCACCTGGTAAAGTTTTCTGGTCCTCATTGACTGCAGGGAATTCTTTCACCAGCTCCTTGTCTTCTCTGTTAAGTGAGAGCCAGCAGTTACAGTCAAAGTTCAGCTCTTTTCTTGTATGTAGCTCTTCTAAGTGAAAAGACTTCAAATGCCAACCTTCAAAGCCTGGTACATCATCACAGCTGACCCGAATCTTGTAAACATCTCCCAGATCTATAGTCTCAACCTGCAACAAATATAATGAGGAAGAATGTACTGTCAGAGCTGGTCCACTTACAGATATTTTTCCAAATCTCCATTAAGAATTCTTAAACTTAACATTAACCAATGGAAATGCTGAATTGGAGGCTGGGTTAAGTGGGATGAGAGAATCAATCCATTTTTTTTCATGGTATGATAATGGGTGAGACTGTCTCCTTTCTTTTCCTCTGTTCCCTGGTAAGTATTGTAAGCATGATACTCTAATATTGGGGTAATAAAGGTTAAAATTAGTAACAACTGTGCATTTAAGCTCTTTAGAAAAAAAGGTAACATGTCGAGCTTTGACCCTACTTGATAAAGAGAGCATTAACTTAGAATTAAATATTCTGATATCAGCAGTCAGGTGAGGTATTAAAATTAATGACAATTTCTATGAACCTATTAAGTTTTAACTGAATTCTTATTTGCAAAATTATTGGATTTAGAACATTAAATTACTTTATAACCACTTCTTTAGAAAAGAGAAGGGATATTTCTGTATAAAAGTAAGTAAGGTTTGTTACATAAATAACAGCAGCACAAGACAGCCCTACTCCCATACTGCATATGGGAAATTCCATAGCTGGTTGGTGATTGCAGGCTTCTGTGAGATCTGGTTAAACCATCCAACCTAGGGGCTGTAGGAACTGGGATGATCAAACTGCATCAAGTGCTAATGATCTGTGTGACATTAAGCACTGCACAATAAGTCTTCTGAGCACCTGCAAGAGGAGCGTTGCAGCTTTCCACTGGACAACTGCAAGAAAGACAGGGTGGGAAGTGATTTTTGACTGAAATAGAAGACAGCAGTATTCTTTTGCAGTGGTAACAGCAATTTTTAAGAAGGAACAAAATACAAAATGTTGCTAGTGACCTTGTTCTTCTCTCATATTGCTTTTTTTTTTTTTGTTTCCAGACCAGTGACAATATAAGCTTTGGTGACTGTTGCCAGGAAATAAATCCTTTGTGCATCCAGTAGCATCATAGTAAGATACTGAAGTTAGTCTTACACAATCATGCTCTGGGATCACCAGCAGACTGGCTCCTAAGACAGAATACAGGCTCCTTACAGATTAATTTATTCTGCTTCTAAACAGAGCTCTGCACCTGACAACCCTTCACTGCTGACCTAGCTTGCCCAAAGCTAGTTCATGTGCCTTTGCACAGTGGAGATACACCTGCAGGGAAGCATCAGCTACCTTATTCTCATTCAGAAATAACCTTGTAAAAAGTGTGTTTTTATAATTTTGGGATAAAGTTGGCTATCCGCATTAATAAATGTTATGCAGGTAAGAAATAGTAAGTCATCAGAGTATGAAGAGGAGCATCTAATTTAAAAAATAGCAACCTGACAAAATCATTTTGCAGGACCTTGAATTGTTGATTTTGTAGAACTTATGAAAAGAGGCTTATGGTAGGAAGGAATTGCACTTGATGACTTAAAAGATCCCTTCCAGTCTGAATTTCTTAAGGTAAGTGTCATAAGGGGTTGCCTTGATACTCCTACAAAATTTCAGGATTCAAGAACCAGGGAAGAAAACCCTCTCACTGTATCTATAACAACCCCAAGGCTGCAGGGAATCCCTCAGCTCCTGAACTGTAGCTCCACAGTACCCTGAACAGATACACAGCAGGAGCTTTACATTGAAAAGGGCATCAGACTTGTCCTCTCTCTAAGCCTAACCTGCCCTGCTTGCCTGGATGCCATTGTGCATACAGAGCTTAAGGATATCCCAGACCACAATGCACACGTGAGGGAGGTTATGCCCCTTGATTCTACCACGTACTCACAGTTTCCTGACTTGGTCTCCACCATTGCACTATGACAAGGGAAATACATAGGTAGAATTTCACATTGAGAGTTTTTCATTCATGTATGCATATGCTGGAAAAGGCATCATTAGCTATGGTGGACTAACTGGTCCAATTAATCCTAAAATACGCATTTGTCTCTCGTTAAACTTAACGGGAATTATTTGGGTTCATTGAGAGAAGAGTATACAGGTTCTTCATCCATCTAAACTATGATTCCTTCACAGGCAAGAAAATCATTGCTTCTTCTCTTTCAGAACCAGACTACTGACTTGTAAAATTATTGCCTGTACGTTTTCTTCCTGGTAGATCGACCTCATGACTGTATTACACAGCTACTCTAAATGCCATGTATGACTTATTCCTTAAAGCCTTGTGGTTTGGAGTTGCAACATTACAGAATTTGGTTGCTTCTACATGACAGGGCAAGCCATACCTCACATTTTATTTTGCCTACTGCTACCCAAATTTGCAGTTCTCTGGGCTTCTAAATTGTCATAAAGACGTATTATAATCATTGTAGGAAATGCATGAATGGGATACATAGGAAAATAATTTCAGAACATTGGAAAGACTATTTAAAAGCTGTTATTTTCGCTTTTGTTTCTAGAATCACAATCTCAACTAATTCCATGACTGCCTTTGAACCAGCAAGCACTAGTAATCAAATTGTCCATGAACCATTGAATTAAACAACACCACCTATTTTCAATTCAGTGTATTAGATATTTTCACCCTTTTCATGGATTTGATTTATTTTTTTCCCATAGTTCTGGCCATTATTATCCTTTCTGTTCAGTTCCATTGGTAACAGCATTGCCATTATATATTTCTTGTAATCCTTTTCTGAGCAGGTTAACACAATCAGTTTCCCTTGGAATATTATATCCTATTTTTGATCCTGTAATTGGCTTTTCCCTCTATCAATGCCTATTAATTGATGCAACATAACCTTCAAAGCAGGGACAGATGAATAATCCATCACAAAATATATATATATCCGGTAAATATCCTGGGTTTAAGTTCGCAGAATGTTTGCAATAGGACACCTTACCTTGTTTTTTATTGATTATTATAGTTTCCTAATTAATTTTTCCATATTTGTTTCTTCTGATCGGTTTTAGGTAATACTCAGTACTTGAAATCTCAGCTAAGTAAGATGTGATTTACCATATACTAAATAACACAATGTTCTTTCCATTACATAATTGAAGGAGCATAACTTTTATGATCAAGAGGATACCCTTGCAAAGCCACTGGGGTTTTGAAGCTCTCAGGGACAGGTAACTGATGAAGATGATTAGAAAATTTAATAATATTTTAAATCTTTTTCTTTTTGACTCACACAGGGCTTCTCCAAAGACATAACACCTAATGTAATTAAAGTTTTGTAAAATTTACTGTTTGGGTGCACATTTAAATTGAATTCTTTATCACTTCCCTGTTAAAGAAAAAAAAAAGTGCATAAATTATTCCAGTTATAAAGTGTGTAGTCAAAGCATCCTAAAATTCAGCTAAACAGCTTTCTGTCGCAAACTCCAAAAGTCCTGCTGTGTTTCTGGAGCATCATCTCATTCTGTGGAAAACACATGGAGTATTGCATTATGTAATCTAAAATTTTCTCTCACTACCACAGTCCTTAATACAAAATACATTCTGTATTTGTCGTGTGTTTATGAACAGTCCTACATACAGAGCTCTGTTGTTCATTTTATACTACCTTTGCTTGTTTTGGAGAGTAGTTTTAGGGATTCCAATCTCCTGATCTGTCAGTTGATGTATCTTTGCATTTTATGATTCTCTGGATAACAGAATATGTACAATAGCCTAGGACTCTCCAAAGGCATGCTCTGACAAGCTTACTCTGTAAGGAATCAAGAAACACTGACGACTGGGAGAAAATGTATATACTTTACAAATTTACTCATTCCATGTGAGACTAACAACTGATTCCTATCATCACCAGAATATCAAGGAAAAAAATCCTTCTACTGCACTACCAGTTTATTTTCATTTTCCTGATTTCTTTTCAATGTGTTTGCTCATTGGGAATGGCATGTTTTCTTGCCATGCTAGGAATCCCAGCAGATTCAATAACATTTACATATTCACCTATTTCTCAATTTATTTATTAAAACCGAGGTGTTCTAATAAAATATATTCTTATTTAAGCAGCCCACTCACTGTGCTACAGATGCCTGAGACCACTGAAATCCAACAACTGCACCTGATAACATCTGCTGTTTTATCTCTTTTAAAGATTTATTCTTTATGCTTGTTATGTGCAATTAAACTACACCTGTTCTTTCACAGGAGTTAGTTAGAAATATTTTGGATCAAACAATAATTCTGAATATGATACACATCTGTGCATATATTTGTGTGAGAGCACCTGGAAAATCAGGAATTTGCATGTCTTCGTATCCTCAGTGCTCAGTAAATGTATCTCTGAGATCAAAATTAAGCTTACTGTTTCAAAACAATGTGCGCTACTTATAGCACATAACCTGTCATTCTTTTTACTGCATTTTATTACCAAGGACATTTGTCTAGGACAAGGATATTGGGGGGGGGGGGTTGAAAGTTCTTTTATTCCTGCTTATTGGAAAGCTGAATTCACAGCTTGTCCTCCTTGTGATACCATGCTCATACCTCTAGCCTACTGCTACAGTGGGAGAATACGAGCAAAGCTTCTGCATTCTTCTGGACAGAGCCTTAGTAAGAATAAAGAAAGGGAGAGTAAAAACAAACTGGGCTTATTAGCTTAACCAACTAGAGAAGATATGAAATTATTTATGGAGATATCTGTGAGTCATCATATGCTCCTTTACATCAGACCTTTTATTCTGGTTGCCTTAGAGTGCCACAAAAACTGTAAAAAACTGTAATCAATATGGCAAAGAAACAAAATTTCATGGACAGTAAACAATGTTCAAATATTATTAACTTTTTCATATAAAGCAACAAAACCAAGGACACAAATAGTTAAGGGGAAAAAGGCACTAAACCAAAGCCGGTCTAAGTATGAAGAAACATTTAGAAAGCCACTAGAGTAGAAGCCCAGTATGATGGATATGGTGCTAAGGTACCTAGGGTATTAGACTATGAGGGACAACCATGACTGACTCCTAACAATACTAATTTATCCTAGCATGATACTCAGCCATTGAAATCAGGCAATCTTAACAAGAAATACGTGCCATTTGGGAAATTACTAAATTGGGTGTAGCAGAGATCTGCTTTATGGAATGATGCTTCCCAGAATTCAGCCAGCTGGTGTGGTTGTTCCATACACAGATTCTTCCTCTGTTGACCTCTTCAGTTTATGTTGAATGCTTAGGAAGCTCCTTTTATTGCTTAGTGTGTTCCCTGTCTGTTTTCTGATAAGCAGCTGCTTTCTTGTCTTTAACAAGTGCCATTTATCTTTTCTTTTACTCCCTGTAAAGTTCCTAAATTGCTTTAGCTTGTTATTTAAATTAAAAATTCAGCCTGGATTAGGTCATTATGATGAAGGTCTGACAACATTTTCTAAATGTAGTTTTGCCATTGTTTCCAGAATGTTTATTGCAGCTATTGAAAAGTATTTCTGAGCTTTATAAAACCGCCCTGAATTGTAAGCTATTTTTCTCATCTCGCTGGCTAGAAGCTGCACTTCATGCCAATGAACAGAATTTGCAGTGACTTAGCCTAGAAAGCCAGAACAGAATTTGAACATTAAAAAGATGCCTCAGATGAATCCTCTCTAAGCAGCAGGATCCGGGTCAGGTGTACAGGTAGTCAGGACTGTGTTAGGGCTGATTTTAATACTGGCCATGTATATGCTATTGCTTCGGGCTTCATCACACTTGGATATGCGTGAATGCATTCTCCTGTGATTTATGATTATCCAGAAAAAATCCTCTGCCTGCTGGCTTGAGAGACAGAACTATTTTGGGGGAAAGGGAAGACTGCTTCACACAGACTGAAATAAAGGAAAGAAAAACCCACTTATGTCCTGTGGGAATACTGTCCAATCCTTCATCTTCTGCATTCTCAAATAATTGTATAATGCCTTTTGTATAAATTGCAACTCAGGAATCTTTAGAGAATTGGAAAAAATGCAAAACAAGCTGATGAACGGAATAAATTACACAAAAGGGACTATTTCTATGACACATACACTTGAAGGCAGTGAAAATTCAAAGAGAACGCTGCAGCTGGCTGCAGCAGAAGATGATCCAAGATCTAAAGTTACATAATTCCATCTTTGTAAATAAATATGTTATTTGTACCAGCCAAACTAACATTCCCTACATATATATATCTTTTGGCTAGAAAGGAATGTGATAGTAAGGTCTGTATAGTACTGTATATTTATGACTCACAATGAATTCATCTGTTGCTCTGGGTAGAAAGCAGGCGTATCTTGGGTTTTGTGAAGAAAGCAGAAGCTCATCACTTTTGCCCTTTGAGCCGTAAATCACAAGGGTCCTTTTACACTCTTGTGGCTCCGGGGAATCTCTCTCTGTTTTAACCTGCACTCTCCACTGTTGTGCTAAAAAAATTAAAACATCACATTTTTAGTATCAATGGCAAGATGTAATGGATGTTTCTGTTATTATTGCAAAAGAGAATTTAAACACTGCTATGAACTTAGATCACATTTTATAAAAATAAATAGACGTTCCTTCTGTTGAAGATAACTTTAACTTAAATAAGACACTATAAACACAAGGGAACAGTTGTATCCAAAATTTAGAGAATTACAAAGAGCTATTTGCACTGACCTCAGTGGTCTGGCTGAGATGGAGTTAATTTTCCCCACAGTAGCTTGGACAGAGCTATGCTTTGTATTGGTAGCTAGAACAGCAGTGTTTTGGCTGCTGCTCAGCAGTGCTTGCACAGCACCAAGGCTGCCTCTCCAGCATTCCCTCCACACCAGCAGGCTGGTGGTAGGCAAGATCTTGGGAGCAGACAGCCAGGACAGCTGACCCAAACTGACCGAAGTGATATTCCATACCATATGACATCTGTCCAGCAATAAAATTAAAACTGGTGGTTATCACCCTCCCAGAAGGAACTTGGCTATGGTATCCACCCAGTGCAGTTGTGTCCCCTGCACTTGCCAGGAAGAACGTAGCAACCCAGGCTGAAACATGCAGTCATCCAGGTCTTAGGCTGCAGGGAGTGCCAGATCATTTTACTGATATCAGGTGGCAGCAGTGAGAACAGCTGCATGAGATGTGACCAGGTGGAAAATCTGCTCTGCCTGGTGACAGAGCTAAGAGAGGAAGCAGAAAGGTTAAGAAGTATCAGGGAGTCTAAGAAGGAGATAGATGGACGGAACCATGCTCTAGCCTCCCTGAGACAGGAACAAGAATGACCACCAAAAAAAAGCAAGATCAAGTGTGTGCTGTATCCTCCTCCCACCAGACTGAAGTCAGGTGAATGGAAGCTAGTCCACACTCAGGCCACCAGGCAAAACCCCCTCTTGCCTACCTCACCCTCCTAGGTGCCCCTGTACAACAGGTATGAGGCTCTGGATGTGGAAGGCTAGTCAATGGATGAGAAGGATGAGGGTCCCTCCACACCAGATGTGCTGACAGGGTCAGAAAGGCATACCCTCTGTATTACAACCACCTCCACGAGGAAGAAAAGATGGGTTATAGTTATAGATTACTCTCTTCTGAGGGGAGTAGAGGGTCCAGTACATCAGACAGACCCTCCTCTTAGGGAAATCTGCTGCCCTCCTGGGGACTGGGTTAAGGACATCATTAGGAAACTTCTTAGTCTGGTATGGCCCTCAGACTGCTACGTATTACTAGTCTTCCATGTGGGTGGCAATGAAGCAGCAACCCATAATCCAAGAATGATCAAAAGAGACTTCAGGCTCTTGGGATGGTTGTTAAGGGTATTGATAGCACAGGTTATTTTCTCCTCTCTCCTTCCAGTTGTAGGTAGCAAACTTAGAAGAAACAGACATGCAGTCTATCAATACGTGGGTGTGGTGTGGGGCTGGTGTCACAACCACCATTTTGAGTTTTTTTATAATGGGATGGCTTACACAGCACCGGGTTTGCTGATGTCGGATCGGATTCACCTTTCTCAACGTGGGAAGAGGGTCTTTGCTCATGAGTTAGCAAGGCTCATTGATAGAGCTTTAAAGTAGACATAATGGGGAGTTGTATGACAGCAGGCTTGCCTATGACAAGCTCTGGGATGAGATGCCAAGGTTAGAGGGGTGGGGTGCTAGTGGAGATCCTCAGCTGATGTCCCTGAGAAGTGTTGGCCACACTGGAACACACTTGAAGTCTTATACATGACCCAGGGCTCCTGAGGTAATAGAAGCCAGAAGGAAAACACCAGCAAAACACTCCAAAAGAATTAAGGAGTGTTCCTCTAAGAAGTTGGCACAACTGACAACCCAGCTGAAGTGCCTCTATACCAAGAAAGCAGCATGGGCAACAAACAGGAGGAGCTGGAAGCCACCATGCTTCTAGAAAGCTACAACCTGGTGGCCATCACTGAAACTTGGTGGGATGGATCCCATGACTGGAGGTCAGTTATCAAAGGCTACAGGCGGTTCAGGAGGGACAGGCAAGGAAGGAAAGGGTGGAAGGGTTGCTCTCTACATCAAGAGATGGATAGAGTGTGAAGAGCTGTCACTGAAGAATAGCCACAAGCAGGTTGAAAGCTTATGGGTAAGAATCAGAAGCCAAGGCAACAAAGGAAACCTAGTGGCTGGTGTCTACTACAGCCTGCCTGATCAAGGGTAGACTATTGAGGAAGCCTTTTTAGTCCAGCTACAGGAGGCATTGCACTCACAGGCTCCTGGAGATGAAGTGAAAGCGTGATTTGCTTTTCTTGATTTATGATTTTTCCCCTATTTTCACATTATTTTCTTCAGCTAATTCTGCTTTCCCCCTTGTTATAGAAGCTCTTTCTGCATTACATTTGACTGTTCCCTGACTTTTCTGGGCTCAGCTACAAAACAGCAGGCAAATACGCATCTCACAGTCAGTCTGCTGAGTAACACGCTAGCTGAAAGGATCCTTCCATCTGAACACTTTCTGAGGTCATTTACAGGAATGAGTCAGATGTAGTATGTAGAAGATCCACGCTTTGACTAATGAGGAACTTGTGTTGTTTGATGTATGTGCCAGCCTTGAATTTTATCTCCTTGTGCCAGGTTGGCATCTGGTACCCTTCAGGGTGTCACACTTGGTGAAGTCAAGCATCGTTTGAGCTTCTGCTGTTCCTGAGCACTCTGAGGGCTTACGAGCAGCTTAAAATTTTTACAAAGACTTCCAATGTAGCCTTGAACCTCTTATCCTCTAAAGCCATGCCCCATTTTGAAGGCTGTCCCAGGAACACAGCAGAAGGGAAATTAAGATAATTTTGCACTACTGTGTTTCCCAGGTGAGCTTTTTTTTTTTCTCTCTATGAATCTCTGCTTCAGGAGAAAGCAAGCTCCAAGGTAAGAGAAAGCATGGATGCCTAACTGGCCATTCCTTGCTCAAAGAGACAGCATGTTTAGAGAAGGTATTCCGGGAAAGGGAATTTATTTAATTAATATCCACTATTGTGTTTTTACTTATTTCAAAAGAAATGCTAAGACACTGGTTGGGAGATTTCCAGGACATAAATCAGTGGTTAACAGACTTAAGGCCTCTTAGCATCTGTTGCTATTTGTTCTCCAACATTTACTTTCAATGCTTCTACGATTTGATAACTGAGCTAACCCTGACTGACTGCATTTTCTGTCAGTTCAGCAAATTCATTTAACCTGCTCATGCCAGAACAAGAAGAAAATGTTTTATCTAATATTATATTCACTTAGACAGCTACTTGGTAAGGATGGCTACACGAGACAGGAGACTGATGCCAAATACCAAATGCCAAACTGCCAAATGCCAAATACCATTGTGTTCAATGATTTCTATATCTCTTTTCAGAATTTTCTGAAGTACTCAGTGAGTTCTGAAAATCAGATTATTAGGTCATTTTCTGTGTTTCACATGAATGACCACATCAAAAAAAAAAAGACCTTTCCCCTGATACTACTGAACTGCATTAACTTCTTTTCAGAGTGACTACTGTGTTAGTGTAGTATTTTTAGCTTATGTATAAAAATATAGTCATTTTCTTTGAGATATCAGTATAATGACTGCTAAAATGAATAGTGGGGTAAAAAGAGACTTCTGTGAAAAAAAAACTCAGAATTCTTTCTTCTCTAAAATTATATAGCCAAGGACCTGATTTCACATGACAGGGGTGTATCCAGCCATACGTTAGAAGCAGAGGCCCTTTTCCTTCCAGAAAGTCTTTAGACCACTAGTTTGGAACCTGAAAGATGCTTGCAGCAAAACTGTGAAAATCAAACCTGCAATGACTTCTGCACATAGCAAACTGGGCAAGGTAAAACATAAAGTCAACATTTTGTAATATAAGCCATAAAACTGAAAAAGGAATGCTTTTTTCCGTTTTTAAAATATGAACAATTTTTATGTTTTTAGAGGATTGCCACTACTGTTTTTACAGTACAGTGTGTTACAAAAAGGTTGACCCAACATGTTACAGTTACACAAACATGTACAAATGGTTTAATGAGTTATCAAGTTTTAGTAACCCTTTTATAAATGCTCCATGTTCCTTTCACCTGCTGTATGGACTGTAAGAGCTTCATTCATGGGTGGTTTGTGGTTGTAGAGATACAGTGATTACAAATTGGGTCTATCTTTTGGAAACACTGTGTACATTATTCCATTTGGTTTTTTACTCTTCGGGTTTTTGGTCTTAAGACCTAGAATGGCATTTGCATTTTGCTAGATGTAGAATCAGGTTTCTTACTTTCCAGACATCGCAGAAAGTTTTGTTGCCTTGTGGCAAGGCGACCAGTCTGCTTATTTTATTTTCTTAGGAAATGCAGACTCAACATGGCAATATATACTGTCATTGTTTTCTAGAAATAGGACCAATCCATTTTTAGTTTTGGAATTCTGAGATTACTCTTACCCCATTAGCAAATACTGGCAAGGTAGGGAATAATTTAAAAACCAAGTAAAACATGAGAGAATTTACTGTGTGTTTTCTCTTTACTTATGAATTTTCTATATCCCTTGCACAACACAAGAGTCAAGTTAGAAAGCCATTATCTGAACTTTTGTGCAGCACCCACAAAAGTCCACAATAACATAGAGCACCCTATGGAAACACATTATGGGAACCCAGCTCCTTTTAACTGACTGCAGCATGGACAATGTCGGAATATCCTATGTCTTGTCTCTTTGCTTTGAGATAAAATCTTTTACTATGTGCTATTATGATACTCCATGCGTTTTGAGGGAGAAAAGAGAACATGGAAGGTGAAAGTAGTCAAATTTGCCTGCAATGTAGGAAACACTGAGAGGTATTTAAAGTCCCATTCTTCCTCAAAACAACTTAATCATTTGAGAGCTCAGAAGAGCTATTCACCTTACCAACCAAGACAATCCCTTTTGTCTCTTTCTCTTGCATCAAATATACAAGGTGAAATCAAGAGAATACAAATAAATCTGTTCCTACACTTGATTTGCCAGAGCACCTCCATAATCTAGAGATGTACAAAGGTTTCTGGGAAAACTTTATTTGTGCATTCTGCATTTTGGCAGTGTTCACAGGGATCTGGAAGTTATGCTTCATTAAATCTGACATAATGGCAACCTGGCTGAAGAAAGACTGAGAACTCAAGTAAAATTCTTAGTAATGATGACTTTCAAACTCTCTTCCTTGGCTAGGTGATTGAACAGCTTACTATAAAAGCTTTATCCAAAGAGAATGAGATTTCTGACCTCTGGAGTGACTAACTGTTTTGTTTTGTAACCTCTGTTACAGACCTTACCTAAGCATATTGATCTTATTCAGAAAATCACCAAACACCACTGAATTAACCCGATCGACTTTTTAATGACTTTTTCTGAAGCCCACTTGCAGAGTGCAGCTTGTATAGAACATGACTGCATTAATGCATAAAACATTGTCTCCCTAACATCATCACTGCTTCTTGTCTTTTATTCAGTAAATGTTTGTTGTATAGAAAGTTTTCACTTCCACTGTGAGTGGGACTGCTTATCACTACTATCTGCTCTACCATGTGAAATCTTCACTGCTACAGCTGCTGAAAGCATTTAAGGCAATTACTTTTTCTTCCAAGACTCTGCAGCTCCTGAATTTTCCCTTATCAGCTCTTACCCTGGTACTGTGTCGTGATGGATTAACACAGAACCGAGTACAGGACAGCTTTCCAAACCTCTTGTGTTACCCTCCTATAAAGCTGAATCTTTTCACATGCAACGTTTATGAGATAACCACTATGACAACACAAATTAAACTGTGAACAATCCTGAGGTCAGTCCTGCTCATCATCTTTTTTACATAAGGCATAAAACCATGATCTCTCACCTATCTCAGCTCCTCACTGGAATGAGCTGCTGGGTAAAGAAAAGAGCAATTCAAGCACAGATAATTGGCAACATAGTTCCTAAAAATGTTCTCCTCCTTTATACCTTCATTATTCAGAACCTCTGACCTCAGCCTAACAAATCAGCACACACTCTTTGGGAGTGTGACATTTCAAAAGCTGATTAAGACTTTCTCCCCATAATCAATATAGGATGTCTAACTGCTCTTGACATGCACAGGCTCTCAGCAGCCAGTGCATCTGTGCCTACTTATTATCGTGCAATAAAGAATGAAATTGCACCGGAAAAAAAATTTAGATTAGTTGTAAAATGTAGTCTATCTTCTGAACATAAGTTGAAATAGATGTTATGGATGTATCTCTGAACTGTGCACTTAACAGAATGTAGAATCCAATTCCAAGTCACTCTTGTGAAAATCAAATCAAGAAAGCCTTTACTTACCTGAGTTAATCATTCTCTTGTCAAACATATGTTGCCATGGAACAATAAAACTTTTGGCTAAACTGTTTGATTGAATGTGAATGATTTAATTTTCACTGAAACTGGAAATAGATCGATAGATCAGGATTCATCCTACACAAGGTAAGTCACTGTTTCCAGAGCCAAATGTGAATGTTACTTTTTTAACTTCAGTTTCTCCCGTACATTTCTCAGACACAGTTGCACAGAATACCCATTTACAGTTAAATGGTCTTAAACATACTTGTGTCAGTTTGTTTCTCTTTTCTGGTTGGGTAGAAGCACAGAGATAGTATCTCAAACTTTAAACACTTGGAAGGTACTAGCATTTATCCAGTGGTGTCTTTGTAGGCATAAAAATATACAGCTGGGTGTGTAGTTTTTTTTATTAAAATCTTTTTACTAATTCAAGCAGATTCAGTCAACTGAATAGCATATACTTGTAGCTTCACTAACTGATTTGGAGTTTAAGCTTGTATTATTTCTGGCTACTTTGGGAATACCCTGATGGATTTTGACCTGAAAATGCTTCCACTGACACTTCATAACACATTTTTCAACTTGATGGTGTTTGCTGGGGAACCTGTCCCCATGTATTAAATGACAGTGACATTGGGACAAACAAAACAACGCTTGAATCTCTTACCAGAGGAATTTTTGGTTGATTTCAGGACAGAATAGCAGGAATATGAAGAAGATCAAAAATGGTTTATGAGCAGCATGTTTTTCTCAATTACCTACAAAGGCCTAGTCCTTTCTGTAGACCACTGTCAGTTAATTTGTCTTCATTTTCTCTCATAGTTGACAGTTTGCATATATGATGAGGTCACTTGCTCATATGTATATCTCTTAACACTGATTTGCAGATTAAATTCAAACAGCAAAAACAATGTCGTAGTAAACAACTCCTACCTTTAAGGAATGCCTTCTTTGAATTGTCATCCTCTATGAACAGAAAAAAATAATGTGAACAAGATTTATTGTCACTTGTCTTCTTAAGTTACAGTCTTATTCAAAAAGGTCCTTCAGTAATAACTAGGCATTAAGTATCTAATCTGTTGTTATAAAACAAATATTCTTTATCATAATACTTACTGTTGGCAGTTAACTCTCTTTCAGTTTTCCCGTCATCTTGATTTTCATCTAACCATCTTTCATTGCAAAAACAAAAATAATAAGATTAATAAGAATTATCAGTATGGTACAAGTAATCTGACAATTACCTTCTCTCTCCAACAGTATTTTAAAATATTTTTTAATCAAATTATGCCTTGAAACTACTTCCTAGATCAAACTTACTGTCATATATTCATCATAGTTAGCTGTATTCATATTAGGAGAATTTGGTTCACTCTCCTTCAAGCAAACAAGAATTTTCATAGTAGCTATATGAAGTACTATAGTACTATATGAAGTACATTATGTGAAACAGTAAGTATTTACCTGATCGGAGACTCAGCTGTATATTTGGTGGAATTATATAACATGCACTAATCAGTTACGTTAATTGTGCTTAAAATGATACATAACCCCTGCAGGTCTGGAAGTTTATAAAGCTTCTGTAGATATGCAGCAATGTACTGAACTTCTCTTTCTACTTTCCTTTTTTTTTTTTTTTTTTAATACTGGTGAATTTAAAGATTTTTCCTACAATATCCTTTTACAACAAACACACATTTATACTCCCTCAGCCGATCCTCCTTTTTGATATAATAACACTTCACAGCCTTTAACAATCTCACTTATTTAAAAAAAATAAAGAGGTGCTCACTATCAGGTTCTATTCTATTGGCTCCATGTTGATGTTGCATTTGTTTAAACCTAAGGGTACATAATATATTTTGCTTCTTCCATATAAGAAAACTGTATGAATATATCTCATATGCATGAAGTCTAAACTCCATTGTATTTCAACTATTGTTGCAATAAATAGCAGACCTACACTGCAGGCAAAACATGACAGGACGCCTCTAATTCTATATATAATGTCTCTAATCTTCTTCTAAGAACCTCATGATTTTTTTTGACAAGGCAGTTTTATAAAGAGCCCAAATGTCTTCATTCAGCATCATTTCCTTTAGAGAAGTCTTATAAAATCTCCTTGTAATTAAAGAAACAATTGTCTCATTTATCTGCTCTTCCAATAACCATATTAAATGAACACCAAGCCAATTAAAAAGCCTAGTAGCCAAAAAAAAAAAACTAAGCCAAAAACCTGCTCATCAGAATAATAGCTCTGAGAGGAATAAGTAGTTTTTAGCTAGTCATTTCCAGGAACCTTGCAAGCCAAAACCTTGTTTTTTTGTAAACAGGTAGGATTCCTAGAGGAGGAGAGCTGTCTTTGCTGAACTGCTAAGATATTCAATACTTTAAGGCATAGTTTCCAAAATAACATGGAAAATATTTCAGCCATGTAACCCAAACTCATAAATTCTGGAAACCACATACTACAGAATATAATTAGCTGGGTCTAAATTACAATTATTCAGATTATTTCTATTGCATTAAATATATTAATAAAGAAATTACACACACAAATCCTTACTTTCATCTATTGGCTTATTTTATGTTTTTTTTGTTTGGTTCAGATTTGTGTTTGCTTGTTTGTTTTGTGGTTTTTGGTTTTGTTTGGTTGGTTTGGTTTGGTTTTTTCTTTTATAGCCATATGATTCATTTCAATGACTGCTAAAAGTTCAGGTTGCAGTTGCTCAGGTAATAAAAGAAATTGGAAAAACAGTCTGTTTAGTATAATAATTGTTAGAACTGAGAGCATCAAGCATTTTCCAATTTTGACCATGGCAGCAAAATTCTAGACCTAGTAAGACAGACAAGTAGAGATTTATTAAATGAAAGGAAACATCATGGCTCTCCTCTAGGAGAAAAGTTAAAGGTCTTTCTAGAGATTTCCATAGGGTATAAGATTTCAGTGACTGAGAAAGAGAAAGTGACCAAAATCAATACAGCTAGATCTTTACACATAATACTTTTTAAAAGACTCAGAACTGAAAGTTTATTTATTTTCTCTGTATAATTTAGATAAAATAAAGATCAATGCAGCTTTTCTCCTGTTAACACTTAGTTTGGGGCGCTAGGTTATGGCTCCCTTCTATATCAATACAGCAACTTTGGTCTTTGTCCTCAACAGCAAAATTTTGCATTCCTAGTATGTTGAAAAACTTGGATATTTCTCATATATCTAGTTTGTGTGCATGTGCTTGTTCTGCATTTTTTTCCTTAGGTTGCCAGCAGTGTAACAAATTCTTTTTCTCCATTAATGGCATACCTATTACAAGGAAATACAACCTCCTGAGCTTCCTTTCCTTCTTTATGTTTGATGACAATCTTATCCAGGAACCATCCATTGCCTGTGTTGGAATGACAAAAGTTTCTCATGTGAAATAATGCATTCTTTGGGAATATATTTAAAGAAAAAAGCTCAGATTATCTTTTTTTCTTTTTTTTCCCCCAGCAGAAACACAGATCATATTAATACAGAGCTCAGCTAAATATATAACATATGTCAACAGAGTGAAAGCTTTATTATTCTGCATCTCTTGCAAGTGGTACAATGTCAATTCTTCTCTGCCTTGCTCTGTTTTAATTTTAAGAAGGATGGGATTTTTTTCCTTGGAGATAAGTCCATGCATACATCTGTGAACTGCTAGCACCATTCACATCCCAGCCTGCATCTTTTGATCCTTTGTGATCAGGCACAAGGATATTGGGACAAATCTGCTTACACATTCAACTGAGATCTGTGTGAAAGCTGGAAATTTTGGTCTTCTGTAAGTGAAGTTGTTATTGCATATGTAAGAGTATTAATTAATAAATCATTAAAACTACTGTTTTTCATTTGCAAATAGAGTGGAGTTACAGTCTTGGAAGAGCTCTGTATGTCTAGGTGTCAGGGGCACAGTGCTGGCTCATGGTCATCCTGCTGTCCACTAGGATTGCCAGATCCCTTTCCCCTACACTGCTCTCCAACAGATCGTTCCCCAACTTACACCGGAACCTGGGGTTGTTCCTGCCCAGATGCAACACTCTACACTTTCCCTCATAATATTTCATTAAGTTTTTCCCTGCCCAACTCTCCAGCCTGTCCAGGTCCCTCTGGATGGCAGCACAGCCTTCTGGCATGTCAGCCATTCCTCCCAGCTTGGTGTCATCAGCAAACTTGCTGACAGTACATTCTATTCCCTCATTCAAGTCATTGATGAATATATTGAATAATACTGGTTCTTACCCTTGAGGCACTCCACTAGATACAGGCCTCCAACTAGACTCTGCCCCATTTACCATGACTCTCTGGCTTCTTTCTTTCAGCCAGTTCACAATCCACCTCACTACTCGATCACCCAGTCCACACTTCCTCAGTTTAGCAGCGAGGATGCTGTGGGAGACTATATATGTGAGGTTTCTATGGAAAATAAGGTTCTTTCAGCAGATAAGACACACCATCTAGTAATTCAAACCTAACCAATACCAAAACCCTGCTGTCTAGGACAAAATTCCTTTTCTTTCCTCATTCAGAGTGGCTGTGGGAGAAGATCTATGCCCTGCAGTCTAGGAACCCCAAAGAAAGCATATGTTCCATGATCATTTCACAACAGTCTTAAATCAAGAATAAAGACCTTCTGCCCTGCCACTCAGGCAAGTGATATGATTAGAGAAAAGGGCAGCCCCACCTCTAAAGGAACCCTCTTTCCTCCTTCTCAGCCCCCAAAAGATTTGGTCTCTAGTTGTCCTCTCTTCTGATTCACCACCCTTTTCCAGCTCTCAGCCCCTCTGTTCACCCCAGGCCAGGCTTATCTGGGGCTAGTTTCGGATATAATTCATAAAACATCTGTGAGATCTGTCTGTGCTGAGTACAATAAACAACCATCTTATTTACCAAGGCCTTTTTTTTTTTTTTTTTTATACACAGAATTCAATCCACTGTCTTGTTTAGGCAATCTACAGATTTTGAACTCCATTGCCAAAGAACAGCTTAGGACAGCTCAGTCTGGTTACAGATTTGTGATGCTGATTCTGTGATATGGCTGTGTTGCTCATTTAAGGAGAGATGAGGGAAGAGAGCATAGTCTGGTGTCCTGGGGACAGAGTGAAGGTAGGCTCCACCACACTGCCTTCTGTGTTCTGTCTTGGCCTACTGGGAGGTGAAGCTCTCAGATATACAATCATCCATATTGCTGAAGGGAGCAAACTCCAGAGAACTGCAAAGATACATCCCATACCAAGACTCCACTGATAAGCCTACTTCTGTAATGGCCAGAAGTCTGCTCAGAGCCTTGGACAGTACGGATAGTCATCAAGATGGGTGTTGCTTGAGCCCATTTCAGAACAGAGTAGGGTAAAAGAGCTTTTCTCATGTGGTATCAGAGTGGTTCTGAACTCCTTTAAAGACCCTTCTCTTCACTTGGCTTCTTCATAGACACAAATCTGCAAACATCTTTGCAGTTTTTATATCTTCAGTGCTTTTAGATGCTAGCCGTCTCTTCACTGACATCATTCCGGAGATGCACAGCTCAAGGGCCTGTATCTCATCACAAAATTATCTCTTTTTTTTTCTGAAAAAGCTACAAGCTGAATGCAATGTTGCTCTCTGGAGCAGCTTCACATTGAGTTACACAGGTTGAAAAAATAACCAAATCTTCTGCTATTGTCCAAAGCAGCAAGGACATTATGCTATAGCTATTCAAAATTTGTTTAGTTATAAAGCAGGTGTTGCATATCTTTTAATTCTATTCTGATCAGTCTCCATTCTTTGTCTAATTAATGGTTGTTTTACCTGTGTAAGCAATGCATTTGTGAGCTTTCTATATGCAAATAAATAGTGCTTTCTTATAAATAAAATTGAAAACAAAGAGTGGAAAGACAGGATTTGAGAATAAATTAATGTCCTTTTTGCTGTCCATTACCACCGGTTTTGACCATCTCATCACAGTGACCAGTCTGCAGGAAGACTTTTTATCACTGTAAGACCTTCTGTCACATTTTGTGTGAAGGATGCAATATAAATAAAGGGCATTTTGTTTAAAAAGGACTCAAAAACAGATTGGTCTGTAGGAAGTTAAATCCTACCTGGACCGGCTCCATCATGGCTAATCAGAACTTTCTCCAAGTCTCCCAGTGAGACAGCCTTTATGCAGAAAATATCCATCTGTGGAACCATACAGGGAAAATGATAAAGTTCTTGAATACAGTTATTGCTTTGACTTCAACCATGCAGAATAATTTATTTTTTTATCCTCCTTCGTATATTTTTTTTTTCAGAATGAATGTATGTGTCTTATATTGGTTCTGGCCAGTCAGTGAGGATCTTTTAAAGCTTTCTTAAGTGAGTAATACCTTAAAATTACTCCACAGAGTAGCTGGATTCCTTTGGTATGACACATGAATCCATTGCAAATAATTATTTGGTCATCTCTGGACTACGTTTTCTAGCCCTACCTTCCTCATCAAGACTGGAAAACATACTTTGGAATAAGGATTTAGGACCTGGGTCTAAAATTCACAGTGATCTGTTCAGGAGAACAAAAATGTTAATGTTACCATTTTATCTGTATCTGTAATATAAATAAACAAGCGTATTCAAATTCTGTTATGCAATGCTCTCAGTAAATGACTGATCCAGCAGATAAAAATTATACCTATGATGTAATTCTGTAATTAATTTTATATGAAGAAAATATATGAGAAAATGGCAAACTGCTGGAATAAAACTTGTAAATAAAAAGATATTTATACTTTTTAAAGAAACAGTTTGCTAGCCATAATTTACTCTAACTGATTAGAAGTAGAATTGTTTTTACTTCACCTGTCCATGTCGAAATTTTACATCATTATTCTTAGAGCGATGGAGCTTCCTTTTGCCAGCATCTCCTCTTGTCCCAATGAGGTTGATGTAAACATTAGCATCTGTTTCAGCACCAAGTTTAGTACCCGTATATACATGGATCTCATACAACAACACTAGAAGAAGAAAAACCTTGAGTTTATTCTTGCAGTTTGCACATGATTCAGAATCTCTCCCATCAAAATTTTCCCAGAAGACTAGACTGACTTTCCAGTTTGGAAGTAGCAACAGCTACCCATGCATTTGTCCCTTCCAGGTCTAAATCTTTAAATTCTCTGCACAAAAAATATGGAAATATCAAGCTTAAAAATACACATGAGTATTGCTGTGCATTCCTCAGCAAAGTAGCCCACCAAGCAAGTGTTACCTAGTGCTCCATTTTCTTCTCTCAGTCCCTGTTGAGTATTCACAATTTCAGGACCTAATTTGCAAAGTCTTTCTTGGCAAGTTATCTGGGGACCACCTAACTAAGCCTAGTCATGATCTCAAACAATAGCTATATTTCACCAGTACCAAGGATTTTGCAGCCTCCAGATTTGTGCAAAACATAATTTTCTGGGTGGCTAACCTTCATTTCATCTTGAAAGGAGAAAGAATGGCAATCACGAGCCCTAGGGTTTTTAGATTTTCACCTCACATACAATGGTGGGCAAGTGGATGAATGGGCTTGCTTATCTATAAAACGTGTACACTCAACTTATTTTGAAGGTTTCAACGTTTATCACTAGTGAATGTTCACACTTTCTAAAAAGCTCTCAGTTAAAATACATTTACAACCTTTTAATGTCTCTCCTTCTATTCTCAACTGAAATCTTACACACAAAAAATATATACATTTATCTTAAAGAATTCTGGAATATAATTCAGAGTTACTGTGTTAACATATTTTGCATCAACCTAGTATTATTTTAGTAATCATCTGGATGTCATAGAATCATAGAATACCAGAGTGGAAGGAACCACAAGGATCATCTGGTCCATCATTTCTTGGCAAAAGCAAATGCAAACTTATGTTAATAAAAGATTTTGCAGTAATCACATACTATTATATTTAATTTCAGTTTTTCTTATTATGACCTAAAAAAAAAAAAGCTTTTCCTGTTTACATCTTAAAGGAAGTTTTTCCATGTGGTGTTTCTATTCTAATCACAGCTGGTCATTTCTGCTGCTACGTAGTACATCACAGAGGAGATTACTGTTTCACTAATGGGTAATTTTAATAGTTCTTGGGAAGGAATAAATGTAGCAGAAGCCCTAACAAACACAATTGAACACTACTTTTAAGAAGAAACTATGATGAAAACAGAAAATTATAAAAAATGCTTGAAACTGGACAATATTCTACAAAAACTAATTAAACTAGTGTTAGTCTTATGCCACCAAATACATAGCAGAACTTGACATTTCCTTAAATTTTTGATTCACTGGACCCCAAGGCATCTTAAAAAACTCAAATATCATGTCAACCACAATCACTGAAGAATAGTTCTTTCTGAATCCCAGGGGAGAAGCTAAACAAGTATTAAAATAATACTGAAAATTCTTAAGGGGAAAAAATAACCCCATGTATTTTGAAAGATAAGAAGGAAATATTGATGGATAGAATGCATGCTTAGCCAAATTAGAGTATTTATTTTAAACTGTATACAATTATCGTAAATTGGTAAAGACAGTGTCATCAACTCTTTATCACTATTACAACTGTGACTCAAAATAGGACTGGTCTCTCTTGATCAGTTTCATTATTTTCTGTAACTCCAAGCATTCACTGCAGCTCTCACATCCATGCATTAGTGCACTAACATTCAGCCTGTGACATAAACTTGATCTCGGTAATACATAAAATCCTCAAAAATTTGGCAGAGCCTTATAAAAACTAGTCTCAAGGTTTCTAATATAAAAAAAATCATACCTACCATAAGTGGTAAATGTGGGTGGAAAGTAACAAAGATAAATGGATCTGATAATTAGCATAAGTACATTGTATATGCAAATGACATTTTACATCATAACTCTTAGTATAAACACAATTGTGTGCATACTAGCAACACAAGAATATAAGACAAATAAGGAAGTGTTGAAGGACAGAGAATAAGACAGAGAATAACATTTAAAAGGAAACATGCAACAAAGCAACACTGATCATGAAGGGGCAAATTCTTTCTGAGTGTAGAAAGAGAGAGGTCACATTTCCAAAAGAAAACCTAACAACTATGTTTATCTGTGACCCGCCATTTGAATAATGGAGCTGGACGACCCATGGAGCAAGACACTGGGGACTAGCAAAACCAGAGAAATATCAACAAGAAGTCTTCTCCACACTTTTACATTCTTACTTACATCCCCAGTTTTGAAAAAGCAAAACATCTGTGGGAGATAAGGATATAGACTGTTTATGTTATGACTTTGTACAGAAAGATTGGTATCTGTATTACTTACACCAACAAGTAATTTTCATGAACAAAACTGGAAAATTTAAATAACTATAAACACAATTTTAAAGCATATTCAAGATTGGTTTTTTGTGTTGGTTTTTTTTTAGTGTTTGTTTGTTTGTTTGTTTTTTGTTTGTTTGTTTTTAAGAAGCCCTTTAACAACAGATGATTAGAAGAAGAAAATAACAACAAGTTATTTCATTTCTGGAGGGAGACTAAACAAATGGATTAAGTACAGGTCACACCAGAACAGAATCAGAGGTAAATATAATACAACACAAAGATACTGAGAGATAAATAAATGACAATTCCTTTTGTAGCACTGTGCATCTCTGTGGTAACCACAGAGATGATAATGATCTAATCAAATAGCGCTTTCTGTTGCTATAAGGCTCTATAAATCAGTCTGAAGTAGAAACTATGCACATGTTGAAATGTGAAGAACTGGAAAATATTTTCCAGAGCTTCTTGTGTCTATACATCTCTCACCATCTAGAAAATGTTAGGACTAGTGTTTATTTAGGCTACACAATCTGCACGATATAGAAAGAAACCTTCTTAACAAAAAGACCAGCTTGTGCTTTAAATTTTTGGACAAATTAACAATTCAGGCTGCAATATTAGGATAATATTAACAAATAGAATGTTAATTTCCCTAGAGTATATGCTGCAATGCGTTTTTTAAGAAAAACACACCAAAAAAAAAAAGCAAATTAAAATATTCTCTAAGACACACTGTACATGTCTATTTAGAACATGACATCGTGGAGAAATTCTTAAACATTCATGTAAGCATTCACTAAATAGATTGTGGATTTTAAGCCTTTTCTGTACCAGTGGAAACCCAGGCGCACACCACCTTGTGTGGATGTAATTTTTTCAAATTTTGTTGGGCAGTTCCTCTATATTGCTGAACAGCTACAAAATGTGCTAGTGTAAATGGCTCCTGAGCTACAAATTGCTTAAATATGAGAACAAGAAGGATGATGCCACTCTGTAACAGACAAGACAAGGTGTACCAGTAGTCTGATGAGCACAGGGGATAGATACAACCAAATCTGGAGAATGAACCTGACAGTAGAATGTACTGCTGAGGCAGCAAGACTCACTATATGTGAAATTTGCCTGTTTGTAGCTTTCTATATATTGTTCACAAAACACAGGTTTTTTGTTTGTAGAGTAAAATAAGAAAGCCCTAGAAAAACGTGTTATGTTCAGTCTCTGTGACTCGGGTTTAATTTCCTTTGAGAAACTGACCTGCTCTAAGGCCCCCACTGCTGCCACATCTGAAGCAGACACCTGCTTCACCACAATAAGAAAAAGCCATCCCAAAACTCTGAGACTTAGAACTCTGTGGCCCAGTCCTCTATTCCATACTAGCAATTTCATTTTACTATTTGCTACTGATGTAGTAAAACTACACCAGCTGAAAACTGGCATGACAAAGCAGAGAAGTAGGCCCATAGTCAAAAAGGGAAAGAAAAAGTTGAAAATTATATTGTGAAACTAACCACTAAAGAGAAGGTCGGGATTATTGTTTCAGCATTTTGAGGGACCTGTTAGACTCACAGCTAGGCACCTGTCTAATGTGGGGCACATCAAAGTAATAGAAGAAATGTCTTTATAATACAAAAACTTTGATAAAGGACATAAAAGGATTAATTAATACAGAACGGCAGGAAAAAGTCTCAGTTAGTACTCATTAAAAAAGAAAATGACCTTTCAGAAAATGATTGAGATCTTCAAATTGCTAACAGATTAACTTTAGATAAGCTCTACAATCAAACAGAAAACTCTGGGACTTGAATGCATGGATGAAACAGTTGAAAAAAGGGAGGTTAAATGTTTTCAGGCAAAGATTAGAAGCTTCTAAAAGTCTGCATTAAAAGACAGACATTAAAGTAGTATAATATGCTTAAAAATGGTATATCAAAATATATTAAATCTGTCAAAAATAGTATAGGAATCACTGAGCAGTCAAGTGTACAAGTATCAAATTTATACTTGCTCAGTCCATAAAGATGCTACTACTGCTACATCTTGAGAAGTTATCGTGAGACTTCAGGGGTTTTTTTTAAGCCCCAACTCCAGCTGCTGGCATCTATTGATAACATAAGAACATGAACTACCTGGAATTAAGGTGAGAGAGAAAACAAGTTTTTTTACTCTGGTTATGAAGAAAATGTAAACTAAGGGCATACTAAGGACAACAGAATTCGAGTTAGAGAACCCTACTTTTCCAAACTTCTTATTCTTGGCACCTGAATTGACATTTCCAAAATAGAAGGTTGGTATATTCCTGACGACTCATCAATGGGAAGAGTTAGTTTGACCCCAAGCTGCAAGCACAGCATATAAGTCTCATTTTCTTCTGAAGGAGTAATGTACAGAAAACAGTGACTTATGACATTTTCCTTTGGAAAATATAAACACTGAGCAAACATCACAGGTAGCTTTGGATTAAAGATCAAGTTAATATTTTTATGTGTTTTGAGAGAAGAAGAAAATAAACCCAATAAGATTAGAGACAAATTTAATGGTGTGAATAAGAAAATGAAAGTTTTCACTGCAGAAATATTGGTCTTTTTCTGCTGACTTAGTATAAACTACTGTCCCATTGTTAGTTCTTTTCAAAGTAATTCTACTAAAAAGAAAGTACAGTCATTATTTTAGAATTTCAGATAGGAGCAGCTAAATTAAAGATAAATGTACCCATTATTTATTGCTCAATGTACGTTGCATAAGCTTCTTCCACATTACAGCTGTTTGAGCCTAATGACACTGGTGTGCTTACAACAGCACACTAGTTTGAACGAGGAAACTGAATCCCCTGGTTGGCCCTCCTTACTTCTTTCTGGTGTGCAGCATGGAGTGGTTTTAGAGAAAAAATAGATTATTTTTTGATAAAATTAAACCAGGGGATACGTTCCAGGAAAACAATTATGATCTTGCCACAAATTGGCAGTCAGTCTGTGGGAACAGGCTAGAAAAGCCCAGAGCAACTTCCCCCCAAATGCGCATCAGGAGGACATTGTACTCTCAGGTCATTGGGCTTTTAGCACCAACTGCTTCACTATGCAAATCCAATCCTATCAGGCCACTAGTGCAAACAGATAAATTGGCCAAAGATCATGAAACCTAGAAATACGATAAATTATATACAACATTAAAATTGTCAAACTCTTTCTAGTCAGTCTTTCTTTAATGATGACAATCCAGGATACTAGTACAGTATTACATAGTATTGCTCCTGGTTCTCCTTTTTTCTGTGTGATATGCCCATTGGAATGAAATGGTCATTTTGGTTTGAGTTGCTAAACAGTGAGATTGAATCTCTGTCACACGGTTTTATCACTTGGTATTTACTTCCCGGTTTGCACAACTACTGTTTGGCATTTTGCCATGACAGAAGAGGAAAGATACAGATTGGTGCAGCATTGAGGCTAAAAGGGAACAATTTCTTAATGGCTGATAGCAGTTAAGAGGCACTATCTTCCGCAGAAGTGGTGCATATCTTGTTTGAGAAGACATAAATACAAAAAAAAAAAAAAACTATCGGGTGAAGACATATCAGTTAGAACTGCAGTTCTCAAGCTTTCTAATCTCCACTTCCATTTACTCCTGATATTTGGAGCAATATTCTAAAACGTATATGGGAATATTCTTCAGAACATGCTTTGAAAAAAAACCACTAATCAATTTTACTATAGGAAAGAGATTTTTGACTATTTATCTAAGTAGTTGGTACCTCCCGAGTGATTAAATAGAGATAGAAATTTTGTAGCAATAATGTTTGAGTCATTACTATTTGTTTCAGTCATTTTCTGTCCTATTTCAGTCAGTGGGAACATTCTAAAATTTCTGTATTTGCCTGCAACTTCCTCCAAGTGGAAATAAATCTAAACCTTTCGAGCTGGATGTTTTCCTGCCTCAGCTTCAATATTTGTCTTTTATATCAAATCAGTGCAGTTATTCCTTCAATTATGTGAACAAGAACAGGGCAGAACACCCCATTTGTGTTCTCATTTGAAGTTTATGTTCACATCAACAGAACAGTAAGAAAATTCTCATTTCATGAACCTTTTTAGACAAAAACTTCAGCCATATCTGAAGAAAATCCACATTAGGATGTGTGACAAAGGTCTTCTGCACACTCACAAAGGAGCACAAACAGATATTGGTGGGGGGACTCCAACCAACACCCTGCTCTCTCTTCTCCCAGGCCCATCACAGGAGCCATCAGCCCATCTCCATAAGCCCAAGGACACAAGGGCAGGTGGGAACCCACGTCGATGACCCAGAGGAAGGGGCACCCTCTCCTGCCCCCTACAAGGGCTGCCCCAGGCTGTCCCAGTGTCCAGGCATGAAACTCATCATAATGAGTCAGTTCTGGAGTATCTATTGGATTTCCGGGGTTTGCTGCCTAGGACTGTGGAACACAATATTAATACACAGAGGGAAAGCATTTCAGGATTGCACAGGATTTACTCTTGGATGTTTAGGAAGGAACAAAAGGCATGGAAAGGGATAGATCTAGGTGATTTGGGGAGGAAAAAGTGTGGAAAATAAAGGGATCAGGGGCTCAAAAGGATCAGCTAACAGTTTGCTTGCTAGTATGGTTGTCTGGCTGTGTCCTGCACCTGCCAGTGCAGTGTGTCCTACCTTCTTATTAATTTGCCTTCTAACTTTTTTCCTGGGTGAACAACCCTCTGTTCTCTGCGTGTGTATGAGTGTGTAGGTACAGGGTCTGAGTGCCAGCAACTGGGCTGGGACCCAGTTGGGATCCTGCACGACAGTAACTGTAGAGACTAGAGAGAGTGAAATTAAGTGTCAGTGGAGTGAGACCAGGGCCCAGAGGCCCATGTCTGTAAAGCCAAGACCACATAAGCAGCTGGTACGGGGGTCTCTAGGGGCGAGACAGCTCTGTGCATGCATGCATGTGTGTGAGATGTGTATATATATATATACACATATATGTATACATCTGGTATATACATGTGCTCTCTGTGTGTGCTGACTGGGAACACGTGCACAGCCTCTCCATGGGGCCATGCAGCTGTGTCAGCCTTACATCCATCAGGCTACCAGGTCTGGTCTGACTCCTCTAACACTCCTGTGTCATCATGATGTTATAAATCCAACTCAATAGGATTCAGAATAAACCTTCTATCTTGTTTTCACTGAGTGACACTCTAGAATTACCCAGGTCTGGACACAATCACTAATTCACTTAGAATATAGTTGAACAATTTTTCATGTGTTTTGTGCATCATGATGTAAGTAGGAGATGAAAACAAATCAACAACAGCAACAAACAAAAAATCCAATACTTGTAAATTCTGGTAAACTAAAACCAATATCTGGAACTGCCAGAGACCTAGAAGCCTTGGCAATGGGGAAAAATAACAAGGGCAAAGACAGACATACATTAGAGGCATAAGAAATCTGAGTAAAATCTGGAAGTTGAAACTGGTGTGATGGAGAAATTGAGAAAGAACTGAAAGCATCTCTTGGAGTAGGAGATCTGATTAGTGTCAGATTTTGAAGTAGATGAGGGACAGTCAGAAAAACTACGGGGGTTACCAAGGTGAGAAATTTGGATGGAAGATAAGCAATTTCAGAGAGGAAGGTGAAGAAAATATGACAGGAAAAAAACTTAGGAGTGAAAGAAGAGAAGCTAGAAAAAAAGAAAGGAAATCGAAAATCAGTTCCAAGTTTTTGGGTCCCTACTAGGTGCCTAGTAAGGTTTGGATGGAGAAAGGGACAAAAAGGATAAGGAAAAAAATACTCTTTCTTCTAAGAGAGAAGTTGAGTAATAAAGCAATTGAAAAAAGCAGTGCCTTCTGAGCTAAAATTATATTTCTTCATTTTGTTTAAAGTTTCCATCACATCACTTTTACAGTTAAGCAAATTTGATATCATTAGAAGATACAATATTGAACTGAAAGTACAGGATACAAATTAGTAAATCAGATTATCATTACGTAATTAGTAGTACATCATTTGTTCTGCTGGAGATGGTGACTTGATGTGGTTTGTCCAGAACTTGTAAGCAATTAGCTTTTCAATAGGAAAGGCAACTAGATAGTGTTTCGTTTACTTGTTCTTGAGAAGCTAAATAGGAAATCCTTGAGTGGTCTCTCTGAGTTTACACTGATGTTCAATTTAAATGTGCCTAAAATCAATAACTAATTTGTAAAACTTACAATTTCAGGAAATTTCCAAATCCTTTCTAATGTATCTTTTCTTACAAACTTGAAACAGGTATTTTAATAAAGATAATGTTCCTGAAAAAAGCATGGAAAGATGCAGTAATATAAAGATTAAAAAGTAAATAAATGTAATGTTTGAACATATTCCCAGCCTTTGGTAGAACTGACTTGAGTTTTCACATACAAGTACATAAATGGAGTGCACCTACCAGAATATTACTGTTTTTCTATGAATGGGTATTTCAGACTGCATAACATAGATTTCAGTTACTGATGTCAAATTAATTGCTCAGACAACCTAATTGATTTCTGCACTGTTTTTCTGTTGCACAAGTATATGATATTTCAGTCACTGTAAGAAATGGCATAAATTACTGTGATATATGTTAATAATCATAGGGCCTGATTCATCCTGCTTAGTCCCAGTTTTTGAAATCTCTTACTGAAGTCACTAAATACTCTGCAGAAAAATTAAAAAAAAAAAAAATAGGGAGCAAAGGGCAAATGTGAGCTGGTACATATGTGCTTCTCAGCATCTTCCGATCTCCTGGCCTCTGTAAGAGAGATCAGTAGTACCCTTTGTCCTTAAAATGCACAGAAAACCTTCACGTGTGATGAAGTTTTTGATGGAGAATTGTCTTGATTTTTTTTTTGATAATTATACTCTTTGCATTGAGGTTTTTCACTTGTTTGATATTTTCTTCTGAAACTATTTGATTGTCACTAAATAATTACACTAGCTCCACATTCCTCTGTAGAGGTTCAGAACTTATTAAGCAATAATTTCTTATGATGAGCTATTTCCTCCTTCACTTGAAGACAACCAAGTGTGCCAAAGCTGTGGTAAACTTTGAAGTACCAAAGTGCCACCCTGCAGATAACAATTTTTGTGTGAATGGTCATGACTTGAGTCTGATTTGGAAAACATGTGTGATGATTCAGAACATAAATTTCTGGTAAGGAACATTTTCTGCAGTGCAACAAAGGATAATATCAAACTTGCTAAAAGGACCTGCGTGTCACTTGACATTACACACCTTGATATGCCTTGATTTCCTGTCTGATGTGTTGCTCTAAAGAGCAATATTTGCCAGTGATTTAGGGACCCTGTGAGAAACCAAGAATTCTACAGGTGTAAGATGCCATAACCACAGATATTCTGATTTTGGGGAGTAAAGGAGTGAGGTAACATGACCACTTTCTGCTTTTGTGGAACTGGAAGCTATCTGGAAGGGATTGTTTCATGTTTACTCTGGCTTTTGGGCAGTCTGCTCTGGAAGAAATGTGAAAAGGTGTCATATACTCACAGGATATGGTTAGTGAACACATGATCTAAAATACTGAGCACGTACGTGGCAAAAGCTCCTTTCTGGGGTTTCTTATTGCTACTTCTCTCCATGTATCACCTTCACCCTTGTCTTCTGCAAGCCAGCACTCTACAGGAAGACAAATCTCTTCATCGGAAAAAGGGACTACTCTTTTAAGTCTGACTTCCTCCAGGTACCAACTGGGATCATTTCCAGTGTTGTCATGGCCAATGCGGATTTTGTATAGCTGCCCAAGATCTCTGAAATTAATCTGTAATAACAAAAAAAGAAAAAAAGAAAAATGATAAGAAATTATAACGTTGTCCTTCAGCAAATCTTCTTACACTGGGCGTGCAACTAATGTAACCTAGAGCAGTAGGGCTTTTTATAAAATGAAGCCTTAATATACAATGAATTCCAGAGCAATTGAACAAAAGCATATGGAGTAGTCTGCAAATGTAGTTTTAGTGGCTTCAGTACCGTATTATTTAAAGTGACTAAAGGGCTCAAACAATTCAGTCTGGTTTTAGATCTCCTGACAGAATCCAGTTTGTAGTGTTATAAAGTAAACCTCTATTTCCAGACAAATACTTGCACAAGTAGAAGTACCTTCAGCCATTGTTGAATGAAATGACATCTTTTCAGCCCATACAGGTACCATCAACAGAGCCCTATGAACTATTCCTACCACTTAGTCCGCTATGGCTCACTTTTCTCTTTTTCTTCTATTTTTATGTACATTGATGTCAGGGTTAACTGTTTCTGTAAGTGCTGACGCCACACTGGGGCAGATTTAAACAGTAAACCATAACTATGTCCCATTGAATACTGTAGCCTTGAAATAAGAGCCACCGTGTTTTGGTCTGCAGAAGCTTTTTGAGCAATGCTGACAGCAGGAACCTAAGCACAAAAACAGGGTTAACCACTTTAATTTTCAGTAATGTGTTTGAAAGCTCATGGCATTGTGAAATAAATTAAAAAAAAAAAAAAAGGAGGAAAAAATAAGAAAAAAATACTTTCTTCTTTTACCATGATACCAATCTTCTACTGCTTTGCAACAAAACAAAAAGTAAACAAACAAAAAACTGACAAGTGATTCACACTAACGTTGCCCCAAAAGTCTGAATCATCAAAAATTATGAACTAAGATTTGTGTTTGAAGGTCTGCTGGGTCTGTTTTGCAAGGCAGTATTAGTAAGTCTTCTCCAGAGTGAGAGTTTCCCCTTCAATATTTTTCATTGCTAAAGAAGACTATGAGGTAATGCTCCTTTTATCTGTGGAGCTGGGAAATGTTAGAGACACATATCCCTTTCATTCTTTCGAAGAAATGTTTTCCTAGGCAACGATATAGACGAGTGTAACAATGACATTTCTTGGTCATGAGGACCATCACAGAAGGGTCTTGCAGCCCTAATTGATCATCATTTCTTTGCATCCCTGAGGCAAGCCTGACACAATTCAGTCTCACAGGATGATATCATGACATATATGCTGGTGGTATAAAGTCTGAATAGAGTCACAGCTAAAGTGGTAGGTTTTCCTATATTAAAACAGTATGTTAAAGTAAGAGGTGCTAACTGAAGGTATAATTATAACGTTAATGCAATAAAAACATGTGCATCAAAAATATGCTGCTAATACTCACAGCAGAATTACAGCAACAGATAAAAAGCTCTCTGAAACTTAACCACAAATATAGCCAGGACACAGAGTAAGTCGCCATAATAACACTGTTACCCAGCCACAAAGCAGAGACCTCTGCAGTGGTGAAATGACTGCTAAGGTTGCCTAGCAAATAAATAAAACAATATATTAGAACTCTTACCCTTTATTGCAAATAAAATATAGTATAGTATTGGTGACCAACAAAGGTAATGCTCTCCTGAGGTCTAGCCACTGACTGCTATTTGTGGTTCAGAAGTGTTAAAGGGCAATTTAGTAAATAAAACATTGAAACCTTCTGACCTCATAGCCATGACTAAATTCTGGCATAAGCCCTCTTGAAAGAGTAGTGTTTGCATACAGTATTCATTATCATGACCCTCAGCTGGGACCAGGAAACCATCAAAGAGCCTCTTTTGTCTTCTGAAACATCTAATCAGCCATTTGGTTGTGAAGCACACTGAAATATTATTGATTAAAAAAATCTTGCGTAACTATAGCAGGTGTCATATGAACTGGCAGAAACATGAAGCTATAACTTCCTTAATTAAATTAATTTTATTTATTTACATGCATTTTTTTCAGAAGTCAAAGACGGGAACTATGATTCCAGATGAATCTACAAAGGGTTTCAATATTGTAGCTGATGTTTGGCAGACTACTGGTACAACTGCAGAGAAGAGTTCACAAAAATAAGCAGAGGTTGGATAGCTCACCAAGAAAGAAAAGGCAACAAACAAACAAAAACATCACACACAGAAAAAAGAATCAATTTGAAAAAGAAAGAGAAGTAAACAATGAAACCCATTCATCACCATGTGAGGACTTCCTGTTCCTGGATAAGCAACACAGCAATCTGTCAAATCTAATCAAATGGAGACTCAAGAAAAATCAGTACAGAACAGAAAGCCCTGTCCACACCATTAGGTTTCTCCAGAAGATACTCCCAATTGCAAGTAGTTCAATTAGATTCACTAATTTGTGTTTTTCTGTGCTTCTTATTTCACCTTAACATTCATGCTCTAAAAGAGGATGCAATATGACAAAATTAAGGAAGCTATGCCCATGTGCTAAGTGGGAATTTGTCCAAAGTGTCAAGTCAAACGTATGTACTTGCTTTTGATTATGAGGAGAAAGAATATAAAATGTCCCTATCTACCAGACTCACAAATTATGAGGTTTTTTGCGGTATATAGGTAATGGCACATTTCTGAGACCGAAAGGTCTCAAAAATTATTTAAAAACACAGAACTGCCAAACTAATAACATGTTTAATAATACTTCTGTTTCTGACTAATCATTTATGGGTGTTTTTGAGAAAACAAAATAATGTTTATTCTTGGGTGGAAGTAAGGGAAGATTACAATGACAGAGAACAAATCAGCTGTATATGTTGTTCTGGAAGACATATAATACAATTACAAATTTAGTTGTAGCTCTTGTTGTAGTTTTGTGGGTTGGAACTATTTGTCTTGCTGTCAGATCAGATATCACACCAGTCTCTCAGTGGTATTGACTTGCTAACATGTTATTTTTTGCCAATCGGAATTCTGTCAAATGTACGTCAAATTTAGCTCTTGCCGTGAAATGCAAATGAAAATACTCACATAACACGGCAGAGCTAACAATATTCTTTTGCAAACATAAACACTGTATCTTGAGGTTGCTCCTTCATTTCCAATATTGACTAAATCACTTTGAACTTCTGCATTATTTGAACACAAGCTGGAATTTACAAATCTACTTTTGCAGACAGAATATTCTGTAAAAATTGTAGAGCAAAGTTGACTTTGTTGCCCTCGTAAACAACATGCTTACAAAAACCTCAGTCTAGCTGTTCTATATCCTGGCATCACAGGTACAAAAGTGACATTGCATTTTACATGGAAACAGCCTTTCTGACAGAACTGCAATAAATGGCCATGCTAAGAAGATAGGATGTTTCCCAGAACTAAAGCATCAACTCTGGAAATCAGACAACTAGATTCTATTCCTGGATCTGCTTTAGACTTCCTGAGAAACATTACATAATTCACAAGCCATCTTAGCTTCTCTGTCTCAACTATACGACAAAGACAACACTTATATGTCTCTCACAGGGACACTGCAAAGCCCTCTTCACAAATGTTGAGATCCTCAGAAGAACACACAAGTCAAAAATTCTGTGTTTTTTCTAAAATTTTCTATTCGTTTTGCATTAGTTTCTGTTTTTCCATAACTCAATTGACAGATCAAAAACTACCAATTGTAATTCTCACAGCTAACTTTGTAAAGCTGGTGGTTTTGCTCAAGGATAATGTGATCTCACTGACAGTTACCTAGTCTCCCATGTAGGTGTGCCATTTCTGTTGCCACTAGTGGAAGATGTGCAGACAGAATAAGAGAGGAATAGCAACAAGTTGCTCAGCAAATATGTTGTAAATCTACAGAAAAATGTGGTCAGTATAATAAAGACACTCCTCTACTACGCTGTAATTGGATGCTGCAGGTATTGAAACTTCCTAAATGACAAGGACACACAGAGGTAGAAAACTGGTGCATTTTGGGATAGGTTTACACTGCCCTGAACAAACTTCCTAGAGTCCTGGAAACCGCACACCTGAGTAAGCACAACAGTCCCTCAGACTGGCCAGTTCTGCTTCTCAAGGCTGCTGGTCTTCTGACAAATAGCAACCTCACACTGTTCCACCCCCCTCAAAAAAAGCATAACACCTGAATCATCATTTACAGTTCACTTATTGGTTGACTGTGAAACTCCTTCTGATGCGTCAACTGGTTTGTGTTAAATTCTGTAATAAGCTCTAAACGCGGTGGGCCTCAAAGAGGCCCTGCTTATGTGAGAGATTGACAGCCCTTATTTACATTAATAATATCATTGTAAGTAAAATGTCAACACTAATTCTCTCTGTAGTATTTCTCTTCACTATTACAGGCAATTATTTCAACACTTATCATATTTTATAGTATCATATTATTGAAAAAACTGTCTGCCACTTTCAAAAGGACCACATTTTCAAACACAGGCAGCTTTAACTCAGCCATGCCTATATTCTAACTATTTGCAAGCAGTTACCCAAAACTGGTCTGCTAATCAATACAAATACATGTTTTGCCCATTGCTACTATTCATTTGTTGTACAAGCATAGGACTAAATTCTCTTCTTACCAAAGGCAATGGGAACATTTTCATTAAATCGTTCATTACAAAAATTTGCCTTACTCTTTGAAAATGGAGTTTAACAAAGCTCACAGTTTACAATTTGTCTCCAAACATAAATTGAAGTCCAGGTATATCAGCAAGAAGTTCATCTAAAGAGGATGAAAATACTTTGGATAAGCCAACATCTCAGAAGCAGCTACTCCAAAATCCCAGTGTCTAACATAGCCACTAGAAACAAGGCTTGACAAACAGTTATTAATTTCATATAAGGCCACCTCATTTACAGGATTTCAGAGAAGTCATGTGCAGCAGCTTGATTCTCAAAAGAAAGAGAAATCATTGACTGCATTAGTTTGACTTCTACAACATCTGCATAAAATGGAGAAATGTTTAGAAATAGAAGATATTTTTAAATTGTGAGCACACAGTTTGCAACTGTTGCCAAAAATGTCAATACTAATCTATCAGTAAAGTACCCAGGATTCAACCATGATGATTGCATTTTCCAGATGTCTGAATTCAGCCAATATTTTAAATGTGGCCAACAAACTTGGCACAGTAACACACTCACTCAATAATCATATGTCGCAGGTGCTTACACAAAAACTTAACAGTCTCATGAAAAGATGGATATAGACATCTAAGGAGTAGGATTAAAGGCCACACAAAAATTGGCATTATTTTTTTCCACTTCACACAAAAATAAGTTGAGTAAACAAGCATTGCTCACTGAACAGTGACAGTTAAGACACTTTTTTATCCAGTCCACTCCAGTTCTTTTTCATCCTGTAGATAGTCCAATATCAATACTCGCTCATTTGACCTTCCTATTCGGGCTAACAAGGAGCTACTATTTGCTAAAATGGATGCCAATTATCTGTTACCAGGTTAATTAGAGAAAGGCAATATCACATTGTTGTTACCTGCTAAACTAATGGTACCGACAGATAGCTTGTTTTTCCACCCTCAAGTATAACAAATGCAAAAATCTTTTAAGAAGAACATTAAATATCTGGAAGAACCTTTTTTTTTTTAGTGTGTGGTTAATTAAATTACATCAACCTCAAGTATTTATGGTATCAGGGTGTCAGTTCTTGAAAGTAAGCACAAAACTCCCATGTTAGGAGTTATCTGAAGGTTTTTCTGAGTGATCTGGTGTTTTCTGTCAGACCAGGAGTATTTTACTGGATTTGAAACTTTCCACAGTGCCTAGGCAAGGAGTTAAAACACTGCCTGCCAGAGGATGTTAACCAGAATACAGCCTAGCATTGACTGTGAGAAAGCTCAACAGAGGTCAGGCTATGTAAGAAAATTTAAACTCTACTTAGCCTTCACCACATGCACAAACATCATGCTAACAGAATGATGCTGTGGTTGTGACAAGTGCACCTTATGCATAAAGAAGTGAGGTATGATAAGAAAGATTAGGCTGGTGGACACATAATAGCGCTTCAGAAAGTCTGAAGACTCATGACATTCACTTAAGAAACGGTAGTGACCTCAGTCCATAACCTATGAGTAAGACTGGATCTCTGATTTAGTCTCTTTTTGACTGTTGATTCTATAAGAACCTGGCAGACTATGAACCGGCCTCTGCAATATATGTCTATCATCTTCTGGTGGATTTACAGCAACATTTATCACAGTCTCTTCTCTTAACAATGTAGGCTACTGTAAGAACTTCAGACTTTTTGCAGTGCCCTCCTAGGGACTAAAGGGGTTTTTTTATATCTTCCTGATGTAATGAAGGTCAAGAATGACTGAGGGACTGGAGCATTTCTTACATGAGGAAAGGCTGAGAGAGCTGGGACTGTTCAGCCTGGAAAGAAGGCGGCTCAGGAGAGGTTCTTATCAATGCGTATAAACACCTGATGAGAGGTGCTAGAATAGGCAGAGCCAATCTCACTTCAGAGTTACCCAGTGAATAGTCAAAAGGAAATGGGCACAAGTTGAAATACCATAAATTCCACTTAAATATATGATAGGAAAAAAAAAAAGAAAGGGTGAATGGTCAAATATTGGAATAGGTTACCCAGAGCGGTTGTAGAGTTGGAGATACTAAAGACCTGACTGGACAGTGACCTGAGCAACCTGCTGTAGCTGGCCCTGCTTTGAGCAAGGGTGATCCTTTCCAACCTCAAGTAATCTGTAATTCTGTAGCACGCAGTGCAATGACATCATCTTATTGGCATAATTATTCTAGAGTCAGAAACAGATTCAACATTGGCAAATCCCTATAATACGCAATGAAAAATATTTTTGCAGGAGACAGAACTGCTAAAGGGCTGCCAAAGAGCTGACCGTATAAAGTAAGGGTAATCAAAAACTTTATCACTTTATCATCTTCTGTTTCAATGCAAGATAAATTGATCTCATCTTGCTTAGCATAAGATTTGTACTGTGTAAAGTGTCTCTTCATACAGTTGTAGCAAACCCCAAAAAATATTTTAAGACCAAGAGTGAGAGAATAAGCCACACATTAGTCATACCACTCACTTCTGAATAGTGCTCGGATAGTGAGATGATGGGAAGCATAAGAATGTGAATAGATTAGAAAATGGCTGAGGGGAAGGCAAGGCAGGAGCATGGATTAATAAAGGCAGAAACTGAATTTGGGCACTTGAGAGGGGAAGGTGGGGGAGTTCTTAACAGGGAGACCCTTAACAATGGAAACCAGTATCACAAAATCTCCCAAACCACCAAGTGAAGCCTACTGGAGAGTTAAACAGACAGCATAAACTGGGAGAGAAGCAGGCACGTTTTAATATGTATTCATCTTGGACTTGTGTTGTCAGTTTTATAGATATATGGCTGAAAGATTAAACCTAAAACTGGGTACATATAGTCCTCTCAAGAAGGGAGTAACATTTATACATATCTATACACACCAGACTGCAGTACTCCATACTGCAGAATAGCTGAAAAAGTAGCACCGTGTTCACTGACTCTCATTTTTTGAAGATGAGATGAATTGTGTTTTTCTCCAAAATTGTTTGTGAGCTTTTTACTACCTTTCTATGCTGTTTTCTCAGAACAAGCTGAATTTTGCTGCATGCACAGCCTGTATCTGATGGAGATCATTTTACATACTTGTTCCTTTTATCTCAGTAAGGAATGATGTTCATGTTGTTATTATATACATTTTGTAGAGAGATAGACAGCTTCAAGTGGAGTTAAAGCCATCAGTATGACTGTTTTATGCTGCCATAAGCGTATCTGACTAAGGCCTGGGTTTCTGTAAGATTTATTCGACTGTTTCTGGACTTAAATGGCCATTAGAGCCAACGGGTACAGCTGAAATATAGCAGGACACAAAATATGCCCAGTTTTTAGGCATTGGCAGTCCCATGGTTAAGGAAGTGAATAGCTACCTTAGAGCTTGCAGTCACTTTTGCAATCTTCCCACTTGAGAAGAATTCTCACTGAGCTCATTACAGGCACTTTTATTTTAACAATGGGAAGAAAAGCATGAAAATGGATTTGTTTCAACCTATTTTTATAACGTTTGGTTTTCTCCACGCTGCTTCTCATTTTACTTTAGAGATCTCAGTTTTGACTGATGAAAGAATGAATATGGATCTGGGGTACAGGAATGAAAAACACAGTGAAACACAACAGACTCTTACAGTCTATAGGGCTGATTATAAAGGAGTGTCAATTGTTAATGCACAAATTATTTAAAACAACTGATAATTTTATTTAAACAGGAGGAAACCAGAATGGAAAACAACAGATAAACTTCTGAGTATAAAGCCTTTGTGTGGTGCATACAACATAAGCCACACCTGATGAACATAATTCTTTACAAACAAGGTACATGTGTCTGGAAGGAAAAAGGCTGGTTTTAACACTGTGGTAACCTCATCACAGGAACACTATTCATTAACTTTTATGATCAAGTATCGTTGCAAGTATTATTAGGAGCCCCGCTTTTCATCTACCTATATTAGTCTCTGGCATTTTGCCCTGATAGACTATGAGAGTGTTTAAAGTACTGTTTATACAAATGAAGATACTTTAAATACTTCACATGTAACTGGATATGGCACCAGATTTACAAGTTAGAGAAATGGGCTCATGTGGCAAAATTCACACCAGTGATGGATTCCAGTTCTCCTCATGCATATTCCATGTCCCATGCTTTCAAGCATGGAAGAACTATCTTCATTATAAAGACAGCCACCAACTACAAAATATAGCATAAGGCTAAGGTGAAGATTTTGAAGACGTCTTCAATGTCTCGAGCAACTCAATATACTGCCAAAATCAGTATTTTTTAAATACTGAAAAATACTCAGAGACTGTGATGACACCAGAGGAAAATGCGGGAAACACATCATAGGTCTGATGAAAGCTGTAACTTATAGTAGATTGATATTCCTCTATTGGAAGAGGAATGACTCTCAACAGAAACATTATGCACTAAAAACTATGTCTGAATAGTAACAGAAGCAGAAAACCATAGCCTAGAATTAGTTTCTTTGAACACACAGGAACAATTACAGAGCAGAAACAGAAATAAAATTTAAATTCCTTTTCTTTCCCATTCCCATGGTGTTCATCTCTGACTTTCACATCTGGTAGGAAAGTTCCTAAACCACAAGGGCAAATATAGTGTAGTTTACATACAACTATCTTACAAGATACTAGAACCCAAGGCTTTACTCAGAAACAATAACCCTCCCCATAACACAGCTGTAAATTACATTCAATGAATTTTGTGTGCTACTATCAGATGGAAATCTCCAAGAGCAACAGCCCTGTTATATTCTACCTGTGTTACACTGGAGATTCATCAGTTTTTAATGTAATTTACACAAACATTAATCAGAGATAGCCAAACTTAATAAAGTTACACTGGATGTATACAGCAATGCAAGGAACATAAAAATCATATTCTAGATGAACAACAAAATCTCAGTAGTATAGAGGAACACATTTTGATTTATTCAAGTTTTAATAACTTTTTGGTTTAATGATTTTTAGCACTACTGCATATTCATTATTGACTTTTAGGCATCCAAGTTACTATGCAGTTACCTATACTTTCTATCAGATTACTATTCTTGATTTTTATTAAGATAATCCAGCATAGTTTTGTCTCGTCCTCTTTTTTGTGGGTTGTTTCTCTGTCATTTCTTATGATTATGTCTGTGACCCAAGGGATTTTGATTGTTTTTGTGGGACATGATTGTGTTTTCTTTTTCCCGTGATGTTATGCTGAACTCTAGCAGCCCCTTGCATCAGTTAACAGTTTCTTAAGAAAATAAAAAATAGAGCCTTCAAATATGCAGCACATTTATACACAGAGGCTGGAAATCTTGTCCCATTTAGTTAAGTTTTTCGCCCATATACGTAACAGATTAAACTAGTATAACAGAAAGCAAGAGGAGCTATCTAATGTTTCTGCAACTCCACAGTTCTTAGCACTATTGATTTTACAAAGTGCTGAAATATTTGGAGAACACAGCTCTCTTGGATTAACAAAAAAAATTAGATACCTTATTAAATTGAGAAATTTAGGGGGAAAATATGGGAAAAGGAAGCCAAATTACTTTATCTGTTCTTTTCTTTCCTTGTTGATCAGCACCGACTGACAGTTAAATAAGCAACTTTGAGAAATAATGGGTGGACAATAATCTGGCCAACCTTGGAGCTTTGATGGTGTGGTTAGAATTCAGAGAGAAGCCTCCTCAAGAACTTCTGAAGTTTAAAGGTGTTATCACACCTGAATTCAGAAGTCTGGTTACACAATCAGATTTTGTAAAAGGTTTAAGTGGTAGTCCTCAGTCCAGATTCATCCCACTCTAACTGCACCATAGTTCTGTACTTAACCTCCAAACCTCTTCCAGGCTTTCGGTCATATATAACCAAAGAAAAACATCAGGCACAGAGACCTAGGTACAGTGTAGAAGACCTTAGCCTGGGTGTTAGTGTGGATAGTGACAGATCGTCAGAGCTCCTGGACCAGGTATCAAGTCATACAATGATGTCAGAAAGATAAAAAAGCTGCTTTGAAAGAAACAGAATTCCTTCCAAAGAGAAAGAAAACAAACAAATATTCTGGGTACTTCTCTCAACTAAATAAATGAGTAAGAACTTGCTGCAAGACAGCATTAATCAGATGAATAAATATCCAAGATGATCACATAGCCAGAATGATTTGAAAAAGAACACTTAAATTTAGTCTTCAGATAAACACTGATTTCACCTTCCTTACACAATATTAAACCAGCATTATCCACAGACTTTAGCTAACTTACTTTTAATTTAAATAAATGCAATGGAAAGAGTACCACTGACTTGTCTCTGCATGAACTTATATATTTATACTCCAAACTGGAAAATAAAAAATTTTAAAAATCAGAGAAACTTCCTGTCCTATCTGTCACTGACTCCCCATCATCTGTTTGTTATGCATAAATTATTTTAACCTAAAGGACATATTGCAGATTTAATGACTGCAGCCACTAGAATCCTGAGGAACTGGAGGAATTGGAGGAAACTATAGGAATTATAGGATCTCGGAGAAGCCCTGGGAAATGTCATGCTTCTGAAGCACCTCTCAGAGGTCTCTCTGAAGAAGAGAGAAATATCCTCATTTGCTTGGAAAAGTAGAACATCACTACTCTAAATCACCTGAGTTAACCTAGCCAGTGTGATTTGACTCCAGTCCCTTGACATCCCCCTTTTCCTTTTTACTTTCTACATTAAAAGGTTCACACGACAGTGTCTTTCAGTGGAAGCATGTGGAAACCCATGGAAGTATTTACAGTGAACACTTCTAAAGACGGGTGCGCAACACAAACCATAGTCTGGACTATCTTATCAACACAAAGAACAGGCAAAGAAACCTTTTTGTCCCTTTGCAACTGGACAACATCTAGTTAAAACTAGCACATCAAGCAGATGCAGGTTTGGAGCAGATTGTGAGAGAGGCATGTCTGCTTGATGCTGTTACGGGTACATTTGTTGATTCAAATCTCACTATCATAAAAGTCAGCCACTCCCTCAGAAATACTTAATGATCCTTACATATTGATTTGAGTCCACTTTATTACCTCTATTATCCAGTTTTGAGAGAAGATATTTTGTATACATTTTGAATTCTCCAGTGTTTATATAACAGTCATACTATACCTTAAATGTGTCTTCACTTTTGGGATTAAACAGCTGGTGTTTCCCAGATCCCAAAATAATAGGACCAGAAGCTTTGTTTTCTCCATAAGCATAAATGAATACTGTTGCTGTTGTGCCAGCTGTTTCAAAATCCCCAGTGACTACAGTAATCTTCCAGTCTTCTTCTGTAAAGCAAAAAATAAAATCAAAATGCTTTTATAAGTGTTACTGATATGTAGCAAGTCACTCGAAAGATGTAAGTAAAAGCATAATTTAGCCCAGGGACTGTAACTACTATATGCCTAAAAGGTAATGATGCTGGGAGATGAATATTGGCTAGATGCCACATGATTCAAACTCATCTTAGGCAAGTTGTGTAACTTTAAAGATTTGGGAAGTTTGCAGCATATTAAAGCTGAAAATATGAGCATAGAGCCTAGTTATCATGGGAAAAGCCCAACCTCCAGAATTTGGATTATGACAGCACGTATAACCAAGAAATTCTATGGGAAAAGTATCAAAGCATCTCAATTAAGTACAATTTCCTCCCGTTTTATGTTGTTTTGACACATCAAAACCAGCTCTGTTTGCCTAAATGGAGGCATGACATTGAGATTAGCATGAAAAAAAATATTTTGGAGAAAATTCTGATGCTAGACGAGGACTCTTTAGAAAATCATTTTATATAAAGCTCCTGATACTAAAATGTCATCTCTGCTACCATACAATACACACAAGTTATTTAAATATCTGAAAGCAGCTTAATATAAATCTTATTTTTAAAAAAAGAACAATTCATAATTGGAAAATACATTTCTACATCTGAAAAGCTGGGATCTTATGCTATCCACCCCTTTTTGATTGCAGCTTTTGCCTGTACAAAACAAGTTCCACTTAGTGACTTAAATTCACCCCCTGCAAGACAAACAACAAATGAAATACCAGCCCACAGTCATCTTATAAGTAAATGCCACAGTGTACACTAGAGTTTCATTAATATAAAGCTGTCTGGTAATGCCTGGATGAATTAAAGCTGGCATAAGTATTTGTCTTTGGCCAGTCCCATTATCCCTCAGTAATTTGCCCCACAAAGACTGAACTGGAACAGGAAGCTTCATTTCTTGTTTTCCAAATTCTTTAGGTCTGGCTGACATCAGGTTTTGGAAGGAGACAGATTTTTAAATACACATAAATACACAGCTGGGAAATGAAGAAACAGCAACAGCTTATATGGTCTGATCAATAAAACCTGACCAGCAGGTCAAGGGAGTTGATTCTTGCCTTCTGCTCCACTCTGGTGAGATCACACCTGGAGTACTGCACCCAGCTCTGGGGACCTCAACATAAGAGGGACATGGACCTGTTGGAGCAAGTCCAAAGGAGGGCCATGAAAATGATCAGAAGGATTGGAGCACCTTTCCTGTGAAGAAAGGCTTTTGTTCAGCCAAAGAAGAGAAGCTTTCAGGGAGACCTCATTGCAGGCTTCCAATATATAAAAGGGGCTTATAAGAAAGACAGACTGTTTAGCAAGATCTGTAGACAGAACAAAAGGAAATGGTTTTAAACTGAGATTTAGACAGGACATAAGGAAGAATTTTTTTATTATAAGGGTGGTAAGACACTGCAATAAGTTGCCCAGATAAGCTGTGGATGCTCCATCACTGGAAGTGTTCAAGGTCAGGGTTGGTGGGGCTTTGAGCAACCTGATTTAGTGGAAGAAATCCCTGTGCATGATGAAGGGGGTGGACTAGGTGATCTTTAAATATCTCTTCCAACTCAAATCATCCTATGAGTCTATAAAGGAAGTGAACCATCCATTTTCCACTAAAAATTGTCAGACTCCAGTTTCTAACAAACTCTTTTGTGTCTTTGAAAATTTGCATCTTCACAGTTTTCTCTATAGACCCACTTTCTTGAAAAAAGAACCACAGCACCAGACTATGAAAGAATCAACATCAATTAGAAGGGTGAAAAGCTAAATAAACTGAAGGTGGAAACAAAGACCATAAAGCAGGGGCACCCTGCCCCATAGAAGAGCTCATTCAGCAAAAAATTCAGTCTCTTCTGTTTGCAAACAATATAATACTAGTTCCTTAAAGATAAAGTTCCTTCAGATCATTTGGCCAGAAAATGAGAACAATTCAATTCAGAAGTGCTTAAGAAGAATGGTGCAGACAAAGGTTAAAGAATAAACCCACTGCTGAAAATTCCAACTCATTCAGAAACAAATATTAATGTCAAATCAGACAAAATGTATTTTCCTTTGGAGTTATTAATTATCTGATTTATTGTACCTCAAATGTTTTGGATGCTCTTTTCTATTATCCCCTCTAAGTCTCTCTTTTGTTAAACAATGCATTTTCGAAACAATGTGATTAGTACTCTTGAGACTCTATATTCTAGCTCAACTCCTGCCTCCAAAGGATGAGTCTGGTATCTGTAAACTATTTTGCACACAAATAGAATTCTCAACACAAAAAAGAGGAATCAAACTTCCCTAAAAACATGATTAAAAGAGTTTTTGTTTATTTCTAGAATATTAGTCACAATACAACACCCTAGAAAGTTCTACTGCCCAGAAATAAAGGAATTTTGTTTTACCAAAAAAAAAAAAAAAAAGGTTAATCTAGAGTGAAAATTACATATTTAAAAAAGCTCAGATGAAAAAAGTAAGTGAACAGAATCTCAGATCAACCACTCAATCAGTAGATTGAGCAGTCCCTATAGGTGTGGGACACTGAACTTGAAGTCTCTGTCCCACTGTTCCATATTTCAGCAAGTGCCCTAAGCAACAGGCTCTTTGGTGCATACAGTTTTGGTTACCTAACTCTGATTGAGACTTCTGCAACAAATCCACCTTGCATTTCAATGAAACAGGTCTGTTTTGACAAAGGGTAATTTGTCTGTCATTGACAAAGCTGAGCGTCTCTTCTGGACAGCAAGAGACATTTCTCTCACAGGATCAGGATCAAAATGTTGTGAACAAAACGCTCACTGCAAGTCCAAGCCGATCTCCACTGAAGATAAGTCAGTTGAATACACACTTCGTTTACCTTGGCTTTTTGTCATCTTTTGTTAGGTTTATGGGGCAATTTTTATCTGCTGCAACTTTTACCATATAACCAGACAAGCACAGCTTAAATTACACAGCATAGAGATCCAGCCGTGGGTGCAGAAAGGAGTGAGCAGTTTGATTTGAACTGTGTGAAGGGAGATCTGTAGGTGCAGGCTTTGTGGAAGCAAGGTGTGCAGAACAGCTAAGGCACAGAGTGATGAGCAGTAAGAAAATGAATGCCTTCTGAAAAAGGCATAGAAAGAAAAAACGGGCAAAGATACTTGTGATTCAAAATAAAGTTTAGAATAGAATGGGATTTGAATATAATTTGTAAAATAACTGGATGCAAACTTTGTCATTAACAACCTGCCATAGGGACACTATTTAAGACAAGGTATTTGGGTCGTCATGGACATCTTGATTGATATAATAAATTATTAATAAGCATTTTCAAACTTTTCCCCCACAGCTTCTAAATTATTGTTCAAACTACAGCTTGAAGCACTTCTCACAGATGAGAAAATATTATGTGTTATTAAGAAATGTAATATAATCTGTGCTGGTTGCAAGGACAAAAAAGTCAAGCTGAACAAATATGAAATCACAGGTAAAACAGAAAATGAAAAATTAATAGTGAGAACAAAACTATATATAGACCATGAGAAAGAATCATGGTTTAAAATATTAATTTAAAAAATGAAATTAAGATAGGTGTACAATAAATACTAGAAAAATATTAATTTTCAAGCAAACAGAGAGAAAAGTAATGTGGGTGGACAGAATGACAGAATAAAAAGAAAGCATAAATAAAGTGATTTATTGTTTAAATTAAAATGTGAAGGTCAGTGCTTACTAAAATATTCAAATAGTGTGCTGCAATTAATGTTTTAAAATAAATACAAACAGCAATAAATGTGTAAAGCAATTAGTTCAGAAACAGAAACGCTTGCCATTAAAAACAGAAGACTAGAGCAGCACTTACCATTTGCTCCGCATTACAATGCTTTGCATTATAAGCAGTTTTATTTGAAATCCGGGGGGAAAAAGCTAGTTAATCAAGAGAATTAAATTAAACTGTATTCCCTGATGTACTTGAAAGAAGAGATGAAAAAAACATTCTGTGATTCTAACCAATATCAGAAAACTTCTCTCCTCATTCATTCCCTCATTGATTTCTCACTATCACCTATACCCATTATACAATGTAAACACAAAACATATTATCCCAGAAATATAACAAGGGAAACTGCAAAATGGTTAACTCTGATATTTAAAGTGCAAATTCAACTCAGATTTCTTCAGAGAAAAAGATTTCAGTTTACTGATCTTACTTCCATAAAGTTACAATAAAATTTACCTTGAGGGTATAGCTCAATTTCTGAATGAATTACACCTTGTGACATAAAAGGAAGCCACCTAAGAATAACAAAGAAAATAACAAAGCAGGTAGTAATATTTTTTTTCCCCCACCATATTACCATATAACCGAATGATCCACATCTTATTTGCATACTGAATACATGTAACAACAAAGGGTCTTTATCTCTAAAATTTTAGTAATTGATTTATATCTCTTCTGCTAAAACTTGACCACTCAGGTGTCTTCTGCAATCCTAAATGACTTTTTAAGTGTCAGTCTGTAATGAACACTGTATAACTGAAAGCCAGTGAGACCTGCTGGATATTCAGAAACTATCCAGTTTTTAAGTCGGATGAAATGCTCTTGTTTTCTTGTCTCTAGCAATCACGTTTTTCTGAAGAGACTGAATGCTACTTCTGGATGACAAATCTGTTGTCTTTCCCATTTAGAAACACACTTTAACTTAGAATCGTTTTGTGTGTTTTATACTTCCTTCTTGAATAAGTCAGTCACTCTTATAGCAGTAATCCTTTTATGATGAGGCTACACTGCACAATCTAGTAACACAGCCACAATATAAGCATTTAACCTTTGATACGGGCCATACAGCTCATTAACTCAGGCAATCTGTTCTGGAACAACCAATTTTCTGAATTTTCTGAAACGCAAAACCATTCAAATTTGTTCTTTCCTGCAAAATTCATATTTAGTACATTAATTGGCATAATACTCTTAGTGATATATATTTACGAATATTCTTGTAAAAGCTACCTTCCACAATTGAAAACGTATTCTGAGTTGGTCTCAGCTTCTCTGACAATGACTTTATCACAGTACCAATACTGGGACTTGGCATTAGCCTCACAGCGCAACAGCACCTTCTGCAGTTCTCCCAGACACACAGTTTCCACTTCAAAAACCTTGACCTAGAAGACAGAGACATCACTCCATAATTTGCCACCACTAAGTCTGAAAGTTTTAAGTATTTCAAAAGCCTAATTAACTCTCACAATGTACAAAGATTCCTGTTGCTTTTAATAACAGCTGGGCTGTACTAAGGCAGCTGGATATGAAAAGTTAAATATCTCTTGATTATGGACCATAATAAATGCAAAAACACAACTACAGTAATAATCCCAAATAAATTGCTTTTTTCAGCCATCATCCAAAATGCTGCATGCAACCCTTCACTATTGTTTCAATACCTCACCATTTACAATTATTCTTCTTGTGGTAAGAGCCAGTTAAAGCTATTACTGCCTTTTTTGATACAAATTTTCTCATATTTTTCTCTGTTCGGTCTCATCTCTATTTACATTTTATTCTGCTGGAAGAAACTGAAATCTGGCATGCCACTTGCCCCTTGTTATGCATCTAGGTTTGTACTTACAGCTGGCTAAGACTGTTTTCATAGGAGCATGAAGCTGATCAGGTGAAATGCTCAGGTTGGCAATTTTCTGTCACAGTAAAAAGCATATAACTTTCTCTAAATGTAACGGTCCAGATCACACTTCTCAGTAAAAGGAACATGAAGGAAAGAACTACACTGGAAAATTCATATCTGTAAAGTTCTCAGTCCTTGGCAAATGGCAGAACTGAGACTGCTTGTGCAACTTTACTTCTCCCTTGTGTACACGTAATATATGATCACAAGCTATTCTCTCTGAAGGATCCCTGCCTCAAATTGTGCACAGACAGGACTGCAGCCTTTTAATGCTGCTTTTTATCTTCATTATTTTTATGACTCTATGCATTATTTACTGCAACCAAACAAAGAGTTCAGTGAAGCAGAACTGATTTCCCCAGGGACTTCACTTCTGCACTTTTTCAATCGTACCCCAGTTTTCTGCAAATGCTGAAATCTATTTTTCAAAAGGTTGTCTGTATATTTGTTTTACCTACACAGTTAAAACACAGAGATTACCATCAAAAGATGTTGAAGATGCAAAGTAGTTTTGGTGCTAAACCAAGAAACAGAGGGGTTAGTTTATTGGCATATTTAACATTTCAAAGAGCTTAATATGTCCAGAGAAGAATTGTCTTTGAATGAACCTCAGTTACAGCTATGGTTGCTCAGAAATGTTAAACAGGTTAGGCAGCAAAACAGACACATACAAAAAGTGGTCACTCAAGGAAGCTTTACTTTAATTGATTTGCCTGACATCACGTAGAATATCTGTGGCAGGGATAAAATCAAGCTGTTCAAGTCAGCACTCAACTGCTTCTGTCATAAAACAATATATCCCAGGCCCTGCTCTGGCACTGTGTCGTTCACCCATTTCCATAACAAAGTGCACTTTGAACCACCTCCCTTAGCCCCTGTATAAATAATACACTCAATTTACCATCAGTCTGGCTAGAATAATCCCCCCAGAAAATCCCACTTAAATCCTGAATTTCAATTGGAATAGAACTTTATACCTAATACATGAGTAATGGTATTATATTTTAAGATAGTATAGATATATCTGTTTACCTATAGGTTATTGTTATGCTTCATATTTCAGATACTGCTCTTTATTTTCTAATTACACATTCCACTAACAGCTTGGTACCATTTGTTAGGCATATAAGTGTTAATTCTCAATAGCTCACAAAGGGAGAAACAAGCTTAATGCAAGATCATAAGAAGGCTGAGATTAGATTTAGCAGTTCCTGAAATTCAACTGCAGAAAATCAGGACAAGGTACTTATGGAGGAGATAGGAGTTATTGAAAGAAGAGTACTTTAAATATTAATCACAATACTGTACTACTACCCATTAAAAGAAATACGTAACAAACAGTCCTACTAAGATCTGAAATCATGTAACAATTTTTGTGCACATATTTTGAGCCAGCTGGAACTCCCTACACTTCAACAGAATAGGTTTTAAATTCATAGGCAGCTTTTCTCATCATCCTGGGGGATGTTTTTCAAATCACTTTATTTGTCTGTGTTTTCACTCATTCTACTCATTCCTGGATCAGTAGAAAATTATTTTCTTTAGTTCTTAAAAAAATATTTTGCTAAACCTCTGTGATCTTTTCTATGAGGAACCTGTTAAAACCAGTAAAAGTGATTTAGTTTTATTTATATGGCTAAGCAAATTGTTTTTCAGACTTACCGTTCCTTTCTGAAATGTCTCTGGTGAACCAGATTTATGCAGAAGTCTTAGACCAGAATCTCCTTTTTCTCCATAGATACACAGAAAAACTGCAGAATCTGTATCAGCTTGTTCCAAGTCACCAGTGTAGACATAAACGTGGTATAAAACAACTTCCAAAAATAAACAAAAGAAGAAAATACAAGTTATATACAATCACAATTAATTTTACTCACTATTCTAGATTAATGGAAGCAATGCCATCAAGTTCGATTTGCAACTACCTGGCTGGAATATATTCTCCAGAAATCAGTAAAACTACATGTATTTAAGAATGCTAAGGCCACATTTATGAATGTACAGCAAATGGAATATAACTCAGCTGCCATTACTACTGAAAAACAGGCAACCAGTATATACGTAACTGTGCTACTGTGAAGCACACACATACTTGGATAGATTGGTTTTCCAGCTTCCACTACTGGAAGTTCACAGACAAAGTCTCTACCATCACGATTCCTTGACAGCCTTGTGTTTGCTGGAAAATTCAGTGTTTTCTTGCTCTTTATATGTTGCAGTGTCACCTAGGGAAGAAGAAATTTCAACTATGATTCAGGACTTTCTTCACTTTCCAGTGCTTTACTTCTCAATAGCAAAACTTATTTTGTATAGCTTTTCTTCTCTCACAGAAGACAATAACATGATTAGTAAATATTGCATGCAAAATTGCAGTGTGAAAACATTATTATTTTGGCCACTACTTTGCAACTTGACTTCTCACTAGAGATTTTTTTCACACCAGTGGTATTGCAGCTGAAATTGCCAGCCTCTCTTCTTTGAATATATCTTGAACTTTAAAATTATCTTATTCTTGGAAGAAACAAATCTGTAATTGACATTTCTGAAATCTGTCAGTGAACCACCTCTATGTAACACTGTCTGGAGTACTGGAGACCGAAAACTTCCTGATAAGTAAGGTTAGATGAGACTGAGCTTTTGAAAGATGTGGAAAGAGAGACAAATTTTTATATTAAAATGAAAACAAGATGAAACTCATCTATATCCTTCTGAACTTTGGCAAGGAGTGGATATGTTGAAATATTACATCAGTTTGTATTATATTTGGCTCTACGACAGCAGAACAAAAGACAATCTGAATACCAGCACCCTCTATTTCTCTGAAGATAGTTAGAATTAAAATTCTCAAGTTATTTGCCACTGTACCATATGATATCTGTCTTACTTGCTTCCTATAACTAAAGCAGTCTTTCATCTCTCTTACGGGAGCAGTTTTTCCTAGTCTTGAATTATAGCAATGCTTACTACAACTTTTTTCCATAGGCATTCACTAGGAAAAGGAAATCAACACCAAACAACTGTCTTTCTACGGTCATGTTTTGAATGTGTATATAGCATGCATAAGCCTTGAAAATAAAATTATGAAAATAAGTATCCACATTCAAATTCTAACCCTTAGGAAATCAGGACAACATATTCCTTTATCTCACTTTTCCAATAAACTATTATTTTAAGTAAAACGAACATTTAACACCAAAACATGTATTTATTCTAACAAGAAATACTTTTGCAGCAGTGATTCTGAAACACAAATGTTTATTGGCAGAGCTCCCCCTGCTGATTCATAACAATTGCAAATATTAACTGCTTTGTCAGAAAAACACAGCTTTTGACCTGATTTATTTCTTTCTGTGAAAGAAATATTTTAAATCACAAGGTTACACTATGAAATTTGAGCCATAATGATGTGGAAATATTTTGTAACTACCAAATGGATAGTAAGATTCGTGCAACCATTTGAGCAGCTGAAACATTTATACTTACATTCAGTTTTGGTACAGTCACTGTTAAGGCCTTTGGGTTAATGTCAAAATGTGTTATTGCTGTGTAATTCTGCTTGTCTAAACAAGGCTTTTTAAGATGAATTAAAGGCCAAAGGATAAGCTTGTGTCTTTTACAGACTCAAAATAAGAAACATAACACGAATGCTTCTGTGCAATACTGAAATATACCTTACATGGGGGTTAGTGTTAGCATGAATTTAATCTGGTGAACATCCCTAAATATCATGAAAAAAAATGAGTTAAAACAGAAGGAGAAAAGAATAATTCACCAAACTGAAAAAAAACCCCAGCGGTTTCATTTTCCCTGAAAATGATCATAATTGTGAGCTACAGAAACAAAGAATCATGGAATCATTTTGGTTGGAAGAGACCCTCAGGATTATCAAGTCTAGCCATAACCTAACTCTGGCACTAAACCATGTCCCTAAGAACTTCATCTAAACGTGTTTTAAACACTTTCAGTGATGGTGACTTCACCACTTCCCTGGGCAGCTTATGTTTGGATCAATTAGAACGAGCCTACTCTTAAGCAAACTTTGTTCATTCTTCACATGTAGTTGTCATGGAATAACTGTTACTTCATCATTTTCATTTTTTTCACAGCTGGAATTTACAGCTAGAATCTCCCTAACACACTGAAGAGTACAGGTGAGGTTTCAGAAAGCAAAAGTTTGTAGAACCTATCAATACACTAAAAGTGTCATGTACAAACTACATGAATTAAGAATACTTGCAAAATAATGCTACATACTTCCAGCTCTCAGGACATGGACTGTGTCAGTGCTTATGTATAAAGAAACCTAAGAAGATAAGTAATAAGAATGTATCACAATCGGCGTTTTGTGATTCATGAAACTATGGCTTCATTAAAAGATGGGCTTTTCATTCATATAAAAATTAATAAAGCAGGAAAACGTCACCATAATAAATCTCACCTTTTGTAAGTTCCACTCTGATTGTTCATTAAGTAATCCACTGAGTTCAAGTCTTATCTTGTAGATATTTCCAATGTGTTTTATTTTAACCTGAATAAAGCCAGACCAATACAACATATAATCAAATGCAAAGATACATATAATGTACACTTTAAACTTGTGTGGTAGTGGCTGCATGCTGATTAATTAAGGCCATGACTTGCAAACTAACACTAAATCCAAATAAAGATTAAAAGCCATTTCAGTCACTCTCCCACACATAGAGAGGAAGAAGCATCCTAATGGCAAGCACAGGCTTATGAATTTCCCTTCCTGTATTTTCAATCATCACATGTGAATTAACTGAAAAATCCAGTTCTCATTTATGCGTAAACCTCATTTGCCCTGTATTTCAACATTTTGCCATTCATTCAATTTGGGCTATGTTTCTGGAAAAAATATAGCTACATTACATGATTAAAAAAAAAAGATACATTGAACTGCATGTTTATCTTTGCAATTGGTTTCAGATTTCTCTGAAACATTGTAGTACCTGAGTGTTCCGAAACAGTGCACAAAATTTTATCTGCAGATTTTGAATTATAGGATCCAGAGAAGAGACTGCTTCTCTTTTGTCTACATGAACTTCTGTCTGAGCCCCAGCTTGACCAGATTATAGCCTAGTGAAATCACAGTGCTTGCCAGCGAAATGATTTGACAGATATTTGAACTCTTCAAAGTTTGAGGAGAAAAAAAGAAAAAAAAAGTTTGCAAGGGCCATTCATGAGAGAAATGAGAAACACAAAATGCAATCCACTAAATCACAGGTCACAAATCTTTCATAATGCAGCACAGCAACATGACATGTCAGAATTAGCTCAGTGTCTCTTTGTGCTTTTGTATAATAAACGTTTATGCTTTAGTCAGTGTTACCATGCTTTAGTCAAAGATTTCTAGAAGCAAACAACTTTTATCCTTGATTTTCCTGTCATTGAAATGCACTCAGTAAATCACAAGGGTTGTTTGAGAAAGAATCTGTGGAATTCACACCTGTATTTATATTGGTATCATTGCTACATCAACCTGAATTTTATTAATGAAATAAATGTTAACTCCAGGCTTGCAGCACTGATGTGACAATATGGTTCCTGTCTTCCATCAGCTTAAGAAAATAGCTTTGTTCTCTGAAGCCAGATTCCAATATTCTTGCTTATGCTGCATAGTAACTCTCTCTATAAGTTGTCTTATTAGCGGTAACCTGGAGACTTTGGAATTAAAGTAGTAGTAAATTAAGGGTGTTTATATAGCTTGACTGAAAAAAAACAACTGTTATCATTTCCTACATATCACAAACAAACTAACCCACTTGTCAAGTAATATGATTTACTGTCTTCGAATTCACAGACCTGGTGATCACTGAACATACAGTGCTGTTGAGGTGCCTGTTTATTCTAATAAAGCCCTTTTTAGCCTTTTGGTTTTAAGAAAAATTCAATTATTAATTTAATAATATTAATTATTAATTCAAAACATAAATGTACTGAATTTTTACTGAACTTCGTCAGAATACAAAGAGTTACTTCTGCCTAAAACAAGAAGAGATCTTCCAGAAAAACACTCTGGTATGCTTCTTGATTTTTCTTGTGCATAGTCTTAGAAAGGATTAAACAGGCAATGACTACTCACATAAGTAAGGCAAGAGAAGGAAGGCCACATATGAATGGTGCTCATTTCTCAAGATAGTTCTACTTGAATTTCTAATAGTTGGGCATACTGCTGATAAAACTAAAGGTTAAAGAAAACTGATTCCTAGTTATCTGATTATTACAGGCTTTCCGAAGCAGACTTCTTTCTAGAACTCCTGGCCAGAGCTATGATTAAGTTGATTGCTTTAAAAAATAAAACCTGGTATATTCTGCTCTAGAACATATCAGTGAAAAAAACCAAGCTGAAAGATATTAATGGTAAAAAGAAGATGTAATGTTTTCAAGTCTTACATTCCTACCCTCATTTGAAGACTTATCCCACTAAACAAGTACAGAATAAAGTTTAAAGAGGAAAAAAAAAAAGAAGAAAGGGCTTTTAGTCATAGTCTTTCTTTGTGGATTTATCTACCGCGGACTAAAGAGTGAAAAGCACTTCGGTGACATTTGCTGTTTCATGCCTGAAAGCAGTAGTGTCAGCGTGATATAAAGAATCACAGTAGTAGCCCCAGGTGCTGAAAGATTCTGCTCTCTCACAAGATCAATATCCACAGTGCACAGCCATAATGGGCAATATCTATTTTAGAGAAAAAAAATAAAAAAAATTGGTCCATCTCTTTAGAATGTATGGATTAACATTGCAAAGCTGCCATTACCCCATGTTACTTATAAATTATTCACTAATTAGGAGAACAGGATTCCCTGTGGAATATAGTCTACGTGCTCAGAAAATGGACATTAGAGTTGGTTATCTTCCTGTCTCTGCCCTTTTCATAGACAGTATTATTATTAATATTGTTGACAGTAACAATCTTGATTTGTGCCAAGATTGTATTAGAAGAGTCGATAAGTGCAGAAAATAAATGTGCACAAAATGTGAAAAACATACCTGCTTCTTCAGTTAGCTGAAGCCAGAGGTGTGTTACATGTGTCTCAGGCAGAAAAAAATTAAGCAAAACAGAAGTTTTAGCCCCTTTGGTTATTTCCTCTCAGACTACCTAGATGTAATTGGCTTATTACAATAGAGGTGGGGTATTAAGTATTAGCAGAACTCTGTGTTTTCGTGACAGGATAACATGCAGGTTTTATTGAATTCTTAGTAATTTCATCGGTAAATTTTCTGGAACTTCAGCTATTTCTAATATGAGAGCTGAAAAAAAGGGTTTCCTTCCGTAACTGAACCAGTTCCACACTACACATTTTATAGGATGCTTTGAAAAATGTATGCATGAAGATTTCATTACTAAAGATCCCTAAATGATATACAAGTCTTAGATCAGGCATGGTTTATTTAGGAGTGGATAGTTTTTAAAGCTAATTTCAAATCAATTACCTTAAAGAAATCAATTTACTCCTGCAGCTGTCCCATTTGGACTACTGTAGGAGGGAGAGGGGGTTAAAAGAAAGAGCATTTCCTCTGTTGCTAACTATAGGCATCAAGCTGATTTAATGCAGAATTCATAGAGATTAGATAGAGATTTATTGTATGCTGTAAACATGGGAGAAAAACATTTTTTTCTTTTCACAAGACAGAATAATCTTTGAAAAGGTACACCTTAAATTATGTTTTTAGCCTTCATTAGCCACCTGAAATTCGTTCTCCTGCCTAGGAAGAAACAGCTGCTTTCTGTTGTCCTTGCCAAGAGTTATTGGTCCAGCTACTCCTTTGTCTCCATATATCCAGAGAATGACATTTGCTTCAGTTCCTGCATTTCCTGTCAGCATTAACACTTTCCATTCATCATCTGGAGGAAGGGGACACTTGCCACCTTGGGGATTTCTCATTTCCTCTGTGAAATACAGAACATTAGTGGGAGATGAAAATCGACATGAAACTGCCAGTCGCTGTTGTAACTTCAGCACATAAGGAGACCATAACAGAGAGGGGATTGTATTTTTCACAGCAAGTGAGAGTCAGAAAATATTGATTTATGTTTCTTGTCTAGACCAAAATGTACAGATTATTTGAGCTATAAGAGTCAACTGGAAAAGAACAAATATCTTTCACATGTGGTATCATCATGTTATTCTTTATACATATTCTGGTGCAGAGTAAGGATGCTATGATGCAGAACTATGTGCATTAAATCAACACTTCTAGTTCCTTAAAGTGACATTTAGAAATTAGTATAATTACTTGTAAATATTCCTCTAATGCCTTGTGTTCAGACATCATTAGCAGAACCACGTCTGACAATAGAGAAAATTTTCATTTCAAATGAAAAAAATCATTCAGGAAATTAACTTTCTTTAAGTTAAATATTAACTAAATACTGTAAAATACTCAAAAAGGAATACAATGTATCTTTATCCAACCATACTTACACATACGGTACCAGCATTTGGGCTAAGGCAGGTTCTGCATGAAAGAGGCAACTGCAGCACAGTACCACTTTATGAATAAATTTCACAGCTTTAATGGCTGAGCAAATATAATTTTGGAAAACATACATTTCATTTCAGAATAGCACCTAGTGATCTTTTATCTACCCTAAACAGAAATATATATGGGCAAAGATGTCAAATGGCACCTCTGTACATGAGATATGAAAAAATACACACTCTTGGGATGAAAGAATTTAGTTGTGAGTATTCCAGTCAAAGTGGAATTTATAAACATCAGACGTCTGGAACACAACTCCTCAATAATGGGACCACTGACCATGAAATCCTCTACAAAACAGGGAGTCCTTGCCCCGGGAATTTATAATTTGTTCTGGTACAAGAGGCAAATATGAACCCTAAATCTGAAAAGATGAACCAACACATTGCCTATATACCATGTCCTGCAGGGGCTCTCAAGCTGCTCTTCATGAGGCCTTTTCATGCGACTGCAAAGAGACTTTTAATTTGCTAACCATAATGAATATAATCTGTGCTGCAGATTAATTTTCATTTGTATCCTCCAGCTCATTCTTCATCCATTAAGTAGTTTTCTATGGACCAAGCTTTCGGAGGCCAGAGACTACAAGCACATAATGGAATTCACTTACAGTTTTGCAGAATTCATAAATAGCCACTGATACAGATTTGTTGAAGAATTCCCAATGCATCACCATGTATGTTCCTGCTGCACTACATACCTTGCTATCAGAGCCCTTTGCTTTTCTATTTACTTGATTAAAATGCTGTACTGAGTTTCTCTGGGATGGAGTTTTCCCTTCACTTATTAAACTGTCTTTATTGCAAAGGAAAAAAAAAAATAAAAACAAGTGATGCAAGAGCAATCACTCACCACAAGCAAAATGACACCTGAGTAACAACTGCATTGAAAAAACTCCTCTATAGCTTTATTGCTGAGCATGACAGCCTATGGTATGGAGTATCGCTTTGGTCAGTTGGGGTCAGCTGTCCCAGCTGTGTCCTCTCCCAGCCTCTTGCCTACTCACTGGGAGTGCAGAGTGAGAAACAGAGATTGACTCAGTGCTGTTCAAGGAACAGCTGAAATGTTGGTGTGTTGTCAACACTGCTTTGGTCACCAGGCTAAAACGCAGCACCAGACAGATAACTACAAAGAAAATTAAGTTGGTCCTAGTCAAGTCCAGTACAAGTAGTAAACAAGATAAAGCAAAACCTGTGACAGAAATTTGAAAAATTTATCTGTGCTTTGTTGCTAGCATTAACACACAAGTTTGAAGGCAAAGTGAAAAGCAGTTTTGAATCTGGGAGACTTGCATTTTAATCAAAACTTGTAAGCAACCCATTCCACATCCTGCTGAAACATCAGTGAAGTAAATTCGATAAGTGAAGCAGGATTGATCCAATACTGAGACATGATCCTGATCTTCCCTTTACATTTCCTTAAATGTCACATTATTAAATAAATGTTTCTTTCTTAAAAGTCGTACTCAAAAGGAATTATATAGTTGCATGGATCATCAGGTTGTCCTATAGGTTAAATTAACACGGAAACTAAAGCACTGAACCTGAATTATAATCCACTAGTATTGAACTCTTAACTGAAGTGAAATAATTGCACAAGGAATTGCAAAGGAATTAGGATACAGTAGAAAGTTATATCATAAATAAGGACTAACATCTGGAGTCAGGGGAAATGTCAGCCCTGACAAAGACTGTAACATTTGGTTAATCAATTTTTAAGAAATTTGGAACAGTAGTAGTATGACTTCTACACCAATGCTTCTAACAGCAGTGGTATGCCTTCTGAATGGTTATAGTAATTTAGAAATAGTCAGTAGTGTCATAATAATTGCTGGTTTTATTATATTCTTCATCATGACTGAGAGCAAGTTATTCTGAAAGAAAAAAGAAAATCCACATACTAAAAATAAAGCAAAAGGCACACATTTTATGTTTACCTGAATAAAAAGTTAAAGACACTTGTCTTTCTGTGGCTGAAAGAAGACAACTATAGTAAAGTACTTGCTTTGGTATAATAAATATTTCTGAGACCTTCACTGTGTAACTTTCTGTAACTGTATTTACCCATCTTCTCACCTGTAATTCTGAACGTTAGAGTTCCTTCCAGCAATCTAAAACCACATCTTTCTTATGGCAAAGAGATGAAAATTTTAATGAAATGCAGCGGTATTCAAGAAGCAGAAGGAATCCAGGCTGCTCTGTATGCTTAGCACAAGAATTCTGTACTCAGGTTATTGCTACCCAAAGCAAGCTACTGCAACCTCAAACTATTACCTCTTGAAAACAATTATAATGTACAAACAATTCACAGGCTTAGAACGCTTTTTCCCTCACAATTCACTGGCTCTTCTTACAAATGGAAATGAGTGGCATTAATTTGTTACAGGCTAAAAATATTCCAGTCTGAAAAGAGGATTTGATGGTTACTCTGCATTAGTCATGAGAGTTTCAACTTCATGACACCATCTGTAAATCTGTTGAGAAAAAATTCATTCTGATAGGCCTGCGTGAGAGTGATGAAGTCACAATCCTTCACACAGTTTCATAAATGTAACTTTATTTTTTATTTACTTATCCTAAATCTAAAGCAAAAACAAAATTATCTTGTCCCAGAAGATCATATGATTGAGTGAACCATCAGAAAAACTAATCTCTAGAGCAGAAGCTTGGACAATAAAGTTGATGAATTTTTATTACATCTTTTTGTAAACCAAATGGAAATGAGATTATGTTTTATTTGTATGTTATTTTCCCTTGTAAGTAAAATATATTAAAAATTAAAAGTAACTAACATTATACCAGGCATAGAGAAAAGGAATTTGGAGGGTATAGAAATAATTTATCAGAGATGCAACTTGCTAATACCAAACCACAAAGCTGTTCTCAACATCACAGACTGTGTTTGTGTCATGGAAGTTCATGACATCTCTTCCCTTGCTTTCACTGGCACACACAGGCATCTTTTCACCATTGAAGTTTAAACATGATTTGACAAACACAAGGAGCAAACAAAGACAAAATCCCCAGCAATCACTTGGGAAATACCATGAGATTCTTCCATGCTCACTAGTTAATGCATAATATGACACAAGTCTATATTTTCAGCAGGATTCTTGATTTTGGCTTGCTTTTGCAATGCGTAATGGAAGAGTAAAAAGGGCTTTATAAAAAACCCACAGTTTTTGGTTTGAGTTTTTAGTGTCTTCTGTTTCATGTCCTTTACCCCCAGACTTTGTGATCCTCTAACCACATATGTATTTTTTTTCCCTTCTGGTTTGGGTAGCACATTTTCATCTTTCTTAAGTCTATGATGTGGTGGCTTTCAGCTGACTTATCTCTAACAGTTACTCTAATTTCTCCATCCTGTGAGTTGTTCAATGGAAGCTGGAACCTGATGTTATCCTTGGTACAGTGGAAGGGCTTTCTTGAGGAACAGAGAACTCACACTGTAACAGGAGAAGCCTCAACTATTGTAGTACAATTTTTCATTTAATTAATCCTAAATCAATTATTATTTCTGAAAACAACAACCAAAACACAGCTACTGGTTAGCAGACACAGACATAAAAAAGATGGCCCGGTCAGTCTAAGGATTAATCTGCTCTGAGTTTGGATGTTATGTGTACTGCTGGGTTGTGCACTCAATACAAACATCAGCCTTTTTCTAACATTAACTCAGAGTGAAAAAAGAAAATGAGTATTTAATGAATATCAGTTTGAAAATTAAGGCTCACCTCTATATGTCAAAAGTCAGTTACCTTTACAGTATCCTAAGTGAAAACATCTTACTAAAAATGAGCATTTTCTTCGAAGGGCAGAGTAACTAACTTTGATATTTCTATTCATTTTGCATAAGTAGAGCCACATTTCTGAAGGTCAGAAATACTTCTTACAAAGTGCTATAGACTCTCTGTAACCAATTTCATGGCAGATATTGCTTTTATAAAAGGATCCTTTGTATCCAACCTTAAAATCAACCATCTTCTTTGAAAACAAGTTTGATGGCTTGTGTATTGCTGCCATGGGTTTCAAATGTCTCACCAGTTGCTGACAATCCACAAGATTTTGGAAAGGCTTTGTGACACTATGATACAACATGAACTCTGGTCAAACAGAAACAGAAAGTGGGTGTTTTGAGCTAAGAATGGGAACTTTGCCAGAAACAACTAACAGTAATTGATGATAATCCATACTTATCCTTTGAATTCAACCAGGATACTCTGGCTCGACTGAATTCATAGGATCATAGAATCATTTTTGTTGGAAAAGATCTCTGAGATTGTCAAGTTCAACCATTACCCAGCACTGCCAAGTCTACCTCTAAACCATGTCCTCAAGAGACACATCTACATGTCTTTTAAATACCTGCAGGGATTGTGACTCAACCACTTTCCTGGGTAGCCTGTTCCAATGCCTGACAACCCTTTTTGTGAACTTTTTTCCCCTAATATCTAATCAAAACCTCCCCAGTGCAACATGAGGCCATTTCATCTTGTCCTATCACATGTTACTTGGGAGAAGAGACCAACACCCTCTATGCTACAACCTCCTTTCAGGTAGTTGTAGACAGTGATAAGGTCTTCCCTCAGCCTCCTTTTCTCCAGGCTAAACAGCCCCACTTCCTTCAGTTCCCTTCTTATAAGACTTGTGCTCTACACCCTTCAACAGCTTCATTGACCTTCTCTGAACTCTCTCTAGCACGTCGATGCCTTTCTTGTAGTGAGGGGCCCAAAACTGAACACAGTACCCAAGGTGGGGCCTCCCCAGTGCCGAGTACAGGGTGATCACTTCCCTAATCCTGCTGGCCACACTAGCTCTGACAAAAGCCAGGATGCTGTTGGCCTTTTTGGCCCTCTGGGCACACTGCTGGCTCATATTCATCCAGCTGTTGACCATCACCCCCAGGTCCTTTTCTACTGGGAAGCCTTCCAGCCAGGAGATCCTTCTTGATACCTCACATCATACCCTGTGAACGAGTATCCCATATTTGATGTCTTGTTCATATTGCCAGACTTTTTATGTACACTTTAAAATAGCAGTCCAAGGATCAAATTCAAAACCAATCCACCCCAGTTACTACGTTAATGCCTTTGGGACCACCTTTAGCCAAATAAGCATGTCTCCCATAGTGGAAGTGTTAATATAATCTTGTCTCTAAAGATCACTAAAGGTAACAGATATTTTTCCACCACGTGAATGTGCCTCAATGTCCTGTGTAGACCTCAGCAGTTTCCCTTGATCTGATCTACTTTTTGTGGCGACACAACACAATTCAGGTGGTGCAGACAGAAGCCTTGGGTAGATTGAAATAAAAAGCAAACATAGTTATCCCCACTCCACAAGAGATGTATCATTCCCTGTTTTGTTTACTTTCTTAGTCACACCTTCTTTGGTTACTAGGATGCTGAATATTCCTGTAAAATTTTTGAATTGGGGAAATCATTATCTGAGATCATTTATGCAACTTCTGTAGTTAAAGAAAGTGCTTGTTTATTCTAGTAAAACATATCTGGTAAACTGTCACTCCGGAAGCAACATTAAAACATTGTTTATCTATTCCTACCTGCCTCAATATAGGTATAAAGCTATCATGCTAGTTGCAAGCTAATTGTTGCCTTATCAATAAACCATATTTCAATGCCCTTTTAAAAAACCAGTAAAAAGTAATACATTTTTTGTTGCATGTATGCAACATTTTTTGTTGCATTTATGTATAAATCTATAGTCTAGAAAAGCTATTCATTGTCTTTCCTGAGGTAAGTCATTACAAATGTGCATGGAGGGTAGACATAACATAACACTGTATCACAGCTAGTTTGTAAACTGTTGCTTACTTGAGGGTGGAAAAGATGCAAAACTTTGAGATATTGGCTTCTGGGATTTTGCTGGTTGGAACTGAAATTCTTTGAAGTCTTTCTTCTTTCGATTGGGTGCTGCAGATGTTCCCATAGGCTTTTCCCAGCCAACTAAAACAACAAAATGTACATTCTGTCACTAGCTACAAATCAATTGTTTTTTCTTGTTTGGAAGCTTCAGATATGTTCAGTGACAAACACTAATCACAGATCTTACAATGAATGCAGTGGACACCAAAATCTTTATGTATTGCACAGCCACTAGCTATTAGATTTTATTGTTAGCATACCAAGAAAAGCCTGTTTATCGCTTTGAAAATCTGACTAGCAATTTAACCTTGATGTTTGAATAAAATTACTTGTTAAAATGCAGTTTTCCCCAAGATAAGTTTCTCCACCCCCCTGAAGTTTTCTTTCTGAAGAATGGGAATGCTGAAATGTAAACTTCTAGAGATCATTACTGATAATATGAAGTGACAAACAGACAGTCTTTGTTGCTGTCATAGAAAATATCAGTTCCTTTTATCTTCTCTTTAGTGAACAGAATTCAGGAGAATCCAAGCCTGTAATGAAGTAACATTTAGCTTTATTTTGATGGCATAAGTAAGATCTGCTTGGTTGAGAATTTCCATTGAAAATCCTGATCTTCCAAAAAGTAGCAAAGAAAAATACTTTCCTCATTTCTACAAGGACTCAGTAACTGAAATATTCTTGTCACCTTATAGCAAGTAGGGACTGAATGGTAGGGATATCCTTACAGTGATATTCATAATGCTTCTGTATGTCTCACTCACAATATATATAGAGTGATTAATAATAAGACTGGCTGTACATTTTGATATTTTCCCTTTGCTGGTCAAAGCATTCGAGATGACCCTGCTCTGCTTCTGTCTGGCAAAAATCTGACCAAATTCTCAATTTTGAACTGATGGCCAGTTTAACATTTTCATGAGATATTTCATTTCTTGACCTCTTTGACTATTTCCACTGGATAAGAATACGAGTACTGCGATTCCGCTGTGTTCTGCATTATAATCCAAGTCAGCTATCTATGTTTGGTAGTCAATTGCTCACCAAATTAAAAACTACTTTCTCCTGAAGGGGAAGACACAAGTAGACAGTCCAGTGACAGTGATCCAGAGTGTGCTGAGAGCTAGTTTCTGAGTCCTGGCTAGCTGACAGATCAGGTCTCTAGTGAGGGAGTTCTCTGGCTGCAATAGCTCTCAAACCTGACTATGGGACACAAGAATCACATAATCAATATACTAGTGGGGGAAGTACAATGTATTTCACACCATTACAAAAGAAACTGAACACTGTTAAGCAGGCCCTCTCTAAAGTCTACTATTTTCCCTATAAAATCAGGAAAGACCGGGGTATAGCTGTCAGCAAGGAAACATCTCCCAGGCTTCCATAATCTGTGGCCAGAATGGGGAGTAGACCTAGGAAGTCAACTCCATTTCTGACTTGTCACCTTTTTTGATTCTTATGCTTGGAAGTTTGTTTGCTCAGTAAAAAAAAAAAAAAATAGATTTCTTCTCCATCATTTATTGTTATAAAAAGAAAGACATAAAAAAAAAAAAAAAACTACGTAGGAGACATTAATTGCGGGCACAATAAACTTTTCACCTTTAAAACTACTGAAGCACAACAAAGAAAATTGTGTCAATCTTGCTTTTACACTTTGGCTTTGAATTTGTCATCAGAAACACTAATCACTAAAGAAATCTATAGATTATTAAGTAATTACATACATTTGATGATCTGTGGGTAGAAAAAAATGTTTTTCTCTCCCGTCTTAATGAGTGGCTTAGTCTGGCCATCTGGCAGGAGACCAACATATAGGCCTTTGTTTGGCACTGATTCAAGACTTACAGATCCAGTTTCCAAATTCTTCTCAATTTTGAAGTGACAGTATTCATCACCTGTACTCTAGGAAATCAAAAAATGAAATGTGGATTCAACAATTGAACTGATGTAGCTAGGCAAGTTGGATGTTTCTTAGGACTTAAATATTATTAACTTCTAATAACATTTCAGATTAACTCTAGGTTCTTCACAAGGTCCTACATTATTACACACACACACCTTGGACTTGCTTATTCCTTTGTGAACAGAAAAATCGATCACATAATTTGAGTAAGTGAAAGATCACATATGAAAGTATTCATATTTTTGTTAGGATATAGGCAAAGTCTGAGATATATTCAAAGGAGTTTCTCACATAATCCACTTGCATCTTAATTATTCATTAGTCAGTTTTATTATCCATTTATTTAAACTCGGTATCACTCTAAACCCCTGAACATGTTTGTGCTCTGTCACATTCAAAACAATTATATCAGTTCATATCAGCAAGCAGACAGAGGATTAGTAAATATTGAGTCTAATGAGCAAATACTAATGTCTCATTATCTTTTTTGCTCTCAAAATTAAATGTACAACAGCTAAAATCCTAGATGGTGGAGAATATTGTAGGACTGAAAATCAGAATATGTCAACAATTCCCCAAGTCTAGTTTTATTAATAAATATCCAGGCTAGTGGTGAGGCACTTCAGGAATAAACTTTATGTGGTTGCCTGATGAAGTAAAAAATCAGGTTCTTCATTTCAGACAAAACAGAATGATTTGTAAAAGCTAGAATGTCAACAGCACTTCAACCTCTTCCAAAGTCACACCAGTATAACTGTGGTTGTTTAATAAAAACCAAATTAGCCTAACAGAATCTTGACAGACAGTCATCAGCTATCTAGCAACAAATAAATTTTAACTGCATCCACATTCTCAGTGGTTTAAAAATATAATCAAATCTTTACAATCTAGTGCCAAATAGACATGATAGCTTCTCTTTCTGTATTTTTCTGTCTTTCCTTGGGTAAATGAAAAAAAAAATCTGAATAATTTTAAATCTCAACAATGTTCAATGTTTTATCCCATTTCTATCCAAACGAGTAAAAAAAGTATTCTCTGATATCACTCACAATTTACTCAAACTACCTGCAGAGAGAAATATAAACAAGATGAGCTTACTGTTCCATTACACTGGTCATCTTTGATCTTCAGATACATTCTTGGGTTTCTCACACTTTCAAACATGCAGACTCCAGAGACAATTTTATGCACCTTCCAGTAGGATTCCTGCTGCTGCTGACCTGCTCCGCTGCAGCTCCCATCAGGTCTCATGGACAGAGCCTGGCAGAAACTGGTGTTGAGCAGAATGATGGCACCATGGTGAAACACACCCTTCAGATTAGAGATAACAAGTCCTTTGTGAATAGCACAGCTTTTGTCCATATTAAACTTTGACATTTATGTTGTTCATACTGGTTTATTTTAAGCACTTATTAATGCATTTCCACATGTAAAACGTAAATTAATAATGCTCAACTAATTCAAGTATACCTCCAGCCTTTGAATACTTGCTGCTTTCTGTGCAGACACTAACCTGGATGGTGGAAATCGTTCCCTACTCCTGAGCTTCCCTGCTTTTTATTGTTCAACTGTGCAGCACAACACCCAGAGCACAGGCAGAGTGGCAAGTCAAGGAACTTGTTTGCATTTCAAATTAAGTAATTTCCCATGCAGCTCTCCTGTATGCATCTACCCTCCTACTTTTGGAAGGTTTTCTAAAAAGTCGAGAGATGCATCTTTTCTGTGTAACAGCCCACCCTATTTGCATGTACCAGTTGCAGAGTCGGCATCCCTCCCCGAAGGACAGCAATAAAGAACTTCTCAAGTGCCGCCTACCTCTTAAGCTGTGGTTTAGCTCCACCTGGTGGGAGAGGATTACTCTTCTAGCTTGCAATCCTCGGACATTTGACTAGTTACAATCTGATTTATAACAGTAAATTTTGGAAGTCTTCTTAATTTCCCTCTGCCCGCCTTACCTTGACGTGCACAACAAATTCTTTGGAAAGTCCAGCATATCCTGTTGTTTCATCAGCTACTTTGCCTTGAAGATTGAATGTAACAGTGTGACCTGGGATCCTGGCTGACTCAAGAATGGTGCAACCATTTGGTTGAAGGTGAACACAGAGCTCACAGCTAGTCTTGTCTTTGCTCTAAAAAAGTAAAAGTAAGAATAATAAATTATATTAATTACTATGTATGGCAAAATCCAGAACAGAGAGTGTTACAATATAGTTTCTGTATTGTTCAAGTTTCCACAATATTACCAGTCTATCACAAAAATGTCTTCATCTTTTTCAGATTTCCAATCCTGACACTAAAGTCCTAAAATTGTGGACTCTAGAATTTCAAAGCACAGAAACAGTTCATCTTAAGATGACACAAATCTGGGGATAACAGGAAAGATACATGGGTGCGTCAATCAGAGATAGTTAAAGTCTCAGCCGGCAAAACTTGGCAAAGGAGGTTGGAATACGAAATTGATGTAGACAGAAAATGAACCACAGCAACATTCTGTCACCTCCTTCATATGCCTCAGTGTTTTTCCTCATTTACTTATACTCTTCTCAGAGAAAACACTTAAGGATTCAGAAGTTTTGCATGAAAGAGTACAGCAACACACTATCCATGCTTGTCTGTTCAGGTTTGCAGACTATGTGATCCCATTGTATAAAATACACAATATTCAAAACACCTACTTAGATATTTTATCAACTCCATCATCATTCTCATGTTTAAATAAAAGTAGGATCTTAATAAATGTAAAATGCTAATAATCAGCCCAATAATTTAAAAGACTTCTGGCTTACATCGCCTAACATTTTTTTCAGCATTTTTAAGACTGTGAAAACATCAGTATTTCTGGGGAAATGTTTCATTTCCAATACACTACATTTTGAAGAAAAAGCTTCATACTCAAAAAAAAAAATGTCTATCAGATTCAATATACTTCTAAAAGTAAAGGAAATATTGTATGTATTTTAGAAGTGGCTGTGAAACAAGTGAACCAGCATGTCCCCAAAGTATAATTAAGTATGCATTGTAAAGCCAATTGCTATTTTTGTATTGCCATTTTGTTTTACATTTACCTATCTTCATTCCAAGGACCCCCAAAAGTTTTAAATTACAGCATTTTTCACATTCCCTGGGAAAAGTAATGCCTTGTACAACTAAAAGTAAGAAAATTGAGATCCATATTTTCTAGAGGTTGCTGAAACTCGTAAAGCATGTCAGTAGCAAGTCAGAAAAGAGAAAGTTCAAATTTAAGTACTCAGTTAATAACGTCTCTCTATTAAGAAATACTGCAATGTGACATGCTGCAAAAGGTTCTCTGTACCAGAATTACACCAATGAACATGAACACTGGAAAGTCCTGCAAGGAGGTCTGACAGTTGTCTGGCAGCCTGATGCCATCCCCATTAAGAAATCAGACTCCACTGAGAGAACTCTATTCCCACTCATGCCAGTGCACATCATGTAAAAGAGGAATGGGACTAGCTTTGACTATAAGATTATTCACTGGATAAATAACGGGAAGAACTGAAAAAAGTGAAAGGGAATCAGCTTCTTCTCTCATCAACAGAGGAATTTAATCAGAAAGAACTAATTTCTACAACTCCATTTACCTACTTGTGTACTGCAAGTGCTGAGAAATAAAGGCAATAGTAAGACTTTGAAAATGGTATGAAACAAACCATAATGGATCAAAACAAATCTGGAATATTTCAATTTGCTTATGTCAGGCATATTACTTAGAAAAAGACACAAAGGGAAAAATGGACATTTAAAATCAATCCTTAGAACTTATATTTATGCAAAAAAGATGAAATATTAGGGCATTCCAGGTACTTCACCAGCATGTGACAAGCCAATATAAATAACAGCTTGGAATGGCCCGGTATTCCTTCATCAAATATATAGTCCATTAAAAAATCCTACCAAAGAGTAAAAAGTAAACTGAGAAACCATCCAAAGTCTTAAGTATAGATTTGCCTACTCATTGTCAATTTCCTGGGTTCAGTTCTGCGATTCTTTGCACCTTATCTGACTGGAAGTACAATTATGTATTAGACAGATTAAAAACAGCATCATTTTGAATCAGAAATTGAAATGTAATTCTGAAGCAGAAATCAGTAACAGCATTTGCTACCTTTCCAATTACACGACCATTGACAAGAGCAAGAGCAAGCTGTGGCATCTGATGACTGCTGAATATACATATATTTCTCCTTTTGACATTTACATCAAAAAGACCTAAGAGTTAAATGAAAAAAATGTTAGAAGTATGAAAGTAGATCAAATAACATTTACATTTAATTGCAATCTATAGTTTATCATTTTCAAGGAAAAAGAATTAATGAAGTGTTTTACTCAACAGTTTGACCTCTCTGATCAATTAATCTCCACATTCCTTCAGGAAAGTGCATCTAGAGACTGCTGTCTACTTCACTGCCTTGAGGAGAAAAACCCTGAGAGGTAATGATAAGGAACAAATTTCTTTTGACCAATGTGTATGTTTAAAAAAAAAAAATCCACAAAAAGCAGCTGAGGACTCCAGCATAATGAACTGGAATACAGAAATGAACTAGCATGATAAATAACAGTCACATAAGGAACATCAAGCTCTTGGGTAGGAAAAGAGAATTCATTTTATCTGTATCCATATTAGAATTTGTAAAGCAAATCTTGCAACATAGCTCATCACTTCTAAAATTTTATATGTGGCCAATTTTCCAAACAATTACCTCTTATAGCTAGAAAATACTGATGAAAGATAAAATAATGTCATTTTTACTGTTCCCAGTGGCAGCAGCTAGATTTTTTTTAAACAACTGTTCTACCAGTACATTATGTTGCCTGAAGTGTAGCTTTCTCTGGAGGACTTCTGTTGTGTCCATAACTTAAGATTTTCAGGATGTCATTGTGACCATGTGAATTATACACTGAAGAATCATAGTGCCCATTGGGACGATGTCACAAATCATAAAATACAGATGGGGCTTCTAGTCCTTCGGGCAAGATAGGGATGACACATAAGTGTCACAATGCTTTCCGAGATAAAGCTTCCCGAGAAATTAAAAAACCCTAGACCAAATTATCATTATCAATTTGAAGGCCTTTGAATTATATTACTTTGGATCTGCTGAAGACAAACGGTTGTATCAGTATCTGAAATGCAGAATTTTATTTTAGGAAAGGTAGATAATTTATGTCACAAGGCTTTATTCCAACACACACACAAAGAAGCAGGGACCCTAAATGAAAATTTAAACGACAATTCCCAAGTAAGCACCTGTGGGCTTCTGTTGAGTAAATTGCTGCACATATAAGTAAAACAAACAAATCTGGAAGAAGGAAGAAAGATATCGTTCTGAAGGCAGAACAGTTGCATGATAAGTGTCTGCATTCATTTTGTACTTGTGTTTGGTTTGTACTCTAAAGTATGGAAGAAGAACATTATTCCTGTGTCACTAACTGTTCCTCTGATATTCAGGGCAACTTTATCATATTGTTCAGAAAAAACAAGCTCTTTTTAATTACCAGTTTAATTCCTAAGTATTCCTAAATCCTTGGAAGGTTGTGGGTCAAACTATTCACTTTTCTGAATTCCAATCTAAATTAATTAACAGTTATATGAAAATTGGGAAACAGTCTGCAAAATGAACATGAATTCTGCATGTTAGAAGATTATGAACACTATGGTGCCAAAATGACCTGATTCGTCTAAATCAGATCAAATGCAATCCATCAATTGAAGACACAGCATTAAAAACCAGCAAAGATGTGGTTACTGCATCAGTACAGATCAGAGACCAAGTTCCTACAAGCAGGTAGTTCGGTCTGTCACCAAGTAATTTCCAGCTTGTGACCCTAAATGGATTTCCCTGGGGGAAGGACTCCATAAGGTCTTCTCCAGCCTCCTTTTCTCAAGGCTAAACAGGCTATGCTAAGAAGTATTGATTGCACTGCTCTCTATGCACTCTTCGGTGTGCCTGGAAATATTCTGTTCTGTCACTTCAAAAAAGATTTGTGTAAGGTACCTAAGAATGTGTCAGGTCTCTCATTATCTCCAGGCTAAACAGCCTCAGTTCCTTCAGCTGTTCCTCATCAGACTTGTGCTTCAGACCCCTCAACAGCTTTGTTGCCCTCCTCTGAACTCTCTCCAGTACCTCAATGTCTTTCCTGTAGTGAGGGGCCCAAAACTGAACACAGGATTCAAGGTGCAGCCTCACCAGCACCAAGTACAGGGGCATGATCATTTCACTATTCCTGCTGGCCACACCATTTCTGATACAAGCCAGGACACTGTTGACCTTCTTGGCCATCTGGGCACACTGCTGGCTCATGTTTGGCCAGCTGTCAACCAACACCCTCAGGTCCTTTTCCACCAGGCAACTTTCCAGCCACTCTTCCCCAAGCCTGTAGTGCTGCCTGGGGTTGTCGTGACCCAAGTTCAGGACCTGGCACTTGGCCTTGCCGAACCTCATGCAATTGGTCTCAGCCCAACACTCCAGCCAGTCCAGATCCCTCTCATAGAAGACATATCATAGAATGCCCTTAGTTGGAAGGGACCCACAAGGATCAAGTCCAACTCCTGTGTCTGCATTTCACACCATGTGTCTGAGGGCATTGTTCAGTCTCTTCTTGAACACTGTCAGGCTTGGGACCGTGACTGCCTCCCTGGGGAGCCTGTTCCAGTGCTCCACCCTCTGTACAGCCTTCCTACCCTCAGACAGATCAACATTCCTGCCCAACTTGGTGTCGTCTGCAATACGTATATTATATGTATTATAGTTAAATGTTAATAACACAGTAGGACAGAAGGTGATAAAAAGGAAGAACCAGAACAGTGCCATTAAAATCAATGACATGGATTGAACAAAATAATGTATATATATATATGTATATATATATATATACACATACTCCCTATGAATGAACTATACCTGGAAATTTGACCTTGTTATCTTAGATGGATCTAGTCACAAAAGACTGTAGCTGTCCTTACCATGGCAGTTTCATGGAAGCAGATGACAAGAATTTTCTATTTGGTAAGGGAAATCCAGTGACAAGATACTATATGAGATATTTTTTTTTGTGCGTTATAGGTAAACCATGCATATGATCTCTGAGCTCTTATAGCCATTAATACACGTAAATATTTTAAGTAAGAAAAATGTTTCTTATAGTTATCTACTCATATTTGTTACAGGAATCACTATATGAGATCACAGTGAACTATAAAGTCCTCCTTTCTCACATCTTTTATGCATACATCCACACGAAAAATATTTTACCGTATTTGTCTTTCTTGTCACCAAGAGCATCAACCCCTCTATCTGGATGGAGACGAATGAAGCCATGGCTGAGTCTGTTGTAAAACTGAAGTGTATTCCCTTTCTGAAATTTCCACTTTTCGGCAGCCAACTGGTTTTGTAAAGAGAAGCAGGAAAGACTTATGAGAAGGTGATACACAGGAATTTCACATACATGAGAAAAAACTGACCTGATTTCATTCAAAGCATAATTTGAATGGTGTAAATAAAAATAAAAAGGTATGTTCTCACAGTTTCCTTTCTCTTGAGTTCCAGCTCTTGTCCTGTACAGATAAAAAACGTGTAATTAATTTACAGAGCATCCTCATTTCATTTGATGTGGTTACAGCAAGGCTGGCTTCTCCTCCTCACCAATTTTCACTTACTTCCTGGAAACGTGCTGGCATCTGTCCCAGTCAGTTCTCTAGCAATATTGCCATCATCCTGCCCCTGGTCCAGCCACCTAAAACACAGAATCGTTTTCAGTAATATATCCACAGTACTGTATATGTGGCACCTGCAAACTGATACTTCATGGTCTGTTTATCAAAGTCTCAAGGCTGACTAACAACAATATAAAAATCTAGCTTTAGTGAAAAGAGATTAATTTCAGCAAAAATGGCTTTGTTTGTTTTTGATGAAACTTACAAATAAAAACTTTCCTGGACTGAGGTACAATGGCCTAAACCAATTATTACAAATCAAAGAACTCATATTGATCCCAGATCAATAACAAAAGGTGCAATGGTCATGATGTTTGGTCTTCCTGTCTGCAAGAAGGCTACAGCAGGATGCAAATTGTTGCATGACCTGAAAATCCCTATACAGTGAGGCAAATCCAACATAGGCAACAATTTTACCATGTCTGAACTACACTTTTACAACACCATCGTACCTGCTTCACATCTATTCATGTAAGTTAAATCTAACTCCATTTGAGTCAAAAAGATTCACACATTGTGGGAACAAGATCAGCAAGCACAGCATCAGGCTCTAACAATAACTAGCACATACCCTGTGTTTTTCTGCCTGAAACGGATTTGAACTCTCCCTAAATTACGTATGAGGCTAGCATTATAGATCTCTTCATAGCAGTTCATCTCATCTAGAATACAGAATCAAAATTAGGTCAGGCAAAGAGGAGGTGCTGTATCTGATAGGCAGAAAGCCCCTGCTCCTGCATAAATCAGTTTCAGTGTGCACATTGCTCACTCCAAGCTGTCTTGGATAGTTATTCATTCACCAAGAGAAGTGAGAGGAGGAAATAGAATTGAGGTGCCACTGGCAAGCTGCAGGTAGATACATACACAGCTGGACTTTACCATTCCTAATACTTGCACTGATGTTTAGCAATTATAATTTTTACGTATGGTGTTGAGAATTAATCAAGCACAGATAAAAACAGAAATGAGCTACAGAGCAGAAGATTCAGTGCAGTAGCATCTGCAGTGGAAAAGGCAGGGAAGTTAGGTTTGCTTCAAATATTGTTGCAGCTCAGTGACAGGCTGCAAGGCAAATGAGAAAAAGAGATGTGGCCAGGTAGCTGCATTTGTTGACAGTCATTTCACAAGATCTTAACATCTGACCCTGACCTCACTGAACCCCAAGTTAATCTCCATACTAACTTCAGTAAAGCAGGATCAGTCTGCTAAAGGGGCAGCAACCCACTCTTCTGAAAAGCCTCGCATTGCATGACATGGAAGAATGGATGGACCTATTGGTGTCAGATCCAAAGTATTGGATATGGGGAATGTGTCAAAAAAGCATGTCTTGAACAGATTGCAAGGCACAAGAACTGCAAGTTCCCAGACAGAACTTTTTATTGCTTTTTCATTAGCTCAAATGCACCAGAGATTTGAGAAAGGTATAACTCAGAGAGCTGTGAAAAGAATCAGACCATCTCAGCTCACCTTTTAGGAAATATGTATTTCCCTTGACAGGACATTTCAGAAGAAAAACTATGAATAATTACAAATTTATTAAAACTCTATCCCAAATGAAATACCACCAACCTGTGGCAAAGAAAAGTATAATCCAAATCTGTTATAGGATCCTTGATTACAACTTTGTCCAGAAACCAGCCGTTTCCTTAGAATCAATTAAAAAAAAAAAAAAAAAAAAAAAAAAGTTAGTTCATGAGAGGCGGATTTAATGAATCCTGACTTCCCATGGCTTCCTCTCTTCTAGTAAAACTGCAAAATCTGCAGCTCCACTGGCAGGTTGCCAGAGTCATGGTTGCCCTGATGGCTGGAGAGATGACAGTACCTGCTCTAGGTACCGTAGACCTGACTTATGGGCCTACAAGCTGCCATGTCCCTGCCTGGCTGTCAGGGCTCTGAGTGCTGCACCTCCCCCCACCCCCCGCCGGCATTTGACATACTCATTGTATGAGACATTTGCTTTGCCAATCAAAATATCAACAAGATTGGATAGCAGCTTATCATGACCCCAAATAAGTTGCTATGGTTTACAATATTTAGGCTCAAAAGTTTGAAAAACAGGTCTTGTGACTGTAAACAATTTGAGTTTCACCACTAACTGGACGTCTAATGAGAAGATAGTGTAGCCAAAATCTCCAACGGCATCTTTACAGGGTAACTGATAATGCTAATATACCTAAAATTATAATAGCCTCCTTTTAACTATAACACAGACTGCACAAGACATATTTGATGTCTTATCATGCAGACGCTCCTCCTCTTCATAGTTTTCCACAGGGATTAGTCAAAAATGACAGAACAGTAACAGATGGTGTCCTTAACATAATGGTTGAGAGTATAGTGAAAGTGAACACAAAATATTTGAAATTTGTGTTGATATAATAATGCAACTGTGTCACATGAACAGTTTCCTTAGAAACCTTTGTCTTTCACTTCTAAAATGTTTTCATACATTCAGTTTTAGAAATACATGTTGTATTTCAAAGAACAGGTTAATAACTTTGCAGGCAATATTCCGTTACTATATAGAGAATTCTGACCTGATCCAAGACCATTGTGTCCTATAACAATCTTGTACAAACGTCCAAGGTGCACAGCTTCAACAGTAAAGATGTCAGTCTGTAATCAATCAACAAATTTTCAGTAAAATCTGAAAGGTGAAGCATTCTTCAGCTGTGGAATCCCAAATACCCATAAACCCATAGAACTCTTCTGTCAAGATCGTGCTTCAAAATATCAGCTAATGGTAAGGTGAGAACAAACCAAGAAGGACAGGTTTCTGGAAATAAAAGAAGTAAGCCTAATCACATTGCTAATGGAAGTAGTTCCAAATAAATGGGATTAGGGTCAGAAAAGAGAAACCTGCTGTAAGCTTAATTGGCTACATGATTACAAATTACAGCAGATTTCAGCTTTAGAAATGCAGATTTAAAATATAAGGTTTCATTTTCTCTTCATTTATTAAATTAAATTTTTAGAAGAATTAAAAGCAAAAGTATGCAGCTTACCTATTTTATAAATGAAAATTCTGAATTCCAAAAGTACCAGTATACCTTTGGAAAGTATTTTTGGCTTAATTGTGGAATTCTGGGGAAACACTGGAATGTAGCAATTATCTCTTTTCTAATTGCACTTTGCCTGGGATAACCACCCGCCTGAGAGAGAAGAGCCAACCAAACATATTAGAAGATGCCCTCTCTTTCACTTACTTGTCCTTTTAAAAATTTTTTTGATTTCTGTGACCTGAGCAGCTGTCTTGATCCTGTATCACCTCTTTCTCCATAGACAGAAATATAGACATCAGCTTCAGTTCCAGCATTCCACAGTTCTCCTGTTGTCACATGCACTTCATAGAGAGTCACTGACAATAAAAGATGACAACCTTTCATATCACAAACACTATTATACTTACAATAACATCTAGCTGTGAATGTGCCTGTAGAGTCTAAATAAATCTGTGTCAAGGACAGTTAGAGTATAAAACCTTAAAATCCTATTCAGTATTAAATAAAATAAGGTTTGGTGTTACATTTACCCTTTTTATATCAGACTGTCTCTGTGGGGAACGTAAACAGAATTGAACTTTAAATGCACAATAGTATAACTTTGTCCTGCAGGATCATTTGAAATCTTCATAAAGCAGAAAAGTAAATAACATGAATTCAAGATTAACCTCACCACGAGTGATGAGATCAAAACTATAACAAGCACCAGGAGCCATTAACATTTTGCAGGCACTGGTTAACCAACCAAAAAAAAGCCTGGCACCACAGTTTCAGTTTTCTAGGACTTCAGAAAGCTGCAGTGGTTTATTATTTTACTGATTCATGCAATAGGAGAGTATAGACTTCCTCTATTACATTCCACATGGAAATTCTTTACAGGCTGTAAATTAGGGAGTAAAAAACTAGGACTTCAATAAATTTGTTATTTAATAGAAATGGATAATGCAAATAAAATTAATTTGAGACAAAATTCTATGAAACTGGAGTAAAGACTATGATACATAAAAATACGTATCAATATAAAACTGTGGTCATTAAAATGCAGCTGTAGGAAGCTGATAAAATTCAGAATGATGATAAAAACTTGCAATTATAATCTTCAGTAGAAGTATGGGAAAGGCAAAGTTCACACCAAAATATAGTAACAGTATTTTTTTAGACCAAGACAGTTACAGAGAGAACAAAAGAGGGAGAGAAAACCTCATTTTCTGGCACACAAGCTCTCCTCCCAGATGTGGGTGTTCTTGTGCTTCTGTATCTTGCAAATAGAAAAGGGTCTCTGGACCATTGGGTCCAGAACAACATCAACATAGTCAGCATTCAATTATCAGTTTCTACTTGAAAAATGTTATGAAGCTTGGCTGTAATCCTTTGAAGGAAGTTGCTCCCACATGTCACTATTCTGGAGGACAAACACCTTCTTTTAACGAACAGTGAAAACTTATTCATGACCAGTCCATACCTGCAATTGTGCTAAGTAGCTGGTCAGTGTTTACAACTTGTTTTTCTTCTGATGATCTCACATTTATTTACATGACATTTCTGTGCAGGTTACTATAAGAGCTGTCTTTAAAGAATTTGGTTTGTATAATGGTAACAATCCAACTAAAACAGCAAGCACTCTGCACAGGTTATTTTAATGTGCACACACAGAATGCTAGTGTTAATTTGCTTCTAGCATCAGAGCTAACTCATTTTGAGATGATGACTGGGTACCTCTTAAAATCCACTGAACTGTTGTACCATAGACATATGCTATTAATAAATCCAGCAAATAGGCTTAAAATAGCTAATTTTAACGTTCAAGCAATTTTCATGGTTTTTACACTTCCCTTCACCTCTCATAAGCTTAGAGATCATCCCAGCTTTATAATAAGTATTTACAAGTATTTAGAGTGCTTACAACTTCTATCAGGGGAAGTTCAGGTTGTGTATTAGGCAAAGGTTCTTCCCTGAGAGGGTGGTCGGTCACTGGAACAGGTTCCCAAGGGAAGAGGTCACAGCACCAAGCCTATCAGAATTCAAGGAGCATCTGGATGATGCTCTTAGTCATGTGGTTTAGTTTTAGATAGTCCTGTGAGGAGTTTGACTCAATGATCTTTATGGGTCTCTTCCAACTTGTGATATTCTATGATTCTATGATTCTTTAGATATTACATGGAAAAGCGTGCAGAACAGAGATTAACAGAAGGAATGGTATTCTTTACATCTATCTTTGTCTATAAGTGTAGAACACTACATTTGTAAACATGTCATTCTGAAATTAGGAAATTTAAGGGTTAAGATTATTTACAATTTTTAATTCTTTCCCCTATGCCTATGAATTATGAGAGATAGAATAAGGAGGTGAAACACATGCTTTTTCAGATCAGCTATTATTATTTGGACCGAAGCCAGGCGCATTTGAGGCACAGAAACATTTGACAGTCTGTAGTTAGCAGCAGAGTCATGTACTATTTTTTCCCAGAGTACACCTGTCTCAATACTCAAAATAATTTTCATTTAGCAACTGTTAATTAATACTGCATTTTACAACATAATTTACCATGTCACCACCTGATCTATTTATTTCCCAAATTTTTCTTTACAGCACTCACATGAACAGCTACCCCATGAACAGACCATGGCAGAAGCAAGTTCCTTCAGACCAACAACCCCATGTCTAAGACCACAACAATCCTCTATTCCTACAGTCTCCTCCTCCATTAACTATCTACTTCATAGTTTGTGCAAGAACAGCGAAGATCCACCAGCCACCAGTGTGTGAGCCTGATTTATCCCCAGCATATAATTAAAGTTTGCATCATAAAACATGAGCAGAAGGGGAAAAATGTTGGGGATAAAAAGTCAAACAAACGGTGCTCAGTCCCACAGCATTACAGTCACAAAGTCTCTATGTAATACAGTTTATCTCAGACATTTTTTCTCTGAATAAAAAGGCTGTTTAATCAGAAAGTGTTTCAGCCTCTTTTTATTCAAAAATTGGTTTTAAAGTGCCTCTCATCATCTCTCTTTCAGATTGAATCCAGACCTCTTCACTGTTCTGTTATCAAACTATCTCCTCTGAAGTTAAAAGCTATGTTCTCTTTTCACTGTCTCATGCAGAAATATAATATTGGCAAAAAGACACAGAGGTAGTCTTTCAATTACCAAGTTACAGATGAAACTGCTTTCTCCAAAGCTTTCAGCATGACCCCTCTTGTACTGAGTCTGGCAGAAATGCACAGAAGTTCTTTTTTCCTCTCTTGTGTGAAAGAGAAATTGTTAACTACAAAATGTAGATTGAAATGATGGTTTAACTGTGCTGTCACACTTTATGATGCACCAAGATTACCTGATAATAAAAAATTTTCGCTACATCTTTATCTCAGAAACAATGCAACAACCTAGTCAGAAAGAAGGGCCTGAAAATTAGAAGGTAAGGTCAGTGTCCCATAATATTAAGCAAGAGAACCTTTGTGGAGAACAGATACTGCAAGTACGGGAATGGAGCATATTCAATATAACATGTTAATGATAATCAATGAACTTTTATTTAAACGGAGAGGAGTGTTTGGTTTTTATACCAATGTGCTTGTATGTCCCCCTACACTAATAACATTAAAGTTTGCTGACCAAAGAGACCAAACCTATGAGGAGGCAAGCTGACTGACCCTGAGGCTTTTCATGCCCTCAAGGGTATGAAGATCATAACCACTCAAGATCAAAAATCATTGTGGTTAGGGCTGGCCAGCCTCTCTCTTTAGCATTTTATGAGCCATTTACAGTTGCTAACTACATCACTGGAGGAAATCTCTCCTGCTATTGTTTTAAAGACATATTAATCAGGCACCAACCTGTTTTTCTGCTTTTCTTTCAGGCTTCTAATCTCAGTGCTCAATCACAGAGAGGCATAATTACAACTCCAGGCCACTCAGCTCTCTCCTAGAGACTGTCACGTGGTATATTTCCCCACATCAATGGGCCATTTTCTGGACTTCTGCCCCTCAGTTTCATCTATATCCTTTTGCTCTAGCCTGCTTCCACAACAGCTGTTACCATTGAAATACCTTTAATTATTTCAATTTGCAAGATCAAGGCAAAGCATCTTAAGCATACCACCAAGTATTGCTATAGTTTTAAACATTCTGAAAAATAGGTTCCACAGTTTTTAAACTTTGAATGGAAGTTTTTCTTGTCTCATTAATATTGTTATCTGCAGTTGACACAATTTTTTGGGGGAAAGGAAGAGAGAAGGACTGAAATCTGTCCCATGTGGATATTACTCTAGTGAAAGCTCCAGCACAAGTATTATCAGTGGTGTTATGACTTTCCCCCCCAACATCACACCTTACAGGATGAGAATCTGCCCCAGCATTCCTGCTCTCTCACCCACATCTCCCCTAGGATATGCTGATCTTGCTGTGCCTTTGTACTTTTCTTAGGCCAGGAAAGAACAATGTCATTTGGAGAGAAGGGAAGAGCAAGTAGACTTTCCACCCTGTTCCCATTGCTGAAGCAAAGAGACCATATAGTAACAACATCCAGCATGGGTGACGGGGATTGGTGTGGTAGAGCAGGATGTTAAAACAGTATAACAGTAGCAGCACTAAAACATTTTTATATTATCTGGCATCAATCACCTTTAGAATTACAATACAACCTTCATGGTAGTAATGGAGCTTTTAACACTTACAGCTAGTTTTGTTCAAATCCAGAAATTAAAAGTATTCTGGAAGCTTGTCTCAGCCACTTACAAGAAAGAAACTAAAACAGCAGCTACAATAGTCACACCGGAGTTATAATCCTCAGTTACTGAAAACAATTTGTGATCTGACTCACGTGTGATGGCTTCATGGTATCTAGGCATATGTGAGGTGTCTTTACTGTTGCTTCTATTGTAAAGCAAACACAAATGCTGAAAATCTTAATAAAGAAGGAGTCTTTTTGAAGCACCTGTGAAATTCAAAGACTCAGCCATCTCTTTTCCAGTGATTCTTAACTTTTTATCTGAGTATGCCCAGTAACAACAGGAAAACAACACAGGGGGAGTGTCGTAGCAGCCAAAAAGTAATAGACGGCCTGATGAAAAACAATGAACTCACCTCTATAGGCATCAGTCTGTGGCCTGATTTAGCTGACGTGGTATTATGCTTACCTGGAAGAATGGGCTGACCCTGCCGTAAAACAGGAAGCTCCACAGATATTTCACCATCAGCCTGGTCCCGGGCCAGCCATCGATGTGCAGGGAAAGAAAACTGCTCCTCTGAGAAAAGGTTCAGCAACTGCACCTAAACAGCATGAAGAATTGCAGTTTAAGTTGCTGATCTCAATCCAGATAGAACATGAAACGTGTGGGATGCTGTTGAAATCTGCGCAGGTAGAGCTCTGTAGCACGTTCACAAAACCACAGGTTTTGGGCATGTCTGCTCCCTGGATACAACTTCTCCAAAGTTGACTTTCACTCAACCAGATTTGAAAGTTCAGGGCAGGGTAGCTCAAGTGCAGCCAAGAAACAAGGTTTATCAGCCCAGGTGCAGTCCCACAAAGTATAGTCATATTGTTCCAGCTGGTATTTCCACATGGGCTGGCAGTAGCTGGCATGGCTTACCAAAAGCAGAAGTTCGCACTGGGAGGCTTGGCAAAACTTGCAGTTCTATTCCTTTAACTTATTTTCTTATCAGAACAGAAATTAAAGGACCAGGTTTTGATTCTTCAACATTGTTTGTGACATAAATGTCTCCTTCTCTGGAGACATTCAAAACCCGCCTGGACATGTTCCTGTGCGACCTCACTTAGGTGTTCCTGCTCCAGCAGGGGGGTTGGACTAGATGATCTTTTGAGGTCCCTTCCAATCCCAAACATACTGTGATACTGTGATACTGTGATAAATAAACCACGAAAGTGCTAGTCTCAAAACCAGTCTTCCCCACACAATTTTCTTCCATGTTTAACTTCTAGCATATAGTAACAAAAGAACCATGTGCATACCAGCTTAAGAAGGGAAGGAAATCTAGTTATTTTGAACTTCAAAATATTCCTTAGTAAACACCACACAGGCTGCTGTATATTAGAATAGCCCCTGATTATGCTAATTTATACTAGTAGCTACACAAGGTTTTGGACCAGCGGAGAAAAGCCAAGACACTTCTACCTGTAGTTTCACTCCTGTTACATGTTTTGCAGAATCTAATCTCCTTAATTTGAATATTGAACAAATTCAGAATTACTGAAAACATTTCTGTCTCTTTTACTGCTTGAATACTAAATTTTAAAGAAACAGATTAATCTTGCTTGAAAAACCTGGCACATCTCAGCCTGTCAACATCTATTGATGGACCTTGAAAAGGGAGCTTGGATTAGCATAGCAGCACCTTTGTGGACATTTGCAGGCCTGATAGCATCTCGGTACAGAGACAGACACAGAAACCATGGAGTACTGGTGGAGAACTAGCAGGCCTGACTACCAGAAAAGCTCTGCAGTTGTAGAGCACTCTCTTAATTTCAGATCTTCCACAAAAATGTTGGTTTCCTAAGGAAAAATTATGTTAAGCATCTCACAAACCCACTGTAGGTTGTTTGTCTTCTGTGAAGTCTAGAAACCAGTGGCTCTACTCCTTTGGCTCTCTACCATACAAAATGCCAGGTGACTTTTAGAGTTTGTTTGGTTGAATGTGCTTCTTATCTTTGACTTTCTGCTCAAAGTTACCAAGAGGGAATGACCTCACCCTGACTGATGAATCGCTCCGTAAAACTCTGACTGATTGACTGAGATTTAGTAAGGAGACAATTAAAATTTGTAAGCCAATAATCAATGGAACACAGTGAAGTACTGAATCCTTCTTTTGAAAATTTACTGTTGATTTCAATTAATATATCTTAGCTGGGAAGCATGAAGGGGAATAACTTCTCATTTTTTCTTTTTTTTTTTTTATCAGACTTCTTCAGTCTCTCAATTTCAATAGGTGTCTTTTACAAAGCCAGCAGTGCAACTTCTGTTCACAGAGGATGGTGTACAACAAACTCGCAAAGGTCTGTTTGAGTCAGATTTTATAACCAAAACTTCTAGTACCAAGATTAAGCATAGAAATGAACATTTTCTATAAGAGAAAACCCACTGTTCTCTTCTAGCTTCTCAACTCAGATACCTTTTAGAAATTGGTGGTAACCTGTCTCCCTGTGTCACAGGACGATGCTATGAAGTGTTTTTCACTCTTTCACTGTTTCCACACACACATTTATGGAAAGAAAAACAGCAAGGAACGGAAAAGTGTCTTAAATGGTATTCTGACTCCAGCATTCCCCAAAACACAGCGTAGCTGGAAAACAAATACCTAGGCATTATAATCAGGCAATCCTCACCTGAATTGAAAGAAATGTAATCCCTATAATTGTAGCATGAAACTTCTTAGAGTGATACCACCAGTGAGATTCCAATGTAGACATGCATTGGCTGGAGGTGTGAACTCACAGGATCTTGCCTAAACTTCAGTTTACACTGCCCAGACCCTACTTAGCCTCTTTCTGAGTCTCAGTCGTACATGAAAACAACTAGTGAAAGCATCAAATACCCACAGAATTTGAACATTGATCAGTGAATATTTAACTTCAGTGGACACTTTGCATTAGACCTAGACCTAGATTTACTCTGAAGTATGATTATAACAATGAGTTTACTGGTAGCTTCTAAAGACATTCATAAACTACTGCCTCTTAACTGAAGGATAAGAAACTGTAGCACAGAGACGTGTTTCAGGCACAGCATATCATTGACACACATAGTACGTCACCGCTGTTAAAAATAAAAGCCAAATCCTTTCATTCCCAGTCCAGGAGGCTATATACTATGCTTCACAACTAAAGCTTGAAACAGAACTAGCTGGTTTTCTTTGCTTTATTATCTTTGTTTTACCTGCATCAAGATCTTTTATAAATAAGGAGGGAAAATAACCTATTGCTGTCTTTTTCTTCTCAGTGACACAGAACTAGAAACACTTGCAGTGCAGCTCTGGTGCTGTGCATAAGGACCCAGCATCAGCCACAGATTTGAGGTGGATTTGGCTAGATTGAGTTTATTGACTTTCTAGGTTTCAGCAAATTCTAGACACTCTATAGTGTAAGACTCAGACTACAGCAGTCAACTGAAGCAGCCTTTCTTGATGCCTAGCCACACATTTTTAAAGAAACATAATGTACAGCTTTCACTAAACTTCAAACAGACAGCCAAGTCATACCATCTTAAACTGCCTTTAATTCCACACAAAAAACACTCCTTCATAAATAATCTCTTAAATGAAGTTGTAAGCATTTGATGAGGCAAATATACTTATCCCAGGGATATTTTCTGACTAGTATTTTGTCTCCACTGTCAAAGTGACTGTTTTGGAAAGATAAAATTATTTCTCACTGCTTTTACCTCTTCACAGCACCAGGCAGGGGAGCTTCCTGTATTCGAGTGTTCTATGCGTATTTTGTAGAGATGTCCTATGTTTCCAGTATTAACCTGTAAAAGAAACACGAATGATGAAACCCAGAACATTTGTTAATGGAAAAGGCATGCAACAGACATTCATTTAGTAACTTTCAGGTGACATTTTTGTTTTGAGGAATTAAATATTCTGATATTTAAACAAGAGTTTCCAAAATATTTTGCTCTGGGTAATTGGTAGAAGCTTGGCTCTTTTGAAGGACAACCCTCAAAAAAAACCTGTTGGCCTGCTAACCCCATTAAATGTCTTCAGGATGCTGCTATAGCTATTTTTTTTCCCCACTGAATATTGACCTCAGTGGGAGATGAATATAGACCATATGCATGACTACAAAGCAAATGTGTCTTGACCTGTCTCAGTTTAGCATCTATACCACTGACTTGATACAAAATTATTTCTGTCTCTCAAGCACCTCCCACATACCTCTGAATTTCTCCCTACAGCTCTACGAGGGTATGCCTCACAATTTTGGAAACAATTGTGTTCAATTTTGCTGTTTCTTTTTAAAAATCATTTCAATTAAATCTACTTTAAAAGCTGTATTTGAAAGATTAGCTCTTGGGCAGCCTGGATGAACGTGTCCAGCACAGATAAGAGGGTGCTGAAGGAATAACTTTATATGAAGGTTATTCAAACAACTAGTTATGAACTTAGGTGTAGGTATAGAAAACTTATCTTCAAGGAAATAGAAACACACTATGAGTGCCATCTCTCCTTGCTGTATCATTTTTTTTTTCTTATTACATAGGCTGGATTTCCTGTCCTTCTGTTGTTTTCTGTAGAATTAATTTAAATGTTTTCATTTACAGTGTAGAGGTGGGTGTGAACTGAGTTCCCTGTATCATGAAATTCCCTGAACTCAGTGTTATAAACAATAAAGAGACAGAACAGAGAGGATAGACCAGAGTTAACTGAGATCTAGCATACAACACAATCAGAGAAGCTTTTCTCTTTCTACATGTTTCAGAGCAGGCACTCTTCAACTGTATTCAGTGCTATGGATATTCACTTAAGAGAGGAAATCCTAGATCCCAGACCAGGGACTGCCTCTATATTTTCCATTTACAGGTCATTGGAGATGAAATTAATTGTGATAACGAAAGCAGAAAACAGAGCCAACAACACGTATTGCGAAGAGGGTCTTTTTGTCTGTCAGGCACCTGGTTACTTATTTTATCTACTCCTTTCAGTCTTATATTTGGGGTTTTTTGATATCACAGATGGAGAATGGCATACTACCAGAGGTGTTGGGTTCTTCTAAAAAGCTCCATCAGGCTGAAGAGGGTTAAGAACTGCATTTCCTACATCCCAAGCAGATACAAGGCTATTGTGAAAAAAGCAAGCTCTTCATCAATGCTGCCATTAAATACCTTTTCTCAGGAGGAGGCTTGCTATGCGAGACTAACAATGGAATCACCTGTTTGTTATATGGCCCTATAGCTGGCACCTGCTAGAGACACCCACTGACAATCCCATATTACTCGCTCAAGGTGTGCAGCTTTTGGTAAGAGACCTATTCTGGCTCCCTTGGGTTACTGTGTCACAAGACTGATGGGAAAGAAATTTCCTTGTGTAACCAGGAGCAGAAGCAGCTTCAGATAGACAGACTTTTTTACCTGTATAAAAATTGTCATTATAAAGCAGTGAGTATTTAATAAAGTTAAAAATTGACTCCTTACCCTAATTCTTCACTTCCTCACTTCATTTTTAATATTTTAGCCCCATTTCAAATTTAAAAACTAAACAAGTATCTGTTGTCCTGTATTTCTTGGTATTTTCTTGGGCACTATGTAATTTAATGAGTAGTTCTTCTTAGCAGACAAGAAATCTGTTGGATCAAATCAGCTTTGGATAGGTGAGTGGGAAAGGATACTAAATTTAGTTCTACGTTTAAGTCCTGTTTCTTGTTTCCAGATACGTGTATCATACAAAAAACTGACTGTCTTTTCATCACATAGATTTTGAAATGTCATGCAATCTGGCAGGATACAATAGGGCAACAAAATGAATATATATTACTGTCTCAACCGCGACATATTACTTACCGTGAAAATGTCTTCATTGCCTCTCTGAAATAATTTTCCCTCCTCTCCATCAAGAAAAATAGGCCCTGAACTGCCGTGATCCCCATACAGTGTAATGTAAACCTTTGAGCTTGTTCCTGCAGATGGCATATCACTGGTGAGGACTGACACCTTCCATTTCCTAGCTAACAAAAGATGAAAAGACTCCATGAATTACTTAAACTCAAGATTCTTAAGCAAAATGCATTTCAGTAATCAAAATTCTAAATAATATAGTGTCAATGAATATAGAAATATGTATTTCACAAAATTACAGCAGGCAAATATTGAGTTTCCTAAGTTCAGCATGGAAAAATCAAGAAATGTCAGCTTGCATTCACATCCTCTACTACATATGTCGTATGACAAAGTCAAATTTGCAGGAACATAGATCACTTTTCAAACACGGTTTTGAAATATTCTATTAAATTGTATGAAATACAGCTTTATTTTTTTCTTAAGATATATCAGCTGTGCCCAGTGCAGTGTTGCATAATGACAGTCATGTAGGTGCTCAGCAAGCTGGCTTGGGAATTACAAACTCGTCACTTCAAGCATTAGGCTGTCTCAAAGCAAACAAGCTCTGCTGAAAGAGACCTCTTTATCCCTGCAAAGGCATGATGGGATATGCAGATCCCAACATATTCTTGAATTGCATAATAACCTCAGATATCATTACTCTTTCCATAGTTAAATGTCATAATTTTCAAGACCAAGTATGTAGATTTAGGCTTTGGTTTAGTGGAAACTGAGTAGCAATGGCCTGGAATTAAGGGAAATGGTGTCACTGGGGGATGGCTAATAATAGGAAGGAATATTAAAAAAACATCCTCATTCTCAGTGTTTCTAATTAGCTGATACCCATCTCAAATAGTATATATTTAAGCACCCGCTAAGCTTGTTAAGATCATTTTGCACCACTAGTTAATATCACTGTTTCTTAAAAGAGAGCTTTCTTTAAAGCACAGGCAGCAATAATGCACGGCTTTACTGACTACAAGCAACCCCTGTCATCTAATGACTCATCTGTGCTACACATTTTGCCTGTATTACTGACTCTTCCCTCCATGACAGTGTCTTTGATCCTGTCTGCTCTGGCTAAAACATGAAGAAATAATATAGCAAGGACAAGTGAGCTTAACACGATACGATGAATTTTGTCTTTATTGGCTATTTGAGATACTTAAAATATATCTGTGTGTCTTAAACTTCAGGCAATAAGCTACTCTGCAGTTCTGTTGTGAAGTTCAGTGAAATCACTCTTGTTTTGAGTGTCACTCAGTATTTTAAGTGCTAGCCATGCACATTTTCTTAAAGGAGTCAGTGGATGTTGATCCTGATACACAGAGTTATGCTGTAGCAAAATATTGTCTGATGACTAGTGAAAACAATGATTTAAAGAATTTGCATTTAGTTTTCTGTGGCATTTTAAAAAAATACAGTAGGATTGGTATTTTTACTTACTCATGTTTAGCTATGTCCAAAACCAAAATATATTTAAGATATTGATAATAAGGGTGACCTAAGCATAGTGCACATCAGTATCTTTGTACATAGGAAATAAATGAGAATATATGTCCTCCATATCACTTAGCACATGTTTGAATAATTATAACTGCTTTTAATAAAAGGCAGATTACAAGGCGTCGTAAAGGTACATTATGAAGTCTAACATTTTAATGAGACCTGATGAGAGAATCTATAAGTCTTGTTTGTGTCTTGCTATAACCATTGGGTAAAACCTATTGAGGAAACTTTTTTTCTCTGTGGCCATTCTGTTGTGTGTGTAAAACACACATTTCTTGGGAAATGCAGTACTGTAGATTCATTACCTATTAAAATAGATATTTTCTCCCATACTTTGAGAGGAGAGAGAGGGACATATTCACATAATGCTTGCTTCATCGTTGAGGGCAAACCTCAAGGCCTTGAAATTCAACAGTAATGTTTTGAGATGAACTTAATTGTTTGAAAAATGTTTGTAGGGCTATGACCAGAGTAGAAAGTGTGAAAATTTTAAAAGACAGAGACAGAATCTGAGAGAAGTTCCATCGTTCAAGAGCGGGCATTTAAAATATATTATTACTGTGAGAAATTTGGAGTACCCATGGCTATGCGATTTTAAAAAGATACTTTTCAAGCAACACTTTTCTGAAGCTACTGTGAATGTGCAGCTATAGTACCAATGGTTCCTAAGTAATTATATTGTCATTATTAAATAATAAATTGCAAAACAGCAACTCTTACCAACAGGTTAACTTAATCATTACAAGAATTGTCATAGCCTGAATACATTATACTAAAAGAACAGAGAAAAAATAAAAACTGTGAGACCTGAGGAGGAGAAGTAACCAGCAGAATCACATTTTCCAACAACAGTGTGACCCTTCTCAAAAGTTGCTGTAATCTGCTTGTCCCACAGCTGAAGTTAGCTTGCTGTTTCTGTTACAAAGGGGATTCTTTACACTATCAAAAGCAGTGTCTGCTCCAACTTTCTGTGAGCCATGACTGAAGATAGGTGACCATATAATTCTCCATGTTAATTTCATTTATAACTGAGAAACTAGCATATATAAACAACATCTAAGTCATTCTGTGCAGGTGTACCTAAGGTCTTGTCTTAATATAGTTTATTAAGGTAAGAAAATTGCATTAAATAGTCCCCCTCATTCTTAGACTGGATTAACATGGTAATTAGACTAATGATATTTGATAACACCAGTGCTATAACAGTCAAGCAACTTGTTTAATAGTGATAAATTTAAAACTTAAGTGGTCATGATTTCTTGTGACATCCTTGGAAGTAAGGAGAATTATGCCTTATGCATTTCAGAAATGAAAGCCAATAAATGATACCAAAGTATTGCTTCTATACACTCAAATTGAGGAGCTTAACACTTCTGAGAAATCGGTCATTTCTTATTAGTTTTTGTTATGTACACTTTTAGGTATGCAAACCCATGTCATCCAGCTTTTTATATGTCACACTGAAAATAGTAGTGATTACTATAGATCACTGTGTGCAATGACTTTTTCTCCAATACGCTGTTTTCAGTCTCTTGGAGCCTTTCCAGTTAATACTGGAAATGAGCTCTAGTTGAAAATACCATTATGAGATAGTACTGGAAAAACAAAACAAAACAAAAACAAACAAACAAACAAACAAAAACAAAAAGAAAATACTGTATTTAGAAGAAATGCTAGTCTGGACTGTTATTGAATAAGATTAGTATGATTAGTATTTTTTTAAATGCCTTAATATTTCTATTGGTTCACAGTAAAATTAGTCCAGAATGCCTTTGGTTTAAAAACAGGGAATTTTCAAAACTAAGGGAAGAGGTTAATGAAGTAAATTGAACTGAAAAATCAGGTATAGCAAAGGAAAACAAAATGAACTTGTAAAATGGTTATTTAACCACACACACTAAAAGAGAATAATCAATGAAGGACAGCAGAAAGTGCAAGGAAATGCACTTTAAAAATACTACCAAAACTTAATGCTATGAACAGGGAATTTATCACTTACAAAAAATAAAGGAGTCATTGATGTGACTGTAAGATACACCAGGAGAGAGGTTTCCAAGTAAAGAAATTTTACTCTCAGTGTCGCAGAGTTCAGAGAGACAATCTTTTAAATATTGCACAAAGTTTCAGTAGCCATATTAAAATATTAAAAATAAAAATAAAAATTAAAAAATGGTTTATTGAAAGGTAAAAAGGTCCTGAGAAAGAGAACTAGGATGATTAGAGGAAATATTTATGTAGGAGAAGGAGGAAAAAGACATGTCTAAGTAAATGACAACAATGGCTTGGGGACACATGTGTATAAACTGTCCGTGACTAAGTTTAGGATAGGAATTAGAAAACAGTTAAGACAGACATCAGAAGGACTCAAGCTCTAAAATATTCTTCCAGCAGAAACTATAATGACTATAGGTAACAAGTTTTAAAATGAGATTTAGTGATTAAATGGAATTACTTACCTGACTGTGTGGGGTGTTTTTCTAGCAGGAGGGCTAAACTAGATAAGCTGAAACTGCCTGTGACTGTGATTTATATGTTTTTTTGGCTGTTTCTTTTTTAATAATGGCAAGGCAAAAACTGAATTCCTTTTATAACAATAGCATAAACTATATAAAGCTCTTGAACGCCTGCTGAATTGTTTTCTATCCTGTTCTTCACACATTAATATGCTTGTCATTTCCGAGTGTTTTTTTATCCTGACTTATTCAGAAAGTCTCTATGCTTTTTGCAGTCAATGTGCAGACTTAAGCTACATACATAAAGTAGCTCATATCCTTTCTCATGGTGTTTTTCCCTCGTCAATCAGCACATTGCACTAGTCACCAGCATGGTGAGGTTCTCTCTTCAGCCTTCTCCAGCCTTACTTAATGAAAGCAACTTTATTTTATCTGCATATCTCAGACACTTAATATTCCATCTCTTTAATGAACCATTAACAATTATGTAAACCCTTTGAGAGTATGGTGCATCTAACTGTCAACCTTTTGTCCTGCTCTAAGGTGAACATTTTATTCTTTCTCAATTAATGTATTGAAATCAGAATCAAGTCTTTCAGTTAATATAACAACAATTTCACCACTTGCTGTGGTCTCTGCTAGTTGTATCATACAGTACATCACATCAGAGATTCTGAGTGCTTAGTTTGCTCAGGAACCTTATAATAAGTATCTGATTAAAGGTTCTTGACTTTGATCTGAAAAAGTTAAGGTGCTGTGAATCCAGCAGAAAAACTGCAAGTGATGAAGACAAACATATGGCTGTTAATTAGCCTACCAAACATTAAACATTATTTACAGCATAGAAGTCTGGTACCCAGAATGCCATATGACATTTAGTTGGATGCTAGTAATTTCAATCTCCTTTTTCCAAACATAAGTTTTAATTCTGTATTGACATATAAAAGGATGAAAAAATGCCATCAAGACTATTCTCTTGAAGCAGTTCTAGAACATGCCAAGAAGGATGCCAAAAATGTAGAGATGGAGGGAAGAACATCAGAAAGAAGGCCAGCATAAGAAATAACACACGGCTATTTGGTGTGAAACAAATTAGATTATACGCATTGCTTTAGAGTTGTAATGTCAGTTTATTACATGGAGTACAATGCTTCAAACAACAGAAATGTATCAGTCTGACTCTGAACTCCTAAAAAGAATTGAAGACTACTTCTAGGTTTCTTACCAGTACTGAAAACTCCTTTTGCTCCAGATCCAACTTCTCCTTCCCCTCCATGTGCCTTCTGTCCCACAGGGAGACAATCAAATCCTCCAGGCCAAGAGAGATTTGTGTCAGCCTTTCATTAGTTCCCCAGTCTGGATAACCAAAGGATCATGATCCAGGGCTTATCACAGCCATGTACATGCCAGTTGGTCTAGACAAAGCCTCCAAGAGTACAGAATGACCAAATTCTCATTCCCTAGCTTAAAAATACCACTTTCTTTCTTCAGGTAAATCTCTGACTCCATTGACATTGAAGTAAGGTACTATGCAGTGTTAGGGATCAATATTTAACAAAAAAAAAATTAAACACTCTGCCTAATCACAATATACATTAAATATTTTCCCATTTTCTACTTAAAACCATTCACTAAAAAATGTAAACCATATATAATTGCTTACTATACATACATAATATTTAAAAATGCTGTAAACAGGTCTCCAGAATAATTCTAATAACAGATTGAAAGATCCTGAAACATATTACATATGCCTTGGATTCTCATAGTACAACATATTTACACACACACACACAAAAAAAAAAAAAAAAAAAATAAAAGGACATGGACCACCATGAAAGTACAGAGGTTAAAGAAAAACACACAACTAAAACTTGTAGGGTATGTAGAACAATTTTAAGAGTAAATGGTTCTGCCTCAGAAGGGAATATGGCAAGAGCAGTCAGGAAGTCCATTGACACACAGTATCCTTTCTCAGTTCCTGTGAAATCTCAGTGGCAATAAATACGCTGCTTTTCTAGTTGTCCTCTGGGTAGAAGAGGTAAACTTCATTTGGGGTCTGGATGATCCTGTACAGAGACTGAAAGATCTCTCTACTCACTGAAGTTGGCCTTTAAAAACTGAATTAGCAATCCAATAATGTTAATCTATAAAAAATTAATATGACTTCTGTTTCCTACTTCTCATTATATTTCAGTATTTCAATAGTATTTCCTACTTTTCTTTAAAAATTAAACATATCCCTTGGTTTTGCTCTGGAAAAAGTGTTTCTGCTGAGAGGTTGTTCTCAAACCGTCTCAAATGTCATTAAATACAAGAATCTTATCTTGGAATTTGGGTGGGTATTTCCAATTTCTGCTTTCTGTTCTAACAAGCAATAGTTGTTTCTCTATAAATGAGATGGTTGGTATGTAACTGAATATCTCTGAACAGATAACTTTTCAGGGAAAAATGATTTTTAACGAAGAAATCACTGTCTTAGAAGAACAGCTTTTCTTCCTATATTGGTTCCCACAAAATCTAATTAATTATCTGTGTTTCAGCAATGTGATTTACCTTTATCTAGATCTGGGCTGTATTCACATTGGAAGTTTTATTTGGTGTGGCATTCAGCAGTTTATTTTGTAATTTTATTTTCCTGAACATGTTTTCACTAATCTAATGTTATAAAATTCCATGATCTCTATTACAAGCCTTTCTCTTCTTTACAGTTTCCATTATCTATTGTACAAATGTAAACTTCTTCTTTTTCTTCCTCTTCTTCTTCCATAGGAAAGGCATTTTCATTTTTCAGATTTTCAGAGGCATTATGTTCCAGGTTATTTAAAGAAATGTCACACTTCACAAATGTTTCAGAATGACAGGCTTCTGTTGGATCTTCCAACATGGGAGAAAATTTTTCTCCAACAATATGAATTAAGGTTTGGCATACTTTTGGCTTTTTATTGGTTAGCTCACTATTTGTGCCTATCACAAGATCACTGGGTATGTGATTGGATGTATTATTTTGACAGTTGCTGAATACCACTAGTTTTACATTCATATCCTCTATAACGTGTAACTTCCCTAAACTGTTTGTGTCTTTCAGAGTTGAAGATGCAAGTATTCCAAAGTTGCTAATAAAATCTAAGGTGTTATTAGCATAAAATCTATTAAAAATATTATTGGCAATCTTATTGATACAGTTATTCTTCAAAGTCACGTTATTATTTTTTTCTGTTATTAAATCTTCCCCTGACCATTGTTCACTCTTTTTGGCCAACCAACATGGACCCAGCTGATTCTCAATATCAGATGCCTTTTGGTAGGCACATCCTCTCTGTTCCTCATTAATTGGTGTTACCATCACCATCAGTATTGGACAATGTTGGCCACATATAGCATGAAGTTTATCCAGAGAATCTTCTTCCTGAAGATCATTTCTGCTAGCAGTACTAACACCAGTTGGTTGAGACTGTGTGGGTTCATCATTTAAAGGATGTTCCAATGGATGCACCTTGTTATCAGGCAATCTAAGTTCTACAGATGTAAAGGCTGGAAAATTGTTATCAGCCTGTGTGAAAGTATGTGTGGAAGTAGAACCTACCGTGACTGATGGCTTGATCTTTTCTTTGTTTGTTGCAGCAAGGGAAGAAATCTTACCATTGCGGCTAGGTTTGCTTTTTGTACTTAAGTCGTCCTGAAAGGGGTCTGAATCACTATTATGAGGTATGTTGAAGTAGTTGCAAAAATTTTCAGATGGTTTAGCCATGTCTTCAAGTTCTGAAGAAGAGATTTCATTGAGGACTGGGTACTGATTCAGATTGCCAAAGTGTGAGTATGGAATGTCATCACTGTTAGTATCAAGGACTGTGTCTGTTGATGTTGTATCCAAATTACCATACATTCCTGTCCGTTCAGGTGGTGATCTTCTTATCAAATGATTTTCTTTGAGAAGCCATTTGCCTTTATCTATTAATATTCCTTCATCGTCATTAGCTTGTACTCTAAGCTGACAATGTTGCTTTGTAGATTCCCCTGAACAGTCATTAGTATAAATTGCCTCTTCTCTGTTAAGAGTAGATTGTGGTGTTGGTAAAGTATTTTCTCTTCTCAATATAGTGTCTTCTTTGTTTGTGTTTACTGGAAATTCTTGTGAAGAATGTGACAATTTCTCTGAAGCACAAGACCTAGGTTCTTTTGGAAAATAAATGTGGTTTTCCACCACTGTAGAGTGTAATTCTTCAGTATCCTTTTGAAATACTTTTGACATATAAGGAAATCCTCTGTGAAAGTCAGGTTTAAATGAAGCTTCTGTCTTGCCATAAAGTCGTTCAATAGTTCTTTTTACATAGCCAGTATTATAATGTTTTTCAAGTACTGCTTCCTCTCCACTTTCGTTGGTCAAATCACTGGATGCTCTGAAGTTATAATCACTCTCTTCAGTATCTGGTCTATAATCTGACCAGTCTGAAGTAGCAGGACTTTTAAAACACTTTTTTAACTGAGACGTGTCTGAACACATTTTATTCTCTAGTTCTTCTACTTGCAATTTCTGTTCTCCTTCACTCATATCACATTCTGTAACTTGTTTTGATTCATAACAAAATGATAATGGAGAGATTGTAGATAACCTCTCAGAGGTTTCTTCACAAGATTCTTTATCTTTCTGGTCTTCATGTACAGAATATTCCTCATTACATTCTGCAGAGGTTTCAGCAGCTAGTTTAAGTTGGTTATTTGTTTTTTTGTCATTACCTGCTGACTTTGGATCAACTTTCTCATCTTCATTTTTATCAGTACTAACACATGTAATATCTTTTTCACCTTCTAACTCAGAAGTATCGTGATCTAAAATATTATTTTTATCATTAGAAGTTACACTATGAACCGTTGAGTTAGGTTCTACTGACGTTTCTGACTCCTCATCAGTGAATGATATATCAGTGGTTTTATCTTGGGATTTTTTACAGAGGCTATCAGGCATTTCTTCATTTCTTTCAGGTGGTTCTATAGTTAATGCAAGGATACAGCTATGTGAATTAGTATCGGCACATTGACCATCTAGCTGTGTTTTGGAAGCACCCAAGTCTAAAGTCTCTGTTTCTCTATTAAGATCTTCCTGTATATTGAAACAGCTTTCCAATTCACCAGGCAATTTTACATCTTCTTCAGAATTTACACTGTTCTTTGGAATACAAGACTCAACTGGTTTTACATTTTCACGCAAAGGAATATCATTATGAATGTCAGATATGGGTATATTCTCATGAAAATGTCTGGAGTCCTGCATTTTGAGTTCTTCCCCTAAGTGTAAAAAGTTATTTTCTGTTGATTGTTGAAAATGCGAGAAGGCAGCCTTCAGTTCATCAACTTTTTCTATGACTGTAGTTTGTTTCAGAAATTGTAATTGTGTAAAAATTTCAGAACAGCTACAGGTAGTTTTTTCCACATCATCTTTGAATGTCCCAATCAAACTGTCTTTCAGATTCAGCACAAGTAGCCAAGCTAGGAGGACATTGGAGGAAGAACCAAAAGCTGAAGAAGAAAGATCTGAAAGGCGGCAAGCTTTTCCTATACAGCCACTATGTTCTTTCTGGAGACCAAGCAAAGCTGATTGCAGTTCATGCAGCAACATGCTAGACATGCAATTATTCTGAACATCAATTCCCATTTTCTCATTGACAATTGTGCAATCAACTTGAACAGCAACTTCAGATTTTTTTCTTTGACATAGGTTGGCATCTTGAACGTCATCTTCTGATGTCCTTTTATCATTGCCATGTGTTTCATGAAAAAAGTGTAGTTTACCATCATGATGAAATTCTGACTTCAGTGAATACTTAGCTTCTTCTACTATAGTTGTACTAGCATGAATCAGAGAGTCAGTTTGTTTTTCACCTGAATCCTTGGCTGATTCTTCTAAATTTCCCAATTCACAAATAGACTTTAATGTTTTTTTGGTTAGATTGTGTTCAACCAGATGGTTTTTTCCAGTCACATGCAGTTTATTTGTGATAAATCTTGTTTCTTTATCTATAGAAGCATCAGTATTTTCTTTTGGAAAATGACAGACATTGCTATTCTCTACATTCCCTTCTTTTTTATTTATGGGAGGCAAGACAGGATTTGGCAACAAGTTTTTCAACCAAGTTTGTACATAGTTTTCAAGTGAATGATCAACAACCTCCTCTGGAAAGTCCTCCTGTTTTAGAGCCTCTACTGTAATAACACTCTCTGACATATTTAACTTATTTGTAAATTTATTTGTATTTTTCTTCATCCCCTTTTGCTTTTTCTCTTTCTTTGATGACAAATTTTCCAAAATATTATATTCCTTGCCTTTTTCAAAGTTGAGATTCTTTGGCACTTCTGACAATGGCTTTGAAATCACTGGTGAGTTAGATGTCTGTTCAAAAGAACTGTTTGTGAGCTGTGTGCCTTCTTTCTCAGTACTCAGTGTCTCCTGACTGTGTTCACATTCATTATTTGAGTTAACTGTCATTAGACCATCTTCAGTCTTTGTAGATGAAATGATACTATTTTTTTTGCCTGACTTCAATTTTGCCTTGTCCAACTTGTTGGTTTTACTTCTTGTTTTTTTATTAGATGATAGTCCATTTTGTCCCCCTGAATCCTGGTGATAGAATTCATGTTCAGGATGTGTGGTTTTGTCTGAATTGACAGACCCATCATTGTTTTTTACAAAAAAATCCATTCCTTTTTTCTGAGGCATTTCAGAATAACTATCCATAGCTTTTGTTGTGTAATCCTGTGTGGGTTTGCTTGTGATATGCATTCCCTCACTTTTAATTATCCCTGAAATTTCTTTATCTCCTTGATGTTCACATGTACCTTGTTCTAGATAGCTAGAGGATTTTCTTTTCTTCTTTTTGGTGAGGGAAGGTGCAGATTGGCTGTCATCAGTGAGATCTGTTGACATCACACATTCAGTCCTGACACTGGTTTGATTCTCACTTTCAGTAACAGTTGGAAAGAATCCAGTTGTTGGATTTATTTTCTCAAGAGGAGCTTTACTACATGGAGGTTCCATCATCTTCATCTGGCTGTATCTGGCACTGGCTGAATGCACTGAATCTTGAGAAATAGGTAATAAGACAGCAGCTTTGCCTTTCCTTTCTTCCTTTGATGGACATAATTCTGAATAACTAATGAAAGAGCTCACTGATCTTTTTATTTGTTTAATATTACATGACTCATGGATGTGGTCTGCTGAACCTGGCCTAGCTGCCTGGTAAATTTTTGATGATGGTGTGAAACCACTGAAGGTGGCTTTGCAGGTTGATACTAAACTATTATATGTACCTTGTTCCACATCTGATTTCTCTAACATATTCTGTGCCAATTCATCCTTGTCAGGCACTTCTAATGTCTTACTGTTTGTGGTTTCTATTAAATCATTACTTTTGTGGCTTACTTTAAAAAGCATTTCTTCTTTTATATTCTCTGAAGAAAGCTTGAATAAATCATTGTCACTCATCTCGCTAAACTTAAGATTACTGACACTTGATTTTTTTCTGCTTGAATGGGCTACCATGCAATACTCAGATGTATTTTCTCCATTCTGTATTTCCTCACTGTAGGAAAATTGCCCTATTGTCTTCTCCTGAACCTCTTTCTCAGATACCAAGGTGACACTTTCAACTACTGCTTTCTTTTGTCTAACACGCCTTGGCCCAGGAGTGGGAGGCCTATAAAAGCGAGGTCTAATGTTATCCTCCGGTACATCACTTATGTCTGGATCTGTAGAATTGTTCTTACAGCTATTACAACCAGCAGTTTTTAAATCAGACTCTGATTCTTTATCTAACTGTTCTGCATTGAATTGCTGTAATGAGTCTTCCTCTTCTCTTTTGTAGCTTTTCAAAAATGGAGTATCTTTTGGTTTTGTACATTCTGATACATTTACATCAGATAAGCATTTTTCTGCACGAATTGCAGAATTACAAATGGAGGCATTTTTGTCATCAGAAAGCCCAGCACGACTTACAGTCGTTGTCCATTTAATGGTTTCTTCCTCTTTAATTCTGAGTCGAACTTTCATTTCCACTGTGATGCTGCCATCTTGATTAAGGTGAACTGATTTCTCAATGTCATCTTCATACTGTGCCACAGATAATCCTTCACCAGTAACTAACTGATTTCCTCCTACACCATGACTCTCAGGAACATAGGAAGAATCTGAGTTGTTATCATTTTGGTTGCTACCATAGCTGGACCCTTTGTCAGAAGAAACTGAGAATATCTGAGATCTTGAGCTAGAGCCCATTTCAGCTCTCGCTAATTACATTGAAAGAAGCCAAATTCAGGTGGAAAGCAGAGCAAATAAGTATCATGCATAAGGATCCAGATGGAGACACAGCAGACAGGCAGCAAAGGAAGAGAAAAGAAGAAAGGAGAAAAATTAATACAAAAGAAGCTAATGAAGTATGCTTATTTTACCAGAGTATTAAAAAGTAAAGAGGAAAACATTGTTGTTCTTGCTGTTCATTTCAGGAAGTTGTTAGGGAAAAATAACCAATTTTTAATATAGAATCAAGCATTTAACTACTTTTCCACTTAATTTGATTTTGCAATGGGTTCTCTCTAACGCCAGAGCTATAGTCTTGTTTGAAGTCCCAAAAAAGTACTAAATACTTTTATTTTATACTTAATTGGGAGGTGGGGTTGCCTTGAACCTTTCAAGGTATTCACAGGCCCTCACTTGTTTGCACTTCAAGCTACCAACCTTACCTCTTCTTCATGCCTTAGTGATCACTAATATATAATTGTTTGACCAACCTGATCTCCTTCTACGACAAGGTGACCCACCTAGTAGATGAGGGAAAAGCTGTGCATGTTGCGTACTTAGATTTCAGTAAGGCCTTTGATAACATATTCCACAGCATTCTCCTGGAGAAGATGGCAGCTCATAGCCTAGATAAGTGTACTCTGCCATGGATAAAGAACTGGCTGGAGGGCCGGGCCCAAAGAGTTGTGGTGAAAGGAGGCAAATCCAGTTGGTGGCTGGTCAGGAGTGGTGTTCCTCAGGGCTTGGTATTGGGGCCAGTTCTGTTTAATCTCTTTATCAATGATCTGGATGAGTGGATTTAGTGCACCCTTATTAAGTTTGAAGATGACACCAAATTGGTAGGGAGTGTTGACCTACTGGAGGGTAGGATGGCCAGATAAAGGGATCTGGACCGGCTGGATCAATGGGCTGAAGTCAATTGTATGAGGTTTAACAAGGCCCAGTGCCAGGTCCTGCACTTGGGTCACAACAATCCCAGGCAGTGCTACAGGCTTGGGGAAAAGTGGCAGAAAGCTGCCTGGTGAAAAAGGACCGGAGGTGTTGGTCAACATGTGGCTGAACATGAGACAGCAGTGTGCCCAGGTGGCCAAGAAGTCCAACAGCATCCTGGCCTGTATCAGAAATTGTGCGGCCAGCAGGACTAAGGAAGTGATTGTGCCATTGTACTTGGTGCTGGTGAGGCTGCACCTTGAATACTGTGTTCAGTTTTGGGTCACTCATCATAAGAAAGACATTGAGGTGCTAGAGATAGTGCTGGTGAGGGGCCTGGAGCACAAGTCTTATGAGGAGCAGTTCAGGGAACTGGGACTGCTTAGCCTGGAGAAAAGGAAGCTGAGGGGAGACGCTATCGCTGTTTACAGCTACGTGAAAGGAGGTTGTAGCATGCAGGGGCTTGGTCTCTTCTCACAAGTAGCAAGTGATAGGAAATGAGGAAATGGCCTGAAGTTGCACCATGGGAGGTTTAGATTGCATATCAGGAAAAAAAAATTTACGGAAAGTGTTGTCAGGCATTGGAACAGGCTGCTGAGGGCAGTAGTAGAGTCATCATCCCTGGAGGTGTTTAAAAAGCATTTAGATGAGGTTCTTAGGGACATGGTTTAGTGCTAAAGTTAGATTATGGTTGGACTCAATGATCCTGAGGGTCTCTTCCAACTGAATTGATTCTATGATTCTATGATTTCCTATTAGTTCTTGCAGCTAGTGCTAAAATGTGCCAGTCTGGTTGAACATACATGTCCCTGGGTTTAATCTAACAATGTTAAGTAATTACTGTGACATGTGAATAAAGAGTTCAGGTTCAATTCCCTGGACTGATCTTCCGTAGATAAGTAAATGCTGAAGCAATTGGACTTCTTATAAAATCTGAATTTAAATCGTGACATTCTGAGATACATTTTATGCTACAGTACTGTAGACCATGGCACAAAACTCAGTAAAGCCAATGAGAATACTTTCAGATTCAATTAATTGTGAGTTTGGCCCAATGTGTTTGCATAAACATTAAATACTTCCAAAATATGTTCTGATTACTCTGTAAAAACTTGACTTTAAAAAAAATCCACATATCTCATCTCTCTCTAGCAGTTATCACTGAAAAGGTGAGAGATAAAAGAACATGAGATAAAAATAAAGTTTTGCTGTCTTCCAAGAAATTCTGCATGTGTGAAGGAAACAGTGCATGTACACCCACACAAAGACATCCACAACTGCTACTGATACCTAAATATATAGGAGCCACCACTTAACAGAAAGGTTTCACTTGCAGAAAGGTATTTTAACATATGCAATATTATCTACATTGCTTGAATTTAAGCATATTTTTTTTGCTCAAGTGAGTCACAAATGGTCTCATATCAAGACTTGCACAGTGAACATATTACTATTACAGATATGTCTCTATAATTTCAGACCACGTGCCTTGCAAGTTTCCCAGGCGTATGCTTTGCTATGAACTGAATCAGAAATAAAAGTTCGTACTAACTCCTCTAACACAGACCAGACCTTATGCTTCCCAAAGTAAAAATGTCACCTTCTCTGTCTCAGGAATTGGAATGAAGTGCCTGAAATTTGATTTTTCAGGCTCTCACATTGTCAGTGATGTCTCCTACACAGGATACTTTTGAATTTCTCAGGTTAAAGACAAAAAGAGGGTTGGGATTTTCTCCTTCTGTAATTGCTTTTAACTAAAGATTAGAAGAGGGAGTTTATCAGATTAGCAACTACTCACATTTTCTACCATTGCAAGGCTCAATTTTTGGATCAAAGCAAAATTTGGGCAGGATTTTTTGTTTCTGTATAACTTTCATTCTCAATATGTTTCTATTCATTCTCTCTCGACTCATTAGTTATCCTCTACAAACAGCTCTCAAGCTCTGCAAGTCAAAAAACATGAAGGCTGAGAAAAACTGAAGTGAAAGTTTTGATGGAGATCTGATAAATTCTGAGAGATGTGGAAGAAACCCTTTCAAGTAAATGGAAGCCAAGCGTCTTATGTATCAATGTGCTCTGTGACACTGTCAAGATTACCATGGAAAGTCAGCACAGCAACAATTACAGTGTTCCCTGGACTCTTCAAGGCAGCATGAGGCTGTATCAAGAGTACAAGGATTAAACAAGTTTCCACCTAGACAGTACCTTTGCCCTACAAGATGCTCTAATGTCAAGGATTCCCACATGACCAAAATCTCTGGAACTGCAGCATTTTTGTTACCCTCAGCCTCAGGCTATTCAGCTGACCTTCCTCCTCTGCAACAGCTCCTCATGCTCTTGATCATCCACTGGCTACTTCACAGTCTTACTGATGTTGTCAGTGCCACAACTCCATGAGTGATCAAAGGAAAATAACGTGTTTATCTTCTCCCAAACATATAAAAAAAAACCCCATTTATCACAACCATGAGGATGTAGGAAAAGGTGACACTGTTTAGACAAAAGCAGCTCCAAAAATATTATGAATTTGTGAGTGGATGTGTGCTGTAGTGTTTTTCCTGTTGATGAGGAGCATGGGACATGGGAAAAAGTGTAAGGCATGACAATGACAAGTCACACCTTCACTTGCAAGGGAAAGTTCTGAAAACTGTACAAAACTTGCTAAGAAATTCAGTCAGTTAAGAGCCTGGAGTAGACTATAGCTTCTCTTTTGCCACTGCCATTATTAACTGTGACACCAAAAAATTAATACCAAAGACAATAAAGTACATTAAAATAAAATATGCTTTTAGATTTGCATCCATGTTCTAAATAAGTCTGTTTGAAAGCAAATACGCATAGTAGCTGAGTACTTAGCAGAAACTTACATTTTAAAAAGAACATTGACACTTTGATCTTTCTCATGCCTATAGAAGAATCAGAGCAGATATAAACAGTTTCAACTGGTCTTTTTTAATATCCTTGATCCTAGTAAGATTGTCATGGTTTATGTCTTATGCTGAGAGAGATAAACTAATTAATAAAATACAAATTAATTCAAAGAACTTACTATTTTCACTTTCTGACTTGGTATTTGCTTTTGGGTACACACGATTTGCAATTCCAAGCAATTTAGCAGGCCGTGAATACCCAAGAGAATCATAATTGCTTGGTTTAAAAGGCTCTCTCCCTGCTGCAACTACAGCTCCAGAGCACAATATCAGGTCCTGAAGATTAGGAACCTAGAAAAAAAAAAAAAAAGTAACATAAGTAACATTAAATTATCTGCCTTAGTAACTAGAAAAAAATAATGCAAGAGATTTATTCCTTTCATGCTTAATTATCTTCACTTCTTAGTTTCTACATTAGTTTGCAACAGGCTATTAAATATGTATCACAGCATGGAATTGATTTTTCAGTTCCTATAAGGCAATTCCTATCTCTGTGAGGGTATGTCTTGTTATATAAATAGATTAGAAAAAGACTTCAAGAAGCAACTTGAATCCAGATCAAAATTTTCTTATAATTTAAATGTTTGCGTATATAATTTTGTTTCATCATTGCACAGTGACTGTTCATAGCCATGAAATAAGAATATGCATTTAGACATAGGTATACATATTAACACATATGTGGAGTAAGAAAGGGGAAAATTAGAATACACCATAAGTACTTGGCCTGTCTGCCACAGAGGAATAGGACAGAATCACAGAAAAATATACATTGTAAAAAACCTCTGGGGGCCATGTAGTTTAAGCCTCTGCTCCAAACAGGTCTGGCTGGATCAAGCTGCTCAGAGCCTCATGTATCAGTTTTGAATTTATGTTCCAAAATATATTGGAAGATAAGGCTCACAAACTGCACTTCACTGACATATAAGTGATAGGGACCATTTTCCAACCTAATACAGAGTTTCACCAAATGGAGAGTAAACACAAGATTTCCCTTGAACTTCTGCAGCTCTGCATAAAGTTCTCTTTCTAGATACCTGTTAGGTATAATCCCAAGTGCTTTTCTGTGGTTAAACAACACACAGATAAAACAGTAAGTGAGCTAAAATTATATAAAACAGCATGTGAGATGAAAATCAGGATTATTAGTGCTACGCTATCTAGGTTTAGAGGTCCAGAAATTCGTCCATGGTTTGAAAACTACAATAGGCAATCAGGTGTCGTAGATCCAAGTTGTTAACAGCAAGACAATCTGAATTTGTGTAACGATAAAACGTATGGCTATTAGATGCTACTTATCGTATTTTTAAAACATTAAATTCACAGATAAGCAGCATTAAGCATAAAGGAAGTTTCTGGGTAAATGGGTAAAAAATATAGACTTGAAAGCATGCCTGAAAGAGGCCTGAGTAAGAAAAAGAAAAGCATTTTTCCATGATGACTTCAAATAAAATGTCCTCACTTGCTTCTCTCTAATTGTAAGATTCCAGTATATTTTATCCAAGCCTTGGGGAAAAGGCACAGAAAAGAAACAGCTGAAATTCAGGATGAGATCTCACACCAACCCAGTGTCCCAAGCTTATAATTGATAAAATCACATTATTAATGAGAAATAATCTAGAAGCAATCATAGGAAAATTGTCAGTGCTTATCTTTATTCTCACCTTTCTGCCATCAGTGGTATAAAGTTTCGCGACTGGATATTGCATTAACTCACTCATATAATCCAAAAAGGCCTCAAAGGTTTGTGTATTTTTCTTTCCCAGAACTATGGTGCACCTGAGTCTTACATCCCCATTTTTGAAAACAAGCATCTTTTTGGGTGTTGTTATTTTGTTTTTTCGATGGCCAAATCCATCTTCATCATTTCTTGCTAATTGCACAGCTCGACGACGAGCGCTGACAGGCCGACTGATCTGCCAAGGCAGCGGCTTTTTGCTTGCCTGTTCCAGGTTGATGGGCTTCATTTTCCTCTGATGGGAGCAAATATAAGATTTTCCATCTTCAAGATCCTCCAGATTGGTGATGCTATGTCTCCCTTTGGGTGTACTAATATTTCTTACTCCAAAAGGTAATGGGACCCTTTTGGATAAACTATCCAGCAGGGCATCAAATGTTTTGTAAGACCGGTTATTAATGACCATTTTGATCCCATTAAACTGAGGATCTCCACTTTTATAGAAACGGATCCGTTTTGCCACAACAGGTTCGGTAACATTGAAAGGGCGCGTGGATAAACTCTGTTCACTCTCAGAAGAGTTTGGCTGATTCACTGAGTAACTGGTTGAAGGTGTTTCACTCATTTTGACAGGAATCTAGAAGAAAGAGAAGAGGGATGTAAAACTTTTCTTATGACTAGTAAGAAAGGTTCAGAAAAAGAATGCATAAGAAACCAATCAACAAGTTGTGCCAAAAATCGTTGGATTTAAATGGATCCAAGCTGTTATTTCTAAATTCCACAAAGACTCCTGTACTGTCAGATTAAGTTAGCATAGCTCTACTTGCTAATATTCCCAAAACTCCACAGTAAAATTCCAAATCTCTTATCATTTTTTTTACAAGAGATATTTCCTTAGAAGAAGGTACTTTGTCAGTTCAGAATGATAACTAGATGATTTCTTTCTTGAGGATGAAGCTAACAATGTTTCATATTTAAGATATAAGCAAAATCTTTATTAGGAGAGAGCAATTGGTGCCTAGGCATGAGCTGTATTCAGTCCAAAATAAGAAACCTGAAAGACAACACAATTCATTCTGATCTCAAATAGTTTTATATGAGGGCAATTCTGTTGGAGTCAGAGAAAAGGCTCCTGATTTACTACACTGTAAACTATACCAGAATAAGACCCAAAACATGTTTTAGAGTTAAGTTGCATCATAAGTTGACAGATTACTTGCTTTTCTATTGTAAGTTTTATATTTTGTGGTACAGAAACTATTACAACATTTGCATTTATACCAAGAGAAAAACTACTGATCAAATCAGACTTTTTTTTTTTTTTTTAATAAAAGTCTTTAAATCCTTTATACGGACACAAAAATTTCAGGTATTCTTCAGTAGAAATAGCCTTTACATTGTAACATTTTAACAGTGGTCTTTTAAACAGCAGATTATTTCTGACAACTATATTGATAGTCTTGATGCTTGGAAATAGAGCATTCTTGCTACAACCTTTCCATTTGAATCCAATCTACATATAAATAGTGTAATGACAACCCTTTAAATGAATAAAATGACTTTATCTTAGTGATTGGCTTGCTTTGGAACACAGGACAAAAATGCTAGTTGATTAATCAACCTCTAAGAAGCAGCTTTAGTAGAGTTTTACTGAAAAGCTGCATAGCAGTCTCAGGGAATATATTTGTCATCAAAATAATAGAAATTAAATTCTTTGACAATGTCACCTTGGTGTAGCTGCCATATTGACTAATGGAACAGTCTGTTCTGGCTACTACGTATTTTTCTTAATGAAGCTACACAAAACAATATTTTGTCTCTTTTACCTCAGTTCTGAAGTCAATAAGAAAATGTTGCTATTTTTCAAAACAGTCAAGGTTCAAATAAAGTCAGATTTGACAAGATTTTATCTTACAGTGTTCTTATAACTTTTCCAATATTTAATTGTTTTCAGCTTGGGTGTTTTGCCTTCACTAAGAGTAACTTTTAAAATGTTCATTATTTTGAACAATGACAAGAGCACAGGAAGTGTCTCCTTTTAATACATTATTTTTGTTGTAAATTGTACTCATTATAAGTACTAAACCTGAAAAACAACCAAACAGGTCTGCACGAGAATGATGTACACAATGTTTGATTTAGGTAATCACAATTCCATTTAAAATCTTAATTTTAATAAAATAAAATTTAAAACCCTGTAAGTATTTAAGTAAGGAATAAACAGGAATGCATTTTCAAGCTTGGCTTCAGCAACTTACACAACCCAGTTCATGATGAATAGTGAAATGTCCTACTTTCTGTGGTAGGGAGGAGCTCCACTTCAACTGAACTCACTGAGAGCTACAGTTGCTCATCTTTTTTGACACATGTATTCATTAGCTGTCTAAATTTTCATTACACTTCTAAACTGAGAGATTGACAGGTGAATTAAGACTAGGGACACAATTTGAACCAGCTGTTTTATGCCTCGTGCATCATTGTGTTTACACTGGTATTCCTAGAGGAAATTTATGAGGGCATTTTTATTGCTAGCTGCAACACAAACTTTCCTACTCTGCAGAGCAAATGTTCTACTCCAATGAAAGCAGCAATGACAGTAGTAAAGCTTGTGAGTGAACTGAATGTCATGTTACCCCATTTAACTGGCCAAGAAGACTTGAACTCACAGAATCCAGTGCAGGTTCTCCAGGGAAGGGGACAAAGCTGTTAAGTGATCATCAATAATGGCCAGAGATATAAATGAACAGACAAAGATCCTCAGCTGCTATGTACTACGACTTATCAGCTTTTATGAAAACGGAGTGAAATTTCATCTAACTGTATGATTCTTCACTCTTACAAGAGATAAAATAGTTGGATTTTGCCATGAGACTTCTGAAAATAATCGCTTTTGAATTAGCCTCTCTGAAGTTGTTCCAGTTATTTGTACCTGTACAAAACATTCAGTTATGTAAGCATCAACATATACTGAAATACATATTTTACATAAATGTAATTATTAAACTGAATCTTGACACTGTGGAAGTAACAAAATCCAAAACAAGCAAAGAGATAAGACACATTAAAGGAAAAAAGGTAAATTTTATTGTAAAGATAAAGTAATTTGAACTCACAAAAGCAACCAAGAAAAGGAAGATTTCCTTAGCAAAGCATAAAATGAATGATAAAGCAGATATTTTTGGCAAAGAACTGATGGTTACATAGCACACAACGTATAAATATTTCCTATTAATAATTTTAATAGTGGAAATTACTTATGCAACTTTCAGATACCTTATAATTGCATCTTACAAATAGCAAACCTTTCAGCAAATGAATAATCAACATATTGTAGAAGTTACACTACAGGTGATCACATTGTAATAGCTTCATTTCATCTTAAACATAGAATTGATTTTCATACTTAAGTAATTTTATTCTAAAATTAAGAAATAGCTAATCCTACATGATACAGAATGCCTAATAAGATATTTTGGCAATTACAATGTTAAGAATTTTATTCTGCAAGAAAATCAAACAGAATTCAGAAATTAATCCCTTTGCCTGCAATCACATAAACAAAACCACTCATTCAAATTTTATGTACAAAGCTGCTAAATTTTATGAAGTCACTAAGTGGAACCGTTTGTTCTAAATATACGAGAATATGTCTAATGCCATATAGCTGGTAAGCATTGCATAAGATTTCATCATACTCACCCACAGTCACAGCCTATGCAAATAAAACAGTAGTTAGCTTGTTTTCAGAGATTTAGAAATTGTATATGTGATTGTCTATGCCATATGAAATTCACATCCTTAGTCTTATTCCAAGTGCGTGCAGCTAGAAAAAAAACATCATAATCCATTTGCTTAATCTCAGCTAATGTTAATCACCAGACCAGGTTCACTTCGGGTAGCCATTGTTCAGAGCAGAATGTCTAACATCTCATTCAGCAAGTCCTCTTACATTATTTTCTAAATCTATTTACCTTTTAAATATTTAATTTATATAATTTTCTGCTTACTTAAGATTGCTCAAGAGACTCACAGAACCACAAAAAATGAAAATGTGGGTGAGGAATGCAGGTCATCTAGTTCATTTTATCAATGTACGGCTATCCTCTGAACTAAATTCTTCAGCAATATAAATTTTAAATATGTTAAAATGGATCTTCTACCACGTACCTTCTGAGACTATTTATTTACTAACTCCTGCCATTAATTCTTGTTTTTTTTTCAATCATTTGGTCAAGAGGACCCTCTTTGTGCTAAAGAGTCTCCCATATTTTCTCTATTGAGATATAACAATGAAAATAGTTACACAGGTTTTTTCACAAAACTCCATGAAACATGACAGTCTGTAGGATTTTGTTATTCATGAGGCATTCTTCATTTCAACATTTTGGAAAAACTGCAATGCAATTACTTTAATTGTGTATTTATATCATTTACAAATAAGCAGAAGGATTATGGCTAACTGTATCTTAATTATGCCACTTTAAGCATTTTTTAAATTTTTCCATTGGAAATCTATGACCCTGGATGGTAACTGTTCCATCTAATTGTTACCAGATGCATAATCTGATTTGGAGCTTCTTTATTTAATCAGGATTATAGTAAACTCTCAAAACCAGCTGTGTAGAACAGTAACAAAAACACTGTTCAGTAGCCACTACCACTGCATGTCGTAATATATAGAAGTTTTAAAATATCGCTTCAGTTCCACTTTCATAAGTTATATAGGCACAAACATTAGATGATAATCTTGCACAGATATTTTGCTATAAACATTGCTTTCTTAAATATTATATTAAGATAATTATTTAGGTCCTTAATCTATTTTAGCTGTTATACTACTTATATTCTAGTCAGTATTCTGCTGTTTACACTTGTTCAGAAGATGAACAACTGCAAATTCTATGTGTTAGTTCTGATATCTTATAACTTAACCATTCCTACAGGATTTTTTTTTATTGGTTTTCTTTTAAGTACAGGTTTTAAAATATCATTGCTACCCTCATTAGCTTTCCTGTGCATGCAAAGTCACTTTTGATACCCAGCTAATCTATCAGTAGCTTCCATTTACCACTAGAATTTGAGACCCAAGAAGTAATAGTGCTGCGACCTGGTAAAGATGATAAACAAGTGTCACCATTTGATGGTGTGAATGCCCCTTAATTCTCTAAGACTTCAAAAGGCTTACAAAGGTTCTGTCCAGACACATGTGACTTAAAAGCTCCACTGTGTTCCTACTTGTACTACAAACACTCCATATATTCTGAAAAGATAGAAGAAGTAATCAACTTTAGAGTGAAAACAGCATGAATAAGAATCATGTTTAATTCAGATTTAAAGCTAACAAGCCACAAAAAATATCACAGTCCTATAGCAATCATTATAGACACAAAAACACCTTTCATCCATTCATGTGGGCAGCTTGGCTGATATCCATGGAACTACTAAAATACTGTGATAAGAATTTAGCCTTGATATTTGGAGAACGGTTGTTCTTTTTACATAAACCATTTGCAAAGAAAAAATGGGGAACATAAAATTAGTCCAGAAAAGGAAAAACTAAAGTTAAGAAAATTTAAGAAGACAAAATAAGGCCACATGAGAAAACATATCAGTGATTAAAATTATAATTGCAAGCAGGATTACAATTTTCTGGGTTCTTGTAATTCTCACTTTTAAATTACATGCCTGCTTATCTCCAGAATATCTTCACTTCTAAGTTCTAATACTAAATGCTTTGTAAGCATTACTGACTGGTCATTAACTAAAATTATGACCATATCCCTGTGAGGCAGTCACTAACTTCGGTTCTTATCTGTCAATGAAAAGAAGAAAGCTCATGTTTTGCTCTTTTTGAACACAGTGGCAGATCAGTACAAAGGATCTACTCCAATGACAGACATCAGTGGCAGTTTTTCTTTCAAAGGGTGTTCTCTAGGAGAACAGCAGCATAGAGACCGCCATTTGAAGGTCCAGTGACCACAGTTAGCCTGCAACACCATTCCATCCAGCAAAAGGCACCCTGAGCAAATACCTGGCCTGCAGTCCCTGGGCTGAACCAAAGCTCAAATGGAAGTTTTCAAAGTCAAGCAAAAGTTTCTAACCGATGCCAAAATTCTTCGTATCAGCCCAGAAAAGTACAGCACCAAAATAATTGTAAAAAATATTTTTATTGTTACTCTTTTTGATTTTGATTAATTACTCCTAATTTTCTATAGATTTTACTTTATTAACTGAACTGATTAAATGCTACGAGTACCTACGAGTACCTAAATATAACTCAACACTTTCCACCTCATTCTCTGAGGCTTCAGTGTTTCTCAAAACCAGCATCATATCCAGGAAACTGATGTCCAAGAAAGAAAAAAAAATGTGTTATCAATTAACAAACATTTGCTGATATATTTTTTTTTTCCTTAGCAGATAACCAGCATCCCAGGTCGAGAAACATAAGCAGACTTTTCTGCAGCATTATCCTGAGTCAGAGCAGGGTCAGAAGCATGTGTGATGTGGCCCCCCCTCCCCGGCAATCCTGTGCCCCTTGAATGACACTCTTTGTTCAAGTCCAAGCCATATGGAACAGCAGTTAACACTTGAGTATTTTTATCATTCAAGCGTGAGTCACTTCTTTAAAATGGGCAGTTGCTACACCAGTTAAACTATTACTGTTGACCTCACGCCCTAAGAAAATGCTGATAATGTGCCTTATATTTCCAAGTCCCTTCAACCTCTTGTACCTCTGCTTTTTTTTTTAATTGGACTGCTCAGCAAGCTATGGAACTAGGAAACTGTTATCAAGCTAAAAAGGAAATTATCACATTAGAAGCAGGGGCCTGGGTCAAGTTCCCTTCAGTGTACCCAGCCTGCTTACATCCTTTCCAGTAAAGCCTTCCAAAAAATGTGCCACTATTAATATGTTACTACTGATAAGATTTTGAGCCATTGCATTACAACAACATTTTAGTGTTTGATATACATGAACTTCTTATCAAGTTAATCCCCAGAGACTTTTATTCATTAAATTCTGCTACATAGATTTGATAACCAACAGCTGGGGATGCAGAACGGGAAAAAAAGTGTGCCTTTGGGAGGTAAAAAAAAAACAAATCTGAGGCCTGCTTTTAAGAGACCTCTGCCTGGATGGTTAGATGGACTGCAAAACTCCTGTTTAACCTGTTCTGGCTTTTGTCCACCACTAAATTTAACTCAAATCCAAAGGCCTGTGTGTGTTCAGCAGGTAGCTTCCTATGGGAAATTTCTGGTCTGGTAGAAGTAAAAATTGACCCATCATCTTTAAATGGGTTAGGATTTCACTCTGGAGCATATCACTTGTCTCAGCGTTAAATGCATAAACATTCTCAGCTTAGTTTTCCTTATTTTCTTGGCTCCGGTGTACATAACTACCTAGACTCACCCTCTGTTCTGTAAGATATACTAGAAGGCAAGGCTCAGACATACTCGCATTTTTTCTCAAATTCTTTAAACATGAAAAACAGTGAGTAGAAATGTATCTCTATCCGTAGTTTTCTTTGCCTACAACATTGCAAAAATTTCTTCTGTCTCTCAAATATTTACCTTAATGACCCTGCCTGTGCTTTCATCAAATTAACAATGCAGCCACCTACACTTACTTTAAAACACAAACGCTAACTGCAGATCTAATCGGTGCTGCCAGCTTATTAAAGATTTACTTCTTCCTGTATTGGCTAGAAAACTCTTCTGTGGACCCTAATGTTTTACTGAAAATTTCACCCATGGAAACAGCTAGGGTTGTCATAAATTCTTTTTTTTTTTTTTTAATACTCTTTTAACTTCCTTATACTACCTACCAATCCGTTAAATTGTAATTATAAATCTTTGCATCTCCCAAAGAGCATGGCCAAAGAAAAGGATTAAGCAGGCAGCACATGAGTTCACTGTCTAAGTTGTTATCATTTTTCCTTTAATTTTAACGCCATATGCCTCAATTTGTCTTGCTGAAATTCTGTGCAATGACCTTGCTAACCTATCTATTGCAGAGAGACATTATGAAACATAAGCTAAAGAAACCTCATGAAGCTCCATCAGCATTAGTGACTATGAAGGACAGATCCTGAAAGACACAATAAAATCCTCTGGTGAAGTCTAATATTATTTCCTTGATGGAGTTCAGAGGCTGGTTTTAGAGAGAGTGATTTCATAAATTGAGACCAAGAAGGGCAAAAGACAAAGCTTAGACGTGTTATACAGCTTTGCCTCCTACAAACACTTTAAAGTCTTTGATCAAAATTTACATCTTCAAACACTTTCTCTGATCTGCTGCCTACTCCTGTAGGTGCCCAGGCTCCTGAGGCTCCTGAATTGCTAACAGTACAGCTTTGCTGCTTGGCACGTGTACAACCATCCCAGCTCTGAGCTGCTTAATGTCTTAGCTTTGGTGCAATGCACAGCTCATCACTGCTTTGTCCATCTTGCCTGAAGAAACCTGACTATCCCCTCTCAGAGCCCAGTCAACAAGCTGTGGCTGTCCTCCATTCTTCCAGCTAGTAGTTAAAGATCTGTCTCACTGCTCTGGAAGTCCAATTCATTGACTGATTTAGAGTGAGGATTTAAGTCTGTATATCTCAGCTTTCAAGACAGTGAACCAGCAAAATGGTCCTCCTCCTATCTAGGTTTTGTGTAAGAGAAGACTGATCTCTGTACAGTATTTAATTCAAAAACAGACTTCACAGCTACAAATGCCCAGTGGTGAGACACACCTAACTTTAAGCCTAAGTTTAGATACCCATTTATTTGATGTATGTGTGAACAGTATCAGATATAGACCCCGATCTAAAGGCCCTGCATCTACCCAGGATGCAGGAGCCAAGATATCTAACTTGAACTAGAGGATGCCCAGAGGAAACAAGCTGACCGCCTTCAGTGTTGATTCACTGTGCCTGAATCCCCAGGACAAGTCCAGCTTACTCAGTTGTGTTAAATATAGGGGCAAGCAATAAGCTCTGAGAAATTAGAAGCACTGCTGAATTATATTTGACTGTCATACTTGCAGTACTAGATGTAAAAAACTGAGCTGAATGCATGTTCCTAAAATTAACCCAGGATTCCCACAATGAATTTTAAACCTGAAGACAGTTACTGCTTCTGTTACTATAGCACTCCAGAATACTTGGTTTTCCCCCTTCTGCATTTGTTCTCCCTTACACTTAAATAAAAATTTGATAAGTAGACATTTCTGCATATGCATATTTATATCTAAGTATATGCAGTTACACATACACATACACACACTCGCACACACAGCACCCACAGACACAAACTCTATTCACATATCTTCAGTTGCTTTTATATCCTTTGGATTAAATTGTCATTTTTTTACGTATTTTTTATGTATTCCCATACCTGTTGCTTTCAATTCACTTTATTTTAATTTGGAAAGATATGTCTTTAATCTCCCTCATGTGCAGGGCCAGTATGTTACAAAAGGACTGCCTTTATACTTGTATTGAATTTTGAGCCAATTAGATAAATGATTTTTTTTTAATCTACGAAGGCATCTAGCCTGTATTTCTACACTGTGTTTTGGCACAGTGCCAGTTTCTAATCTCAAAGAGTACTGAAAGGTGACATCAGATGAATAAAGATTTTTGAACATATGTTCAAGAAAATAGAAAGACAATGTTCACCTCTTTCAAAAATAATCAAACCATATTAGGTAATTATCAGCACCAATTTTCCATCTATCAATCTTTTCCTCTACCTAAACAAAGCCTCAGATGTTGTCAACATAATTTTTTCTACACACAGTAATATTTATTAAAAATTATGCATAAACAAAGCAGTACTGTATTTTAATTAAATTTTCAATAGTAAGATGATGTATTCATTTTTATTTAATAAAAATAATTTGGTATTGATCTTATTCATGTTTAATCAAGCTATAATTAAATTGCCAAAAGCAATAAAAATCTTTATAACTTGGAAGTCTGTGAAGTAAATGTGACCACAGACAGAACCATAAAAAGTATTGCTGCTGTCTTCAAGCAGTTCTCTCAGTCAAAAAATGAGAAGAGTAAAGTTTCATCATGCTAGGCACTGAAATTAAACTAGATAAAGTAGTCAAATTTTATATTTTGAAAAAGGAAATGTATGTTGGCAAAGATATAGAATAAATGACCCACTAATATTTTTTGTCTTTTAGGTTACTTTAGTCAAATCCTTTACTTTCTGCAGGACACATCATTTGGAATAGAAAGGATCTCTTCACTTCCCCACTTGATCAGACTGATCCACGGAGTGATCCCTGTGGTCATTCTCCAGCAAAACATCACCAAGCCAAGAAAGAGCAGATGAGTTAACTCAGAAGACAATATATAACCTACCATTAAATACTAAGGAGAGGTCAGTGATGAGAAGGCCATGCTGTCAGTAGTTTTATAATTTTTCTTCTGCTGCTGCTCTATTACAGCAGAAAGTTGATGCATTTTCAAGCTTCCTCCCCTCTTCCTACCATTATCCTTCACCTGAGACAAAAAGCTCCTTTTCTGGCCCATCAACTGTTAGTTCTTGACATTTTCCCTTTATAAATTTTGTCAGGGAGTCAAAATCTCGGAGAAGTCATAAATGAAAATTTAAAAAATCTACAATTAATTTTGAACCAATTGAAAAGTTGTTGTTAGCCACAATATTGAAGCACTGAAGTTTGTGCTTCTACTTCTTTTAGGTTTTTAAAATAAGTACTCTCTTTCTGTCTTTGCACATCTCACTTCATCTCCACAACCAACCACCCATGCTCCTCTTTCATCTTGCCTAATACAGCACAAGGAGTCACAGGAACTTTACCCAAATGAATTTCTACTCTTTCTGCTTTACCTCCCAGATGAGAACTGCCACGCTGCATCAGCAGCGCCCCCACCAAGCATCCAGCCCATACTTGCTGTAAAGCACCTGACGAACCTGACAGCATCTGGAAAGGAGCCATGGCCAGATGTTGCACTCCCCTTCAGGATACAGCTGCATTATATTATGCTGTTCTGTGAAATGTATTCATGCTCTTTTCTCCACTATGCTGAATATTGAACAGTAGCTATTTTCAACTGATTTTCTGATTTTAAAATGAATTTTTTTAATTAGTTAGTTTTTCGTGTTATTATCCCCAAACTCCTCCCTGACAACTTCAAGCAGTAATTAAGAGAAAATGCTCAGATTTTCAGATCATAATGATGTAAAGCAGTATGCTTAAGATCTAAGATTTTTTTAGATCTAAGGTTGTCTAAAGGGATACTAAATTGCACAGATATATGCAGTTCTAGACCTTGCAACCTTGTGACAATGATGACATACAGGTTTGTATTATACTAAAAAAGAAGGTACGCTTTGTAACCAATATTGGCCATACTTCCATAGCACTCTAAAGGCACGTTTATGTGGCTACATTTTTCTTCTAAAGAGAAGTAGTTGACACCTTTTTGCAGGCACAGCCATCTCTCTCTTCAGAGATGCAGAAGACAGCACGAGGCCTTAGAGAATGAAAAAGTAATGCAGAAATACAAAATCCCCTCTGGAGCAACCTCTACTTGGAATAATAATCCTTGTGGCTTTCGCTTTGAATGTGTCAAGAAAAAAGCAACTTGCAAAAAGTTATTTGAATGCTACTGAAATATACCAGTATTTGCAAAATCACCTCTGATAAGGTCACCAGCCAAGGTGAATCCACAGCAATCTCTCAGGAGCTCTGACAGAACAACAGACCCACTGCTCGGAGCAAGCTCTGCAGTTCTGTCTCGGCAGATCAGCAATGTTTTGGACTTCAAATAAATCACAGGGAACCGTGAGCAGGACAAGTGATGTTGGATAGATCTCCTCTCATGTTTTTCCTCACAGACCGCCACAGGGTAATACTCAGATGCTGAAGGATGCCTGTTTACTTAGAAGAGACTGATCTGAAAAGAAGTGACATACTATAATCTGGTCACACAAAGTGTCTCTAAGCAATTAGACTGTCTTAGTGGTTTAATGCTATTTTAGGTTTATTTTTGCTTTGGGGAATTAGACTTGCTCCTTGAAAAACACAGATTGTGTTACACCACGTCACACATCCACTTCTGATGATGTCAGACTATATTGTAGCCACAGCATTATTTTTGTAAAATATGTAACCTCAAACTGAACTGAGTTACTCTTTTGCATTTTTTAACTATGGAGAAAAAGAAAATGCAATAGGCTTTGTTCAGAATGTTTTCTAGATACTAATCCTTGACTTTCATCTCCTTTCAGAAGCACTGTAGGGAATGGGGATGAAAAGTAATTTTAGTGTGGCCCCATTTCAGGACTAAAAAACAAATTTTCATTTAGATATTTCTTTCTTTTTACTGCCACGGATATTCCTTAAATTACAAGTTTTCATAGACTTTTCTCAAAATAAAAATTTAAATTGATAGATAGTTTGTAACATACCTGGATTTTTTGTACTGCTATAAAAAATGACAAACTTGTTCACAACCAAAAAATATAAAAGCTCCCTATCAAGCTGTAACTTAAAATAACTGCAGAAGCAAGAAGGTACGATGAGGGAGTACTAATTAATAGCAACACATTTGTACTCTACAAAAGGAGCCAATTCAAAATAGGCTGGTTTTTATTTTTGAGGACCATTTCTACTAGCTTGGCAAAATAAAGTGGTAAACAAGAACCACACGCAAGCCCCCTCCACACACATGCACACACACACGCACATCCTGGCTAAAAATGTACAATGGGAACAGCATTGGTCATCAAATGCCTGGAAGTTAAAAGTGAAAAGTGTGATTCCTGAGACTGATGCACCTTTTAGTCACATCACGATTGTTCCTCACAGCAAAATCCAGATAATTTTGTTCAGACTGTTCTCAGGTGAAGCTCCTGATGGATTCCTCGCTCTCCCTGGGAGACCAAGCTGTTGTGAATGCAGCTCAGCTACAAAGCCCTATGAGAACAGTCATCTGAAGTTTCTCTTTGTTGCCTTTCCAACCATTACCTGTACAGTGGTTTCAAAATAACTCAGTCATTCTCCCAAATTCTCACAATCTGCTATATCATAAACCAATTAAGTGTATTTTACTTCATATATTTGAAACATATGTATCAAGAGAGATATCAAGAGAAACTGTATATCCATTGAAAGAGGGAAGTATATTCACTGAAAGATTGACGTATATTTGTTCATGCTGAATGTCCTAGCAATAATTAAACTTAGATCATACTGCAACACTGCAAAACTTATATTAAGGAAATGAAGATGCCATTAAGTGTACTATCGATTTAGCAAATTAATTAAATACACGCAGAAGTCCTTCCTTACTCAGAAGAACAATTACACACAGGTTTAGCATAAATGTATGCACAAATATAGATCTGCATGCTACTTGCAGTAATCAGAAATACCTATAGCGATGGTATATTTGTATGCTAGCCAGACCCCAGGCTTTATTCCTCTTAGTGTATGCTTTCTGAAAATCTAGGGTTCTGCAAGATCAGCCTTTATTTGGATCAATATTTATAAACTTCGAAGATCAAGTGAGAAATTTTGGATAACTCTTTGGAAGAAAAGGGGGAGATCTTTTTTTCCACCCATTTTTCAAATAGATTCAGTTTCATTTTAAAACTTTCCTACTCTTCTCTTGTAGCAGTGCCTTCTGGCCCTTAATTCCTATCATTCTGCTCAAAATTTTACCACTATTATTTACCATTTCACAGTACAGCTGTGTGTTTTCTCAATTTTAAATACATCAGAACTTTATTGAACTGATTCACTTTATCTTTTATCTATATTCAATAATCCAGTTTCATTCTGTATTACATGTGATATATTATGATACAAATGTTTTAGTGATTACTTTAAGTGACAACAGAAGTGTAAAACTCAGAGCTGAAAAATGGGATCATGGAAGGGATAATGATGATTCATAATTGTTCTTCTGTTCTCAAAAAACACAATTAAGAGTTAATAAGAAAAGCTATTATTTTAAAGGGACCAAATTGTTTATACGTACATATATATATATATATATATATATAAAATAAACAAACAAACAAACAAACAAACTTATTAGATAATGGAAGGGCTTTTATATGCTGTCAAGCTCAAAGATTTCTTAGTTCCACGACAGTCTTAGACTACACTATCTTTTATGACATATAACAGAGGTATATGCCATTATTTATTTTTTTAAAGCTCTATTGTTAGGGTTGCAGACAGACAGGCTCATGTGTTGGATGTCAGTGTCAAGGTTTTGGTAGCAGGTGGGATACAGGGAGGAGTGGCAAGAGGCTGGTGCTGCCCTATGCTGATTCCAGCCGGCTCCCACAGACTCACCACAGGACGCAACTGAGCCCATCAGCCATATGTGACATATACATCATAACATATTTAAGAAAGGGCAAAGATGCTGGGCAGGCAGGAGAGGAAGAGAAAAGGAGAGTGAGTAGCAGCAGTGTGAGCACCAAGGTGAGGGAGGAAGTGAAGAAGAGAAAAAAGGAGGAGAAGGAGAAGGAGAAGGAGAAGGAGAAGGAGAAGGAGAAGGGGAAGGGGAAGGGGAAGGGGAAGGGGAAGGGGAAGGGGAAGGGGAAGGGGAAGGGGAAGGAGAAGGAGAAGGAGAAGGAGAAGGAGAAGGAGAAGGAGAAGGAGAAGGAGAAGGAGAAGGAGAAGGAGAAGGAGAAGGAGAAGGAGAAGGAGAAGGAGAAGGGAGGGGAGATATGGGGGAAGAGAAGGAGGAGGAAGTGCTGAAGGCACTCTAGCAGAGATCCCCCCCCGCCACAGCTCCTGAAAGAGCACACACTGGAGCAGGGATCTGAACCATAGCCCAGAGAGACCTCGTCCTGGAGCAGTTTTTTTCCCTGTAGGAGTGAGGCTCATGGAAGTACCCACACTGGAGCACGGGAAAGGTATCACATGGAAGCAGAAGTTGAGAGGATCTGTTGTGGACTTGCTGTGCCCCCTATCCCTTGCAGAACTGCCCTGGGGGTGAGTAGATGTGTCTGGAAGGAAGAAGTGGTTGAGCCTGGGAGAGGGAGATGAAAGATGCTGGTTTACTGTTTGTCTTTGTTTCTCACTACCTGAATCTGTTTTCACTGGCAATAAATTACATACATATTTCCCCAAATCAGAACTGGCCTACCCACAACAGTAACTGGTATCCCATTTCTCTGACTTCATGTCAATCCACAAGATTTCTCAACCTATTTTCTCCCCCAGCCCCCCCAAGGAGGGATGTGGGTTTGGCCCTTAGCTGAGGTTAACCCACTGCAGCTTCCTGGGAGAAACACAGATTTCCAGGTTCAGAAACTGCAGCTCCTCGCTTGTGCAATTCATTCAGCTGAAAATCAAGTGCTCCATGAGAATTACTGCCTCATAAATATTCCTTTTTTAAACTCAATGCCTGGTAGCAGTAGATGTAGATAAGAGACAAATGAGACTGAGAATACTTTTTACCTTGGTTATCTGCAGAGGATCCAGAGCTAAAATCCTCACTCTTGTAACAATAAGTCTTTAGCCATAGTGATATTTCACTTGATACTGGTGGATTTCAGACAGCCGGTCTGCAAACTGACACAAACTGTGTCCTTTGGCTGAGGAATCCCATTCAAGTAAATGGAGTTAATAGTGTGACCAAGAGTTTATAACCTTAGGCCAGAAAATCGAAGCTCAAAATTGTCTAAAGTGAAACCATTCAGAGGAAATGCACTGTTCAGTACATTTCAGGACTTGAAATGCTCAAAAAGAAAAAAAAAAAAAATGAAGCTGCAAAATGTCTTATTCTGATATTTTCTAAATGGAATTTCAGTTCTTAGGCTTGAGGACAGCTTTCTTTTAGAAACTTACCTTATTTTTAAAATGGTAAAATAAGAAAAGATGACAGTCAAAGTAAGATATCAAATCACTTAAATTAAATATTTCAAACTGATCAGAACATTTTCGTCTTGGTTGGCTCCCATTTCCCTTTTTTTCATCTTTTCATCTTTCATCAGAGATTTTAACTCTGGCTTCACTGAAAAGGAGAAAAAAAACCCTGGAATCTCAAAAATGCTTACATGATGGGAAAAGACCACGTTTAGAATTTATTAGGACAATCAGCATTATCATCACACCTTAAAAAGTAAATGATTTTTTCATAATATCTAAACCTAGAATATAAAAATCCGGCAACTGGGAGACTCCCACATGCCAGCTGACATAGGCTGGCATTACTATCCTAATGCCTGAGGACTTGTAGCAAATTGCACCAGCAGAAGATCAAGTGTTCTTTCTATGACATTATAACCATGCCATACAATTAATGTCTACAAGTAGTTCAATATTACTGATGCATGAAAAACTAAAACACTATTTTTAAAGTGCATACTTAGAGTAATAGAGATGCTCAAAAGAATGCAAACAAACATGGTGCAGTATTAAAATTACTTTTATAAAATGCTTATTGCACATTGCTGAGAGACATTAATATTTTTATGCTGGCAAATAGTGATATCTCTTTTATGTAAACAAACTACCCATCAAATCACTGCTTCAATTGTTTCCTCTTCAGAACAATGTCAGTAATTAGCCAATGCATTTCAGTTAAAAAAGGTAAATTTTTCTATTCAAAGAAAATTGAATATAAGATCACATGAAGTCACTACATAAATATATATCCATCTAACAATCAAATTTAGCCACTATATTTGCTTTGAGTGCATGTGCAATAAGAATAAATTCTACTAGGGTCAAAATCCTATTGTGAGGTCAATGGACAAATACAGGCAAAAATCTTTGTACCAAAGTTTATGATGAAGTAGTAGCATTTTATTTCTTGGCCTTTTGTCTCATTATTAGCATCCTAAAGTAGAAACTCATACAGCATAACTAACTTCACAAAAGAAAGGGTTATATCAGAACAAGCTGCCTCACAGGGACAGAAAAAACACCTATGAGTTCTGTGTCATGAGGCAGCAACCCTGTCCATTCTAGGGAGGCCAAGCTGAAGGGAATTCATTTCAGGAAAAAGAGATGCTGATGCAAAATCTGTATAAAGCAAAGAGACTAATTTGATTTCTCCCTCAGTGTTCTGCTGTTTCTTTATAAAAAGGAGAGATTTCAGTAAACTGAATTATACCAATGGTGAATTTGGCCTGGTGCTTCCAAGAGCTCTAGGTTGTGTGATGCTCAGGCATATTTCCTATCTCAGCCCCCATCTCTGGCAAAGACACACCTCAAAGCACATAATCTAACGTGTTTCTACACAGTCATTTGCAATTCTATATTTGCTCATATTTTTAATATCAGACTGGCAGAACAGCTGTAAAGGGTCACATTTGAAATGTCATATGCATTTTTTTATATCACTTATCTTCATCAAGTGAGATATTTATAACTGATGACCAAATTTGTTCCTGTGCTAGTACTGACTAATATTGTCTCCACCCATAAGCCTTTTGCAGTGCCTCATTTCAGTTTGTCTTTGGTGGAAGAACCTTATCTATGAAAAAAATCCATCAGTTTCCAGACAAAAACTAGAAAAATATTAGCTCCCTCCCTGCTGAGAGAAATGACTTCCCAGTGTATTCACTTGCAGACTTCAACATTTTTCATACAGTTTTCACTCTGACTCAATCTGTAGAGGCATGTTAGCTTCAAGAGAATTAACACTTCTGTGATACAAACATAGAATTGCAGCTCAATTTTCAGAAGTGACTGCTATTTTTTACATATAAATGCAAGCAACTATTTACTTATTTCACATGAATGAGCATAGTGGTTTTTGAGGCAGGCAGAAAAGGAAGAAAAAACATGCTTTTTCCATGTATTCAGATTATGTTGACAGCTAAACTTTAGATTATGACTTTAGAAACTCATATTGTAAAGCTGCAAATATACTTATGATTCTACGTGTGAGTGTCATAGCACAAATGCAGATCTCTCTTTCCAATGATGGGACACCACAGCCTCTGAGCAACCTGTGCCAGCATTTCACCACCCTCACAGTAAAAAAGGTTTTGGTTTTGTTTTTTTTTAATGTTCTAGTGGAATTTCCTGTATTTCAATTAGTGCTCACTGTCTCTTGTTTCACTAGACATGACTGAGAAGGATCTGGCTCTGTCTTCTTCATCCTCCTTCCATCAACTATTTATACGTACTGACAACATCTCCCTGACTTTTCTCTCAGCCTCTCTGTGCATGTCAGATGCTCCAATCCCTTAATCATCTTAGTGACCCTTTGCTGGACTCCGTCCACAACATCCATGTCTCTCCTGTACTGGTAATCGTTTTTCTTTTACTTTTTTCATTGTCCCTTTAGATTTGGAAATGTGTATTTCACATACAAAATATCTACTACAGTAAACCTTTTTCCCAGGGATTTTACCCCCTTAGGCTATAGAAAATTTAAGTTCTTGGCAAGCCAACTGGTACAATTTTATTGACAAAAGTACCTGGAAGGGGGAAAAGAATGAAGTAATCACACCAACACAGCAGAGAGTTTTGCTTTAAGACATTCACTTGTTTACCCATGAGCAGGTAACAGTCTAGAGGTGCAATCACATTTTCACATGTCCTTTTCTGGTGCAAATGTATTGGATGAGGCTCGACATGTCAGGGCCACACAAACAGCCAAAGAGTGAGAGCAGCCTTAGGAATGGAAGGAGGCGAGATTCTTTCTCTCCATTGCTGCTGGAGTTACTTATTGACAACACCTTTCCACAGGCTAACACTAGGCAGAGCATTTGAACTCAAAGATTTTCAACATGGACCTTGGTATATAAGAGAAAAAAAGTTCTTTAATAACTAGCCCATTTCCATAAATCCGAATAATCCTTTCTAAAGTTCTTTGTAATCACACAGCATGTAAACTAAGGTATAAATGGTGGCAGCATTTTGTTTTGAGTTTTATTGGCTTGGGTTTTAGCACATGAAATTATCAGTTAAGAACATTAGATATCTAACACGCACTCACAATCTTTAACACTGCAAAAGAAAGACAAGAAGCAGCTTTGTCATGAGATATGGGTTTGTATAACAGCTGTTGGAACTTAAGGACGACAGAGCTCAGTTTCAGACCAGCAGCAAACCCATGACCACAAGAGCTGTGTCTGAATCTAAATTAGTTAATTATTTTTCCTGTATCCTGATAGTTATTTTGATGCCATTCTTAAACAGTGAGTAGGCAACTCTCACAACAATTTGGTACTCATTTCTCACTGACATAGCTGCAACCCCAGCCTTTAAAAAACTATGCCTGAGCAGCTCACGCAAGGCTGATGAACATTCAAATCCTGGTTCTGTTGGTTTTGGAAAGGCTAATTGGAAAGCAAAGAATATGTGTCACCTTAACTGCTATGTGCCATGCTGCTTCGAAAAAACTGATGACTGATTTGTCTGAACACGGGTAAGCCATCTGGCTCAGCGTGCACCCTCCCTTGCTATGAAATGGTCACAGTCTTATTTCTTTAAATTTTATCGTGGTAAAGAGGCCAACAGTTTAATGTCATGATGTAAACCACAAGATATATTTTAGCTTGCCTAAAGTTTGCCTAAAATTTTCCTATTAGTAGATAAAACTTACTTCAAGCAAAACCTTATGTCTACCTAAAAGTGAACATGGAAATACATTTTGCATTTCTTGTTCCTCAAGAGAAGGATGTAACAAAGTAAATCTAATGTTCTGGGATTTCTACAGAAATGCAACATTAACAGCCATTCTAGGTACAAAAAAGAAAAAATGCACAGAAGAAGCTTTCCATTAAGTTTTAACCCTGTTATTACAAAAACTGAAGTTTCTCTGCATCTGAGTAATGTAGTCAAGACTGATCAAAATCCCTTAAATTTCCTTCACTCCAAAATGTAATTGTTGTGTCAATATTCATCCATCATATCAAAGTTATGGAACTGCACCTGTCACAATATTGTATATACATTCCCCAGCATTGCAATGAATACTTTGATTTTCCTGTGTCACATGTTGTTTTCCTCTTCTCAAAGGCTTAAGTATGCAGGCTCTTGCTTTATGGCAAGCTTTCAAACAGGCTTTTGTTTTATGTACAAAACTGCAAGTTGTTAGTAAATTCTGGGTTGAAAAAACAAACTTTCTTCTGTGGCTTTTCTGCTTAAAACTTGTCCTCAGAAGACAGAAAGTGAGAAAGGTGGAAGTTGTTCTATTCACATATTTGAGCTAAACAAAAAAAAAAAAAAAATGTTATTTCCAGAACAATTCCAGGGTGTTTTTTAGGGGTTTCCTCTTTCCAGATGAAAGATGCAATTGCTTTAATTTGTACTTAAGATAGCCTAAGTCCAGGCCACCAAGTGTCTCTTAGACAACATAGTTCAAAATTCTATGGGAAGCCAGCAGAAAGCAAGCTGGCATGTTTGCAACACATGGTGCTGCTGAGGAGGTCTCCAAGGGTCTCCATGCCACTTTCCTAAGCAATGATGACCAGGTTTATCACATGCCTGCAGACAGACCAACGTTTAGGCCACAGTCCACCAAGACAGAAGAAATCTAGAATGAGCAAGCAATACAAGAGAAGTCCTCAACTACAAAGTTAAAGGATAGGTTATGAAAGTGTATCTTTCACCCAGAGAAGACTGCATCATGGGCAAGAACTTGTCAGCATTTCTTGTTCACCCGTATCACCTCCACCTTGCTCTGTTTCAGCTTCGGTAAACTGAGGATTTATTCACAAACTAATCCTGTTTAATTTTCTGGGCCACTGTGGTGATAAATGTAGAGCTGTAAATTACCCAAAACATGTAGAACTATGCCCAGTGTTGATATAAGAGTTCCTACCATCTGAATAGCTCCACTTCTATTATCATACATGATAAATGTAGCTGACAGAAAGACCCACTGGAATAAAGCACTTAGATATCTGATAGCTTTATGTTTGTAGTCTGGCTTGCCTGAAGTCAAAATAAAAGAGAGGCAAATGCTTCAGTGATTAACAAGATCAAAGCCTAAAGTTTAGACAGGCAGATCCTATGCAATGTTGAACACCTTCAGCTACTATCAAATGGGTTGTCTAATGTACCAGCTCTCAACTGTGGCCTTACAACATTTTCTCCCCTGCCCAAATTTTTCTAGCTGTTACTCTGTTCAGGCTTCCTGCACAACATGCACTCCATCTGTTTATCCGTTATAATATTTCCATGATTTGTAATTGCAGAAAAATTTAAAAAGGTTGTTTTGTTTTGTTTTGTTTTAAATAACAGCTTTAAGAAATTAATTAAGTTCTACACCACTTCTGTCTTAAATATTTTCATAAAAATGCCCAAATGCAAACTCATAAACATTTTCACAATTCAAAATCAAAATTACATCAGATGCAATATCATTCAGAAACACAAAACTAAGGAGAACTATCCAGATTTCTTATCTGGCTAACTATATATCACAAACTGATTAAGCAAGTTGCTTTAACCACACAAGTGAAGTTGTTAAGTGGGGGAAAATAACACAGTAAATAGTATATTCTGTTTACTAAAGTAGTACATGGAGTCGTGCTCTAAAACTGCAATAACTTAAGCAATGCAAAAATTAAAAAGTGCTTTCATCTAAAAGTTTACAATACACGAGACAATCCCTTGTTTAGGAGATTCTGAGAGGCTGATAAAACTATTCTTTAGAAAATAATTGCAAGTTAAGCTAATCAGAATGAGAAAATTTATTTAATTTCCAAAGTTTTGCGTTATCTTTTTTCAGCTCTTAGTCTTTGCTTCAACCTTTCCTTCTTCTAAATTTTGAGATTTAAAATAAATTTAGGTACCTGATTTGAACAGTGAAGTATACTGTTTGAATAAAGCCCTCAGCACATTCCTGTAGAGACCTGAGGTCAAAATACATTTTAGAATAAAGTGCAAATATAATGTTGAATATATTGCGCTGCTCTTCCACTAGAACAAAGCACAAGTTTTATTCTGAATTTGTCAAAATGTACTCTACGAATTTGGGGACCTAGATCACTCTGTAACAATAGAACACTGGCTGACTGGAGAGACTAACAAAAGATGCACAGTAGATACTCATTTAGAATGGGACCAAAGCATCCTCACATTGAGAAGAATACTGCTTTGTAAGGGAGAGCTGTCACAGGAACAAAAGACAAACTCGAAGCTGAACTATTTTTAAGATGAGTGGGCCTGCATATTCAAACAGCTAAGAAAAGTACATTTTTACTGCTTGGCAAATGTAAATCACTGGGAAAAAATTTGTATCACAGACTTGCTGTTTTCAGCTGCAGGTGGTAGGTAAAGAAATTATGGGAGGAAAATATTTTCTGATGTTGTTGCATTGTCTTTGGTCTTTTCAGCTACATGGTTTCCTATTTATTTTTATACTCTCTATAATTATATTATTATTGAAGCACAGAATATATTTGTGACATTTTTGTGGCACTTAAGAAGGTAAGGCCCAACACTGAATTACCTACAATCTACTAAAGAAATGTATTGCTATGAGCATGGATGACATGAAACACAGTAGATTGCATTTTGGCAAAGGGGCAGAGGAGACATGTACAGAAGAGAAATTAGTCAGAAATTGCTGCTTTCATGGAGTGTCACTCTGAAGCCTGCTGCTAATGTGTTATGCTTCAAAGAGCTCACCCTAACAGTTTGTGGTAGAAAGTTATCTCTTGGATGGCTCTACCTTTACATATAGTCTTCAGAAACTCTTCAGCAGCAGATGTTGGATATGTGCACAGAATAAAACAATCATGTTGGGTCATCTGTCAGCAACAAAACTGGGAGATGAAGGAGAAAGAGGTTGCTTTAAGTCAGTGTGGTGAAATACCTCAGTGTGGTGAAATACCATGACTCAGTTGGATCTTCAGAGCTACAATACCCATTTTATGTGCTACTGTCTTCTTATACCAGGATAGTGAAAGCAAAGGTTTCATCTTTGTGAAGAAAATATCTTCAGATTTAAGAACTCCAGGGCTAAGCCAGATCAAACATCAGCTTAGCCAGAATCTCTAACCATGACCAGCAGTAGAATTTTAGGGAGGAAGGCCATAAACACTCATCTGCAGATACTTAAACTGGCTCATCAAACTTGCCCAATTTCATGACTGAGTGTAATACTGAGTCTGAGGGTGATTACAGATCATAAAGTTCAACAGTTGCTGATGAATATATTCTCCATTAGCTTTTCCTTATTTCTTCCTTAGTTTGCTTAATTTTTGAGCATCTCAGACAGTTTATGGCAAAGGTTTCCTCAGTTTCAGGGTTTTGGGAAAAAGCTACCTTTTCCTTTCAAATTTCCTGCCTGAAAACTACATTGGCCTAGTTATGACCAATGGCGATTAGTTCTCAACATCACTGCTGATTGACTTCATTTTATCTGATTTGACCTTTCTCTCTTATTCCTTTTGATCATCCCTTTCCCTCTGCTAAACCAGCACAACACGACTGAAGTTAGACTGAAATATTCCACTGACCACCTATTACTCTCCAATAGAGTAAAGAGTGTGCATGTTAAATGGACAAGAAAAGAAGTCCTGAAATATGCCACTAAATTTAATCACTTTCATGAAATCTGGAGGCTTATGGCTAGCACAGTTCAGCACAGCAGGACAGATACAGACTTATGAGCATAAAATTTCTTAAAACGTTGTATTCTAATTCAAGTATCTGCAGTAAAGCTGCAGTAAACATCTTCAGTTTCTTGGGAAATAAGTTCTATTTTACCAACTGCTTTTAAACCATCAGAGGGTACTTCTTCCATGTGTCTTCAAGTTTTGCCTGGGTTGGTTTGAGTTAGTTGTTTGAACTGTCCACACAAAAGGTACATGTTAGACAGAAAAATAATGAAATTCTACAACTATTTCCCCTTTGAAGTATTTCATTATGAAAACAAGAAAAAAGACCCCAGTCTTACAGATCTTATATGATCTATTTTTAGTCATTCTATTATTACAATATAATCGTTTCCTTGCACAACAACAAATACTTTTTCTGTGCTATTTCATCAGTCAAGTAAAATCTCATAGATGGTAATTTGTGTCACTGAATATTGTACGACTATTACTTGACAAGTCATTCCCAGGTGATCTTTATCACATTTCAGAATACAAAATGCAATCACAAGCTATATGGCACCAATTGTGTTCTTATGTTTAGTTTACAGTTTCTAAGGATACTATTTATTTTGTATGTAGGTTCTGCTGAGACAAGTGATACCAAGGTAGCAGAATATATACAAAGAAACAGAAACCATGTATTGCCATGGCACAAATGGTAAACTCATTAAACATTCACTTCAATAAGGAGGGTTCATTAAAACATTTTTAAAGGGTTATAACTGTACAAATAAACCACTTGCTTTTTGATGTGTGAATACAATTGTTTACATCATAGGAAATAACAAAAATTTAGAGTTTGTGTTTTGCTACCATTGAGTTAGTCAAGATAACTTCAGCACTATAAACATGGATATAGCTATGTCATTCCCTTTAGCAATAGCAGTCATCCCTAGGCACATTCAACAGAAGTAGAACACATTTTTCTCTTAAACATATCAGTAAGAGTAAAATCCACCTAGCCACTGTGTCTTGCAGTACCAAGTTAGGTATCTAGGAACCCCGTGAGAGAATTCAGCATCTCCAAAATTATTAGTTGAGTTTGTCTTTAAAAGTAAATGCAAACTTGTGTTTACACACTCAGCTTTGAGATGTATGTCAGCTCCTAAAATATGTTTCTAAATAGCATAGCTGGAGCAAAATCAAAAAGAATGTACTGCTGAGTTCACTTTTGCAATAAAGCAGGTCCATACCCTCCTACATCCCCGTAAATACATACGCTTTGCCTATTCTAGAGTGATTCATGGCTTTTCTTGCTGGATTTTGTCCTACTTCGTGCAAAAAAAACCCCTTATTTTCTAAAGAAAATAATTGAGTTTGACTCCCAAACGAACTTCAATTCAGGTCTTTATCACTCAAAAGCAAAACAAAAAGATCATATTTGTGTACTGGTTTCCATTTTAATTTAATGCCTCCAAAAGGTACTTCAGTGATTGTGACATCCGAACATGCTCTTTCATCTTTATCAATGGGGATAACAAAACACAAGTCCAAATGTAAGAAAAGGCACAGTTTTCCTAGCCCAGCACTTTGTAGGCTTGTGTACAAGAACTTACTGCAACAACTTAGCCATATTAAAATTAACAATATTGATTTCTTTATACAAGAGCAACTCCTGCAGTCAAACATGTCTTTCATCTTACAAAACCACTGTATGTATTAGCCATAATTTGGTATCTTATTGATTTAAGGTAAACTGACTTCATGCACTGTAAAACAAAAATCAAGAAGCTGCCTGAAGAGGTTCCACCTACCCTATTAGATGATCTGCTAGTATTCTTTGCAACTTTAATCCTTATGGTTCTGTATGTTTTAATGTTTCTAAACCATGACACATAAGCTGAAAAATAGGATCTAGAGCTTCTGTCCCTGCATCACACTTTGCCACTCCATATTTAGACTGTAGTTGCTGAGACAGAGACCATGTTAAACAAGTTGCTCATACAGTGCTTAGCACGGCAAGACCCTGACTTCATTGGTAGTATGCAGGCTTTACTGTACACAAATACATACAACTGCGGTTGTATGTTACTGTTTACAACATTATGGTTTTCCTGTACAGACAAGGATGGTGTATCAGCATGTGCTGTGGGAAAGCTGTGAACAGTTGGTAAAGCAAGGATTGTGTAATTTAAAAAACATTATGAATAAATTTCCATGGAAAGAATATAACTGCTGCTACCAAGTACAGAACACCTTGAGCAGAACACTGGAAATCAGTAGTAAAGGCCAGCTAATACAGTATGTTAATCATAATGTCTAAATTTAGACATTTCTAAAGCAAATAGCTGGCAACTTAAGAGCTGCAAGGTTTTTCCTCCACTAATCACACAGAGCCACAGCTTGTGTGTTTTGTCACTCCTGTTCCTAGAGGAGGCACATAGTCACAGGGCCAATCTCCCAGAATTAAAGCTGAGGACACACAGAGATGGAGCATTTTCCTGCAAATCTTCCAAATCTTTTTTTTTCTAAAAAGAAAGAAGCAGTTTTGGTGTCTGTTTTCTCTGATGTTGCAAGCAACATTTTGAAGATGTATCTGGCCATTTGAAAATACCCTAGTGTCATTCTCATGCATTTTGGACAGAAGACTCTTAATATATTTTACTGGGCTGGAAAAATCCATTAACCTGAATTTATAATACTATAAATACATAACAGAATAGACAAACAATTACCACTGTTTGGTAATGCACATCCCACATTCAGCCAAGAGTAAATAGCACTATGTGGCAGGAAAAAAGAGAGCAAACTAGACAATTACTGCACTCAGGCTCATTGCTGGCACCGTAAGTGTAAGGAATTATTCTTATCATTAAATCAGTAAAACATGGGAGAAAATTTACAAGATAGGCCACATAGGCCAGTCGTCTCGATCCCAATGTGGTTTACAGAATTTTTCAAAAATTTTAAATTAGATCTTCTGCAAAGTAAAATATTTTCATTTCATTTGAGCTGTACAAGTGGTGAAATTGGTAACAACCCTTAAAAGTAGTTTTCAGAAGGGCAAAGTATTTTATTTCAATTAAAAATGCAAGGGAAGAGTAGGTAGGACTGCTGTTCATAGTTACAAAGGAAACTGTTCTTTCTCATTTACATATTTACCTCAATTTTAAGCTCTACCAGAATGTGCTGCTTCCAAGCATGCTCTATAACTTTAAGTGACATCTCTTAATCATCTCTTCTGAAGAGATCTATCTTTTTCAAATATTGACACTTAAGGTTAAGTACCTAAATAAAATTGTCTTTTTTTAAAAAAAGAGGCTGACACTGAGGTTGAAGATAGTTGCAAGGCCTCTGATCCTGGGGAGAAGGAATTAACCACTAAGAGAAACAGATGTGAGGTAACACGATTAACTTGCCTAGCCAAATTTTGAAATATTGGTACACATCTTTCCTAAGGCTGACAACGTCAAGTAGAACAATGAATACATTAACAAATTTAACATTTGTCAAAACGTTACAAGCAAACATTTTTTGCCCCAAACTCTTTTAAAAAACCTCCCACAAATATAATATGCTGTAGTGTAATCAGAATATAAATTCATCCTGATATATTATTACTCTATAGAAAGAATCATCAGGAAAAAATGAAAAAGGTATTACCTGACCCTCTGGAAAGCAAATTAAGAGCCAATAAGGACTTTGAAGTGCTATAATATGTGAGAAAAAAGCCAAAGTTACATGGATGGTATCCAAGTGAAGGATACTTCTTCTTTCTGCTCACATGTAATCCAGCTACAGTCTGTTCCAGAAGCTATTACCCTACCTGAAAGCAAATGTTGATGTTAGTTTAGTATCACTTTCTATAGTACCTATAGCAACAGCAAACATATTATCAAACACTTAAGCAACAGACTGATTGCTCTGTTATCATAGTTTCGGTTGTCAGTCTTTGAGTGGTGTATAAATGACTGATATTCTGTAACTTGTGTCTTATATACTGTAAACTTTCCCTCGTGAAAACATTTTTTTTCATAATACAGTTCAACACTTTAGAGAAATATTTAATTTAAGACTTTAAAAGTAGAGTTCATTTAAGATCTTATTCTATATCTCCAATACTCACATAACAGCTTACAGGTATCATGAATCTGACATTATTTATTAATTAGACAGATCAATTACAAAGCAAAAGACAGCATGCAAAACATTGCACAAACATTAGGTGATGAACCTTTCTAGCATTTTCATGGAAAATTGTATTATATGTATTAAATGTGGGAAAAGGCATCCATGATAAAATATTTGAGGATAGAGTGACTGGGAGAAACATCATATTCCCCTCTCCACAATGGTACCAAGTTATTTGCTTAATTTACAGATCAGGTAATATGCTTTGCTGTTTCAGTAATATATTACTTGCTTAGGAACAGTCCCAAATTCTACACCCAGGTCAAACAATCTGTGCAAATGATCAAATTATGTAATAAAAAGCTATGTTATATTACTAATTTTGAATTATGTGACAGATGCAATAAGGTATTACTGATAACCTTACTGACAAGCACTGTAGTTTAGAATATTGTTGCACTTAAATTGCTGCAGTGACATGAAAACAGAGGAAGACTTTGGTGAATCAGGGCATAATATAATGCCTAAAATAGACCACATAACATACTCATATTTCAGTGTGTAGATGAACAACTTCTTGTCTGAAATAGAAACTGGTTTTTAAGAGAAAATACCGAAGTATATATCTTGGCCAAATCCTGAGACATTTTTTCCTCTCTTTTTCAATATTCTTTGCGGGTATTCTTCCCAGCACCAGAAGACAAGGAAAAATTCAGAGAAGCAGAAAGTAAATTAAAACTATATGAAAATTATTTTGAGAGTTCCAAAAGTAACAGTGATCTGCCATTAAAATAAATCAGTAGAGTGATAGTTAGCAGGCCCCACTCATAAGACTTTATTTTTAAATAGAGCAAGGATTCCTCCTTCCCCACTGTATATTTGATTCTATTCAGATCTACTGCCGCATCCTCTCTCTGTACCCTGTCAATGGATCAGTAACAGACTATTTCAAATACAGGAATAAAGCAGCCTCTACCCAGCCTAAGTGACTGTAAAATCTGGGCAATGCCATAACTTTGCATCTGCCTCAAACTTTTCTTCTGTTTAAAGAGAGGTCTTGCTGTTGAGAGGGAATTATGAAAGGCAAGGTGTAATAGGAGACAGTGTGTGTACAGCCTGTGTCTAGGCAACATCACCAGTTGTCTCAGTTTTCTTGTGACTTTCATAGCCTGTGGTGTCTTCAATAAAATCTGACAATAAGTGAGAATCTCAGCTTCGGTAAGAATAACTGCATCTCCAGTCATCTTAGTCACAAAGGTAGTTCTGAAGAGAATAACCTGGAAGTGCCCTTACAATTCACAACCCAGATGCAAATAAAATCAAAGCCAGAAATCTTTCTTTTTAATATAATGATTTTCAGATGCTTGTGACTTTAAAGAAGCTTGGAGATGGCAGTTCTGGACTTCTGCTAGTGGAAGGGAATAATATTTGATATATGTAAGAACACATATCATAGTATCCTCTCGGATAAGTAAATGATCCAAGTGGTATTTCCTATTCTGATTTCCCCTCTACCATCTATCACCAGATAAGCATAACTTCATGTAAATAGTGGGTGTAAAAACAGTAGGAAAATCTTTATCAAGCAGCACACAGAAAAACAAGCAGAGTATTAATAATAATAGGTGTTCAGAAAAACAGCAAGCTGAAATTGCAGGATATGGAAAAAGGACACAATGTGACAAGATCCTGGATCTCTGTATCTGTTGTTTGTGATGAGAAGTGTTCACAAGAAGGGTCTACTTCTCTTACCAGTTTGTTTGTTGTGCATGATGATGCAAACTACTGTAGTTGTGAAACACATGATGGACAGTTTCTACAAAGAGCCTTAAGGCAAACAGAAGCGTTTTTAAGCAGTGCCACCCAGAGGTTAAAAAAAGCTTTTCTTCTCCCGTGGCATAAAGGGACATCTGCCTAACTTCTACCTTTTATGTATACCAGCTATAACAATACCTTAAATATAAAAAATACCTTGATGGTCTTAGAGCCCTGCAATGGAGATGGTCCTTCAGAGAACTCATCAGTGGGTGGGCACAGGAGTGTAATCTCTACTCAGCTAAGTCCTGTCCTAAATTTAAAGTGCAGTTTCACAGACCTAAGTCCCAGAACTATAGCAAGGGCAGAATCTCACAGTTCATGTAGTTGGCACAGGAAATAAGTCCCTTTGATCTGTCGGAGGGCTGTGTATTTATGCTGTACTATAGAAAACTCAGCATTCAGACCTTCCCTCCTTAAACACACTGCCCCAATGAAATCACATGAAAATGGCCCCCTGGCCACCTTAGTGGCCGTCTTCTGAACGTGCACCAGTTTATTATTGTCTTTCTTGTATAGGGGTCCCAAAAATGGACACAGTATTCTAGCTGCACGTCAGATAAACTCTGCCTGGTTTTGCATTTAATAATTTCAAGCAAAGAGAAGATTTTCAAACACAGTTGCACCAGTCTAACAGTTAAAAACTCAAGGATGTACATAAATGGAAATTCTCATCCCCCTGCTATACTTTAGCCCTCAAACACTTCTCATTTAGCAACCAAGGTAGCAAGTCACGCCATCGATACCCTGCACTCTAGTAAATACCATATGAAGTCATATCTGTTTGCAGGAGTGTATTATAAAATGACAGAAGATAGAAAAGTCAGTGGCACTTTTAACACCCTTCAAATTATCTCTTGCAATCAGGGCATAAGTCTCATACAGCAGCTGTTTTCCTTCAGAAGAAACCTGGGTTTTTTAACAAAAATGTAGTGAGCTGCTCTGTGGTTTTCTGTATTCCAAAATTGCCAGATGGGTTTGAAGCTGATTTCTAAATCTAATTCTTCTCATGTCTTTTTAAAAAGGTCTGTCTTGACAACTACAATAGCATGACACTTAAAAAATATGAAGAATCAAGTATTGCCAAGCCATTCAGTATCGGGGCTTTGATGGCACTAACAAGACTCACTGGCCCTGGCCAGCTTCATCAAGGACTCCCACCCTGCCCAGGTCCCAGGACCCCATCTCAGCCTCCCAGACCATCACCCCTCGGTGGAGAAGGGCTGGAGAGGTGCCTGGTACCCAGGGCTGGGGCCACCCACCTCTTGGTCATGGTGGTGGGACAGGAACAGACTGGGGACACCTCGTGGTTCCAGACTGTCCAGCCCCAGAAAGCCACCAACCCACCCATGCAACAGCCTGATATTCATAAGCAATTAAACAACCTCACCAGTCTACTGTGAGCCAGGACACTATCTACTTAACGTCAGTGAATGGCATAATAGTCCCAGTAGTGCAATTGACATAAAAGCTAATACTGCGTTACTCAAGCACAGGGACATTATTGCCTGTCAGACACTGGATCTCAAATCTCTGTCACTGTGAGTATTTCAAACCTGAAAAAGATGAAGGCAGAGTAACATGAGAAGGAAGGTTATTTGATTACAATGATAGTTAATCTTTACATATATTCTGTTGAACTGTGCAGTTGTTTTTCTTTATTTAAAAAGTTTTCTGGCTCACTCTGCAGTGTAGGCAGCTATAGAAGACAGACTGTTTCTACAGTCCTGTAAAAGTACACTACCAAAAATAAATGTGTTAATTATGCTCTGAAGATTCTGCTACACCACAATGAAAGTATAAAAAAGGGGAAAAATAAGACAGGCCCATACGGTGCAGACTTCCAGACTGTGAGCGAAATCTGTTTCTAAAAGAGGACTACACCTAAATCAAAAATATTTAGATTCATGATTTCAAGTTGCATAAAATCAGACATTTTATATGGTTTTAAAATGTCTCTCCTTTATCACTACAAAGTTATGTGCAGATTTACAAAATCTTTTAAATTAATATTACCATCACCCCTACAGTATGCTGAAGTTCTGTGCTCTAAGCAGTGAAGATCCTATGTATTGCTTTTTTTTTTTTTTAACAAGTATTGCGATCAATAAGATGTCATATGAAACTTGCAGTTGAAGGTGCATGTACAGTGGCAAAACTAGCATAAGCAACACGTGTTGAAACAACGAAACCTAAACGCTCCTTTCTCTCATTTTATTAATGATATGTTGATGATATAAGCAGCAGAGCATGCTGGAGTAGTTGAAGAACACTAAAGAGAGAAGGCAGGACACAGAATTCAGAAAAAAATGCTTCCAAACACCCTCTTGCTACCTACCCTAACTTAGAGGAGGTTTATCGTCCCATCTCAATTTTTAAAACAGGTTGAATAGTTGGGAAGACACTAAGCTCCATCAGGATACTTGGCTTGTGCCACGGTGGAACCCAGTGCTTAAACAACACAGAATTCCTTACAACTCTGTTGATGCCACCCTTCAGTCCAACCAATGGCCAGAGCATTCCCTTCCCAGGAGGCACAGGTAAGCATTTGTCTTCATTATTAGAAGAACACACTGTTACCACTGTTTTAAGAGGGGACCTCCAAGAATAAATCCTTCTTCATAAATCGCTCTTTGCTTCAGAGAAAACATGTAGGTGGACAAAAAAGCTGAACTGAATGCTTTCTTCTTCCTCTTTAGCTGAAATCTATATCACAGATAGCAGTCATGCATCCTGAGAGCTTTATGCCAAGACAAGTAAAGGAAGTTCTCACTCCAGAATCCCACAAACGATTCTCATGAGTCTGGCACAAGACTAGGCTCATTCGTCTAAGGGCAGAGCTGGAATCCTAGCTCGCTACCACTGAAAGGAAACCTTTTCTCTGAAACAAAGAGCATCTTCCATAGCTGTAGATTAGTTCACAAAACTTCCACAAGCAAGTACCCCAAAGGCTTTGAGTTTCGCCTATACAGTGTTTTCCACCTCACAGAACAGTTCTGCTGCAATGAAGTTAAATGAAATAGCCAAGAGTTTCCCATTATTTTGTTACTAAAAGATTAAAAGCACACATATCAACACTTCAGTATAGCTATCTGCAATGCTTGCACACTTCTGTCTGTACACAAACATGTTGTAAATCACCTAAATCATATTTGAATAGCTTCCATCAGATGCAGCATGCACAAAGTTTCTTCCATTAATGCCTTCTGTTAGGCCTTTGGAATTCTCCCTCTGGCACAAACCTAGCAGAGGCACCACTCCGTCCTGTGGAAGCCACTCAACCTTCTCCTGGACTCAGTCTCACAGCTACAAGACCCTGAGAGCAGCAGGGCTGCCCAAGCACAACAGCTTGCTCAGATGTAGTACTTCACCACATCCCAAATAGCCACTAAGAAAGAACAAACTTTTCAAGTCAAAACAGAGACTAAGTTTAAAAAGAGGCAGTGATTCACCTGAATGAAGAACATTATGTATTTACCACAGACCCAACATTTCCATAATGAATTGTAATAAGTGCCAGGAGCATCTTTTTATATGCTGCTTTTCCTTTACACATGCAGTTTCACCATTTTTGCTACCCCAGGACAGCAAAATCTGGAGGATCAGAATCCGATTCTTTTGTTGAGCAAGCAGTAGCACAACAGTGATAACAGTTTCACACACACAACCACTAGTTAGACCAGACTTCTACATAAAAACATTAAGCTGAAAGACCATCTATCTTGCAGCCACAATATTCAGTAGGGAAACTCATTAATCTTACTTCTGAATTTCCTCAGGAGTAATGTCTGCAGACATTTGACAAAAACAGTCACGCTTGGCAAACAAGTGTATTTGCTTGAGTCATGACAGAATTTCACACCTTCCCCTTTGCCAGACCTACTCCTACGATTTCAGCCAAGCTCATCAGCCTAACAGACATACATCGTCTTTGTCTCTCCTTTCTCAGAAAGGGCCTTTCAAAATACTCACCATGTTTTTGTTACCTCTAATCCTGTTCTTCCGTAGCATTTGTTAGTCCACTTGAAATCAGCCCAACCATCCTCATCTCCCAAATAACCATACCTCAACTGTCACATAAAAAAGGTGTTGCTGTCTGAAATTATTATTTCTAAGTCACTGAGTCATTGAAATACTGAAAGGCATTGAGCTCTGAAAACAAAGATCACAACTTGTAGCACATTCTTAGTACTCCAAGCTATACATGCATTATGAACTTTGTTAACTTCATTATTTCTTGGTTCTCATTCCAGTACTCTGTACAACACCAATGGCTTCTCTGGGAAGACCAAGCCTAATGCTGGACCACTCCAATGGCAAGTCAAAGATAGCAAGGAAGATCTGCTTTTCAACAGGCATGAAGTGACCTGGTATTTAGGGTTGTGGGACTAAAAAAAATATATCAACTCTGTTTAGGAATAGTAGACTGATGAAGGCAGGACAATGAACTCTTAAGTCCTGCAGTGGCAGTGTGAAGGTTGAAATGAAGACTGTGTCTGACCCAGGATTACATTTATCGACCCATCCATGCTTTTCAAAGACATGGGATAATAACACTGACAAGTATTTCTTTCCCTCAATACAGAAATGTACTAAATTTCATTTTTTACCAGTTATATATGGTGAAGACTACCCTGTTTGTACAACTGCTAGGGCTTATTTTGTCAAAATAGCTGTATTCCTGAAATACAGAGTTTTAACATCACTATATCCGTTAAACATCCCTTTACAATCTTTTCCTTTAGTTCCTACCAATCACATAAAGACGTTTAACAGGTGCATAGCCAATAAAATAACTTCAGATCTTATTTCCCCCTTCATACATTCCTTCACTTTAATATGTACAATATGTATTACAAATTATTTAAAGTAACTCTTAGCCACTTCATACAAATAAATTTCTTTACACAGACTAATGATTTATTAAAAGTAATGAGTAAGGTCTCTTTCTGCCTGTATCAGACATCTCTAGACACATTCTAGAGCATTTCTAAGATGAGCAACACATCACAACAGGTTGAGTAACAGTGACGGGCTCAAAAGCAGTGTCTTGTCTGCTCAGTTGCACATAAGCCACAGTAAGTCCTACAGCCTTCTCTACTTGACCTGGACTGAGATATCTCTAATGTTTTCAAATACATTTTCCCTGATGAAAAAAGGTAAACACTAATACTAATACTACTATCCCACTGAACTTTAAAAAAGTCTTTCTAAACCTCCCAAATGCAGCACTTTGGAAAAGTGTATTCCTTGAACTCAAGGGGAGTTACTTTATACAGCTGTGATGACAGTACAAATATAGAATAAAAACCAGCAGGCCTTGTACAGCTATTTATAGTGCTGGGATTTACTCTAATGGCTTCTCCCAGGTTCAGTTACTGAATTAAAGTTTTAAATTTTTTAGTGCACAGGTTGACTTTCTTTTTACTGGACCATTGTATTTCCTTGACTGACAAAGTCATCGCAAACAACATATTAATTTAAAACTGCCTGTTTAATAACACCTGCTTGCCGTGATGGGTTAAAAACCCTAAGTTCTTTTACATTTGTTTATATATAGGCTGGCTGCAGAGCCCTACATACTGCAGCAAGTCTTCCACCTGCTGGACAAAGGCAGCACTCAGCTTCCTCAGCAGGAAACAGATGCAACTGATCTGTGAGCTACACAATGACCAAAAAAAAAATCCAACATCAAGGTTCCCTTGTTCTTGTCTAAATGCATGAAGTAAATAAATAAAGGTGAAAATGCAGCCATCTGATAGAAGGGATACAAAGAGGTCAAGCATTTATTGCCAGGAGGACCTGTTCTGCTTTCCCAATATTTCTCTGTTCCTACAGAGGTCTCTTTATTTGTACTTTTACAAAGGACTTGCATTACTTGAAATGGAAAGGCTACAGATCTTCTGCTTTTGGGGCTGTTCTGAATTGATAACTGCCTTAATAAAGCAAGTAGAGAGATTTCCCTCTTTGTCTTCTTTGTTTAGCTCAGGTGGTTGGCTACATCGGAATACCACATATTCTGTGATCCTAAAGCAGCTGAGCAATTGTCAGATCGCCACATCCTCAAGCAGATTCAGCTCTTTCAAAGCCCAACTGGGTTTTTTATCCTGTAGCTTCCTATGAGGCTCCCAGCAGCTTTCTTCCCTCAGGTATCACCTACGCCTTGAGCAAATCAAGGATGCAGACAGAGAGGCTGCAGGTATCCTTTGGTGTTATCTACTCCCCTCTAAAAGCTGCACATCATCAAGAGGGGGAAGGTTGTGAAATCGCAACTAAAGTTAAGAAAAGATAGGTTACAAAATCTTGCGGGAGTGTTCAAAATCTTAAGTGGGATTAGCAAGTATTACCAATAATGACCTGAGGCTTAATATGGGCTATATAGTTTCTAGGTCTTGATAACAAAGGATTGAGAATTTTTAGCACAGAAAAATTATACTTATATTTAACAAAAAGGGCTCGGTGCTATGAAATTTATGTTCAGAAGTTAAAGACCAATCAAAAGGTGCAGATGAAGCTGTTTGGAAGCCTCATATTTTATGTTGCCAAAGGCACCACAAAATAGTCATCTGCATAAATGTGTATACATGCACATGCACACACATGCATATAGAGTTGCATATATGTATCAGCTACTTTAAAGGGTCAGTTTCATAAAACTAAACATAGCTTAGTGAAACTAGTTGCAAGAAAATAGGGTTTTTTAAAGTGTAATAATTTGTAAATGAGCCAGTTGCTCAAGAAGCTACTGTCTGAGAGACAAATATTTTTTAAAGTAAGTAAAATTACATAGAAGAAAACTAATGACAGTCATAAAAAACAGCAATAAAAGAACTGTGATAAGAAAAGACTGATAATTCATTTTAAGTAAATCTAAGAATAAAGGCTATTACTATAAATTCTCAATGATAATGTCATCACAGCAGAAATGGGCCATGAACAGTTTGCTAACTTGTTTTATGCACAGATAACCAGATGCAGTCGTACAATAAGGTTGATGAAATTCTATTTTATTTCAGTGGTAACAAAGGAGGCTTCTATAAAAAGGTTGCTGAAGTCAGATATTTTTTGATCAACAGGTTGGGACCATGTGTTAGAAAAACAAGTGGCAGAGGAACTCTGAAGAATGTTTCACAATTTTCAGGTAAAAGGATGCTGTGAAAGATTCAGGACACTGAATGTAAGTCAGTCTGTGTTACTATTAACAAATACAATTGGGACAACTTCAATACTATAGGTCCTGTCAATGTCTTAAAAATCCTGGATAAAATTAAGCAGTGCCTGCAACAGGATAAAAATGCCAAGAATGGTAATTACGTGCTAATTTATTTGTGTTTACATTAGAACATAGCAACTGGTTTGATAGATTTTTTTAAGGGTATTACAGGTCCAGCTGATAATAACAAATAGTGTTAGTGCAACAGATTCAGATCATCAAACAAAGGCACTTTCATACCTGCTCCACTCATGCCAAAGGCCGGGCTGCCCTTGTAATTTCCATTTGAAAGTAGTTCCCATCTTATAAGCACGTTCTTACAAGCAGGATACTGCTCAGTGCTGGACTAACACAGCCACATAGTATCTGGACATAAGCTGTGTTTTTAATGGGATTCCATAGGATCAGTTCTTATCTCCTCCAACTTAACACTTCTGAAAGAAAACAAAGTCAGTACAGAAGACGTGAAGGCTCGGGAAAAGGCAAATACCAGAAAGCGTAGAGTTCACTGATACAGAGCAATCAGGATCACATGGTAACGTGGACACAAGCAATCCCAATACATTTTAAGATGAGCAAATGTAAAGTTATGCATAGGAACAAAGGCACTGACTTCTGCTCTGGTAATCAGAAACACTGAAAAGCATTGTCAAATAAACATGGATTTTTAGAGAATTCTGTGTTCAGAGGGGCTACTGTGATTCTGGGACGTTTAAAAATAAGAATATGAAGCCGGAGCAGAAAACAGGAGCAGAGGAGTTCCATTATCTCTGTATTTGGCAGTGCTGCATCTTTTTTAGAAAAGCATAACTCATTTTCAAGCTAATATGTTAAAAAGAACATTGACCTACTACAATGACATCAAAGACGAGTAGAAGAATTATTCAGAGGTTTGATCATGCAGAATTCCAGGTCTTTTCAGCTTAACAGAGAAAAGCTGAAGCAATGATTTGATCACATTCTTTAAGTACCCAGATGGAAAACACTGGCACTACAACATTTTTTTCAGGCTAGTAGCTAGATACAGCAAGGCCCAATGGCTGGAAGTTCAAGCAAATATTCAGTTGAAGCCAAATATTCAGAATAAATAGGACATAAATGTTAATAATTACATTACTCACCCGTTAGTTAAAACTATTTTTTCCAGTATTGAAGAGTAAATATCTAAAACTTATTCTGAATATTGAAGTAATATATACAAAAAATTGATCCACTTATATAAAACATTAATACATTGTATCATCTATTATTCAATTCTATGTTAGTATAATTTTCACTACAGGACAGTTTTAAAACTACTATTAGATTAATGGTATCACAAGGTATTATACTTAATTATCAAATACAGAAAGTTGGCCTATTTTATTAAAATAGACAAACAGTAATAGTAATTGTAACAAAATAAATGGATGTAAGATGCAAATGCCTAGATAAGGTCTCTGTCAAGGTACAGTTCAATTTTTGACCAAAGACTAATGACAATGTCAGACAGTTGATTGTTTTTGCTTAGACTTGCAGAATAAACCATCCTCAACCATAGACAAGATCTAGAAAACAGTACTTCCAAAATCCTTAGAATAAAATTATTGAGAAAGCTTACAGAAAACTTTTGCTGCACTACTCATAATTAAAAAAAAAAAAAAAAAAAATTGGGAAGATAACAAATAATGTAATTAGATAAACATCCTGATTTACACAGATAAAACTCTCAGTACTTCACACGCAGAAAGAAAATTAAATATCTAAAATATTTTCATATCTCTTAATGTATCAACATATGTGCATTGGATGCATTGAAATGCTATTTACTGGCAATGATTTGCATCAATTTGTAAATTCCAAATTAAAGCCCAAACAAAAAGGTTAAAATTAAAATATCGTTCCTGTCCTCAAATATCAATTGTTTGGCCTTTTTTAAACTTCCTGTTTTGCTATATAGGAACTCTTCTTTATCACACTCGATTCACAGAACATGCTATTATTGTTTTGCTTTGCTTTACTCCTCATCAGCAAAAAAACTACTGCACCTGAACAAGACACTAAACCCTTTTTCCATGCATGTTTTCTCACAGAATAAACTGACATCAGTAGATTGTTTTCTTTTAACCCTGACACCCCCCCGACCTATTTTTGAAACAAATTTTATTTTAGGATGTCCTGACTCTGATACTAAATTGGAAACCCTGGTGTGAATTTTATAGAACACTGTTTCCTTTTATAGAGGATGTTCACAGCTAATCTGTCATCTACAGGGCAGGCAGAGGCCAGAAGGCTAGGAAACCAAGACAGGTGGCCTAGCAGGAGCCTGAAACCTAAACTCTTTCAGCATTTTGTGCTAAATGAAATTTCAAGAAATCTGAGCATTTTCTCACCATATTTGTTTTATTAACACAATTAAAAAAAAAAATAAACAAAAAAAAAAAAAAAAAAAAAACCAAAAAAAAAGGCAGTAACAGAATAGGCTAACATTGATGAGAAAAACTTACTTGCAGAACAGTTCTTCCCCCCAGATAAAGATGGGCAGCAAATTCCCCATTTCCTACAGATCTTTTCACAAAAAGTTATGCCAGGAAATGAAGAATCCGGGTTTGTTCAGGCTACCTCCAGTCTGGCTCTGGAAACACCTACTTGTGCTTCTATGTTTTCAACATGTTTTTAAAAAATGTATTTACATAAAGTCAGCCAGTGATGCCAAACTCCCCTCATACTATTGTTTTTAATAACATAATTGAATACAATTATTGATCTATTATGTGTCATTTCCCATGATTAAGAACATGTTAACTATTAGTTTTGCACATTGCCATCTGACTCAATGTAAATGCAGTACCTGGCAGCATCATCACCAAAGCAGCCATAAACTGAAGGTCTTTGATTCCTCCCTTTCCATAGCACATCTCCATTAGACACACCCTATGTAGTAACACCTCCTTACATTGTGACAGACAGAAAACAAAACATAGTTTGCCCTTGTGCAGACAAGATAGCTTGGAGATATGGGACCTAAGTCTGCAGGAGTGATCTTGAGCGGAGAGCAGCAGCAGAGAGAAATGGGTTATATCAGTCCACATGGAGTGACTGTGCTGAGATTGTACCTAACTCCCCGAGATAGTTCACTCAGGCAGCAGTCAGGAACGGGATTTCTGCTGAGCCCCACAATGTCCAACGTACATATCACACAAATTATGCAGTGGAAACCTTCTCTTGCTCCCAACTCGAACAAAAAGATGTAAAGCAGCAGCAAATCCTACTTCAGATTTAAAATAACACACGAGCCAGTCAGTTCAACACTTGCAAATCTACTGCATCCATAGCCTCAAACATCAGTTCAATGAAGCATTTGAGGGTTTCCCCACAACCCATTAGAATAGCATAGAACACCCAAATATGCTCCAGCAGCACATTTGCTCTTTCTCTTTCACATCAGCCTTCCATTATATTAAAAGGTCTTTACTTGGGAGCCAAATCTGACTTCGAAGACACCAGTTAGCAAGTCTTCACAGAAAAATTCCTCCTGAAGGCAGTGCTTTACAGACAAGCAGCACCTTCTAACTTGCTTAACAACTGTGCTGACCTCCAATCTGAAGGAAGAGATGCTGCTAAAGATACAACCCAGAATAGTTAACTTCCTGAAAAATTTCCCATTTTGAACACAGTTCTACTGTGTTCTACTGTTATCATACTGAAAGCAAACACCAATCTACTATTTGGGGAAAGGGCTTGTAAAGCACAGAAAGAAAGTACAAATGTCCGTGTCTACGTGTATGTCTGCAAATGTGACAGATATATCCGAGATGTCAGGAAAACAGTTGCTACTACACAAAATAACTGTTCATCTGAATCACAGTGTTTCCATTTATTACCTTCAATATATAGACTATTTTACTAAAAAGCATACACACTGCAGACAAATAACAGAGAAATAAGACAGTATGTATCTTTTTAGAAAATTCCTGGGGTTTTGTTCCTGACAATTCCTCTGTCTTCCTAGACATGTAAGATAAACATAGCTAGACTGACTTCAGCATTTCATGGTTTATAGACCACAGTCCCAAAATTGCATGCATGGAGAACAGATACCAAGAACGAAACAGACAAACAAAAGCATTTTTACTTACCGCATTTTTTTACACTATGCTACCTCTCAGCAGTTTCTCACAGGAGTGTCTTTTATTCATGGAAGGATTACATTATTTTATTTTTCATTTCAGACTTCCTCTAATAACACCAAATACAACGTCTGGCAGAGATGGAAGACAAACTTTATCTACTTAAGAACCATGATGCTTGATCCATAAATGCTGAACTAATAGCCTTTTCCACTGTCCCTCCTCCAAGTGGCCCAATAATCATTTTCTGCACAAACTTCCTCATCTCTTCTTTAAGGTAAAAGTAATAGTTATACTAATTAAAAGATTCTGCAGGGATTCCAGATTTTCTGTTTGCTGTATTGGGGGTGTCCTATTTTATGTGTTATATATGTTATCTAGAAACATGTTTTTAAACTAATTAAATATAATTTGTCAGCAATTACACCTTTATTTTGGATTAGCATGTCCTTTGTTAATTAAATAGTCCTCTAATACAATCTTGCCAAGTATTTCAGCTCTGGAGCTTGTGAGCCCCTAAGCTATCATCAGCTCCACAAGTTTCTTAATTTACACCTACTGAGATAGGATCAGCAGACTTGGGCTTGTTTAAATGAAAATTTCTGTTTGGACTGTAGACTGAAGCTGCCTACCCATGGGCATACAGGTCAGGATAAACAGCCACCATAGGTGGCCACTCTCCAAATGAAAAACGTTACAGAAAGTTGGCTGTACAGATAAAAGAAAATAAATGAAGGCACGCTACAAGTATTTACTTTTACTGTATTTCAAACAATACAAAACTAATTTTGTTAAATTCAGTGTTAAGCTCCCATAAGCATTGTAGTGACATTTGTGTCTGTGTGAGAACAGTTGTACATAGAACAAATCTTTCAAAACTGACGAGCAGTTTTTAGCTTATTTGTATCAATTTTATGTCTTACTTTCTGGAAACCAAGTATTCATTTGTGAGGAAAACAAATCAGACAAAATAATTTCCATATATATATGGCATCAATGCTCTTAAAATTAATAGGAACTTTATTTTCAGGTTTCTTATTAATAAGTTTTAACTTGAAGGTTAGTTTTCAGTGAATCTTTCTAGTAGGAAGAATCAAAAAGTACGTTGTTCATGAATTATGGAAAAAAACAAAACAAAACCTTAATGCTGTCTTTAAAACAATAAAACAATTGAGGAAAAAAAAATCAGAAAATAGCTTTGTTTTGGAAGTGAATAGAAGGAGTCAAATATCATAAAGTCAGATTTCCAACTAAAGAAATCTGCATTAAGTAAAACCTTTCGTCATATCATCACCTGTCATGCAAAGCATTTCTCATGGAAACAACTACATTAATCCAACCTAAGATGTTTTGATTACTCTAAAGAAAATGTAATCCTGACGTACATTTCCTGCAAACTTAAATATTCCGTTGTGACTGACTATGTCAGATATTTGATTATATTGTTGTTTTTCCTAATACGAAACAACTACCATGTTTGATTTAGAGATTTGCTCCCTACTGTGATGTATTTTAGTGAAGTGGGCAAATAGGAACATACCATGATAACCCAGCTACGTGAAAGGTTAAAATCAACAATTACAAAGCTTTTAGTTGTGAAAAGAACCAGTAAATCTGAGGCAAGCCAATAACATTTTCTTCTATTTTCTCACCAATTAAGTAAGATCCTCTTTCCTACTCTGAGGTGCATGTAGGTTATCAGATGTGTGTGTGCTTTTAGGATTAGCTGTGTTCATGGCAATACAATCACCTTGGGGAACTGGGAAGAGTTTTGCACAGTTCGAGTCCAGCTTTTCCATGTTCCATTTCTCCTGTCACAAGATACTACAGAGCCATTTGATTTCCACTGACTGCTGGCTGAACATTCAACTACAGCAATAATTATGATTCATGGCTAGAGTGTATCAGACAAGGTCAGTGTCTCTGGCTCTAATATATACTAAATTGAATGACTTACCAGAAGTCATGTCTGTTTCTCAGTCTATTCACTAGGCATGACTATGGAAAAATTCACAGACACAGCAGGGTAGAGTCAAGACAAACATCCACAAAGTGCAAGCTGTATCAGCAGTGGAAAACAGTTCCAGGACCATCGTATTTTTTTCCTGTAATTCAATAATTACTTTTCTTTATAAAGATCTGTTACTGCAGTGATCCTATAACCACAAGAAATAGTGTGGCCAGCAGGACGAGGGAAGTGATCGTCCCCGTGTCCTCAGTGCTGGTGAAGCTACACCTTGAATCCTGTGTTCTGTTTTGGGCCCCTCACTACAGGAAAGACATTGAGGTGCTGCAGAGAGTTCAGAGAAGGGCAACAAAGCTGATGAGGGGTCTGGAGCACAAGTCTGATGAGGAGCAGCTGAGGGAACTGGGGCTATTTAGCCTGGAGAAAAAGGAGCCTGAGGGGAGACCTTATCTATGTCTACAACTACCTGAAAGGAGGTTGTAGCACTTGAGAGCTCTTCTCTCAAGTAACAAGTGACAGGACAAGAGGAAATGGCCTCAACTTGTGCCAGGGAGGTTTAGATTGGATATTAGGAAAAATTTCTTCACAGGCAGTGTTGTCAGGCACTTGATCAGGCTGCCCAGGGAAGTGGTTGAGTCACCATCCCTGGAGGTTTTTAAAAGACAAAAGACGTGTAGATGAGGTTCTTAAGGACATGGCTTAGTGGTGGGCTTGGAAGTGTTAGGTTTACAGTTGGACTCAATGATCTTAAAGGCCTTTTCCAACCTAAATAATTCTATGATTCTATGACTCTAAGGACATGCCCTTCTGTGTTCAACAGCTAGCACTTTGCTATTGAGGAACTCTCCACAAGAGACTGACAGCAGAAGTACCAGTACTTCATTTAACAGGAATGAAATCCTAAAAAATAATTATTTAAAAAAAAAAAAAAATCCAGGTAAACTTCAGGGGAAAAAATATGAAAGGTGATTTTTTTTTATGTTTTCATACACATATGTATACATTCCTTTCCACTGTAATGCTAGCAGAAAACTGCAGTATTGTCATACTTCATTTTGCTCCCTGAAGTTTCCAAATACCATAACTCATCCTAACTAGGTATGAACTAAGTATTATTCTCCCTTCACTTAAACCTCTGACTCCTCTACATGCTTATTGCAGTCACCTGTTATGGATGGTCTCTTAATTGCAATCTTTCTGAAGTGGGAGGACCTTTATATCATGTTTGATTACACAGTATCTAGTGTGAGGCTGTCATTCGGTTGTCCTTTACCACAGTGCAGATGATAATCTTAAAACAGCCACATTATATGAGTAAAGTATAAAATCCAAGCCAATTTTCTTCAGACAATTTTCCACTTTCTGTACAAGATCAAATATAAAATTCAGAGTCTGATCTTTGCTTTAGAAAAATTTTCACTTCAAATTTGCAGATACAGCCATGCAGTAGATGACCCTAGGTTTCTGACCACACTTTACAGCGATTGGTGAGTTTAGGTACACTCTAAGGACAAGGTGTGGCCCCGAATGCGTGATTCCTCAAACTGATTAAATATTGATATAAAAATAATAATAAAAATGAAAATACTACTATAAAATGGAGTCACATGGAGTGTATGTTGCAGGAACAGATGATAGTGATTCAGCAGCATGTGGCTCTCCCTGTGAAATACTTCGTGAACTATTTAATAAACTAATTTCCATAAAATTACACATCACCTCATGAACAACACAATAGATTCTCTGCCACTGGCAAATGTAGGTGCCTGCTCCTGAACAGATATTCTCAGTATGGAGAAGAGTGTGTGAGGTTAGTGATGGATGAAATATAGATGTCTGAGGGGGCTGAGTAGCTCCGATTAATTTAGAGGAAGAATTGAAAAGGGAGGCGGTGGAGTTACGGGCTGTAGAGCTGAGTGAGGGGAATGCCTGTGAGAAGCCAATGGATAGGCACTCCCTGTGGTGCTCAGGTGCTTCACCAAGTTCTATACCTGTCCTGCACAGTCTGTTGCAAACTGTCCCCTCACTGCTGGGATCCGACTCAAGAAACGAGAGAGCGGCTCTACTGTCATACCCTGTTAACATATTTTGAGGACTATATCTTGTTTTGTTGAAAAAGGAAAATATCAAAATGCATGTTATGATAGTCTCTGAAACAGTTTGTTCACATTTTTTATATTTTATATAATGAAAGCAAAAGCTTATATTTAGTACAATTCCATTTGCATTGAAAACACTACTAAAATGCTTTTTATGGTACTTCATTTATGTTGGGGTGAAATACATTGAGATAAATAATTTTGCCTTGTGGCCAAGGAGAACAGCTGATCATCATCCTTTCATTTGTGAGTAGAGACTGAAGATTCAGTCTCTACTCACAAACTATGTTTTGAAATCCCTGTCCCCACCCCTACCATATCTCTACCTTTTTTCAACTGTGGTGTGCAGACATGGATGCAGTACTCACCTGAGGTCTCATAGCTACTTCATATAGTGAAATAGTTAATTCTCGGGTGTCACACATGTTCTTCTTCATGCTTGTCAAGATGACCTCTGTTTTTTCCACAGCATCTTTGTCGACCCAGGTCATTAGGATTGTGTTCAGAAAAGAAAGAGATTAAGGTAATGTATTTTACTTTACACTGCAGGGGACTAGAAATGTAACCGTAGTCTGTTATCGTGTCTTAGCTGAGGTGCAGTAACTCCCCGCTAAGGAACAGCAACTGCTTAAACTATTCTGACTGAATACTTTATAACCCACAGTATTGTTAGCTAAGTGGCTTGGTTCATGTGACACTCCTGCCTTAAGATTCTCCCCCTTCTCTTTTTTAACAGCATTAATATAGTCAGTGATTCTTTTCTATATATTTGCACACTTATTAATTGTGCTTTTCTTAATTTAATTTCTCCTTGTTGATCTTGAGCTACTTCTCCAAATTACCACAGGAATTTAACATCTACTTTTATCCTTTATAATGCTTGCAGCCCTTTCCAGGATGATAAAATCCAGAAATTTTAAATATAGTCTAGATTCACCAGATTCATTATTAAAATAAAGAAATGGGCCTGTCTAAAGATTCCACCTAAAATAACTTTTCAATTTATAAGTGAAGGCACTGATAACGATTCTTAACTGTGATTTAATCTGGACCACATCTCCTCAATTTAAGAGAAAGTAACATATAACAACATCGAAAGTTCTACTATTGTGAGGCTAAATCTATTACTTTTCCCTGATACACTCAAACACTTATTCTGCTCATGCAGGAAATCATGTTGAATTGACAAAATTTCTTCCTGAACAATCTGTTTGCTTTCTTTAATTTCTTTATCCTCTCATTACTTGTAATGTAATATTGTTTATTTAAGTATCTTTCTGGTTATCAAAGTTAGGCCAAATTATTTGCAATCCTCCAGGTCAGGCTTTCCTTAAGAAAAATACTATATTTGTCCTTTTGCATTCCAGGGAATCTTCCTCAGGATTGTGAAACAAAATGTCATGATTGCTTTCACTAAGTTACCTTCGATTTTTAGGTTTTCCACCATCAGCCTCCACCAGTTCCAACATCGTTTTTAGAAAACTGGAGATTGTATAACCATCACTTTTGGAAAATTTAATATACCTGTCAGTATAAAACTATTGGTTTAAAGGTCTAATACAGACAAAAGCTAGTTGCCTTCCCACTTGAATAATTTTTCCCCTCAGTTCTTGACTACTGTTATTTTTTCCATTAGTTGTCCTTCCTCAGCGCTTTGTATTTAAGATGCTATAAATACAGTGCCATGCTGAGGATAGTCTCCTTGCTTTTGCTGCAAGAGTAGGGAAAATATGTTTGACAAATGAGCTTTCCAAGCTGTGACACTCAGTTAAAACTGACACTGTTTGCCTTCCTGTCATCAAGGATAACGGAGGTCAATTTTGGAAATCAGTTTCTCTTGCTTTAAAGCAAATCATGAGAACTCACGGAAGTTACAGATATTGGAAAATATCTGTAATTCTTGGATATTACTGTAGTTCTCATTTAGGAAGTATGAAGAGTCAAGTTAAGGTGGTTTGTTTATATGGGACGTCACAACATTCTTATTGTTATTCATCACTTGGCACAAAGGGAAGCCTGGAGTATTTCCAGATGATCTACAAACTGGAGTAATTTCACATAATACTTGAGACAGGTGAAGAGGTAACATCAGAAATGGGATTTTGTGTAGCTTAGACACCGAGATACACTCCCAGGTGTTAACTTAAGAACCCTTCAGGTCTGTAATAAATTAATAATAATCATCATCATAATAGTACTTATGCTGCATGAACAATTGCATTCTTCAGCCAAGACCCAGCTCTCAACCAAAGTGCTGCTCCACAAGGATGCAGGTCTTTAACAGACCCTACATCATATCTGCCAGTCTTGTGTTACTGTCTTGAACGCCCCTAGGTTTTCCCTAATGGTATTAAACCCTTAAGTTTAGGCAAGCATAACATTATTTGGAAGGTCATAAAATCCATTGATGAAGAATATGTTGAAAACCTCGAGACAATATTTCTCAGGCTGCAGATAGGAACATAGAGGTGAAGATTCTCTAAACCACGAAGTAAAAGGAATAGAATGTTTTCATATTCTTGAAAAAGCATGTGAAAAGTTTAATACGTATCACAATATATATTCGCCTATAAAGTCAGTTTGTTAAGCTTCTATCTGTGAAACAGGAATACAATTTTACATGTGATACAAGATTATAATGAAAACTCTGTTGGGTTTTCTTTGAGATCTCTAACCTCAGTAAAATACAAAAATGTTCATATTTACAAGAAAAAAAAATTGGTAAATTAGAAAGATTCTCTAATAACTTCATAACTTGTTATGGTTACACATCATCAACACCATGTTTCAGACTCCAAACCAAAAAAGGAGTGTCATTAATGGCAGCATCCCTGTTACAGAGATGAGCAAGAATCTCATTATGCAAGTTGAAAACTAAAGTGAAAGGCAAGTTGCTTGTCACTACCAGCATTTTCTGAAGGCATTGAATGGCAAAGCAAATGATGCAGGAAGCAGAGAGCAGTGAAGGAACCAGCAGCCTTTCCCTAAGGAAGAGATTGCTTGGTTGCCAGGCTGCAGAGGTGTGGAACAGTGTAGGTTACACTGCAGGAAGAATCCTGGGAATTTCTAATATTTCACTTGACGGAAATTTCTGATCTCACATACACTGCCAGCCACACTTGCCATCAGCAGATCACAACCAAAGAAGACTAAAAGCAGCCAATGCTTTTCCTATGTAAAATAAATTCTTAGCAGTAGTATTATAGTGTTGTGTAAAGTGAAAAGCTATAGAATTACAGAAATTCAAACTAAAGCACAATAAGCAAATTGATTCCAGATTATGAAGGGCAGCTAGCTGTCCTGTTGAAGTTTAGGATTTGTGTAGTTATTTCTGCAATATTCAGGTCGTGCACAAACAACAAATTATACGAAGGCCATTTGGAAACTGTAAAATAAAAATTCTTGCCTGAGGATGTGTGTTGTAGCCAGGGAATGTTACACAAATAGAGGAAATAGCACAATTATGCCAAGGTTGTCAGGCAACAGAACAAGCCTGAACATGCTCTATTGTGTTATTACAGTAGGCAGCTTCTCTGCAGCAGTAAACCTCTACTGACCAAGCCATTAACAGAACGCATATTTTGATAGCAATAAGTAATCATTCTGAGTTACTTCACATATACATACAAATAGCCCATCCTGACTGGCAGAAGCATTAAGGTGGTTAGGAATGCAAGAATATTCACATGCAAGTTACCCCTAAAGGGTTTTGGTTTTCTGCCACATCAGATTTCTCAGATTCTGCTAAAACTAGAGAATTATCTATAAATACAAGCAAGTGATTTTGCCCTCTGTTTCTAAATACAGATTACATACAAGACATTGCAACTTTTTTTCATGAAGTATAGAGATGAAGATTGTGCTACTACAAATTGTTACCAAGTGTTTATTTATCTTTTCTCAGCCACCTAGTGGTCACATTCCCTGGAGAGACTCCCCCTGAAGGCAGGCAGCATGGCCACTCACATCAACAGGAAAATGATACAATAGGTGAGTCGTGAACTCTGTTCTGCCTTTTTAAGAGGATCAAACTTTGAAGCCAGATTAGTAACAGTAATTGTCACTCTAGAGAAAGCTATAAAGTGCTGCAGTTTCGTAATTCCTGTGGTGTGCTAAAAAAATTATTGGGGGCCTAGAGAACCTTTTCTATGAATAGAGACTGAGAGAGCTGGTTCTATTCAGCCCAGAGAAGAGAAGGGGATCTCATCAATGTTTATAAATATTTCAAGCATGGATGTCAAGAAGACAGGACCAGACTCCTTTCAGTAGTGCCCAACGGTAGGATGAGGGGCAACAGGCACAGAGTGAAGCATGGGAGGTTCCATCTGAATATGAGGAGGAACTTATTTGACAGAGTGACAGAGCACTGGAACAGGCTGCCCAGAGAGGTTTGGAGTCTTCTTCTCTGGAGACTTTCAAGACCCACCTGGACACATTCCTGTGTGATCTGCTCTAGGTGAACCTGCTTCAGCAGATGAGTTAGACTAGATGATCTCCAGGGGTCCCTTCCAATCCCAACCATTCTGTGATTCTGTGATTCTGTAATTCTGGGATTAGAAGCAGAAGGAAGTGTTGTATAGACCCAGACTCTCAACAGCATTTAGCTGCTTTTCTGGCTGTTCAGTCAACAATGATGTGCTGAAAGCTACCACGCAGATGCCACCTGAAGACTTGCATTTCTACCATAAGCCAGAAAGCTCCCAGTATTGATATGTACTCAACACAGAGAAGTTGCTCCAGCTACAGTTCCACAAACACTACTCTCAGAGCAAAACTAGACTAAACCCAAAAACTAAGAATTTAACTTGGATCAGTGTTATTGGTTTCATTGCCATGAAAAATGTTTGTAGAACTACAACCTCGGATTTGTCACTCAAGACAAAGTTCTGACACAGGATTCTCAACCTGAGTGTTTTCCTCTATTAATTAGCAGTGGTGCTCTGAGTTTGATCTCCTTGATGCAAATTTTTGTTTAGCTCTTTTACTTTCTGTCTTGTCAAGGGTCTCAATTTTCAAAAGAAAATATTTGGCTGAGTGACAGGGTGTTTGGGAAATTGTCTGTCCTGAGATCAAATCCATCTGGATGAAATTTTCAGGAGTTTTGAAATACAAAGCCCGTTTCTTTAACTCTTCCAACCAGAACAGACTGTAAATTACTCAAGAACAGACTATACTGAACAGACTCTCAGTGACTACATAAATAAGCCAGCCCACTTGGCACAATGAACACCTCTGGCTTGAGGCAGCTATCCTCCAACACTAATGACACAGAGTACAGGTGATGCTACACTTGCTGGCAAGTTCATAAGGAATGTTTTAGGTGCTGTAATTGGAAATCAGCCTCTTCTCACGTGGATGAAACACAACGATTCTCTCTGAGATTCCTTGCAGGATGCTAAGAAAAGGCTGAAGGAGTGGTAGATCTTTTTTCAGGCACTTTGATTTATGGCAACAAAATAAAATCCTTGTTATTTTTCACATCTCCTGTGGCAATTTCCAGACTATATATGGGTAGGTATAAAACACCAGGTTATTCCCTGAGACATTATCCTGACCTCTTCAGGAACAGTAGAACAGATCTTCTCTTTTTTGCATCAGCTTTGTAGGTGGGTTTCTCATTCTGCTTTCTAAGAATGCTTGTAGTTAAATAACATAGGAAATATAACAGAAGCAATAGCACTTGTATATTGACAAATTCTAGGAAGTTTTCCATGCATTAAATAGCTCTCTACAGGCTCAACCTGTAGTTCCAAATCAATGGCGAATTAAGTCCATTATTTTTAAAGTAAGACCAGGACATTGTCAATTGAGCTTCTTACATCACTACTAGTGAATACTTTTGTAATATTCCACTTTCAGACATCATACCCAATTCAAAGGTATGAAAAAATTAAATATATTGGATTCCTCTGGTGCCAAATATGCTTCACCTTGCTCAGGGAAACCACTCATTGTTTTCACTGTTGATCTTACACAAGCAAAATTATCATGCATTGACATATTGAAAGACTATGCATGAAATCAAGGAAATATATGTAGTCCAGCTCACAGTAACTTACAGAAGTGATACTTTTCATTAAAATAATCAAAGTGTAAACCAAAATGAAGACTACATAACCTGACTATACCTCAGCTGTTCTCCAGTAAGTAATACTAATCTGTGCATTTGAAACCAGAATTTATATTGTATCAACTCATCCAAGTCCATGAATTGACAAATATTGGTTTACCTTTCCAGTTAACTTGAACACAACCTTTAGCCACAAAAACATATTCTAATATTCTTTATCTTTGTTCAACAGGGGACAAATTTTTGTTTCAAACAGGATGTGTGCAGGATAAATTTTGTTTCTAAATGGTAATAACAAGAAGCTTTAAAGTAAATCAGACACCGTAAAGTAATTCCACAATGCCTTGGAAAGAACCCAAGACTTGCTGGTACCTAAATATATTCTCTATGGGTAAATGGAGCAACCACCCTCAATGTGAACAATAACTATATTCCCCTGATAACTCCATGGAATACTCCATGAAATGAGTATTCTCCCTGATAAGGAAAAGGATGGAAGTTGATTTCATCTGAACTGCTGCTTCCTAAAAATGCAGAAGATGCTAGAATTCTACTTCAAACAACTACATGGTAAAATTTGATTTTAATTATGAACTTTGTTTCTAAAACCTTGCTTTAGCATTTTTAAGTGTCAAGTACATGGAATTATTTTGTATCACAGTACAGCTATGATATATAAATGAATTATTTAATAATGAGAGGAAATATCCATAACAAAAGAGCCTCCGCAGCTCAAACATTTTTACTTTGTTCATTAGTATTTCACTATAGATTAAATACATCCCTATAACAAATGTTCTGAAACGGTCTGAAAATAGCTCCAAACAGACACTTAAAATTTATTTCATTGTGAATTTCCTGGAGACTGCATGAAGTTTCAGAACAATTGGCATTTTAAATTTATTAGTATCTCAGATAGCACTTCTTAATGTGCATTAAAATGTTCTCTATTTTTCCTGGTGCTCTTTATTTTGGGATTATCTTTACTAAAGAACTCATGAGATCATTGTTAGTGTATCATTTTTATCTGTGTCAGGTGACATATACCATAACCTTTGGGTGTTTCAGGTTCTTTTTCTCAAAAGTTTGAAACTTATGTCATTAATATTCTAAGATCTGTGGCACTTTCAAATTGTAGAGATACATATAAGTTGTATTCATGGTTTAATTAAATCTAAGACGGACACCTTAAAATTAATCTTAAAAAAAAATAATGAGAGCATGCTACAGTGTACTACCTGCTTTTCAGTTGCAAGGTCTTCCATGGGCAGTTAGACGCTCAGTGAGAAATCCCCTTTCTCTACGCAAACACATACCCATGTAATGAAATACATTTTTAAATCATTGGGGTAAGCCAAGGTGCTTGTTCGTAATTTACATGACAAGAAGTATAAATTAGCCATTATTTAAGACTATGTTGCCATAGCTAAATTGTTTTTGCTCTGCTGACTATCCTGGGCTTCTCCAGTTTATACTTTAATCTGTAACCCAGAATTTAAAAATCTGTAATCAAGTTTACATTAATGTAGTAGTCATTCCACATATAGCTACCAGCGTATTGTTTGCTAAAACACACAATGTATTTCCCTTGTCTGAAAATCTATATTCATTTAGGAAAGACTGAGATTTCCAGTAAGTAAATCAATAGTTTTAAGAATATCTGAAAAAGGGAACAATATCGCTGTCACTATATTAATATGGAAACTAATCAAGCAATGTGGCCTCTGTAGAACAGCACTACAGAATAAAATAGAATAGAATAGAATAAATAAAATAAAATAAAATAAAATAAAATAAAATAAAATAAAATAAAATAAAATAAAATAAAATAAAATAAAATAAAATAAAATAAAATAAAGTTGTCATGAAAATATTTAAGAACATCCGCACCCTGATTTCCAGCTTACCACACTGTTGACCTTGGATGCATAATGATCCTTGATTTATCATGACAGAAGAAAATACATTCCCTTTAAGAGCTGAAGAAATGTGCTCCGATAACCTGAGTTGTCTGGGATGGCCAGAACCACCAGAGACTGACATGTGCAACACTTACCAGCTCATAAACTCCTCATGCAGCAGCTCCAGGAAACCAACGATGAATCAGGGTTAGGAATCATGTTTTGGTCCACACCGCCCACACTTCACCATCAGTGTCGGAGCAGGAGCTGCACTGACAAGCCCCAGCCACCCAACAAGGAGCACAAAACATCTGGGAACCCAGAGCACTCTCATAACTGAGAAAGTGTTCAGTGGAGCCCATGAGAAAAGGACAAATTGGATCATCCCTGCACAGAATGTTTTGAAAAATACTTGTCTTATGCTTGAACCAATACAGAAGTTAAATTATGTTCCAGTTCCTAAATTAGTGCCCACATCTCAGGCCCAAAGGCCTGAGTATTTTATTCAGATGTTTTTGAACATGGTACAGATGCCTGCAACTAAAGTCATCACAGACTTTCCATTTCAAGAACATGAAGTCAGTTTTCTAGTGTTTTAGTGACACATTTGCATGACAAATTTTACATCCCAAACAGCTAGCAGAGTACAGAAACTTCAGCTGAAACTGGTCAGATATTCCTGAAAATAAGGCTAAAGAAAATATGTTCTTTCAACCATATTAAATCAATCTTAGGACCCTTTGCAGCACAGTTTTCATATTTATCCTAGGACAGGCATTGCCTCAGTGTCAGTGGTATAACTACCATTGTTCTTTCTGAAAAGCTGCCCAAGTTCTACATTTGAAGCTCTAAAATAGAAACTATAAACTCAAAACAGCGTGATGAGGAGCACTGGACACACTGGACCACGAAACGTGAAGCAGGAAGGCAGGAGAAACAGCTCCTAAAGATGGAGCTACTTCATGGACTAACAGCAGGCACCAACAGTGGGAGAAACGGGAAAAGAAGATAAAAGATGAGAATTGCAATGAGGTAGGAAAGAGCACAGTTGGAACAGGAACAGAATCAGGAGATACTCGGGAGCAGGGGTGAGGATAAAGGGAGTAGGGAACTATGAACAGGAAAGGAAAAGGGTTTAAGAAAAAAAGCCAAGCAATTAAGGGACAGAATACGGGTAGACTTCAGACAAAAAGAAAAAGCTTGGTATCCTGAAAATGAAATGAGACGATATAAACCTGGCAGAAGTGTTTAGGCTGTTATGGAAAGGAATAGTGCTCATGTGAGCAACAAAAAGGAGCACTAGGCAAAGAGCACTTACTGTAGGAGGAGACTGTAGCAAAAGAAAAGGTACAGAAAAGAGAGAAGCAAAGTAACGGTTTGTCATTCCAGAAATGGTAATGGAACCAATTATTCCACAGGCCCAGCACTGTTTTGATGTTCTGCACTATTATCTCAAAAACCCACTGACAATGTTCCTCAGTCTTCACTTTGTGGCAGATGAAAACACAAGCTCATACAGCAGGAGAAGATAAGCACTGTTATTTGATGAGGCATTCCTCAGTTGCTGCTTCATTTCATGCAGATGATGGACAAAGTTGCAGGAAGAAATCAGTATCAGAAGGCAGACAGCAAAGGAAGAAGGGACCAGCAGGAGGAAAAGTCAAATGAAGCAGAAAAACAGTCACCTCAAGGTTAAGGCAATTTACCGTACTTGGGAGAGCCGCATCCTGTAAATACTACAGTCACAAAGTTCTATGTAAAAAGATTTCTTTTGAGATTGATTGCATTGCACCAGCCTCTCTCATTTCACCAAGCAATCAGTTTGGGATGATGTGCAGAAGCACTGACCTCTCCTAACCGCAACTGAAGGCAAGGGCAATTCAACTCAGGGAGGAAAAGGTGCTGTAAGTGCTATAATCACATAGCATTTTTGTTTCAATATTCATGTATCATTTCTGTGTAAAATATGGATTAAATGGGTTGGAGTTCCATAGAAAATGTGTGCATCATTTACAGTTAATGACTGCATCATAACATTACTCACTAAAAGTTAATTAGAGCTACACTAGTCACCTTAATTCTGGAAGTTGTTTGTTTAACTTATTTGGAATTTCCTAAATTAAGCTTACTTTCCTTACTTACTCTTATTTTACTGGATGATTTTTTTAATTTTATAATGTAATTCAGCTAGGTACCGTGACTACACTACTACTGTGTTATAGAATGAGTCTTAGGACATATGTAATGAAACAATGTAAGGGGGAAAAAAAGCAATACAAACAAAATTAATATTATTTCAATATACCTAAACATCTGTTCAGAGTGTAAATATCTAGTGTTTGTCTTTGCTATTCTTTTGTGCAATATTTGTGCAATGGCATGGGCAAAAAGAGCACGTTCCATGGTTTTACCAGTCTGTAACCAGAGGAGTACGACTACCATGAGGGCCATCACGAGAGCTGGTAATCTAGGAACCACAAATGGACTAATCCAACATGAGGAACTACAGTTTTCACTGTTGTTAAGCTTACACTAGCCTATAATTGTAATACATTCAGTGTTTCTTTCCAGACAAATGTATTATATTAAAATAAGAACGTTTCTGTTGTTCTTAAAACAATGACCTCTTTACAGTTTTATTTCCCACTTTGCACCCAGCCCCCTAATATTAGAAACCTGACACTGGTTTTCACACTTCCCTCATTGTAAAGTTGAGGGGGGCAAAAATGTTACAACAATCAGAGGCAACCACAATTTCAAGCAAACTTTTTCAATATTGCACTTACATGTAGTTAAAAAATGTCACTGAAGACAGTGGACATAATTAGGGCTTCTTCTGACCCAAATAAAATTACACTTCCTGAATTAAGAAATAAAACATTATCCGCTCAAGTATGTTTCTACTAATTTGTATGAAAGTAACGCAGCTGTCTCTGTGTACATAACAGGTGTTCAGAAAATGGTCATTATTACACAATTTCTATAAAACCAAGCACAGATTGCACAAATGGAATTTTGGCAGGACTTCTTCATCCACAACTCAGCAGACTAAGACTTCAGTGCTAGATGAAGTACACTCACCTAAAAATATTTATATTATGAATGTCACTGATATCACTTTTGAACTGTCATTTCCAAATTAAAATATTTTACAATTATTGCAGGTTGACCCCAGTCAGCGTCTTCCAAATGGAAAAGAGACATCACAAGTGCAGTTAGCTTTATGCTTACCTGCCAGTGCTATGAGGAAAAGGAGATGCAGTTGTACTCTTGCACTGGCAGAAATGTCAGAGAGCAGTACAGCTGAACATGCTAAAAAAAAAAATCGGTGTAATGGCTAATTGATACTGGCAGTTGATTGACAGCAATTGAGAAGAGCATTTGGGCTGCATTGATTTTTCTCCTTACTAACACAAACCTGAACCCATAAGACAAAATGCCGTACAATTACTTGAAGGTAGGTCGCAGAAAGTAAAACAATTTGTAAATACCAATGCTATTTTTGAGTCACTTGGTTCAAACAGAAATCACTATGTAAAGGAAACTCACCTTCACATCTGCAAGTATCAAAATCCAATGGGCTTTCAGTCACACCGATACACCGGCAATATCTCAAACTCGCCTCGCTTCTTTTGTTACAGGGATTATACTTTGAGGAGGAGGTATTTCCCGATGTATTAGTGACAATTGCAAATTCCAGTGGGCACTTACAAACCCAAAAACCACCCTACAAGAAACACAGTTGAGTACAGTCACATGTTCTGCACTCCAAGAGAGACAGCAGCACAGGTCTAACCATTCAGCTGTGCAACAAGAATACAGCCACACCCGGGAACAAAATTCTTTGGCCCTGGAGACCATTTTAGAGCCATTGTCATGGTGAAAGAAAGTGCCACATAGTATTTGCATTCACTTTACTCCACCTTAGGGCATGCCTGATTTAACTTCAGATTAGACTCCATAAAGGCCCATATGGACAAGAAGAATGACAGACGCATCTGTACATAAATTTATTTTCCTACAGTACAAAAAAAAAAAAAAAAAGCTTAAAACAGCTAATTAAAAAACGTGTTCTGGGCAAACAAGCAGTGGTGCTCATGTTGCAAGAATACCGATACTTTTTTAATGTCCATGCCCGAAAGATGTAAACATGCTGGCACACCAGTTGAAAAACAGTTTGACCCATGCTTTTAATTTGCACGATAGTAGCATATTTCCGCCCAGCGAGGATTTGAGAAACTCTCCCGAAAAGACTGAAATAAATTACATAAATAGGAGCGGGGCCGGGCGTCTCCCTGCCAGTTCGTGCCGTGCCCCCAGTCAGTCCTTCACAGGTCGGAGTAGCCGCAGTAGTAGACGGCGCTGCTGGCGTCTGACACGGCCGAGGAGATGGGCCCCGCGCCTTCGGCTGCCGGCAGCCCGACGGCGTCGTGACCCGCGAAGGGCAGCCCCAGCTCGGGCTTGCAGGCGAAGCGCAGGTACTGCTCGAACTCCGTGCGGTCCACCTCGCCCAGCAACTCCTCCTGCGGCAAGTGCTCCAGCTGCTCCCGGCACGGCGTCGCCTCGGGCGGCGGCGACGGCTGCCCGACCGGCCCCGGCGGCAGCGGCGGCGGCAGCGGTGGGACGCGCCCCGGCCCCGGCGGCTGGCAGCCCTGCCCGTAGTAGGCGTGCAGCGGCGCCGGACAGCCCAGCAAGCCCTGCAGCGACCCGCCCGGCCCCAGCGCCTCGCCGGGCGGCAGGTGCCGGCGCAGCGCCGCGCCCGCCGGGCTCTCGGCCGCCGCCGCCGGGTACTCGGCCGCCGGGTGCGGCACGTAGCCGTAGGGCCCCAGCGCGCACTCCTCCTGCAGCCCCGCCGCGAAGAACGGCGCCTCGCTCTCCGCCGCGTCCAGCGGCGACGGGTCCGGTGTCGGCAGGCTGTAGCCGTCGAAGGCGGCGCCCGGCATCGGACAGTCTCGGTAGTGGCCCGCGCCCGCCGCCACCGCGTAGCCCTGCTCGCCGTAGGCCAGGCCCAGACCCTCCACGCACATCCTGCCGCCGCCGCCGGCCTCGCTGCCCAGCCCGGGCCCCGCCGCCTCCGCCAGGCCGTGCTGCAGGAAGCCGCTCTCCACCCGCTTCGGGCGCTTCACCTGCTTCCGCCGCCGCGGCCGGTACTTGTAGTTGGGGTGGTCCTGCATGTGCTGCACCCGCAGCCGCTCCGCCTCTTCCACGAACGGACGCTTCTCCACCAGCGACAGCGCCTTCCACGATTTACCTGCGCCCACAAGCACCGTCAGACCGGCAGCACACCGGCGCGCATCGACGCTCGGCCCCGGCTGCACCCGCCCCGCCGCCCCCGACCGCAGCCCGGACCCCGCGGCTCGCCCGGGCGCGGGCTCTTCGCCCTCGCACCCTCCTGCCAGGAACCCCGGCACACCCCGGTCCGCCAGCCCACGGGTGTCCCCGATCTCCGCCCGCAGCCCAGACCCCGCGATTCGCCCGGGATCTTCACCCTCGCGGACCCTCCCGCCGGGACACCCCGGCACCCCGGGACACCCCGCGCTCACCCAGCATCTTGCTGAGCTCGGCGTTGTGCAGGTCCGGGTTCTGCTGCGCCAGCCGCTTGCGCTCGTCCTTCGCCCACACCATGAAGGCGTTCATGGGCCGCCGGATCCGCGCCTCGCTTTTGCTCCGACCGCTCGCCGCCCTCGACGGCGTCGCCTCGCCTTTCGCCTTCGCCTCGCCCAGCGGGCTCAGCGACTCTGCCCACGGGCAGGGGCCCATGGCCGGCATCATGATGGGCAGCGAGCACCGCCCCTGCGCAACCTGGTCGTCGCTGCTGGCGTAGCCCGCATCTGGGCTGCTCATCTCGGGACGCGCCGCCGCCTCCAAGGCCGAGAGCGCCGGCGTGGCCGTGGAACGGACGCGGCGCTCGGGCCCCGCTCGCTGCTGGCGGCCGCCGGCGCCCGGTCCTATTTGAGCTGCGGCGCGGCCAATGGGGCCGCGGGGGCGGGCGCGGCGTGGACGGTGGTGGCGGCCCCCCTGAGGCGCGGGGCGGCCCCCGGGGCTCCTCCCGGCCCGGCCCGGCACCTGAGCAGGTCGCAGCCGACCTCGCGGCCCCCGCTGCCACCTCACAACCGACTTCCCCGCCGTGACGGCTGGGAGACGTTTCCGTGCATCCGCGCTCCCAAGCGCGGCGGCATAAGCACCACGCACAGGGAGATATTTCTCCCCATCGGGCTGTCGCCGTCGCTGCCCCGAGGGATCCTGTCTTCCCTTTCACCCTCCTCTGCGCTTTGCCTCATTGGCAAATTAGTTTTATTAAATCACGGTGTGTTCAAAATTAGGCCGACTCTCAGTTCATCGAAATGTTTGGAAAGGCTGTGAATACACTTCTGTTTCTTTTCCTATAAAAATATTTTTATTTTGTTTGCGAATTATTTTTATTACCGGCTGCCATCACTGTGAGCCTGATCTTCCGAATGACACAGTCTCATCAGCTGTAATAATTCTCCTATTTAAACTTTCTAGTATTTGAAGGTATTTTCAATCATACCAATACCCTATTTTTCATTGAGTACCTCTGAAAGTGCCGGTTTTGGTGCAGGAAAAATGCATAGGAAGATTTCCCCTAAACGAGCAGCCAAGCGATCTGCAACCTTGGCATGAACTGCAATGTATTTGTTGGACCATTTGGTTATGCAGCATAACTGTGCAAGCTGAAAACACCCGTTCCGTTCTACATGAAATTACAGCTTCTTATTTAAATAAAAAGCGTCCGCGCTTACGGGGCGGACAGAGAGACGGGGGGAGTGATCACTGAATAAATGATGTCCTCTTTAATAATTTTTGCTGGCCGTTAAAGACAACGTCTTTTATTCCTCCAATAAGGCGCTCTGTTCTGCGTCCGCGTCTCCGCCCCGTGTGCGGCGGGGTCGGCAGGGCGATGCTCCCGCCGAGGCGGTGCGGTGATTCCAGGGCGGGAGCGGGGGCAAGAGACCCCCCCCACACCCGACGGCCCCCTGCCCTCAGGGAAACCCGCGTCTTCTCTCCAGCGGCCGACAGAGAAATTATTTAAGGCATCTTACAATTTCTTGCCCGATACCTCTGTGTTCGTGTTTCGATCGAAGCCGAGATTAGATTATTTTGTGTTAGTTCTTAGCAGAGATCAGCGCTGACGGGAGTTACTTAGTCCTTCGTCTTTCATGTGAGGTGTGGAATGGGGAGCCCGGCAAAGCGAATACAGATGCCAGCAGGCTGAAAAGGGTATTAGGGGTCGGGGGGTGGAATGTATACTCGATGAACGATCAAGCGTACATTTAAAGATAATAATTATAATGATGTCAACCTAAATTAGACAGAAATCTGTCTAGGCACAAATTAGCTGCATATAAACATACTTAAAGCCATTAAACTCTAGGAAAGAGTACCTTTTCCGCTCTAGTTTTCGACACTCACACACACGTACATACAAATTATCAGTTGTATTGTTTAGATATGTGTTTTAAATTTCACCAGTATAAAAACAGGCAGCTGCCGCGTTCCTTTCTGTAACTGGGAGTCAATTTTTAGAGAAAAATTTGGCGTCCTCAAGGACAAGGTGGTGACGGCAGGGGACAGGACCTGTTTTACGACTCTGCCTTGCGTTTAGTGGGCAGTCTTCAAGCCTGGAGCCGCACCGCTGTTCTCGGACGCCTGCGGGGCGGCTCCGTCCTCTTATTTCGCCCCTTTGTGCCCTCCAGGACACCCTCCGTTCACGCTGTTTGGCAGCGGGGCGAAGTGGCTATCGCGGGGCTTTGCCGCCGGGCGAGCAGTGGCGGCGGCGGATCACCCGGTGGATCCTTCACCCACAGGCTTCCCCTTCCGTACCAGCCCGGTAGGCCTGGGAACGGGCTCCCGCTGTCCCTGTCTGGAGCATGCTGGAGGGATAGGTGCCGAATATTTGGGCAGGAATCATAGGATGTCCTGAGTTGTAAGGAACACACAAGGATCATCGAGTCCAACTCCTGTCCCTGCATATGGCAACCCCGCAGTTCACACCATGTGTCTAAGGGCATTGTCCAGTCTCTTCTTGAACACTGTGAGGCTTGAGACCACGACTGCCTCCTTGGGGAGCCTCTTCCAGTGCTCCACCATCCTCTGGGTGAAGAACCTTTTCCTACTGTTCAACCTAAACCTCCACTGGCACATCTTCTTGCCATTCCCTCAGATTCTGTCGTTAGTCACTAAAGAGAAGAGTTCGGCTCCTACCCTTCCTCCTCCCCTTGTAAGAAAGCTGTAGACCTCCATGAGGACTCCTCTTAGTGTCCTCTTCTCCAGGCTGAACAAACCAAGTGACTAGCCGTTTCTCATACGGCTTCCACTCCAATTCGTGTCTCTCTCTGGACACTTTCTAGCAGCTTAATATATTTTTTGTACTGTGGCGCCCAGAACTGCACACAGTGTTCCAGGTGAGGCCGCACCAGTGCAGAGCAAAGTGGGACAATCACCTCTTTCGAGCAGGGAGATCTTCAATCTCCCAAGCATGCTGCAGTTTTTCTTCGGCAGACATGATGTGGGTCAACCGAGTCAAATCACAGTTGATCGGGTCAAAGCAACGTCCGGCGTCCTGGCGTCACATCACGCGGTTCATTCTCAGCACGTAAAAACGTGACAGCATGGGTTTATAGGGCTTATAGCATAAAGCGGCTCTGCAGATCATCATCAGCAGTTCCCCTGAGTACTGATGATCTCCTAGCACCAAAAATAGAGATTCAGCAGCATTAAAAAAGGACTCTAAGAGGGGCAGCAAATAAATCGAATATTGCTCAAGATAAGTATGGCTTTGAAACGAGTTTCAGAAGTAGTACGTTTTAAGTGTGTAATTCCACCCGGTCTGCAGTCTCAGGACGCCATGAGCGCCTGTGGGACACTGCGATCCGGAGTGAGAACAGATCATCAGGTAATGTCGACAGCAGCGGGGGCCGGGCAGCTCCGCACCACTCTTTGAGCAGGCAGGGGAAGCAAATAACTTACCCTTTTCCTACACGAGTGACAACACCTTCATAACCTGTAGATTTACGGGATAGAAATTGTCTACTCCCACTGACAACGTTTTTTAAATTTTTTTTTTTTTTTTTTTTCTTTCAGAAGGTGTGGAGGTGTAGTTTGTTTGTTTGTTTTTTTTTCTCAGCCCAATGAATTCAACCGGGGGTAGATTTAGCAGCATCCAAACTAGACAGAAGTCAGCTGTCACAACAGGAGCAAGGAAAATTACATAGCTGGTGTTGCTTGGGGCTAGGGTTCACCTCCTAGTTGAAATTTCTTGATGCCACGGATCTCCCGTGAGCTCCTGAATGAATCATTCCGAGTGAAATTCATAAAGTATCAAAAAGTAACAGTCTGCGAGAAGCTTGACTGACATCTAGGCAAGGAACCCTAGGAGATGTTTGCAAAGCTTTTCTGTCCCACTTTTATCGTTTGGCAACCCCAACCGAATTTTGCAGCGGGTCTCAAGGGACAGTGAAGCCCTAAGGGCTGCGGGAGGCTCAGAGCGGTCAGGCCCCAGACACGTAGCCGACTCTTACCGTGGGCTGCAGGCAGAGCCACAAGGGACACGGGCAGGACGGTAATCCTTCTGTTGTTGTAACACGGGGACCCTACTCAGCCCTCTCGTCTCTCCTCCGCCCCAGTCGTTTCGGCACTGTGTTACTTTTATTTGGGTTTGTCACAAGATTGCAAAGGATCTGTCGCTGTCGCCCGCGCCTGGTGTCCCCGCGCTGCTTGCACCGGTGTTATCACTCACTCCGGCGTGGCCGGCTATAGTTTTCAGTATACCTTCTCCCGTGGGGATGCTAAAAGCAGGACTTTTTAATGTGTTTCGCAGTAAATGTAAACAGCGAGGGAGATAGAATAGGTATTTATTCCAAAACACGGTTAGGGCAGCCACATAAATAAATCAAACTTGTCTACAAACAGAAATTCTGCAGCAGTATTGTCGGTAATATCTTCTACGGATTACTCTCTTCCTAGTTTGAAAAGCATACAGCTACTAGATAAGGACACAATTTCGCTAAGTTAATCTTGTGGGTTTTTTTTTCAGAGCACAGGACCACTGCTTCCTGACATTTCCAGTCCCAGCTATTCTCCATTAGCAAGCATGTTTTTATTGTCGCCTCCTGACTTTTACCTGCCACAAGCCCTATATAGACGAACCTTGAACTGGTTTTAATTCAGCACTTTTGTCTGAAATCTCTTTCTCTCGGATTAGGCCTACTTAATTTTCTACCGCTGTACCTAAGGAAGAGAGAGCACAAACACATACAGATAGGAAAAAAACAACCTCCTCTGGTTTCTGTGCGGTGTCCAGATATAGAACTTAGTTATGTTAGAAAAAATCGAGATCCTACTACAGACCTCTTGAAACAAATTGGTAAGAGTGGGACACAAGTGGCCTGCATGATCTGCAGAGAGCACTCGACATCCCTGTGGGAAGGCTCTGCCCTGGTAATGCCGCCGTGTAACTGGAGACCGGCTGTTTTGGCAAGGATGGAGAGACTTCTGAAATTGTCACCCTGCCTTTTGGTTTCCTTTTTGGAGTAAACCAGAACCGCTAAGAGAAGAGCAGATGCTGTTTCAAGGAAGAGAATTGCCCTGAATGCAGTGCCGAAAACGGGGTGGAGGTGGCAGACCCCGATTCTTCATGAAGGGGCCGGCAGAGGGAAGGGGCCGAGAGGCTCCTCGATCTGTGGCATATACCTGCAGCTTCTCATAGCCTCCCGAGACAGGTAGCAAAACCTTCCAGCGTCTGACGGCCAAAACCCAGTAATGGAAAATGCTTGTGAAAGCTAATTAGTCAGGTTGGGATCCTTCTTTTAGTACCCGATTGCCACAGGCACTCATGGGACAGGAGGGAGATTTAACCTTTTCAAAAGAGCTACAGGACAGATTTGGGTGCGTGTCATTTAGAATCAGAAAGTCAAGACACGCTCTACGGAAAACAGGGCTTGAATAGGGCTTCAGAAAATCTTGCTCCGAGAATATCGGTGGTGTCTAAAGGGGGTTCAGTCAGTTCCTCTCACGGTGAAAAAAAAACCAAACTACACATCTGTATACATACAGGAAAATAGTGCTCCTTACGTTTGAGACTGCAAAAGCTCTGTACGAAGGGTTGTTCTAAGATCTGCCTGTACACACTGTATGGCACCCAGGACCGCTATGCTGGTGAATTTTTTTCCAAATTCTGTCTGTTTATTTAACACAATTTGTTGTCAATGACTTCCGGTATTATTATAAAAAATAAGTAGAAGGTTTTCAATCTTCGTCATGAACCTGCTTACAGTTGCGAGTTCCCTTCAGCTTTCAGCTGTGCAACAAGTTCGGGTGAAGGAGAGAGTAGGGGAGCAAAACCTTTACCTAAATAAAAAACGACAAGAAATTGTGACCGAACCTGTCAAAAGCCTGACAATGATTTATTTCTAAAGCAAACCGAAGTGCTTTTCCTCCAGAAAGCCATGAACGTGTGCAAAAAGGGCAAAACGAATTTAATCGAATCCTGCGGGTTAAAACTGTATAATAAAAGGAGAACTCAACCAAAACAAAACTATTTTTCCCAGGCTTATTTCTTTACTGGGTTTATGTATATACGCTTGGGAACACGTAATATTTTTTTCCAAATTAAAGTATCAAGAAGACATTTAATGTCCTTGTCTGAGATACCACCTCATCCAAGAATACATCATTTTTTCTCTTGTATACATGGGAGAGGAATGAAGAGAGAGGCCAAGTGCCTATTTTAGATATATCTCTGAGAATTAAAGACTGCTTGAAAAATAAAATGGGAAGATTAAGAAACTAGAGGCTAGACTGTTTTACGGAATATTAAGGTTCGAAAGCCTCACTAATATTATGCAATTACATAGCATATTTTTGCCAACAAGGCTATGCTCCGAACTCATTGATCGAGGCAATTTGCATCTAGATTTGTGCACGCTGTTTTATCTTTACCCAGTACAAACATAAGCCTCTTTAATAGTAGTTTGAAAATGCACCCAGTTTAATTTCCCGTCCTCAAGGAAGACAGGTTAATCAGTGGGCAAGTCTGCCACTTCGGCCCCGGTTCCTCCTCCCCAGGGCTTAGTTCCACAGCTTTATCTTAGGATGAAAACGACCCAGATGACTATTACTCCCTCCCCCCAAGTTAAGTAATAAACATGATGAATTTATCAGTCCCACCCCACAGCTGGACTTAGCCCTAACACCTACATGAAAACACTTTTTTTTTTTTTTTTTCCTCATGGAACTTCAACTTCAGGCTGAGTATTTGTGAATCACAAAGATATTTCTATCTATAGTCGCTATGACGTAGCATAAGGATTTTTTTTTTAGGAAAGAAAGGGTAAGATTAGGTGACGTACGGTTGAAGGTGCCGACGTGGTCTGGTGCTGCTTTTGGTCGGCCTCCCCCTCTAGAAGCTTGTGTCAAAATTTGTCACCTACTTTCAACCCAGAATTGCTGCTCTCGTTCTCCCCAGCGGAGATCGGGTGTCTCCCGCTGACACCACCCTCCTCGGCGCAGCAACGGCAGCTCCCGGTACACGAAAGACGTTCTCTCCGGGGAGGTCCTTTAACTAACACTTATCCGGTCATTTAGGCAGAGCGCTACTCTTAATGGTAACCAATGTGTCCACCATTACATTGAAAGCAGAACCTAACGTGCTTTGATAAGAGTTTTCTTACAGTCTGTTAACACTTCAAACAGAAAAAAAGGCCACCTTTTTTTTTTTTTTTTAATTATTATTATTCACTCCTATTAGTCGTCCGTCTAAGAAAGCACTAATGAAATAAAACAAAGTAAAATCAAGAATAGCATGGAGCAAATACTTTCTGAACACTTAAAGTTTTGTTTATAATTTAAGCAAGAGAACCAGAAGACTAAAGAAAGTGTGATGAGACCTAATGCTTAGTGCAAGGGACATTAGTAGAGGTAGTTTAAAAAGCAATAATAGCGATTAAAAAGGACAACAACATCTCTTTGAGGAGATATCAAAGACCAGTTTATTATTTTCTCTTTATTTGTAAAAGTGCAAAATTATTCTGTACAAATCCAACATATAAAAACCCAGCACTCTGTACAACATTACAAAAACATGTGGATCTCTAACAAGATCTTAGAAATTGTATTCCATGTGTGTAATTAGCATCACGATTCCACAGAAGGAACAGTTTTCCATATCACTGTCAGACAGCGATGGTGAGAGCTGCAACACCTGGACAGCAAGACAGCATTTCGCCTTTTAAACCACGAGTAGGTCACGGATACCGTGTCAGTTCTCAAGACTGAAATAAATTACATAAATAGGAGCGGGGCCGGGCGTCTCCCTGCCAGTTCGTGCCGTGCCCCCAGTCAGTCCTTCACAGGTCGGAGTAGCCGCAGTAGTAGACGGCGCTGCTGGCGTCTGACACGGCCGAGGAGATGGGCCCCGCGCCTTCGGCTGCCGGCAGCCCGACGGCGTCGTGACCCGCGAAGGGCAGCCCCAGCTCGGGCTTGCAGGCGAAGCGCAGGTACTGCTCGAACTCCGTGCGGTCCACCTCGCCCAGCAACTCCTCCTGCGGCAAGTGCTCCAGCTGCTCCCGGCACGGCGTCGCCTCGGGCGGCGGCGACGGCTGCCCGACCGGCCCCGGCGGCAGCGGCGGCGGCAGCGGTGGGACGCGCCCCGGCCCCGGCGGCTGGCAGCCCTGCCCGTAGTAGGCGTGCAGCGGCGCCGGGCAGCCCAGCAAGCCCTGCAGCGACCCGCCCGGCCCCAGCGCCTCGCCGGGCGGCAGGTGCCGGCGCAGCGCCGCGCCCGCCGGGCTCTCGGCCGCCGCCGCCGGGTACTCGGCCGCCGGGTGCGGCACGTAGCCGTAGGGCCCCAGCGCGCACTCCTCCTGCAGCCCCGCCGCGAAGAACGGCGCCTCGCTCTCCGCCGCGTCCAGCGGCGACGGGTCCGGTGTCGGCAGGCTGTAGCCGTCGAAGGCGGCGCCCGGCATCGGACAGTCTCGGTAGTGGCCCGCGCCCGCCGCCACCGCGTAGCCCTGCTCGCCGTAGGCCAGGCCCAGACCCTCCACGCACATCCTGCCGCCGCCGCCGGCCTCGCTGCCCAGCCCGGGCCCCGCCGCCTCCGCCAGGCCGTGCTGCAGGAAGCCGCTCTCCACCCGCTTCGGGCGCTTCACCTGCTTCCGCCGCCGCGGCCGGTACTTGTAGTTGGGGTGGTCCTGCATGTGCTGCACCCGCAGCCGCTCCGCCTCTTCCACGAACGGACGCTTCTCCACCAGCGACAGCGCCTTCCACGATTTACCTGCGCCCACAAGCACCGTCAGACCGGCAGCACACCGGCGCGCATCGACGCTCGGCCCCGGCTGCACCCGCCCCGCCGCCCCCGACCGCAGCCCGGACCCCGCGGCTCGCCCGGGCGCGGGCTCTTCGCCCTCGCACCCTCCTGCCAGGAACCCCGGCACACCCCGGTCCGCCAGCCCACGGGTGTCCCCGATCTCCGCCCGCAGCCCAGACCCCGCGATTCGCCCGGGATCTTCACCCTCGCGGACCCTCCCGCCGGGACACCCCGGCACCCCGGGACACCCCGCGCTCACCCAGCATCTTGCTGAGCTCGGCGTTGTGCAGGTCCGGGTTCTGCTGCGCCAGCCGCTTGCGCTCGTCCTTCGCCCACACCATGAAGGCGTTCATGGGCCGCCGGATCCGCGCCTCGCTTTTGCTCCGACCGCTCGCCGCCCTCGACGGCGTCGCCTCGCCTTTCGCCTTCGCCTCGCCCAGCGGGCTCAGCGACTCTGCCCACGGGCAGGGGCCCATGGCCGGCATCATGATGGGCAGCGAGCACCGCCCCTGCGCAACCTGGTCGTCGCTGCTGGCGTAGCCCGCATCTGGGCTGCTCATCTCGGGACGCGCCGCCGCCTCCAAGGCCGAGAGCGCCGGCGTGGCCGTGGAACGGACGCGGCGCTCGGGCCCCGCTCGCTGCTGGCGGCCGCCGGCGCCCGGTCCTATTTGAGCTGCGGCGCGGCCAATGGGGCCGCGGGGGCGGGCGCGGCGTGGACGGTGGTGGCGGCCCCCCTGAGGCGCGGGGCGGCCCCCGGGGCTCCTCCCGGCCCGGCCCGGCACCTGAGCAGGTCGCGGGGCCCGGTGCAGGCAGCGCTGCCACCTCCCCCTTGGGACCGGCCGGGTGGTCCTTCGGTGGAACTGAGAGCGCAACAGTGAGCGGCCGAGGGACTTCAGCCCCACTCCGCGCAGTGACGGCAGGGACCGTCTCACCGAGGTCGTGCGTTGTAGTCCTGTCATCCGGCAGATACCCACCTGTCATCGCCCGGCCAAAAAGGGACAACCCTGGGCAGAGGAGACATGAAAGGGTTGGAATGGATAGAATATATCTCACCGTACTTAGGTACCACGTAACACCTGGAGAGACACTGGGGGCATCTGTATGTCACACTTCAGCTTCCTGACTTCCAGTACTACCTTAGTGTATTGTACCTCGTAACCCCATGCAAGGTGTCAATCGCGTGGAGCAGTAGGATACTGAATCCACAGTAAAGCCCAAATATTCCATCTCACTTTTTCATACGTCGTAATAAAGTCATTCAGTATTTACCAAAGGCACGAATATTTATTTTATGTAGCGTAATTTGCCTTAGTATTATTTAAATTGATCTTTTCAGTACGTATTGCTTGTTGCTTTGCCTTGGTCAGTATTTCTGTGATTTGCCTGAATAAATAAACTGTAAATACAAACAGATGTTTTTAAAAAGTCTGTCACTTCAGAATAAACACAAATTCTTTCCTGCTACCATTTATGTTCGGTGTTGGCATAATAAATAATGTAAAGTACGGCGTTTTCACCGGAGTTCTGATTAATATTTGCACTGTTATGTGTTGCTATTAAATGCACCAATGCTTATTTGAGAAACAGCTGAGCTTTAAGCTGAAGATCAGAGAAGTTTATTTGGTCAACCACACTTTTGTCTGGGTAGCCACTTCCATCAAATCAATATTATAAAAATTCTGGTTGAAACTACATGAATGAAGGCAGCATCACCATTACCTTATTCTAACATTGAATTTCCTGTTTCATGCAACGTAAAATCTGCACCTTTACACTTGACAACCCGTAGATATTCTAAAAAGAAGAAAAATACAATGGTAAACGGTAGCTGCCCAGACTAACAGCAGGGTGTGTAATTCTCCAGGTACTTCTGCATTCGTGCTTTCTGCTTCCCTCTGTTTGTTCGATATTATAAACAAGCGATATATTTCCAGACTAATAGTATTCTGTATTTATCCCTGTTGAGAGGAGTCAAAACTATGGCCAAAAGACCAGTGTCTGCATCAAATCAAGCAACGAGAAGGTTTGTTGGGTTTTTTTCCCCCGTTCAAACACACGCGCTTGTGCAACTCAACGAGAGGCAGCGATTCCAACGGCTCTACTTTCCTGTCTTTTATCAGCGGAGGTGAAAACAGTATTGCTACACATATGTATGTGTAAATTAGTATATTAGTATATAATAACACCATTCCTGGAAAAGCATAATGCATTTCAAATTGATTGTAAAAGAAGTTCGTCGGAACATATTCCACTTGCAAAGCCGACCGCCACCACAGGACTGGCAATAATAACAGGAACTTTCGTTAGGAATTAAGTGCTTTTTCAGTTGTTTTTCGTCCAGCGCTTTTGGGACACTACCTTAGGGCACACCTTTTAAAGGCTGGTGGGTCAGTGACTTAATTTTTATGGCGGAGGTTGTGACATTTCCCGACCCGACGTGCTAGGACTCAGACCCCTCAGTCCCAGGCCAGCTGCCGGACGACAGGTCACGTACCGAATCATGACCGATACCCAGGAAAATTCTGAATTAAACAAAATTCGAATCGTGTCTGAAGGAAAGTCACGCAGGATGAAAGTGTGCATAGTTTTCCCGGCAGAGAACAGAATACTCAGCAGAGGGGGGAAAGCAAGATGATTTCTAAGCGAAACAAAACCCAAGAAGGCAACAATGCGCTGCCCTAACGAAGTCGGTCGATTTCCATTGACTCACAGATAGGTTCCCATCTCACTCCGTATTACTGGCTCGGACAAAACTGACCTCCTCGGAGTTTAATGCGCAGAATAAAGTATTACCTTTTTTCTACGAGCTGATGTTGTTAAAACGCCAAATCGTCTCTTTTACTCTATTTGGCAGAAACATTTTCTTGAGCCAAGGGAACAGCTCCTGCAAGAGCTTGCACTGAAAAAGTTCAGCGAGTAGAGGGACTGCTTACAAATAAACTTTACAACAGTTTTGGAGCTGTCACTTCTAGCAGAAACGTTTTTCTATATAATGAACATGAGGTAATAAACTAAGCAAACTGCCGCTGACTTTGTTCGGGAGGTTTGTGCAAACTGTTTCTACAGCTCATTGATCTGGGATCAAAGAAAGAAAGGTGTGTTTTGAATCTAAGCCGAGAAAGTAAAAGCTCCCTGGATCGTACAAAAAATGTTGGCAGTTTGTGACCCTTTCAGTGCCCCCGGCGTCATAAATAGATTATCTCACCTCTTTTCTCGCTTTCTGTATTGACTGTTTATGTATTTTTTAATTGTAACTTTAAAACACACTGCACAGCGTTGACTCTGACTCAAGTTGCGTCTCTGCTTATGCCTCACTTCCATGAAGCGTTCAGTAAAGAGCTTCTTCTGACGCTCCTGAAACCTTCGTGGTCGCACGACTCCTGGGGTCATTCGTTAACTTTCCCAACCTAACAATGCCGCCGAGAGTTCATCCTTCTGATTTATTGACCTTTTAAACCCGCCAGTACACAGCGTGGGGGCGCGGAGCGGGGATCCTCCGGCGAGAGCTGTGTTTCTATTTCAGGTCCATTACAGAATGCGGTGTTGGAAGTGGTGCTCCCAGCGTTATCAGAGCCGACCACAAATGCCACATGAAAAGCAGCAAACATCCGGAGGGTTTCCTGCAAATCGAGCAGTTTCTCAAGACAAGAATCTTTTTTTTTTTTTTTTTTTTCCCAACATGTATTTAAAGGCAACACGCTTTGCCCCTTCAAAGTAGTTAAAAAACACTAAATGAAAGCAGCCCAGCCCGACGACGCTGCGTAGTGCAAGAAATCTCCCCGAATGAAGACATTTGGGACTTAGAGTTAGGAAAGTGTGCAGATCGCAGAGGCCTTGGTCAGGGGTGACCCACTATGGAATGGAAAAACAATCAAAAAAAAAAAGAAAAAAAAAGAAATATTCCTTTCAGAAAATCGAAGTATAACTATTGAAACAGCCCGAACTACTTTACACGGAAGTAATAGTCCCCAACATTTAAAAAGTTTCTGTTTCGCCTGCCTCACTTTAATCTGCAAATTGCTTTCTGGCAAACGCACACAAACACCCAAACCCGCAAACTGCTGTCCGTAACTGCCCGCAGCAACCACAGCGGAGCTGCTTCAGTGGAAACACGTACCACCGCCTTGGGTTTGGCAGCTGCGGGGGTTGAGGGGGCAGCGCGGTCCCGCACAGTGAGCTGCCCGCATCTGTGCGCGGTTGCTTTGGGTGTGTTAAGCAACCGTATCCCCGGATTTTAGGACTGAAGGGCACCGGGGACGTGCGCGACTCGCACGGTAAGAGGTAGGAGCGCTTTGGCCTCCCGGCGGGCAGGAGTGGGGTCCCCCTGCAGAGCCACCCGCCCCGGCCAGCAGGCTGGGGACGAGGTGCCTCCCTGCAGGGCGGCCGGCGGACTGGGGGCCGGTCAGGACGCAGGGCACAGCCGGGCAGGAGGGAGCTCGGCTCCCGCTCCCGCCGACTCCCCGCGCCTGCCCCTCAACCTGCCCCGCTCGGCCCCTGCCCCCGGCACTCCAGCCCGCTTCCCCAGGGTGCGGCCCGCTTTCCCGCAGCCCTCCCTGTGCGAGCCGAAGCCGAAGCCGAAGCCGGTGACGGGCCTGGCGACCCCCGGCACCGATCAGACTCGAAGTGCGGAAGGAGCCCCCGAAGGTGCTGTTCATTCGGCTGCAGAGGGGCTCCGGGTTCAGCCTCAACCAAACAGCCCGTGGCCAATGCAGGGACTGAGGTGCTGACCCTTTCCCCAGGCTCAACTCTGGATCTGACGAGTGTATGGGAGGAGGGAAAGTCTTGGATAACTTTTGCATTTCGCTCATCCTTTCTTCTCGATGCTAAGAAACACGTATTTTATACATATACAAATATATACATCTTGCCATCTGTTGTTCTTCTGCCCACAGAGTGACATGTACGATGCACGTGTTACTGCACTGAAGGACAGGCAAAAAAAATATTATTTTCTCAAGGAAATGGCTTTTCTACGAAGTTATTGAATGCTTTCCCTACTGCAGAATTCCGGCGGTGTACTTTCTGGAGGAGCTGAGGTGCGGGGCAGAGCACCCACTGTGCCTTGTCCTAGGAAGGAGTTAACTCTGCCGCCGACAGGACTGCTTGGGCTTGGCTTTAACGTGGCTTTCCCTACCCCCTTCTGAAGACATAAATCAAAGTTACAGGAGTCAACGGGACATGACGTTTAACTGACACGAGTGCTGGGTACTTCTGTAATATCTATTCCAGATATATAGTAGGTGGACTCAAACGAATTCCTATAAAGTCAATGGCAAATGTTTCTTAGTTTAAATGACATCGAAAGGAAGCCTAGAAATGGCACTTTCCTTGAATTGCTGATGGCATAGCATGTTATCATAATCTAGATCCAAGGCTTATCACCCATTATATTAATAAATTTATCTACTCTTTTAATATAAAATATTAAATATTAATTAATGAGACTAAGATCACAGACCTCTTGCATTTTTTTCTGTAAAATAAAATTTCTACAGTTTGAATACATCAGGAGTTTCATTACAGGTTTGATGCCCTTCAGTTTGAGAATGAGTTGCACAGGACCACAGAGCAGAGCAATAACTGGGGCCAGGTAGAACCCCCCTACACTTGAATTTCCAAGAACAGAAATCCTGTTAGTTTTCATACTTAAGAACATAAAAGTAATTTTTTTTTTTTTTTTTTTTTTTTAAAAAAAAGGTGCTTTATACAATGCTGGAGCCATTCCAAAAGATCAGGGATCTGAACTGAACTGAACTAAACAATTTGGCTTACCCTCTGTTTGTATTTATGCTGGTTTTATGTCAGTGGAGCTACTGCAAATTTGTACTAATGTAAGATTTATTCTGACATTCTAGATTCTAAAGTAATGGCTTAGTGAAGGACAAGTCATATAGCTGTACAATTAAAAAGCTGATTGCAGTCCCACTGGCATGAAATAAACTTCTTAATTGGCATGACTCAGCTCCCAGAGTATCATTAACAAGGTCAGAAGGATGAATGTCGTAAGATATTCTCTAGAAGGTAGGCTATGATACTATATATAATGCTACTGCAGTTTTGTAGTGTATATCTATATATTGGTCTTTTTTTTTAAAGTAAGTAGCAATATTTTACAGTAATTGTGAAGTGTAAAGTTCTTTGCCTTTAGCCAGAATGAAATTCTTATATTACACAAATGCAAAAGTAGCTGCCGGGAGCTGGGCAGTTACAGTTCCATCATGTCAATTACTTATGGTGACAGAAGAGATGATCTGAAGTTTTAGCATATGGAAATAATCCTATGATAGAAGTTTAGCAGCAGTACTAATATGTTAGTGACACTAAGAAAATTATTAAATGATGACTAAATCCAAATGTCAACGGCTTGCCATGTGTAGTTCTGATGAATCAGCAGTGATGAACAAGTAAGATCAGAGAGAAATTAAGAATGGATTTAAACCCTCAACATCACTAAAGATGAATAAAACCTTTTTCCAAGATGGACAATATGATAACATTTATTTTTAAATAAATTCCTAATCCCTGAAATTAGAAGCAACAGTAACGTTGTTTAAAAATACCTGTTTGATTACATGACCAAAAAGAGCATTCTTTATAACCAAGACATATGAATACGAAATTTGATGCTGTTTTTGCATATTGAAATATCAAAATATTTAAAGTTTTAGTTTTAAACTTTATCCAGGGGAAATTCTCTGGATTTTCATTGTATCTTTGCAATTATATTCAGTCATTATGAATACGAAATTTGATGCTGTTTTTGCATATTGAAATATCAAAATATTTAAAGTTTTAGTTTTAAACTTTATCCAGGGGAAATTCTCTGGATTTTCGTTGTATCTTTGCAATTATATTCAGTCATTAAGTGCACTACAACTTTTGACATCTGACATTTATCTAGATAAATAAACTACAAAAAGAAAATCAGGCAGTTGGAAGGTTCAATGAATGAATTTGGTTTCATTTCTTGATAGTTACAGATGTTCAGTTTTCTGATATTTATTTTCCTTGAGTACTCTTAATGCATAAAAGGAATTTTAATCTTCATGTTAATTACTTTAATATAGATTTAATACTAATTTAGTATTTTAATATTAATTAACATTATGATGATATTTCATTGAAACACCATATAGAGTTGTGGCTTATAAGACACCTGCACAGCTTCCAAATCCAAAGAAGTCAATGTCATCATGTTTCTAACACTATTTACTAAACTTGCAGCAGTTTCAGTGGCAGACATCTGCTTGCTTTACAGGGCACAATGAAGTCTGCAATGTCTCTGCCTAGAATCCATTCATATTCAATGTTCTGAATACCTCTGACTACCGCTGAGCTGTGAGAGAGAAGGGAACGGCCTCTCATGGGATCATGCCTGGTAAAGCTAACAAATAAATATAGAAAGACAACTAAGCTGCAGAAATATCCAAGCAAAGTTGAACAATACAGTCATAGTTGGTTTTGGTTTTTGTGTTTTTTTTTTTTTTTTGTGTGCGTGTTTTTGTTTTGTTTTGTTTGTTTGTTTGTTTGTTTGTTAATCCAGTCATTATTACTAGGGCTGTTTAGGTATGTTTAGAATTATCTAGCTGCAGTTCAGCAGTCACACATATTTTACTTGCATGGCCTATTTCTGTTTGAAAAAAAATTAAGACCGAAAGTCCCCTTTCCTTCTGCTTTGTCCCCTTAACATTGCCTTTTTATCTTCACAACACCCTTTGAAGGGTATTTGCTGAAAGGATGAGAGAGCAGTTATCACAAAGAACTGAAAACTTTAAAAAAAAAAGTCCCAGGAACTTCAATAAACTTACTCTGTAGATAGATCAAGAACTAGAGATCCTCACTCCTACTGCAAACAACCTGCAAGATCTAAGACGATTTCTAGTCAGCTATCTCCAGATTACCAGTTCCATTAAGATAGGATGCCTGTTTAACGGGGCTCTAGATGTAAATGTCGCAAGAACATTCAATTTAGAAACCTTGTTTCAATGATCAATTTAATGACCTTTCAAGCTTTTAAAAATTCAGCTAAATCTTCCTTAGGAAACAGTTTTTGTAGGACCTAGATGTACCGTATTGACAGCTCTCTACCATTAAAGCCTGGAGAGGTCTGAATTAATGAAGCAGGGTGAATGATTACAGAGTTTCAGTTTCTGAGTGTACATGTGTATAAATATACTTGCTACAGCAACAATGCATATTTGTGCTTTTGTGGTTCAGACCAGCATCTTGCAAAAAGTAAAGGTCACTCAGCACAGGAGAAACCGAAAAATGCCTAAGAAATATTAACCAACTACATTGGTGATTTACTAAGGCCAGGGTTGAAACTCAAGCACAGCAAAATTATCTTACTCACCTGTGATACCTAATTTCCTGTAGACATCTGTTTCCAGCAATCAATCTCCTAGTCTTCCCTGCCAGTTAGAGAAAAATTGCAAGATTTACTATTGCAAGCCCTATGCCTTTTCAGGAAAGAAAGACAAGTGCTGACAGCTGCTAGCAACATTTTATATGCCGGTGCATGTGGGTCCTCAAGTACCGTGGTAGTCCATTTTAAAAATAAGATCTGAACTAAGACAACCTCAAACACCTAGGTAGTTCAGTTAACAACCACTCAACTACTCACCAGAGGGAGCCCATTTTCCCCAAAAGCCAACATCTGTAGTACAGTCAACCTGCTACCTGATGGGGCCTCTAAAAACCTCTACAGCTGGCAGGAGGAGTAGCTGCCAGCTCAGGGAGCCACACAGACCTAATGTGAACAGGAAAGTACAGAGCTGAAAAGGATTTTGTACCTGCTTCATTAATATTTTCTGCAGCACAAAAGGTACTTTAACGAAGAAGATGATACATTTATCTTTCAAATGGAACTTTTCTAAGGGAAACCAGTCATAGATCTGCAGCATGTAAAACTGACAGATGTAAATATTTTATATTGTCCTAGGTAGCCTTCTCGTTATGGTTTATCAGACTATATTTGTGATATATTGCCATTTAATTCTTTAAGCTAGGTTCTCGTAAGAGAGGTGTTACTTTTTCAATGGAAAAAAATAAAACTTTTTAAAGTGAGATACTTCTTCAGCTTTCCTCAGGGGGAAGAACCAGCCTTCTAGTTTATTTGTAATTCTGATATATTCTTTGAAGTCCAACTGAAAAACTTTAGTAAGTGAATTAGTGTTACAGCTAAGCACAGAAGAAAGCCTGAGCTCATAGTTCACACTAGAATATGTCCTGTTCAAGAAGGACCTACAGCTCCTTCCAGGGCTAGATTGTGTGTGCACACTCAGTGTTTGGAACAGGGCAAAATATAGAGGTTTCTTGACAGCTTTCAGAAACCTACAGAGCTGCAAAAGTGATGTGGTTTGTTCTTTTGTTTGTTTGTTTGTTTGAATCTTAGGCCAGCTAAACACAGGATTTGTTTAGCAGTGAAACTACTCCACTGCCTATCTAAACAGGAAAACCTTGCTAGTGAAGATATAGTTCCACCAGCCAGCATGTGTTTCTGGCACTGAAAGATTACCTACAGCTGCATACCTCCTGGTATCTGCCCTTTTTTTTCCTTCAATATCATGAAACATTATTAAGTTACTACTTTTGCTTTTAGCGTCTTTGTTCTTCAGATATTTGTTTCTTAAATACTGATTAATACATTTCCTCAGCATCTTTCTTTTTTTGCAGATACTCCTAGCCAGCAGTCAGTAGGTGCCACAGCACAGACCTGAGCTACTGATAAGTAAAAATGAAGCCACATTCATTATCTTGTTTCCATAAAAAGCCAATCTACTGGTGCAATCATTTTTTTTTGAGCAGGGAGTAGCGGATCTTTAATTCTTCCTTTCAGGTTTGCAGCAGTGCAGCCACACATTTTTTGCCACTTGTCAAGCTAATTCATCAGCAAAATCCAAGAAAAAAAAATTTGATCTGTGTAACTAATAGTTGTACATAAGTTGCTAATTAATGGTTGTACAAATTATTTCAAAGTAGTTCTTAGGATTTTCATTGCAGCCTGTAGCTTCAGGAACATTCTGAAATACAGTCAACTATTTTTTATATAAATATGTGGTTACAGAACTAAGACTGGATATATCACCTGTCTTTGGGAGGGTTCCATATTAATGGGGACTCACTGGTCCATCAACTTTCCCTGACTAGAGAGTGAACCTTACCGCAGAACTGGCTAGACGCAAGCGTAACAGAATTTCACTTTACAGGAGCACCAAATTCACCAGAAATTGAAACAAGAAGATAAGATAAAGTTATTCAGTTACTCAATTACATACAGGCATGACTATGGAATCTGGGGAATCCCTTTGACAGAAGCATACAGGGTTTATGTTTATGTCTCAAGAGAGTTCTTACTGCTTAGCATACAAAATGCTAACATATTTGATAGGGTTTTTTTTCCATATTAAATAGGTATTTTTTCCACTAAACAGTTAAGCTACAGAACATTTTATAGCATGCTTATTCATTTTATGTATGTGTTTATAAACCACAGCCTTTTATGTCATTGGCTCAGCCTGAAATTTCAAACTTTATGTCTCAAAATTTCCTTAAACATAAGCAACCACTGCTGCTCATAGTTACCTGCAAGTCATTAGTAAACATGCATTATCATTTTCTTATTCAAAGAAAAAAAATGCTTAAAGCTACTTTTTCCTTTGCTAGAGATTTTCAATAAAATAGAGATTTAAGAAATCTGTATTTGAAAGCTAGTTGATTGGAATATTCTTTCAGACACTGTCCCAAACAGAAGCAGAAGACTACTTGCACAGCCCTTGCAGAAATACTTTCCCAATTTACTACGTGTACCCACACGCATTGAGTTTATTGGATTAAAACTGTAGTGATGAGAAGTATACGACACATTCCTTACAGTATTACGGCAAAAAACCGGTAGTGTTGCAGCAGTGAGTGATTAGACGGCTGCAATGGCACTGCTTATGAAAACTTTAAATAATATGTAATACTGAAGTATATAGTTTCCTAGGGTGTATACTTAATTAGGATTGAGAAACTATTATTATAAAGGTTAGGGACGCAGACTGGTGATTATTGGCTGCTTTTACGAAGGACAGATTATTATTCATTTTCACTCACATAAGAAGAGTTTATATGTTCACATATACTTAATGTGATTTTGTCCACAGAACAGCTATACATTAAGGTCATTGCATATATAGGTGTAGGTCAAAATCTATCCTGCAATAATGAAATAAGTGGTGAGTAGAAAGCCATATTCATATGAATGTGATTAAATTACTTTTTCAGCTCTGTAAATTTCAGTGATATATCTTAGAAAATAACTTAATTAAACATATTTTTACACACAGAATTTAAATAATTATGTGAATGAATTAAATACCATGCCTGGCACCAGAGATAATTCTGACACTGTGAAGATCACAAAGCATTCAAGGTTATGTTTTGAATTTCTAGCCAGAATCAATAAATCTATCCTAGTTATTTTACAAGCATGATACGTTCACTAGGGAAAGCTTTGTTTCAAGAACTAATTATCACTCACTACTCTGTTAAAAAAAATGAAAGATGGCTAACCAGCTTGAATCTTAGAAGAAGGATTGGATACAAGGTTGCTAGTATTAAGACTATTTTTCAGAAAGTAAATAATTCAAAATCAGTTGTATAAATACCACAGAAACAAATTATAAAAAACACAAAGTTTTCAATCCCAGGTTTTAACTACCTTTTTCAGTACATCTAAGAGGAGGAACTCTGCATGTCTAAGCAGAAGTGTGGCCCAGGAAGGAAGAAACTGAGAGCTGCCATTTCAGAAGATTCTCAAGGGTTTTACAGCTGAGCACACCGAGGTCACAGAAGCAGCTGCAGCTTCAGCCCTTTGTCACAAGCTAAACTGGACGTTATTTTGAACAGCCATTGTATCAAGAACTAAAGCAAGACCTTAAGGGGATGTAGCACTCCTTGAGAGTTCCTATGTGACTGCAACGCTAGATGATCTACTAAAAGTTGTGTTTATCAGGCCTCTGACTACTGCTCTTACCTTGTAATTGAGGACATTCTGAAAAAAAAAAATTATATTGTTTCCAAACCCAGCTTTTTTATACTAACTCACTACAAAGGACATTTATATGCTATTTTTCACCCAACAAATGCTTTGAAAAGGTATGTTAATGTTACTAACACTGTTCTGGACCTCTGGGAACTCAGGACAAACAGATATTCTAACTAACTGGTCCAAAGTTGCAGCAGAGCAGAAAAGGGCAATGGATTGTGTGTCTCTTTCTTTTGCCTATCTGATTTTAGGTGCAGTTTCATGCTGAACAGAATGATACCGGTCTCAGACTCCCTTTCTCCCATGTTCCTGCTAAAATTCTCGTGGAATCAGTGCATCATCAGGACTACAGCAGATTCACCTTTGGTAGGTTGACTGGTCAGGATCAGCAATAACAGACCAATTACAGTAAACTGGGAAAAGGGTAAATCAATGGTACAAAAGAAAATTAGTAGCGAGAAACCCAAGCCAAATTTAAACCCTCACTGCTACGCATTCAGTGAGCTGTTCTGGGACTGCAACTTAGTTCTCCTCTCTTCTAAGCTTAATTACTTTTTCCACCTTGATCCTAGAAAACTGTAAAGTGATAAATCATACAGATATAACAAAAATGGCTATGTTTGTATAGTAATAGGCACTTATTGTATAGTACACATGACTACATAACCAATACTAGTGTACATGATTTTTTTCCTTATTTTCACTACAAAGAGTGCAATGGCAATATGTAGTTTGTTTTTAAATAAGTACCAACACCTCTGGCTACAAGAAAAGCAAACTAGAAAATAGTGATGACTTTTTATAGTTACTAGACTAATAAATAAGTTTATAACTCAGGCATAATTATTCCTTTTATAAATTGTATTTGATGCCAAAATACACAAAAGAATAAATTCTTAGGAAAAACAAATTAAGAAATATTGAAAAAATAATTTATACATCTAAACACTCAGATTCAGCTAGTACTAAAAAATCTTAGCCATTTGACAAGAAAACATTTTTACCTTTTTATAAAAATAAAGGCATTGATACTGATGACTGAGTACAGGTAAAATTTCAATTTAGATAATTTCTTTAAGATTTATGTTTACAGAGATATCTTTTTTCTTGTAGTAAAACTTGGAGAATAATTTGCACAGTGATTTTTTTCATAAGTATTTTCTTTGTAAAACAAAAATCAGAGATTGTTTATCAATGGTTTACTATGAAATGGAAGGACAAATAGACTGGACTTTGATGTGGATCAACTAGTAGTAAAAATAAATCTTTTATCAAGCTGACTGATAGAAGAGGGCATATATTTATTAAACTTGCAAACTTCCAGCAAGCAAGGAGAAGCATCAAGAAGTTTCAGGAGCAGGATTGCAATTAAATTTGTCTTGAAAATTATGCAAGTGGCTTAAATATAGTATGATAAAATCCAACATGGTCAAATGTTGGCAAGGTATTTTAGTCAGGAAGGATTAATCTGTGTTAAAGATGAAGAACTTAAAACCAAGAAGCAGTCCTGAAGAAAAATATTTGGGAAGTAATGGCAGATGATAAGAGGAAATGCCTCAAGGTGCACCAGGGGAGGTTTAGATTAGATATTAGGAAAAATTTATTCACAGAAAGGGTTTTGAAGCATTGGAACATGCTGCCCAGGGAAGTTGTTGAGTCACCACCCCTGAGGTGTTTACAAAATGTATAGATGAGGTTCTTAGTGACATGGTTTAGTGCTAGAGCTAGATTATGGTTGGACACAATGATCTTGAGGGTCTCTTCAACCAAAATGATTCCATGATTCTATGATTTTATGACTCTGTGATTCTATGACAGTTTAAACACCAGTCAACAATGTCATGCTGCTGAGAGAAAGATAAAAAAACCCCATCCCACTGGGCTATGTAGATATGGTAGATATGTACGTATTCTGCAGTCTGTGAAGCAACCTTTTATTTCTCCTCAGGGAAGAGGAGACAAAATATGTTCACGTTCCTGGATGGTCATGCAGTACCGATTAATATCCACAAAGGATAGGACAGAAAATCATGGCATACGTGAACTGCATTAAGGTAAATTTATCTTTAATGGTAAGAAAAATAGTCTAAAGATTGTGAAGACAATGAAGTGTTGGAATATGTTGCCTATGGAGAATGCAAAAGCCTCCAGTTTTCATAAGAGAACAAATAGGTTTTAAAACCAGGCTGACAAACACCTGTTAAGAATGGCACACCTACAGTTGATTTTGCATCAGGTCACAGAATCACAAAAGGTTTGAGGCTGGACAAGACCTCTGGAGAGCACCTGGACCAACCCCTCTGATCAAGCAGCAACACCTAGAGCCAGTTGCTCAGGACCACGTCCAAATGACTGATTAATATCTCTATGCATTGAGACTCCACAGCCTCTCCAGGCAACCTGTGAGGGGACAGTTCCTTCTGTGTTTAGTTTTCTAAGCTTTAATGTAAAATTATTCTAATATGTAGCTTTGACTTTAAAACTAACTTGCTAATTTTTCTTCATGCCATACTTATACAACTTCATTTTCACAGTACAGGTTTGTTCATTTAGGAATTGCTAATCAGAACCTGCAGAGAAGAAAAATCATGTCTTGTGTTACACTCAACCCTCAACAATATTTAATAATCCTGTGCTGTAGATGCCTAAAATCAAATGGTGAATTCACTAAGTTGACTTTAATTTTTCTTGCACATAACTAAAAAAATTGTTTCTAAAATAAAATTCAATAAATAAATCTTACACCCAGGAAGCATGGAAACAACTAATCTCTCAGCCTTGTTCCCCTGAAGAAAAACTTGTAACTATGCAATTCGGATGTCGTACTGCACACTCACATTATGATAATTCTTCACACATTAATTTTCAAGCTCATGTATAAAGTACCTTAGCCTCATTGGTCAACCTTGCAATGAAGAGAAGGCAGGTGTTCTAGTCATTTCAGATATCAAATGCCTCATGAGCTATTTAATATTTCCAGTGAACAGGGCAAAACAAATGTTCTGCATGTACATATTACTAATTACTCACACAAAACTGTGAAAAACAAATACTGAAAATTATAAGGGATACAAAAAGTAACTATATGTTGAAATGCTTATTTTTCAAGCAAGTTTCAAGGATTTTTTTTTCTAACAGAAATGTTGGAGATAAAAAAATTAAAATCAATACTCAAGTCTGAAAACCATCACAAAAAGACAATGACAGAGATATTTTTCAAGGCGGCATACAGATTCTTCCTCACCTTTTAATAATCCAGAATCATATACATTTAATATTGACCTTGCAATTTATATCTAAGTACATGACAGATGTCAGGTGATTAATATCTGTGAAAGCATCTCTACCCTACCATGGTTTGGTTTTAAGATATTCTGCTATGTCCTAGAATACCTTTCCTAAATAAACTCCAGAAGGTAAATACTTAAGACAATAGCAAATGATGGGTGAATGAATGTAAGAACATCAAAGGTTCTCTGAGGGAGCTGCACTACAAGAGAAGCTTTGAACCCAGGTTAAAATGTCACAGGGTGCTACCTGAGCGCTGCATTTATCAATTTAATTCATTTAGAATCAACAAATAAACTTTGTGGCAAAGATAAAGAAAATTTAAACATGTATCTCTTTCTTAAAGCTATCTTTGAAGTTACTTTATACCTTAATGTATAACTACCATTTTAAACACACATTCTGAAACATTTTTAAAAAATTCCCAGCAAAGTAATGAAAAGATGCAATCATATTGAGTCATAGACACACCTTCCCCCAAAAAATATCCCAATAGCCATCAAATGGCATTTTTCATTTTATTAACAATTTTGGGAAATAAATACCAGTTTTCTACTCCAGTACTGCATCTGTCCTTCCAAGATGAACAGCAACAGACATTAAATATAGAACTTTACCTAACAAAGTAAATTACATTGCAGAAACTCAGTTAATGAGAAAATCTATCGGCCAGTCTTTTAAAGTAAGCACCTAAAACTGTACTTGTGAATCTAAGTATTAGTAGCTAAAGCCTGGTTTGGTTTGCATTCATATCTATACTTTTCTTAAAAGCAGATTTCTTTATTTGGTACCAGTTCTGTGTACAGTAATCTATAACTGAGATGTATTTCTAAAAGCCTCCCCACAAAGTCATTCCCTTTACTGAGGTTTCTCACCACTATTTTTCATTTTGTTAAATCTTTCTACAATCCTATCCTATGAAAAATGCTAAGTCTCAAACCCTCCCTGTTCACACAGTGGAAGGATGGGCAGACAGTCCCAGTTATTGTTTTTATTTTTTTTCCTCCACTTTGACATTGTCTGAACTCCAGCAGACAAGAATACTGGCTTCTGATGTACAATGAAGAGGGTGAGGAAAGGGAAGGTCGGCTTTCTCATGCTTCCCATAATTAGAAAAGGAAAAGAAAAAAAGTGGACTATGAAGATGTAACTGTAAATTAGCAAAAGTTATACATTTTTCAGAAGATGGATGCATAAGAATAAATACAAAGGAAGAACATATTGGTGTTCAGGTTGTTGTTGACTATTTAGAAACGGTACCAATGTGATTTGCAGTATTGAAATTTCTAGAGAATTTTTTGTTCTCCTAAAAAAATAAACAACTTGTGGTTTTTTTTTCTCTCCTAGGAAACACCAAGAATGATCTTAAGAACTAGTGAATAGAGTAGTTTTTAAAAAAAAGTTCTGGTAACGGTCACAGTTTTAATAACTCGTTGTTTGCTTAGGCATGCACATCCACAGCATCAACCACTGCTTTTTTCACTTGTTAAAGAGACATGCCAAATCCCACATATAAATGTGGCTTCATCAGAATCCTATGACTTTATGTTTGTAATTGTATTTCATCCCATTGCCCTCATGTGTTTGGAATCAAGTCAGCAATGAGTTTACCTGAGAAGAATATGTAAAATGCACAATAGTTATTCTTGAAACATAGACATGGAATTGACATTGAAACAATACGTTTCTGGAATTTTGTATATTTTCTACCACTATGGGAATAAAGAAATACATACTGTATCTTTGAAGGAGTGAAGGGAGCTCAGTATCCCACATTATGAAATGTAGGAGATAAATAAACAGTAACAGTTCTTAAAACTGATTTCTCTCAAGCTGTAGGACTTGGAGTAACATGGTGGCCTGGAGTAGGTACGGATAGAGAGTTTTATTCTGTAGTCTGTCAAACTCAGACACCGTTTCCTTGGAGAAGCTGTATTTATGACCAAGGACAATGTAGAATATTTGATGACAGACTTAGTGTGAAAATGAAACAGGGTTTATTTTCTCATGGGTGTTAATAGAGGAGAAGTTCCTTGAAAATTCCTTTTAAGTAGTGGAATTTGTATAGTTGTGCAAACAGCATATATTTTCTGAAGGAAGATGAAACTTGACAAGACTCTTCACAGAAGTCTTTCAGCCCAGCTTCAATAAATACTATACTCTAACTCAGTATGAAAAACAGACTTTAAACTGGACCCCCATGTTCGAAAGCTGACTTGAAGTCTAACAAGCTTTATTGTTTGGTATGATTTTCTGATAAAAAACTCGTTCCAAGGCGCTTTCAGAGAGAGATCACTGAATTTTAATCCAAAGACTTTATGAACAATATATGTAGACTCTTGTTTGAGAAATACTTGGCAACAATGTTGTACAGCAATTCCAACCTGAGTATCTGCGTAAAAGATAAGCAGATTTATCCAAACATGCCTTTATCCGGGATTGCAATGCATACAAAGAATCCTGAAAAACTTCCAACTTCAGAAATTGGCTGTTTATTTTGGAGCACCTATATCAATAACAGCAGAACATGCTATGAGGGTACTAACTGCTCACCTGCCTTACAAAATTGAAAAGGAATGTTTTGCTTGTAAATCTGAGAAGGAATAAAAGGAAATTAAAATGAACTGTCATATATAGATCCTCATGATAAGTTAAGAAAAATAATCTAACAGCTAGCTCTCAGAACCTTTAATTTTTAAGATCACAACAATTCTAGGATGTTTTCATATTTGAAAAATTAAACTACCTCTGCGCTTTTGGAAGAGAAATTATGTCAATACCATTCCATGTCTTCTCATAGATCCTAACCCTATCATCTCAACTTCTTAATTTGACTTCAATGTGAGGCTAACATCTTTGTGCACTAAATAAAGCAAGTTACTTTTGAAAATTAAGACACATCTACTAAGCAGGAAAAGAAACCCAACAACTGCCCCAGCACAGAGCGGAAAGTTGCACTCTAGAGAGCAGAAATGGGACCCAAATGCCAAAATCAGAATAAGCATCTTCTTTACAGGTAAGGGACAGCCTTTCACTAGGTACATCTCTTTGGGTGTCTGTTTCATTATCTATTAATTGCTCTTTGGCTGACGCTTTCCTATGGCATCCTGATCAGGTCTATGTGGATTATTTAGCATTTTTCCACAATTCTGTTCTTCTTGTATATTAGAAATAGGGTGATGCATTTCTGGTTTTGTTTAAACATATGCCCATTCTAGCCAATGGGCATATACTTAAACATATGTCCATTCCAGTCACTAACATGAATATTCTGATTTTGCTTTTGTTTTATTCACTTTTATTCCAACATCACAGTTTTTCCTCTATGGTGTAAAATATGTTTGTTCACTAACCACATCTTTCCTATCAGTCTGGTGTGGGGTTTTTTGTTTGTGCTTGTTTGTTTGTTTGTTTGGTTGGTTGGTTTGGTTTGTTTGTTTGCTTTTCATTATTCTTCAGCTTGCATTGTCCAGGTTTGCAGAAGCTGACTGACTCATGATGACATGGAAGGTACCAAAGCTTGAAAAGAGAAATCCAAAGCTGTGCGATATTTAGACTCAATTCCCTCTTCTACAAGCAATATTTTTTTTATAAAGCAAGATCCTGGAAACTGAGCTTTCCAAATTTCATACATAAAAGTAGCACAGTCTCTGTGAAACTATTCATTGTAATACTGCTTTTTACTACTGGTTAGTCAAAAGGGGATGTAGTAGGGATGCTGAAATGGAAACAGCTTGGTTGCTGTACCTCATATAATAGAAATTGAGTGTTTCAGAAATGCAACACTAACGAGAAGTTCATAGCTTATGAAAAGTAGGAAAAAAAGGATACATGCCACTGGAATCAGCTAAATGCCACCAATATATTAAATAAAACTTGGAAAACTTTTATTGACTAGCAAGCTCAGCATGTTGGAATAATAAGGAAGTTTGGAATTTCCTCTCTCATCTGGAGTGTCTTTGCAGAAATATCAGCTGGTAACTACATCAGACTGTGCTATGTATAGCTTTGTTGATTTACAGAGCTCTTTAGAAAGCACACGCCCAACGTTTTGCTTCACACTAATAACCCTTATAGACAGACAGACTGCCCAGCATACCCAAAATTTAGAGAATGAGAGAGAACATTTTTAAAAGTTTAAGTCATTAAAATGGTTACTTGTTTAATTACAGCATTATCAATTCAGGTAATCTAACAATTAATTTCTGGTTATGAAAGCTATTTTCCTGACTTCCAATGGACAACTTCTTGCAACATAAAGACAGAACAGTTATGAGAAAAGGAGGAATGCATCATTTCATTCCAGTCTCTACAATTAATGTAATTTATCTGCTTTATTTTTTTTACAAGTATTCTTCTTTTGAGTTTTCAACATTTTTTTAAATTATTTTTTTCAATAGTTATTTTTGATAATGTTAAGTGAAAAGCAACTTGAAATAGGAAAGCAAATTAAATAAACAATTGAATGTTGCTCTTTAATTATTTGCATTACAGCAATACTTTCAGAGAGAGGGCATAATGTCTTTCTTTAGCAAAACACATCCAGTCAAAACACAACACAACACAACACAACACAACACAACACAACACAACACAACACAACACAACACAACACCACTGTTATTACTCCTTTTAAAATCATGCAGAATAGTGCTAAAGATTAGATGATTCTCTTCATGTCACGTTGGAAAATCTGTGACAGAGGTCCAGCTAAAGCCTGGTCGGATGAAGAAAAAAATACAGTCAAGTGATATTCACAAAAACAACCTCATGGACATAAGTGTGTGGTGATTGCTCTGCATCACAGTAAGTCACATCACCCACCCAGTTTGCTTTCCTTCTTCCTTCTTCACATGCACAAATTTTGCCCAGCTGCAAATGAGAGAAGGTGAGCAAAGGAGAAAAGAATCAACACTGATTTCTGGATAAATAAATGCACAGTTCTGATAAATTAACATTGCTAATGAAACAGAATTCATACAGTAATTCAAGTATGTTTTCTTCAGAAAATTCCTAAATATGTTGAATGCAAAACTGCATTTTGGACTGGATCCCACATGATGCCTACCAGTCAGGGAGAGGTGTTTAGCATGCCTATTCCTGCTCAGCATTTCTGCAAATCTGCAGATTTTTTTGAAGTTACAACAGTCTTCGAAGAAAGAAGTCACCAATCTACAGATAACAGAATGATTTCTGAAAGCCGTTAGCATGACTTCTCCTTTAGCAATAAATACTGTGTGTATGATGAAGGGTTTACTTTCCCAGAAGTGCTTATGGGACTTCAGATTGCACAAAAGGGCTGTGAAATGTGTTTCCCTCAGTTCTGGCTCTTTGGTTCCTGGAGCCTCAGGTCACATTCAACTCATAGTTCCTATTAAGCTTTTCCCAAAGGACCTTTGGGCTCCTGCAGTAGCCAAACTTCCCTGGAACAGGAAACTCTATTTACACTGATGTCTTAAAGCCTGGTGCTCATCCATAAAAGGGAAAAATAATACTTTTAGGAACTGTATTTTTCTTAACCTTTAACAAACCACACGTCTAGTCTAAAATGCCCATGCTTTAATGTGAGTTTTCACAAAACCAAGACAAACTCTTTCTGATTAAGTAAAAACACATAATTTCTCTGCAGTGCCTGCAGCATTCTGACAGTATTCAATATCTTGACAGGAACGTGGAACAAAAAAATACAAATTAATTTGTCAGTTTTCACTGTCTCATATGAAAGAAAGGCCATCTGTAAACATTAAAAAAAAAAAAAGTTAATATCTTTTATCTGCATCACTTTTTATGCAGGTAAGATTTTTTGTTTGTTTGTTTAGAATAGCGAGTGGGCAAACTTCTGTTTTACCTATTTCTTCACAGGAGGAAACTAAAGTCTTTCTTAAGGAAGAGCCCTTACAAGAAATTCCACCAGGAATTAAAAACTAACCGCACAGTGGCAAGGTGACTCCTGAGCAGAAAGCTCTTGTAACATCTGCTTCATATGTGATAGGTTACAGCAGTCTACTGGAGTTGTGAAACAGAAGTAGCTCCTTTCACCTGCTTGTATGACATGTTTTTGTTCATCATTCCCCTTAACAGACTGTTCTTTCACAAAGAACATATGTAACTTCCATTTGTCAAGCAGCTTTTTGATAATTTTTTTTAACTGCCATTTTGCATATAGGGGAATAATCAATTAAAAAAGCCAAAATGAGGATTTTTATCTAAAAAAACCTGAACACTCGCTATGACTTGAAATAAACCTTAAGATGTTTTTAATTTAAAAATAGGTTTATCTTCATGAAGATATGAGTTTTGATTTGCATTTTGATTACTCCAGTGCCAAGATCAAGCTTTCCGGTATTACTGCAGTTTATAATCATATCCTCTGTCTTTCCTTCCCTGCAACATCTTTTGTTTACTGCTTTCTTTTTTTGTTGCATGTCAAGTGAGTGAGACTGCCAGCTCTGTACGGTTCTGTAAAATGCCTAGCACTTTACAAACCACATAAAATAACAGCATCTGTCCTATACAGGACAGCTGTGCTGAAGGCTGCCTTTGGACATAGAGAAAAATCCTTCTGAAAAGCTGATGGAGTTCCTTGTATGAATGCTACTGAAAACAAGCCAGACAGTTCCATGCTGCAGGCATCTGAGTTTCCATATGAAAAGTCTAAGCTGCAAACTTTATATTCAGACTGAGATTTTGCTTCAAGAACATACTGAAGTTTTCAGTAGACATTCCTTAATTAGCACTATTGTCCTTCCAAAATCATTGTATCAAACTGAATATCTGTTCAATAAGATAAAATACTTCACTTTTGGATTCTTATTCATATTTTTACAGAAATCTGCTTTCCATTTACAAAGAGATTTCAACTCCTTTGTTAAACTTCACTTAACTCCAGTGAAGAAATTGAGGTGCAGATTATGTGATCTGACTACAAAGTGAAACTCCATCCTTTAATCTAAGATGCAAACAACAACATGAAAGATAAAAGTGCAGTTACAGTAGCATGTTCTTAGTGATGATATTATTTTGCTTGAGATTGACTGTTGCAATTTCTGGTTTAAAGCTGAAAGCTTCACCTTGCCTACTGAGAATGGCAAACAGTATCTGCACAATCTTTTACAAATTATATTTTACTGCAGGATCTTTAATGCTTTAGTGATGACTGCTCTGATGGACAAACATATTTAATCCAATTCCAAATGCTGGACAATTCTTAGCCTCAGACTAGAAGTCTGGAAACATTACGGTTATATTTTAGGAAATAAAAGAAAGCAGAAGGACACAGGGGTTTTCCATAACTTTCTTTCACTAATCAGAAGGATTTGACAATGTAATATCTCTAATCTGTCATCTAGGAAATGAGTAAGGTCCCTAAAAATAATTGGGAGTATCCCAAGGTGAATAAGTTTAGGTCTATGAAAAAAAAAAGATATATTATCTCTGTATAATGTTACTGTTTTATTTATGTTGGCATTTGTCCACCTCTGTCTTGCTCTTGTGCTAAATTCTCTTATCTGTCTGAGCCTCATCATCACCTCAATTCTACAAACTCTTCAAAGAGGCTGGTTAGATTTTTCATTACTTCCTATTACTACATTCTTATTTAAAGCTGAAATGTAAGAAGAGATAACTTACTATTAATAGCAAAACCTTTATTAAAATGTTGTTTTCCCTCCAGATTTTAAGTGTGAATAATATAGTACATGAAATAAGAGACATTGCCCATTACTGTATAAATGTTACTTTCCCATCTATGTCTTTAAAAAAGATTAATACATTTATTTCTACCAGGTTGTTCTGTTTTACATTCATTCTTTTGAAGTTCTGATTATTTTATAGATTTAAAAAAATAAAGTCTATTATACCAATTACATAATAGATATTATCCAAACATGGGCTTTTGGGTTTCTGCTACAACCTACACAACAAACCTGAAAATGTATCTGGTTAAACATACAAATGCTGTTATTAATTTAAAGTTGCATTTGAACATGTTAATAAGACTTTATTCTTTTAAAACTCTTCAGGTACCCAACAGGCTGTATTTTAATGTAAACATTTGTAGTTTACTTCCATTAAAATTACTACAGAAGCAAAACACTTACTGATACTGATTCAAAAATACTCTTATACATCATAGTCCCAAATACATATTTTTCTATCCAAATATGTAGTCATGCTTTGAGTTATCTTTTGACTTTCTGTGATTTGTGTTACATGTTTTCAATCACAAAACAAAGAGTATCTAAAGCAATCACTTTAAAAATAGTAGTCACTATAATATGTAGACAACTGTATCAACCGGCAATCACAACAGCTAGTAGCTTGAACTTCTACATGTTTATAGACCTAGACAAACAAAATCTAAATTTAATAACTCAAAATCTGTGCTTAACAATTACAAGGTAAGGTTATTTTTAAAATGATAGAATGCGTTCAGAGTAAAATATATTTTCATTTAGTAACTGGCTAAATAACATGTTTGTCAACCATCTAGACCATGGATCTAACAGCTTGGAGTTATATTTAGGAAATACTAGGAAGTTCATGTACATCATGTATGTCATATCTGTCACAGAATCACAGAGTGATCTTCTAGTCCAATTCCCCTGCTATGGGCAGACTAGACCAGGTTGCTCAAAGCCTCGTCCAACCTAGCCTTGAACACTTCCAGGGATGTGACATCCACAGCTTCTCCCAGACCTTCAGATATCCAAAATTACACACCTACCTTGAACACAAATAATTCCCAGCATGCTGAGTTTCAGCAATATAACCCAGCTAGCCTTGCTTTAATGTTATCTGATCAGCATTAGACAGGTAAGACAGTTCTCTGTTCCTTCACTAAAGGACCTCAATTCGGTCTTCCACATGGGTGTAGGACAGTTGGTAAACACATTGTATCACATTTAGCTGAATCTCTTGAGATGCCTGGGATTTCAAGCTGCTTCTTCACTCCCATTTGTGATGTTATGAAGAAAACTCTGAGGCTTCAACAAGCAAATAAAAATTCCAGAACCTGTGAGAAAAAAAAAAAAAAATCTGTAGTTAAAGTTTTTGGGCAATTTTTTAAACAACTTTTTACCATTCCTTCAAATAATTTAAATTAATTTCAATTCAGTGCTTCATAATGCTGTACTTTATGAAAGCAAGATTGCTGGCCCCAAAAACTTACTATCTAAGTATCCATGAGTATTCATCTATGAATAATTTTGCAATACACTTTGTATTTACATGCACAGGCAAAGAAGAAAGGCATAAAATCAACATTTAGGTGATCAGCTATTAAGTTGGCAAGCAAATCTATTCATGGCAAGCAGACATTATGAGCCTTTTGCAAGAAGGGTATTTTAAGAAGGGGCATTTAAGTAGAAAGGGTGGAGCTATAGAATTTGTTTCTTCAAAGATAGTGGTCAAATTCACATACAGTGAAGCACTACTGACTTCAAATTTTCATTAGAGATAAATTTGGAGTAGGGATTTTCAAGTGGTTTCAAGTATTCCATCATCACACATAGAAAATTGTTTAATTGGAACCTTTTTAGAAAGATGAGGTCTCAGTCATTTCCTCTTCCTTTTATTCCCTCATTCTTTCTTATCATAATTTATAGTGATGTTTTTATAGTAACTTAGTGATACAGGCACTAGTTAAGCAGCAGGAACCATCTGAAGACTGTCTTTTGCACTTGACCTTAGCCTGGGTATGGAAGGTAATACTAGAGCAGGAGGTCTCACTAATTAATATCAAACTATTCATGAAATCAACAGCCTAAATTGTCTGTAATTACAAAATCTCTCAAGAAATTCATAACCATTCTTTTGCTTTACTATTATACTTAAAAAGAAAAAAATAATCTAACTCAAATTTAAAAAAAAAAAAATCCTGGAATTTTCTCTTAAAATATTTCAGATCTTACCTGACTGAAAATAGTAATGTAATGAGTCTGACCACTTCCCTTCCTGACTTGACTTTAGAGGTGAGTAATACTCAGATCTGTAAAGATTTTGACAATCACACAAAGTTGGTAGAAATTACTGTTCTCACCCTGGAAAAATATTCTATTCCAGGAGAAGATGTCTAACTCGAGCAGCATAACACAAGCTTTTCCTTTAAAACCAGAACTTATGATCCTAATTAGCAACAATTTCAACACAGCCTTGAAGTCCTTGTGGAAGTCCTTGAGAAAATGTACAGCATAATGCTGTATGCAGTCTAGCAAGGACAATGTGATGGTGGGATACAAAGTCTGATCACTTTTAGAATAGTTATTAAAGTGTGTGCTATGCAGATAAAAGTAATTAAAAATATTTGTACAGCAGCTTGGAAGCACAATGAACTTGGACTTGTATAAGTAAAAGAAATCCTCATTTCTGAATGATGTGACCTCAATCTATTGAAGGTAGAAATGGGGAACTTGTAAATACCGCTACAACAGAAGCCACTGTCTGAAACAGGGACAACTTTGTGCTGCCTATGCAGCAGGGTTGCAATATGTCACCTGTTCCAAAAGAGATGGTTTCCAGAATCAAACACCTACTGTTTCTTTTGCTGTCTGCTGCTGTGAGCAAGACAGAAAACGAACTTTATAGGTGGCTGCAGTCCATGCTTCCACCTCTTCCATTCTTCTGTCTCTGGTGTTACCCAAACTCCTTTTTCCTCACAGTATTAATTAATTAATTTTTCTTCCTTCCCATCAGCCAGGGAAGGAAAAGTCAGGAAGTGCTAGAAAAGGTGATGATGCTGTATCTCAGCAGAATGAGACCAGGAGAGTTCTATACCAGTCTGTTCCCTCCCCACACCTTCCATGGCCCTCTGAATCCCACTTTCCCACACACTGCTTTGTCCTCCTTCTCTGAAATATCAGCTGATCCCTTACCCTTCACATCTGAAACTCTAATTTTCCCAGTCCAGAGCTTCAAAGTCTTCACTGATTGCCTTCTTATCCTTTTCTCTCCCTTCCTTTCTCCCCCAAGTCTGCTTATCCAGCACACCAAAAACTGAGTTTGTGTACACCACTGAAAGGGCTCAGATCAGCTCTAGCATATTGTGTGGAGCTGTCAGTTCTAATGGATCTGGTTCCCCTTTTTTTCTTGCTAAATATTTAAACCAAAAGCTAATAATGCACCGATACTTAGAAAATATTGTATGTGAGGGATAAAGACAGTCACAACACACATCTGCACTACAATCCAAATGTAACTCTAGCTTGTGCTGACAGACAAGAATTGGTTTAAAACAGCCTAAGACAGGTATCAGTACAACCAGATAACACAAAGTTCAACAACAGCTGCTAAGTCTAACAAAGCTTCCAGGTAAGCAGGTCCCAAACTAGCAACACAGAAATAAGCTTCAGTACATTTAAAAGAACAAATATGCCATCTTCAGAAATAACAAAAGGCATATATAGGCAGAAGAAAGTGAGGTAGCTACAAATACAATTCATATATTAAAATGGACTCTGCAGCAGGAATAAAAGGAAACTTGTCATCCTTACTGAAATTAAGTAATGTTTCTGTAATCTAATCAAAACTGATCAACTATCCAGGTGATAAGTACCCCTTCCCTTTTATGCTACACAAGTATTCCTCCATAGACCTTGTAAATATGGTTTTGATTTTGACATACCTCCTAATAGGGATGTCAGTCATATATGTATTTATCCTTACAGAATGTCATGTGTATAATCAGTCAGTAAGACAAGAAATATCTAGAGAACTACAATTTGGGATTATGCATTTATAACACTGCTAAGTACACTCACATACAAATCATACAAATGTTGTGTGTCATCAGGTGAGATGGAAGCAGCCATGGATGTGACTTTATGAATGGTTTTCCAGTCAGATTTCAAATTTTATTTCAGACACTTTCCAGAAAACAAGTAGAAATACATGGAACTTTTGTATTAACAAATGCTTTGTGAAAAATATTTGCTTATATCCAGTATCCAGGTAGTTATAAACACTTCCTATTTTGTAATGAAACTTACAGAGAAATTACTGTTCAAATTGGCACTTCAGAATGGAGGCCTAAGTAGTCTGATGGAGAAATAATAGTGGAGAAACTACACTTCCACCAGTAATAACATGTGAAACAACTTCCTGATAAAATTTTTGTGTGAAAATGGTTGGGTTTTTTTCTCCCTTTTATTAGTAAAATTAACTTAAAGCAAGCAGAATGATCTGATCCTACTGGCATGCACATGATTCTGAAAGTACAGTTAGGTTTGTACAGATGTGAGGGTTACATGTACAGATCCAGCTGCAGGAATGAGTTTTAAGTAAATCAGTAATGCATGTGAAGACACTTGTTACTAAACTTGGGTCTTCATTTCTAAATCAAGGCAATTGCAAACCTAGGATGTATCAAGCTAAGAAATTACTTTTCTGTACTTTATTATTTCTAAGCAATTCAACCAACGGGATTGCAGAAAATTAAAGGCAATTTACCTTTTTAAAATCCCAGAAATTTCATTGACATCTAATAAACTACTGTGGGACCAGCAGAGAAATTAGTAGAAAACCCATTCATAAAAGGGATGAGCAAGGAATGTAGGGCAGTTCACACTGAACTGATATCATAGGATCTTCACGGTCAATTTAGAATGAGCAGGACCTCAGTTTTCTAGGTGTTGCTTTAACTCTGTGTGCACTGGTTTTACTCTACATTTACGTATCTGATTTCATCATCTGCAGCCTATATTTTTATTTACAAGTGTCAGCACTGGAAGGGGTTGTCATACCTATGGATCATAGAAAAAGCACTGCAACCTTTCTTTCTGTAGAGGGATCTATGGATTTAGACAGTGATCAAATAACTACATCATAAATACTTGATGTTTTCCTGATAATCACAAAACCTACACTTGAAATTCTATTAAAATATATTGAGATATAAACAAATCAGCAATTTATTAATTTAATATTAAAAACATCTAAAGAAAAGTACAGAAGAATATTTTATAAAAATCTAGTGGACTTTAAGCAGGGCATAGAGAAACATCTGCATGAAAAATTTCTTTGGTATGTCAAATTGAGGTGGCTGGTCTCATCTGACAAACATTTCTGTGCTAACACAAAACTGCCCTCCTCAAAATAATGCCATCTGAGTCAAACTATGTAGGCAAAACTGTGTCACATCATGATGATTGCACCAGCTTGACTGGTATGAATTATGATTATAATGAACTTTTTTTCTGAAAAAAAAGCAAACATTTTAAAACTTGTGGTTTATATCTTCTTAACATCTCACTGTTGCACAGGCCCCAGCATTGGCATTACAGACCTTAACAAAACTACAGCTACTATCTTAATAAAAATTTTGCACTTCATAAGGCCTGAATTATCCTCTCCCTCTACACTTCACTAAACATAATGGACATTCCCATACTTAGGTAAGGGAATATTTAAGACTAAGAACTAGTAAGCACAAAATATATTTCCTTCTTCCTGCAATGAGATTTGGCTACTGCACAGAAATTAGAGTAAAAATTTAAGCTTTTTAATTATGATTGATAGATCTCATTCCCCTACTCCACCAGGAAGATACTCTACCAGATACATATGTAGTTCAAATGAAGCTGAGAATCTGGCCGATCATACCGCAACACCATAAATTGGATATTCTAAATCAACTGTGTCTTTAAAGTACATCTATACTAAACAACTAATCATTTTCTACATTAAAATTAATGGGAATTTTTATTAAATGTTCGTAAGTCTGTTGTTAATATTTCATTAACATCTTACAGAAATTGAGACCGTATTATTCCGCACTACCGATGGGCACATAACATACCTCAAGAGCAAGAGACAAAACGGGGTCAGAAACATGCATTACAGACAATATCAGACTTTTTCCTATATTTTTTTTTTTTAAGACGCTATGTAAAATAAACATTTTTTTTCTAGTAGGTTTCCTACCTTTCCTACCTATAAGATAGTTCACATTGAATCATTCTTCAAAACTTCTCCAGTCTTACTGTGATTAAAATGACCCTAAAGAACAGAATAATTTATTTCAAATATCCTGTTCCTTGTAGGTGTAATTAAAATTGGCATTTATTGCAAAGAAATGTTAGATAATTTGTATTCTTTTTACTATAAGACTCTGCTGGTGTCATAGAACCTGAAATAGAAGCTTATTCTTTTTCCCCATGTGACTCATGATATTGTCGATCATGACAGAAGACGCTAAAAATACAATTCATTCCTGCAGGCAGCGTCTGTAAATCCCAGGAAAGAAGTCGCTTTAGACATTTACACAGCGAGCCTGGCGACCAAGCGCTCGTGAGTGTGTCAGCGATCGGCTGGAAAGCGGACAGTTTGTGCTGCCGCTGCTCTGAGGACAGGAAGCATCGACAGTTTCTGCAGCGGTGGTTGGTCTGAGATAATCCCATTGTATGAGCAGCCTGAGCGGCCTCTCCCAGCGCTGGGAGCCCAGGGCCTGGCGTCTGGCTGCCTGGCCCCCGGCCAGCCCGGGCCTGGGCTCTGCAGGGAGGGCGGCTGGTCCTCCGGGCCACACCTCACCTTGCAGAGGAAATCTGGCGAGAGCTCCAGACTTTATGACTTCTTCTTTACGAGTCCCCTCTTTTTTTTTTTTCCACTTCACTCTGGTAGTGGTATTCACGCTGGGCTCTCAGGGAACTATTTAAAGTCACAAGCAATAAATGACCCGATGACAGGATTGTTGGGAAAAGTCATACTTTGCTACCCCCAAATGCACATTACATTCCTCTCACTTTTTAAACAGTGGCAAATCATGGTCACCACCACACATCAAACAGGATAAAAAACTCATTTCTCCAATCTTTTTTAATTTTTATCCCCTTTAATTTGACCAGGTTTATTTAAGATATATGTTCTGTTTAAAGGGACATTGTTCTTAACACACAAAGGAGTTCAAGGATGTGGCATCAGTGTGTTCCCACCCACCATTTGCTCTGATGGTGTTGGATTCTCTGAAAAAAACTTGCAAGTCCCAGTGCAAGTATTGTGCTGAGTATATTTTTAAATTATATGTTTCAGTAACTCTAAATCAAAGATGTTCAAAGTTGAGTAAAAGCTTTTGCTTTACAAAATCTACATGAAAAAACAACACCAATCAGTAGATAGAATACATACACATAGATACCATACACACAGAATACAGCAGCACAGCCAACATCTGCCACTTTTCTTCCAGAGAAGCAACATTTCACAGTCCAGGCAGCTTCCCCAAGGGCACCCTTCACATGCCTGCCTAACATACCTTTACACATATACATAAATGCTCATCATGCTGGGCTTAAGGATCTCCTTAAGCATTCTGTTGAAAAGACAGCAAATGGAACAACAGTAGGTACAGCTAATTAGTGAGAATATAGATTTTTGCCTTTTCAAAAACATCAGATACGTATTAAAATTGATGGGAATTTGTGTAAGACTAGGAATAGATTTCCATATCAGCATTAAATAAATTTACTCCTGTTCTTATATCAGCATTAAATAAGTTATCAAATAGTATGCAGTACTTTTAAATAGCTTAAATTTATCATAAGACAACAAGTGTTTCAACAAGTGAATTACCGTCCTGTATTTATTTTATAAAAGGTGGTCTAATGTTTAAGGCATTACCTTTTACCTGGATTTACAGAAGGGCTGTGTAGAGTAAGACCATGTCTATGAGAAGCATAGTTCATATATTGTGAAATATCAAAAGTCATAAAATTAAAACTGTTATGGCTGAGTCTCATGAAAGTTCACATTCTGAGACAGATCTCAAAAATAAATGTCACTAGCTCTCATGTTCCTCAGTCAAACCAACACCAGCATCAAAATGTGACTCTATATAAAAGAGGTAAAATTTAAAATATTTTTTTTTGCATGTACCAACTAACACAAAAAAACCAATGCTTATTTTTGAGCAATTGAGAAAAAGAAGCTAGTAGAGAGGATCCTCTTGATTCCTCTAAAAGTTGTCATAGAAATGAAGTCCCAAAGCATTAACCTCTTCCTTGTCACACCTATTGTTTCTACTCAGTGACAAGATAGAAAACCTGGTAACAGCCTAGACGTGACACTGCAGTTACACTGCTGATGTTACACTTCTCTGATTTTCTCCTTCGGACTGATCCAACTGGTTGTCCAAAGACCCAGTAAATATTTGCATGCACAGAGTAAGGTAGTGGCACTTTCTGTGTAAAGCTTGTAACAAGACACAACATCTCAGCTCTGTGTCAACAGCAAAAAACAAACAGTGGCTGCTAGCGGAGAACATCAACTTTCCTGCAACAGCCAGCTCATGACCGTGACCTACACACCTTATCACACTTCAATCTGCATTGTGAAAGCAGAGACCGCAGTGGTGGCTGCCCATAGTGTAGCCTTGCAGGCGCTCTGGTCCTAAAGGAATGTCATTCGTCCTCTTCTCTGTGCTTCTTCCTGGTCCCTTTTGCGACTATATGCAGACACAATAGAAACTACATGATGGAAGATGAGATATAGCCATGTAATTGTTGATCTCAAAAACATGCCAACTCTAAAATTCAACTTGCAATCCAAGGGCAAACATGAGGATTGCACACATACTACTATTAGTGGTAGGAGCTTGAGAAATTAGGCAGCAAGGGGCACTATAAGCTTAGGTACTGAGCAGATAAAAACGCAGTCAAATTTAATGAAATGTCTGAATTACCATGTGTAACTATTTTACTGTGTAACATTTTACCATGTGTAACTATTTTTCTGTCCAGGAAGAATCCTATTTAAACAACAGTGGCCATGCTTTATCAAACTGAGCTCAGGCTCCTGGTCTGCCTTACAGTTCAACCACTCATTCTGAACAAATGCAGAATAACTTGTGTTTCAGTAAATTATACCTGACTTAAACAGTAAGAAATACTTTGCTGGAGAGAAGTAGCCCAGTACAAGAACTTGAAGTAACGTATGGGTTCTGTAGAGTCAAGAAGTGGTCTAACTAATCTGAGGTAAAAAAGTTTAAACCCAGGTCTTGCGAATTCCTTAACTAAGACTTAATGCATTACCACTATTTAATGCCTCTTTTTTCTGCAGTGTCCTGCAGAAAACACTTGGGGCTGCAGTTTAATATTGATCTGCTCATATACTACTTTTCACCAAGGATCCACACTGCTAAATAACTTAACATCAATCTTTTAAAAACATTAGTCTTGATTTGAAAAAAAGTTAAAGGAAACTGAACTATCAGAGGAAGGTCAGAAAGTATTGTCCTTTTTCTTGCCCAGTCCGCTTATGTAAAATGAAGATTTTCATAGTTGATAAAAAAGACAACCTTTCCCAGACTAAATGCAAAGACAGCCCAAGGTTGTGAAACTTTGGTGAAACCCTCATAGTTTTTGGTAATTTTTTAATCTCTACTGGAAAAACTCCAAAAAGACATTTTATTACAAGGAATTGTACAACCCTGATGATGATGCGAATGATATTTGTATAGAATTAAAAAAAAAATGTGAGATCCAGATTCTGTTCTGTTGTCTCCTACAGAATTTATTAAGAGCTTGCCAAAACATGCAGAAAGGAAACAAAAATCCTCAACAAAACTGGTAGTTTTCCAACAGATGAGAGCTGAAATGGTGAAAGTAACAAGATTCTTTAATAAAAAGAAGCCATAATCAGGTAAGAGAGCAGGTGTAATAATAAATGTTTATCATGAGCTCAAGAAGCATCAGGACAATACATAGCTGGAATTCTTTCATCTCTGCCCTTTTACCCATATGAGCCTCAGTTAAAGCATTACAGGGTTCAGATGTGATAGCTTGAGTGATAATTTTAGACCAAAGCGGTTGGCAAGGAATTTTTTGATCAATGTCTTGCAGTGGTTGGTGACTACAAGACTGTCAGGAAGTAACATGCTACAGAGCAGAAATCAATATTCAGATCTGCAAGTAATAAAGATCACATGGCACTTCATCAGGAACAAAAAACCCAGCAGAGTACATGGCAGAACGGGATTAAAGTAAAGCTAGAGAGCCAGACCTTCAATATATTTTGTGATTACAAACAAAAGACAGTTTATCAAATTATTATTTTTTTAACATTTCTCAAACTACTTGTATCTGGACATGAGTCTCATAACTGTATCTTCATTTACATGTTCCCAAGGTGTCCCTGGGTTGCCTCCTCATGTCAGCACTCCTCTCTGCACCTTAATCTCCTTGGTGTTTCTACTGCCTCCTCACCCATCACCACACACTTCAGTTGTGGTCTCTTTCCCATATTGTTCCTAATACTACTGCTTCTTCCATATCTGCCCACTAGCAGGTTCAGCAACACCAGCATAAAGCCCAAGCTATTAAGCCCTCTTGTGCACTGTTATGATGGGAGCAAGGAAACCAGGATGAAGAGAAAAATGATTGACCTTCCATATGTGGGGAGACTGCAGAACCTGGACAGCACTGGATTTTTTTCCAGGCTCTGGGAAGTGGTGTGTTATAGCAACTAAAGACTTTTCTGATCTCTCTGTGGACTTTTCACCTACAGAGCATAAAATTTCTACTAACTCCTTTCAACTCCTACATTATTTCATACGTTTCTTATTGTCTTCCTCTTTTTATAACTCTCCTTTTTCCCGCCCCAACATTATGGTCTTCCTCTTCCTAAGCCATTGCATTTTTTTCCAACTCTTTGAATTTTAAGTTGCCTTCCTTTCTCCAGGATGCTAGGAAAAGAAAAGTATGAGAACTCTCTGTGTCCAGCTTATGTAGCTCAAGACTAATTGCAGAGAAGGCCTTCCTTAACCTCTGCTACTGTGCTTTGTGGCATACTCAGTAGCAGCAGAGATTCTGGCTACGTGTTAACTTAAAGTTTAGTGAAAACTATAAGCATCTAAGATTTCTTATTTCTTTCTTGTGAAAAGTATAAGAGGTATATAGCCATGGTAATTCTCTGCCTCTCTAGACAACTGAAACTTCAAGTCCCTGTGTCAAACAATAGAGCTGCTAGATTATTGCAATTTAGTATCAATTAAACATCGAAACACTACAATATGACTTAAAAATGTGTTTTTCCAAATCTCATTTCCAGAAGATTTATTATATTATGATTAAATTAAAAAACAAACCATCAAACAAAAAGACTCAAACAAAACTAAACACAAACAAAATAACCCAAACCAAACAGCAAACAAACAAACAAAACACCATGAGCCAGAAACTCAGGAAAATTTCCATCCAAACTATCTAAGTATGGTAACATTAAGAAGATCTTAAAGTGGGCTGGGGCCCGAGAAATTGCGAAGTGTGATTAATTCCAGTGTGCTCACTGTGATGTGATCAAAGAAGAAAACTCCAGAAGAAAGTTCCAGCAGGAAAATAAAATTACAGTTTCTTTGCCCATTCAAATATGTGACCTACAGGGTATTTTTTTTTCTCTTAATAGTGCAGCGCATATTGAAAACGCAGTTGTTTTTGAAAATCATTGTTTGAAACTCAACATCTTGTTCATCAGAAACAGAACCAAAGTATTAGCAATCTTACGCTGCACAAGATCAAAGATACTGAAGAAAAGGCATAGCCATGAGGTGACTAAACAGTGGCAAAACCCACCCTGGAGTCTCAGACCAAGACAGTGCCTTTTCCATGCTTTTTGACCTCACATAAGAGAGGAGATGAGGGTAAGAAACTGAAGAAGAGGTGGTTTGTAGTACGGTGGCAGAGGGGCAAACATACAGTTCTGCATGGTACTTGATCATCTTTGAGTTCCCGTGACAAATACCTGGAACTGAGCAGGCCCAGAGAAGATGCTGCTGCTCTAGGAACAGGTGAATTCTGAATGCCAAAGCGTGGAGTGGGGCTTGCAGGGTGACCGTGCTACCCAGGAAGTCTGTACCTGAAAAAAGGAATCCACAGTACAATGAAAGAAGAAATTGTGACGATCCACTAATACAGAGGACAAGCTAAATTTGTTGAAGTATATATGTAAAAGAAAATCACCTCTGTCACCTTTGAAGAGGATGATATTTTTAGCGGAAAATTTTCCTATTTAATAAAAAACAATAGCATGAAAGCATAACAAGTTAAGTGAAACAAGGGAAATAAACTTTCTTTTTAAGTGAACAGACTGACAAGAATACAAATTTGAATGATGGTTTAGGTGAGGAAAAAAGTTATTTGCATGTCTCAAGGCAAAGATAATCACTTAGAGGATATATATTTTTGGCTTTTCAGCATTATTGCTATGATTCAAGACAACCCTGTATACAGACCATGTCCTTGCTTAGTGTAACCTGAAATAAACAATATCAAATTTTAAGATATGATAATTTCATTCTATGTGCACTATATATTTTTATATCCTTTATGTATCTAGCTATAGAAGCCATACTACATGCACTTGCCTTCTACTGAATAGTAATCGGCTTTCAAATACCTTATCTGTATAATGAAATCAGGCGAGGGGGAGGCTGACTCACATACTTGCTGATAGACATTGCAGCACTACAATGTAAGGAAATAAAGTAATGCAGGATTAACTGAAATCTTTTTAGAGGCACTATTCCAAGTTTTCTAACGGTCTAAACAGCATCTACAACGTGGTAGTGTCAATTTACTCTTCTCGCAGACTAAATGTACAAGATTCCAGGAGTAACTATGTTTGGTTTTGTTTTTGTTTTTGTTTTTTTTTCACAATATTCACATTTAGAATTATATGCATTAGTTAACTTGCAAGGTATAAACTGCATGCTATCCTTTAAGTCTGTTTTCAGTTGCACTGAAGGTAACCACTTAGGCAACAAAAACCGAATAGATTACAGGTGCATATGAGTTAAGACTCATTTCACACAGTATATGAGCATGTCACAGCTTACTGCAGTTCATGCCTAGAAATGAACTTTCCAGATACAAAAGCCTCATGGAGACCATGTTCAGCACATTTAATGTTTTTGCTATGGTGAATGCTTTGTTCGATTTTATGAAACAAGTTATAACAATCAGTCTTTCTTCTTAAGATGTTTTTTTAGAATTCAAGGGATAGGCTCGTGCAGAATGGACCTGATTGGTGACATGCTCATCTTCTAGAAGCTTTGAAATTCAGCTAATAATAAGCATTTGATTAGGAGTAACAGCTGTATATTTGAATAAATATGGCCCTCTCAGGATTCCCAGAAAACTTTAAGACGCATGTACAAACCAAATTTTCTCTCCTTGCAGCTTCATTGTTTCCAATAGTAGCACTAAACCGCCTGATTAAAGATAATCTGTTACTTAATAACAGTACTATTAATTTCATTTACTTTTCTTAAACTACAGAAGCAATGAAGACAGGTTAGCAGGAAGAAGTCTGCTTTAGGAATGTCTTGTTAATATTTGATGATACCAAGCTTAGAAAACAGTAGTTCCTAAATTGGCACTTGCCTGTACTACTGCTTCCCTTGTTGCAACCCTCTGTGCTACTGCAGCAAGGAAGGTGCAAGGCTGCTGTGTTTCAGCTGAACTGCTGATTGATACACAACTGGAGAGGCAAAGCTGGAGAAGAACAGTCACTGTAATGAGACATTAAACCACTTCTTTTTTTTTTTTCCTGTTCATCAAGTTAAAAGAGAAATTTAAAGTATTTTCAGAAAGACCCAAGTATAACTTCTATAGTTTTGCCCAAATTTTCCTCTAGAACATAGTCCTCCAAGCTAAGAGCGTGGGGCAGAGAAAAACAAGCTCAGCCACTGCCAGGTTCACTTTGTCGTCTATTAGGCAGGTAAGGGCAGTATCTCCTTCTTCATCAGGGAGCTTTAGAGACAGTTTCCATTCAGAAAAAAAGTACAGGGACAGGCAATTTCAACTTTGGCTTCAAAATCACTGACAGCATGGAAGCCAGGACTCTGGGATTTATAACAGCTTTTACTATCATAACAAAGAGTGCTTTTTTGGTGGTTTCCCCCTTGGATTTTCATTTATGGCTGATGTATCTTTAGGGTGTATCTGTTAACTCTTAAAAAGTATTTCTGAAAAGCAAATATCTTACTGGTGGAATATGCTAGATTGTATCAAATTCCAAAAGACTTGCCAGCAAAGAGATGGAAGAAATGACTGAATTCATTCAACTTAATTAGCAAGAAAGACTTGTTTTGTACTGGAGGTAAAACACTGAACAGTGTTGTGATTTTCAAGTTTCCCCAAATTTGCGATCCTATCATACACTCATAATTATTTTCATGTCTGAGCGTAACTGAGCATTAGCACAACCAGCTCCATGACACAGCTGTGACGGGTAACCATCCTTCTTTCTGTGTTTAAGCTATGACATTGGAAATGTTTTATTCTTACAAGTATTGTTATTATAGAAATTTTATTTTTAAATCTTCTCACAAAAAAAAAAAAAAAAAAGTTTTATTAACTTCATTGACCTGCTGGAGTTAATTTCAAACTTTCGTGCATCTGCCTACTTATTTTCAGGACATGCTTATTACACGTTTGTCTCTGAAGTCTGGGGAAATTTGAAAATACTTTACTATGCAGTAGCATCTCTAGTACAAATGTGATCTTCTCTGGAGATATTCAAAATCCCCTCTGACATGATCCTGTGCTACCTGCTCTAGGTGTACCTGCTTCAGCAGAGGGGTTGGTCTATATATCTCCAAAGGTCCCTTCCAACCCCAACCATTCTGTGGTTTTGTGATTCTACAGGAACATTTACGAAATTTTTTTTGTATCTGTTATCTCCAGTTAATTTCTAGTTAAGGGGAACAAACCCCTAATTTCTTAATTTCAGCCTAGAGAACACACACTCCCCTCTCTGTTTACACTAAGCAAAGTCATAAGTTTATGTAAAAAAAATGCTCATTGTGAAGAAGTAGACACGTGCTCCTATATCCTACTTTCATATTCACAGGTATTCTTTGCAGGAGGTGCTGCCCTGTCTAAGCAAGGACACTTACAGTAGCATTACTCCTATTTGTTCGTAAAATCCTCCAACAGTAGCAACCGTGTTATTTTTGCATGGGTATATACAGAAAATTTGGCACATATTTAATATAAGCAGGCCTGGTCTTGTATTCTCAGTACAGGCAAGTCTCCAACAGATCAGTGAACCGGCAACTTGCCTGGCTGAAAAAATGCATGATTTCATTACATTCTTACCTTAATACTTACAGAAAGAAGAACTGAAAATCTGCACTCAAAGTTTAATTCTTACATTCTCAGCTTTTTAACCCAGCTGAATAGATACTTGATGTGTCATATAGTTCTATCAGCTACTCTCTCAACAATTTGGTGAAAAAAATGATGCCACAGGTCCAAAGTCACAAGGCTACAGGAACCTATTTTCAATTTTACTAACAGAGCTGTGAGTGGGACAGTGAAAGCACCACTCTCTGGCCTTTATAAACTGCTATCAAACACAACGGCAGGAAGAAGACAACAGAGCAGTAGCCACCTCCCCCCTCCCGAAAAGAAAATCTTCAGCCTGCTCATACCAAAGTGAGCATGCTGACATTTTCATGTGGTTGACTAACTTTTCTTTATGGCTACCATAAATTCAACTTGTTATAATTACTGTCAATAAAATTAATGAAATTACAGGCTGCTCAACAAAAGGAATATCAATCTGTAGCATTTTATTAGGTCAGTAAGACCTCCATTTATCACTGGTACATTTTGTGTAAGGCAGGGATTTGGCTCACAATTTGTAGATGGTTTAATTTCTTAAAGTTACATTCCAGGATCTTAGAAACATCTCACATATTGATTCTGCTTGTTTGATCAAGAAAAAGCTTCTCAAATTAAGCAGAACTTCTAAAAGACTTTCTAAAGACTTAGAATACCTTTGGTCCTGAGGCAAATGCTAAAAGAATAGCAATTTAAAAAACAAAATGCAGCAAATTTTTAGTTACTGCCAATTTGGTAAAACATCTTAACTACAACCCTTCCTAAAAGGAGTTGTAAGGTTTTCCACTTTGGAGCAGCAGGCATGAAGACATTCATATCACCTTAGTTTCTTGTTTACTATAAAGCAGTAAGGAGAACAAGGCACTTTTTAAATTTGTGATACAATATTTTCATTTTTATAGTTAACCTGAAGTCATCCAAAGCTCTTTCCAATATTAAACAAACAAACAAACAAACAAACATGAGCAACACACACTCAAAAAACAGAGCAACACAGCCATGTTTTACCTTCCTGTGTTACATGAAGAAAAAGGTTCTTGGTGATTCCATGATCAACTAATAATTGCATTGCTTTACAGATGTTACGACAGTGGCTGGTACTCTGATATCAGAATCTAATTATTGAGTCCCAGACAACACTGACAATAGGAAACATACTGGAATTTCACTTTTGAAACTTGGATGATCTTATTTTCAAAACTATCTGGGTTACTTCACAACCTGCCTTTGATTTTCAGCTATGTCCTAGGCACTGAAGAATTCAAATCTCACTGAAAGCCAATGGGACTTAGAGTTTATATTATGTGAAACCACAAGCATTACTCTAAAAAAACCCAAACAAAACAAAAAACAAAACAACAACAAAAATCAGTTAAACAAATAGCTCCACAGTTTGTAATGTTTAGTCAGACTTAACAAAAAATAATGTCTTTACTTTCTAGGCTTTGCTTTAGTAAAGTTTTGGCAGTTTTGTCTAGCGACCACAAGTTTCTGTCAGCCATCTGGGCTCTCAGTGAATCAATCAGCTGATGTTCACTAGAATGATAAAGGCCTAATCCAATTTGGATTTTTTTTTTTTTTTAATGCTGCAGCTTTCAGCTATCAGCAGAAATGCATTAAGTTTTTTGTTGTTGTTTTGACAGGAAAATAAATATGTTTTTTCATTTGTTCCTCTTTTCATCACTGTAGCTTATTCCCATTTCAATCAGCCTAAGCTGAATAGTACAGACTGCCTACCCTAAAGTTCTATACTGATGCAGGTCAAATGGTGGAAGTAAATGGGATAGTACTTGGTGAATATATACTCCCATGAGGAGTCTCTTGCTTCAACGTAAGAATCTCAGAATCAATGGTTGCTGAAACTAGTTCCTTGTCATACATCTCCACTGTAAAGAAACATTTTTTTTTGGTTGACAATGGGGTTATACAAGACCTGTGGAAGTCCTTTTATTTAATTAGGTAACAGAAGAACAGTCACTTAAACCAGTAAAAACTGATATCGGTGAAAAGGTTTAATAATGCTACAACAAGCTGAAGTGTAATAATATGTGCCATAAAGAATCTATGCTAAAAATCTAGATATGTAAGTTATTAAGTTGTTTAGGTACTGAAAAAGTGAGATGTATATTCCTCTTCTTGAGATGGGTTTGAAGAGAAGTGATTGAGCTAGAACTCTGTCACCCATTTGGAGGGTATCTTATATGTGCAAATACAACAGTTCCACTAAGTATACCGGTTGCTGCAGACTGGCAATATAAATCTATTTTTATAGCTAGAAAATACAAGAAAATTTACTCATTTTTGTGATGTCAACACACCTCAGGAAATTAATTATGTCTGCTTTCTGTTGCACATATCATTAGCTGAGCCCATTCTTTTCCAGACCCACACCTTTAGGATTAGAAAAGTCTCTTTTCTCACTTAGCAACACTGGACACTGTCTTCAAGTCGTAATTCAGCTATTAACACTCCTTTTTCAGACCAGTCACAAACATAATGAATGCTAAGAAAGCAAAGTAGATAAGGTAGAGACTTAACAAATTCACACTGAATTTTGTGGGGGTTGACACTGAAATCATCCCTTTTAGTAATCAACTGGAACTGTTTCTGTGTTTCGCAGTTAACTTAAAGAAGTCAGGCAATTAAAAATATTAAAGGATCTCCTAACCTAGGTGTATGCAAAATTACCTGCTGTAGGACAGGATACATTGCCTTCCCCAGTGCAAATGAGGAAACTTTACAATACACCAAGGTTCTTTGAATGCAATTAAATCTGTTCCCATTTAGGAAAAAAAAAAAAACTCCAGAATGACATTTATTTCTTTTTGTGTGGCTTTTTTTTCCTGCTAAGCACTCTCAGATCAAATCGCAATAAAAAACAACTTGAATTGATATCCTAGGAATTAACTTCAAGCAAAATTTTGAGAGCACTTTAAGAGAGAGCAAATCTGCTCTGCAAAGGAAATCCCTCTTAGTTCTACAAAACTGATTAAGGAGCATCAGTGTCCTGCCTAACCACAACAGCAGCCATGACTGAAGTTGTCACAGGAATCAGTGTTCCATAAAAGAAATATAGGAAAACAGATTTAGAAATACAGGAACAACACTTACTTTTTCAAGCAGTACAAAATAGGAAGATTAATGTATTAGACTAAAATATCTAATTTGGTACTGTGAAAACCACTTATCTAAGGAAATAACCTCAGAGGCTCCTCATATGAGGAGTTAACCAAAGATTAGGACCAGAGGACTCATGAAAAGCCAGTGCTACTCTCATGACACTCAACTACAGAAAAGCAAACCCTCCTTCCCTCTGGTTTTGGAATGCTACTGGCACAGACTCCCCGAGGAAATGTTTGATAGAATAGTCTTCTTTTCTTTTTCAATGTGTTCCTCAATACCTATTCCAGGTGAAACACATTTTAAGGTGCTAAGAAAAGGACTTTTCTTAGGTGTTGACTTTAGAGCCTGAGAGAGTTTATGAAGCAAGATCACATTAAGGAGTGCTAGGTTATGTCCTCAGATAATTATTTAATTCAGAACAATGAGGCTGTGTTTAGAAATTACACCTGTCACTTTAAAATGTGCCTCCTCCTGATTTAACACTGATTCATGGCACAATACCCAGTTTCAAAATTATGTCAAAATGAAAGCAGTGCTTTTTAAATGCCAGGTCAACAGAACCTGAGTGATTTTAGTGAAATACAGTTATTTGTAATCATCATCAAAACTTGTTGTTTTTATATACATATTTTTACAGAGAAAACAAAGCTCTTATAAAGTGTTTTATTTTCCTTCTGCTGAAGAAAAACAAACACCTTAATATGAAAATCACTTTCCAGTAAGGTAGAAAAAATGTGAAATACAGTGAAATCATATGTGGATTTTATTAACTAGTTATCTCTAGTGATAAGGTAGCAGCACTTAGTAGACCTGGTGACTCTTGTGTGAACGCTATGATATAGTTCATCACTACTAAAGATATGAAGATTCACAAATATTTTGACTTGTACTGCAAAACACAATTTTGTAGCTGTCCTGAAAATTCTACTGAAGAATACTTGAGGTCGGTGAAATATATCTTTAAATCCTTCTCTATATTTCTCACTGTTGACAGAAAATATGCAGTAGTTTCAAAGTTCATATTCTTATGTGCCATGAAGAACATGTCATATTTAATTCAGAATTTGAATCAGTGCAATTACCATGCTGGTAAGATGCCACTTTCTAAGAGCCCTTCTGAAAAATGCCCACGAGGCCTGAGCTGAATGGTGGAAGATTCTTAACCTTCATTTTCACCTTAATTACGCTATGAATGTCAGGCCTATAGAAGAGGGCAAATTAAACACAATTTTTAAACCTGAAACAGCTCTCAATTATTGTGTTACTTTAGCAATGTCCTTTCAGAGGTAAGGTCTGTGTTATCACAGCATTTCATTAAGAGACTCAAAATCATATGCAGCCTCAAGTAGGAAGGAGATAGGGATCATATTCTTGCAGGACTAAAATGCTGCCTTTCTATAAGTCACTCAATAAGTAAATGATGTTCCCATCAAAATGAAACAAAGTACTTCCAAGCTACTATCACATTGCAGTAACTAGTAAGATGTTATGAGTTTTCAATATACCATCTATTACAGAATTTGGATCAAATGAACTTTATAAGCAGAAATTTCAATTGGATAATAACTTTATTCTTGAAAGACATAATGCCAAATGAGGTTGCCTGTTTTATGGAGAAAAGCCAGAACTGAAACCAGAGAGTTTATTGCAGAGCAGCAGCATAAAGACATGTTATTTTTTTAATTTTTTTTTTTTTTTTTTTACTAGCAGAAACCTGCTGTGGGAAAAAATTATTTCTTAACCCAACTGTTTAAAACAGGGCACAGGCAGAAAAAATATGCTGTGCTGAGATGACACATCTACTGTACATCCTCTGGCAAGCAGGCCCCAATATTCTAGACAACACATAAACAAGTGTCTTTTTACAGAGGGACAGAATGGCTCCAGGTCCAAATCATAGCTTTCAATAACAAAGCAGGGAAGTGAAAACTCCAGTTTATTTACAAAGCGTACGTGCTACAAATGACAGAGATAAAAGCCTTTCCGAGAAGTTCAAGGAACGTATTAGCTTGTAGCCTCACAGTATTCCCTTTGATATGCATTGAAAGTGGAGATATATGTGTGTCACAAAGCAGTTGTGAAACTATGGCAAATGGTGATTTGAAATCTTATTAATAATTACTTTTATATTTGAGAGAAATTAAAGAGTATCTGTATCTATCTTGAGAAAGTGAAAGCAGTTCCAGGGACAACAATTCCAGCTTTTGAAAGAAAGGAATCCAAAGGTTTTTCTTGGTTCAATATTTTTATGGGTCAATTGCAAAACTGACATAAAAGTCAACAGGCATTTCAGGAGAAGGAAGGAGTTTGCAACAGGAAAGAGAATGTGACAGGGGAGAGTAGAAGGAAAAAAATCAGGTGGTCCTGCATAGTTTTCACCTTCTGAAACATCTTTCGTGCAATTTTGTCATCCTGTTGGTTTATTTTTATGCCTTGTTAGCCCCAAAATTACACAGATTTAATTTTTCATGAGTATTTTTTCCTGGAGGTCCATTGTAATAAAAAGAAAAGTGCAAAATCCCACAATGCAGTTTATAGGTGTTCAAACTAGATTATCTCACTTTCTAGCTTTACAATCCATGAAAAAAATCAGGCTATGAAACTGTCCTGGTTTTGTTAAAAACAAGACCAGTTCTCTTTTAGTGATTTTTCTTTCAGCTGAGTTCTTCTAGGTGGCTGTACTTTTCTGAGTTTTAGCCTGCATATTTTTCCTAGGATGCTGTACTTGGTGCTGGTAAGAGACCAACGGAATGCTGAAGAAGCTCGTGTTTAGATTTATTACTATGGCAGCCAAGAAAGACTGATAAGTTTTCCCACGTTCTGTGTGAGAGGGGCGTGTTTGAGGAGGGGTGGATGGAACAGGTGACTTAAATTGACCAATTAAGTATTCCATCCCATAATCATCTTACCCTCTGTATAAGAAGGATGATCACAAGGGTCAAGCTCTCTTCAACCATGGCCAGCATCTGGAGAGGACCCTGCCTGTCTGCTTGTGATCTACAGGCCTCAGGTCCTGCATCCCTGTAACCAGGTTCTGGTTTGCTGTGAAGTCGCTCCCATGACTTCCAGGGGCCTGAGCTGCACCTGCTGGAGCCTCCAGCCCCGCACACCCAGCTCTGCTGCTGGAGTGACGCCAGCTCCACATTGAGCACTCGAGATTGGTTTTGTATATTTTGTATATTTTGTATATATGTTATCTATTTATTAGTAGCATTAGTAAAACCCTTTAAAACTCTCCAACTTGAAGTCTCTCTCCCTTTCCTCTTATCTTTCCAATCATCTTTCCCATCTAAAGGAAGGGGTGGAGGGAAGCGAGGGGGTAACAGGGAGTGTCTGACATGGTTTATTGCTGCCTAGCCTTAAACCTTGACAGAAACTATCTTTGTTATTAAATCCATTTTTTCTGACAGCTGAAGTAGAACACGTATGAAGCTACCAAAAGTTTTGATGCCTTAGATCATTTATCCGCACCACAAAGAGGCCAGTCTGACACTAATAGACACCAACAGGTGTATGCCAAACATCGGCAGCAGACTTCTCTTAACAAAGTGTATTCAATAACCACTTTCTTCACCAAATGCCCAGGTCAGATTCACCCTCCTGGGTCACCTCCTCCTGGAAGCTTCCACAGAGTTCTGTCCTTGCTCTTCTTCACAGGCACCAGCTGCATGACCTGCCTCACTGGCTTACTCATGCTTATAGTCTGACTGGTGCTGAGTGAAATCCGTTCAAATCCAGAAAAACAACATAAATGAGCAAAAAGCATCCATCTTGGGCAGAGCAACTGAACCTTTTCTGTCAGCACGCAGGCACCAAGAACCGCTCTCTTGTCTCACCTCCTGACCACGGTCGGGGCTCTCACCTCCCCAGTGTCCCACCATTGCTTCCCTTTGGCATGGATCTTCGTCCTCCATTTTCTTTGCCTCTTTTTCCCCCAGCACAGACCTTTTCAGAGAGACATTCCTCAGAAGAGCCTCTCGGTGGCCCAGCAACAAGCGAGTGCAGAGGGGGAAAGAGGGCACATGGCAGCTGGGGCACTTCCAGGTGTTGACTGGGTCCTGTCGCCTGCTGCCCACTCCAAAATACAACCCAAACCAAAAGTAGGCAGGACGGACTGACTGCACTTCTCATCTTGTGTGTCTTGGCCATTAAAAACAAGACCATATCACCTCTTTGTTAGAAAAGAAAATCTATGCTGCCATTTGTCCCCAGAGACCCAGCTACTGCTAGCAATCAGTGGCTGCTAGGTCACTAAACAGAGCAGGAGAGGTTCCCTTCTTTATCCAGTGCATTAAAATATTCTGATTAAAAGTTGTGCTGTCATATGAAGTAAAATGAACACTAATACACAGGAAGGGTCAAAGGTGCCTGAGATATCTGGGATTTGATATATTTTTTTCACTCGCCATCTTCCAAAGTTATTATTCAAATACAGAATTATCTTATGGGAAGTTTCTAATTCAATTTAGTTATAAGAAATCAAGTGAAGATAGATGCTTAAAAATTTGGCACATGGCACCCTTTTTTGGTCATAAATATTTCAATGGAGGAAAAAACAGCAACAGAAATTCCTGAGATTTTCCCTACAATTAAAAAAATGATAGGATATAAAGTTTACTTTATTTCACACTTGGCTTTCAGTTAACAAAGGCACAACATAGAATAAATCCTTTTGGATATGGATATGATGTGTAATGTATTACCTTTTTTTTGGACAATTGCACATTGACTGCAGCTGTTTTATAGGAAACTATGTTTAACAAAGCTAATTATATTTCAAGTATTCCAAGTGAAGTGGCCAGAAGAGAGCATAAATGACAAGGATATTCATCAGACACTGGCAGGAGCAAAAGCATGTTGTGATTGGAATTTTAACACATTTCAGAAGCCTGCTGCCTGAGATAGTTTTGTGATTACGTACCCACTCATCTATTTCCCCTCAGTGTTTATGTTGGAAGGATGGCACGTTATTTTGAAAGAAACGAAGAAAAAAAGGAGTTTGCAGAGGAAACTGTAGCAACTGGTCCTGATATGGAGTAATTTAACACTGAAGCATGTAAGCAAAACACACATGTTAAATGCTAAATAAATGAATGTGCAAAAACAGTAGTTTAATTATTTCGAAGTAGATTGTGTATTATTATTGTCCTGAAGATAATGTGTCTTCCCCTTGACTCTAATCGACCCTGAATTATGCCATATATGTAGATCTTCCTGGTTGTTTGGGGATAATTAAATTTGCTTTACTTTGTAAGCAGAACAAAATATTCCCTTCAGACCAGAGGTCAGGTCTGCCTGCCACTGTAGGTAGACATAGGTGTAGACTTAGGCGCAGGCATTGCCTCTACTGGCATTTCCCCCCTTCTTTCCAGTTGTGTTATGGAAATAACATTTCTGTTGTGCTCCCTGTATTTCTTCTGGTTTGGGCAGGAGCAGTGAAAAAATATCAGAGCTTTTGTGACACTGCACGACACTCAGGACAGGGCAGGGTCTATCTCCAAACAGTGAAATAAAACCCACTGTCAAACAAGAATCTGTTGGCAGTCTTGCCATCTCAACAAAGTGTAATTTAAAAAAAAGAAAAAAAAAGTCTGAAAAATATTTGGTGGCAGTAAGTTATTTAAATGAACAGAATCTTGTTAAAGCCTCTACCCAGGTTTCATACATGCTTCAGAGAATTCAGAAACCAAATAAATCACAATTCTTTTTTTCCTATAGTCATAGGAAAATCTTACTAAAAGGAAGATGAAAAAACTTCTATATGGGATAACTGCTGTAATTTTAAAAGAAAAGTTCAGAGCTCTGTCTTATAAATTGTCCTCTTTCCGGACGAACTTATTTCTATAGCATGACAGGATTTGCCCATTGACTATCAAAAACATTTGTCAAACACCTTATTTCAAACACTCAGGTAGTAAAGTTGCTAATAAACAGTCTGACTTCTAATTTGACTTCTGAGATTTAAAAATAAATAAATAAATAAATAAACAAACCCCCAGTAAGGTCTTCAATTAATGAAAAGGAATTGAGACAGGTGATGTATTGAGTCAACATCCTTTTCCTCAGTCCTCATAGGCAATGCACAGGCACAGTGACAGGGGAGATGAAGATTTTACCTAAATCAGGGTGAGCATAAAGTCTCTGAAATATTGTTCATATTTCTCCAGTTCACATTGGAAACTATTTCCACTCCTATCTAGGACAACAGTCATGATATCATGCTAACAACAGATTAACCAAAGCCAAGGATGTAACCTCAAATACTACAAGCTCGAGGCACACACTACCTGTTGTTAAGATCACCACCTTACAAATAAATATACATTTTAGATAAAAGACACACTTAAGAAAAGCATTTGTCTTTTGTACAAAGTTGCAATGCCTAGGAAACAAGACAACATATGACTTAGTGAGTTAGATTCAAAATATTTATCACTGGTATGTGTAACACAGTTCAAAAAAAAAACAGAGGAAAAAGGCTATTCAATTCTCATAGGATCCCAAAGATCATAGGTTGACTTGGTTTACAGCTGCAGCAATTTTCACAGAAAATGCTGTAGTTCAGCTGAAAGCAAAAAAGGGAAATTTACACAGATGCATGAACTCCTGCAGTATAAGATGGGGAAAAGTCCCTGTGTTGAAAGGTACGCTATGTATAACAAATAGTTCCTGGAAGAAACCAAGGTCAGCATTCTGCAAGATAACCACTTTTCAGCTCCTCACAACCTTATACTATAAATTTAAATTTCAGAGGCCCAAATAAAATCTCACTGCCATTACTGTTACTCCACTGACTCAGAGTTAACAGCTTTCTTAAATTGGTATATGTGAGCCAAAACCATGTTTGAAAGCAATTGTTCTTGCCCAAAGCTGAAAATAAGTTCTACTGTAAAACAAATGTAATTATGTCTCTGCAGGAAGGAACACATCCAGAACGATCATGAAGTTGGTTGTAATCAATGACCTTTTCTGAAATACCTTGAACTCTTTCTTTTGTTGATGGGACTTTCTAAAAGTATACTGGGAGCCATAGGTTTCTGGCTTGTACCCATTTTAAACATTGCTTATCGCACAGTGCTACAATTTGTTATCTGATGACCCTGTGCTCGTATACAAACACAACCACTATCAGGCACAGACAGGCTATAATCTGGCAATAACTTTAAAAAACAGAAACAAACACAATGTGTAGGGAATATTAATAAACTCAAGGAATTCTGGCACAGAATAGGTCTACCAATAAGTATTTGGAGGGAAGTACAGTAAGACATGATAAAAGTCAACATTAATTCCAGTCCTGTTCCCTCTGACATAAACTATCCTAAATAGCTACCGTCATCTTTAGAGTCATTCAAAATCCTTTGGCTTTATCTAGCTTTTGCAAAAGTGATAATTACTTTGTTTTATATGATTCTATTGTGTCTAATGAGTTAATATACAGACATTCTTAAAAAACCCCAGTCATTTAATTGTAACCATTATTATTTCTTTGGAAGCAAGGCCTTCCAAGAAAGACTCTTCCTTTTGCAGACATTCTACTATCTTACATTGCAGTATAAATTTATCAAATTTCAGAATTCTTCAGTACCTGTAACAGCAGCCAGACTTTCTGAAAGCACTCCCATATAGCAAGGTGCATAAAGTAATCTGCTTTTAGCAGCTATAACGTGGTTCATAGTGTGTTTTAAGTTTACAGTCTCTTGTAATATTGCCTTTTCAAAAATGACAGTTCATTGTACTAACCTTCAATAGAAAGTCAGTGAATTGCTGCTGTTTACTTCAAAACAGGGATCATTTCCCTGCCTTGTGAGAATATAATGAAAATAAAATCCAGGAAGGACTACGCAGCTAGCAGATACTTTAGTGATGGGTACTATATAGCCAGCTGGATGCACGAGAACGGAGAATCTAACTGAATGGTTCTTTTGTCAGCGTAACTTCTGAAGGGTGTGATGACTATTCATTAATTAAACAAATCACCTATATCAAAAAGACTCATTTATACTATTCATTGAAAGCTGTGTGTGACTTTCGCAGGGGCATAATGTGCAAAACACAAAGGCTATAAAATTTATAAAATTCTAATCTAAGTCATGTTGACATGTTTTAACGTGAAGAGCAATGTATTTTCCCAGATGCAAGTTCATCTTCCTTGACCAGTGCATGGGAAGACTTAAATTCCTCATTTTTCAACTCGTTCTATCCATTCCTCTGGCATAAACTGGGAGAAGGACCAAACACACAGTCTCTCTTCCCATACCGTATCCAGCCCTGGGATCCAGAGGTCACAACACAACTATACACTAAAAGTCACAGCTGGAAACTAGAACAGTTCCCAGTGATGGGACAGATATGTTCAATATCTAGCCTGAGCAGACAAGCAGACAATACCTATGTTTTCTCTTTCTATGACTCTTTAGATTATTTAAAAGGTTGTATTATCTCCCTCCTTTTTTTTTTTTTTTTTTTTTTAAATCAAATCTCACAACACATTCATTTTATATTACCAAAATAAAAATCCAGAAACTTTGATCAGCCTGTGTGTGTGGCAGTAAAAAGTATCACTTAGGAATTATGCTTACCGAGTATGGAAATAAATGGGATTCCATTTAAATGGTGCTTGTTCTTTCTAACCTTATCCTTCAAGCTGATGCAAGAGTTCCTGGAAAACTTCAAGCTTTGACGTTTTAGAGATAGGTTTATTTAAGAGAGCATGGAAGATTTTAAGCCATTCAGTATAATTTCTCTTTGATATGTGAGACACATCTCTTTTTTTTTTTTTTTTTTAAGGATCTCAGTACTTTATTTTCAAAATTGGTTGAAAAGAATCAACTTTGTTCAGAGAAGAGTTTGATTTTAGAGAATCCAGTCTCTGGACTGACCATTCATGTAGGTATTTTAATACAGATGCTCTTCTCTCATCATTACCATGATGTCACTGACTACAATATTCCAACTGACTAATCAGGAAGGAGGCTATGTCTAAACTGAATGAGGTTATGACTCCAAAGTATTGTTATCTTTTTCTGCTAAGGAAAGATTGGTTGGGGAACTCCCACTCAGGAATTCTTTCTTTTGCCAGCTGAAGGGAGGCAGAGATGTCAGTTCAATCTGCTCTGCCACATACACTGGCAGATTGCAGCCATGCTTTTATTACCATACAATATTTGTATTTCAATAACATCACAAGTCTCACAGCACATTTACAAACATGGGAAAATGCAATTCTTCCCTGGAGATATTTTTTGTCTAATAGTATCAAAAGATCACATGGAAAAAGAAGGCAGAGAAGGATATAGTCACATTTGCATATGTGTATGCATGTGAGTGTGTGCAGACATACATTTTTTATTAAAAACAACGTGATCAAACTTAAGTATTCAAAAGGACCAAGACCAACCATTACCATTATCAAACAGATGATAAGACTTATTTTCCAAATAATCAAATTGATTCAATGAAAATTGAATTTTAATAATTCAGCTAATTTTAAATCAATTATTTAATTAACCATGCTACCATCCTTTGAGTATTTTGTGATTATTTTGCCCAAGTGATGTCAAGACAATCAACTTTCTAAAACCAATTAAATATATCTATTTTTAAAATTCAAAATAGTGTTGACATATTCTAGGACAACCCTAAAATTAACACTCATTTCATTTTATGATCTTTGAGGAGCTGATGTGGAGTTTTAATTGAATAAATTCTTCTTTTATTTATACCTAACCAATATATTTATAGACTAACACATTTGACCTTAGTGGAGTCAATCCAAATTTTTCCTAATGCAGCTAAATGTAGAAATCTGTCCTTTGACACTGCAAGTCCTATATTAAATTAACAAAATAATACTGCAGATGTAAATTTGAATTAACATTTGTTCCACGTTTAGGATCTTAAAATTCAGCCCACTTTATCTGAAATATAACCTCCTGAGACAGCACAGAAATCCACAGATGAAAAGAGAGCATTAACTAAGGATAAAATGGTAATATCACCTCTGTAATTGGACTAAGGAAATAATTGTTCAACTATTATGTCCATTTCTGATGATTACACTTCTGAAAAACACATTAAAGATTTGAACACTGTCTTTAAAAGTACAGGAATAATTTGAGATCAGAAACTAGGCTTTGGAGAAAGGTACTAAAAAAGAATCTATTGAATTTTTCTGAAAGATATAGTAAAGTATCTTGGCTACAAATATTTATAAAAGGAATAGACTTTCGAGAGTAGACAGTGCTTCAATGTACCAGGAAAACCATGAGTTGTTCCAATGATTGGAAATTCATGGAACTCAACATAATTGGAATGCTTTCCTAATTCACCCATTGGAGTATGTGACATGGTGATGTTCTGAATTCTTTCTAATTGTGATAAAATTGAAAGCTGATAATGTTTAAGGTTTGTGAATGCCAGAGTTTGGGCTAGTGATCATTAATAGTCTTCTCTAACCCTAAAATGTAATAAAATGGTCTCTATATTCATGGGAAGCTCTGTAAAAAACTTTTTTTCCTCCTTAAAAGTATGTGAACAACATAGTATTCTTACACTTAGATGTTGCTAACTTGTTCCACATGGTTTTAGCCTAATTGGGTAGAATATGAGGGGGACTACACTCTTCTCTTTAGTAAATTCAGTGTTTTAATTTAAAATAATTATTCAAGTCCACACAGCTGCTCTGGTCAACTCAAGTCAGTAGAATCACAGAATCATAGAACAGCAGGTTGCAAGGGACCTCAAGGATTACCTGGTCCAACCTTTCTTGGCAAAAGCACGAATCATTCTTTTGACATCCCTACCATAATTTGAAGTATAAAGGCTCATAGTATTGCAATTTTGAATTTGTATGAAAACATCAGTGAGAAAGAGTACTGTAAATGGAAAATTCTGTTGCTACACTGGGGGTGCAACAACATTGGATTTTGATGCATCACCTGAATTTCTTTTACCTACTGAACTTCCACAATATTCTCCTTTTAAAGTGTTTAGGTCAAGGAGACATATTTCTCAAAAGGGCTGTTATTGCAATGTTGATTTTAGCTTCCTGGGAGATGGATTCTCAGATTTCAGAAAAAGAGAACCTAAAAAAAAGCAGGAGTTTATTTGGTTTTGCATTTTTTTTTCTTTTTATCTATTCCAAATAAAAGAAAAGTATGAGTAGGAAATTTCTGAGTGATCTGCAGATGATAGTTGTTTGTAAATGTAAAGGTAAGGATATTTCCATTTACAACATTTAAATGCATTCCAAGTGGCACAGCCAGCACAGTGTGGAGTTTTTTGCCGTGATAAGGCTGGAGGCAGGAAGCCGTGAGAGGTCAGGAAGGAAACACTATCAGGCCTGAGAGAGGACTGAACAGCAAAGGGAGCAGCAGAGCCTCTTGTATTTAGGCTATGTAACAACTGCGCTATTTTCCAAAGGTAAATAGCTACAAGTGCAAAATTCCAGCTACTGCCCCTTTCAACTTACTGGGGAATAAAATAACCAAATCCTTGTTTACTATGTTTGCCTTTTGATTCTTGCAGTTTTGTAAGGGGAAGAGGGAAGGAGGGGAAGGCAACAGGGAAAGTACTATTTCACATAAACATTTCTTCTGGGATGCAGGCTGGTTTGTTTATAGCAATTCAGTTTGACCCCGGGCACACCAAAGGAAATGGCTTTAATACTGGTTTTGATCCATCAAGCCAGAGCTGAATCCGAGTGGTTTAGTTTGCACTGGTGTGTTTCCAAACATCACCTGCTTCCCAATATATTGCCTGAGGGAAAAAAGGTCAGAGAGCAAGTTAAGGAGAAAGGGAAGTCTTGGCCTGTAAAAGAGGCACATCCAGTGAAAAGTCCAGGGCTGTTGTTCTGTATTACACCACCAAGGCTTTCAAAGTAGGCTGGGGAGTCCAGCTAAAACTGGGCTGACAAGCAGTTTTCCCATCCCATGAAATGAGTGGATTTACATTTTCTTCCTGTTCCATCCTGTGATGAAATAAAAATGTTTTACATTTTTCCTCTGAAAATGTGATTGATGCAAACAGCAGAACAGCCACTTGCCTGACAGGGTCTTCTTTCACTCACTATTTTACCTGCTGAGGTTGAAGTTCTTGCTTTGCTATTCACCTGTATTGGGGAGGGGAAGGGGTTGGAGGGAACCTGGCAATCTGACTTTAGGTAGTTTTGCAACATTGTCTTTCAAAATGAAAGAGACCATCTTGTGATTCTGTGACCTTAAAACATCTGATACCTGGCAGGACAGCCATGAAGGAGAGGACATCCAGACCAGAGCCAGTAATCATGACGATGAATCAGATGGTGCTAAGATTTGTCCTAGATCTTACTTTTTTTTTGTACTGTCTTATTCAGGGGATACCAAGTAGCCTAGAGTGGGCTGGTGTGCTTCTTGGTCCTACTGTGAGTTTTATAAGATCTTGCATTTTCCTATGATTTTAAAAATCAACATTAAAAACAAAAAAGAAAGAAAAAAGGTGTTTTGTCCAAACACTCCCCACTAGCTCTAGGTTTAACTATGCATCCTTAAAGTCAGTTAATGTAAAAATATATGGCGACAGCCCAGTGGTGCTATGACTTTCAGGAACAGAGAGACTTCAATTTTATTGCTAGCATTTTATATATATAGTTAAATGGAAGCCAGACAATTTATTCTTGTGTGAGGCTGTCTAAAACATAAAAGGTGTAATTAAGTGCCCACTGAATTTAATAAAACCAAGACACTAAAAATAGTACCAGCTCCAAAAAACTGTCAGAAAATACAATTACTCACAATAGTAAACTTGTGCACATATTTCAGCATCTGGGCCCAACTAGGCGTGGGGGAATTCATTCCAGTTATCTGGTGGGATTGCTCAACTACAATTCTGTAAATTATGGAATAATAACCAAGAAGCTTGTCCAATTTACAGCAGAAGTGAGAGCTGTAGGCTGGTTATTACAATTATTTTTCTACAGGAAAAGCATTGTCAGTGGTGAAGAGAAAAACAAAGAACATAAATCCAACCTGACTCCTTAAATTTTTTTCTTTTATTTTTTTATTCCAGCCATAGGACTATAATTAGTTTTCTGAAGCCTCTTTTAGAGCAACTCAGATGAAGGCTTCCATGAGTAAGAGATTCATTAAAAGGAGAAATGGGAACATTTGAACTTTTCAATAAGACCATGCAGAGTCCCAGGTTTCTCGAGGAGACTGCACACTTTGAGCAATTTGCTTCTTCCGTTAAATAAAACAATATTATCATAGACTGCTGGATTGTTTGTTTAGTGTCAATCTTATGATAAGACTAAATCTCTGGCAAAAATCGAACTTTCCTGTGGGGGAAGCGGCCTGGGTATGTCTTAGTGTGCATGAGAGTGTTTATCCACATGCCTGGTCAAAACACAGAAGATTCGTTTCTGAGTCCTTTCTCAGGTTGGAATACTTAGGCTTTAAGTGCTTCCTCTGTCTGGTTAGAATACAAAAATGTTGTTAATCAGAAAAAAGTCTTGACCAGTTCAATAGGAATGTAAAGAAAAAATTCTAGATCAAGAAGACTGAAAATGCATCTCATACACGGTATAATTTCATCACTTTTAAGAATCAAAGCTAATTCCTGCTGGAGAGGGTGAAAAGAAGTTCACTTTTGTAAAAATATATTACCTACTTGAGCTGCCAAGGTCAGTGAGACCTCTTTTGGGTTGAATAAGTACCGCTGGGGCAAAAGAACCAGACCAGGAGGTAGCTTTGACTTGTGAACTACTTTTTACATTGCTAAACACACTAGGAAGGAGAACACACAGAGCTAAATTATACATATTTTATAATAATAAAGTGATTCCATTACTTTAACCATGTTTGTACAGAAGTAACAGATACAAGAATTTGGTTCATGGCAACACTTGTCTAAAAGTAATTCTTTGTCACTGCTATTAACAACAAACTTGTGCAACATTATTGTGTGGCACTTCCATAATGGGAGAGTCAGCGGAGCCTGACAAAATCTGGCCCAATTTTACATCAGGTTTTGAGAAAAACTAGGACAATTTCTGGCATGATCCAGAGACTTTTATTAAATCAGAAGAGATGCAAAATTGGCTTGGCCCACCTAAAGCTCAAAATGAATTTTTACACTTACTTGAACATCAAAGTACAGTTTAAGAGCAGGACAAAATAAATAAAAAGAAAGTGTATCCACAAGTCCTACAAGTCAGAGCTAACAAGTCTTTTAAAAAGCTCTGCCAGCTATCATTTGTGATGCATACAACTCTCTCCATGTATGTAACAGCTATATAAAGTTAATGCTAATATATAATGAAAAGAATGACATTTTGTTTACAGTAAGTTCTATGTTCAAAGGCAGTAAGTTCAGTCTATTTTTTCTTTCCTTAAATGAAATCTGACTGCTTTATTTGCCCTCTACAGGTACTTTTCTCTGCGTACACATAGCAGAGTCCTAGACTAGAGACAGAGACATATTCCATACAAATCTAGTCTGTGTCTAATTCAACAAGCAGACAGTTATTCTCACTATTGTGGTCCACAAACACATCTTTTTCCTTTCCCAGTAGAAAGCTGAAAGATATTTTTCATAAGATTACATCCAGTAACAGGTACTCTAGAATATGCACTATAATACCTGATTAAAAATGGTGCAGTGAAATGAAATTCAAGTGACCAAACTGGAGGACAAATGGGCTGAGCTTCTTGTAAAAAAAAAAGAATGACGCTATGCTGTCTGGAGAATACTTTAGAAATACCTTAATAAAGAAGTTATGTAAATGGAAATAGGTTTCATTGAATAAATTCTTTAGTTCAATGACTAAGTACTATGTGGTCTTCCCAGAAGTTCTCATTCTTGTCTGTTGTCTTCCTAAAAGTCAAACAAAAGCTGATTTTCATGTTTTGAATCATAGCTATTGGATATTTTTGGTAAAAATATTTTTCAGACCAGATACAATTATTTACCTGCTCCCTCTTGTGTGCTGTTACAAAGATGTTTGGGAAAATATGCATTACTTCACTTAAAGAACCAGAAGAAATCTCAAAATGTCATTTTAAAAAATCTGAACAGTTAAATTAAGAATTATTATTCCTCTGCTAAAGACTCTGTCAGAGGTACTCTAGTGGATACAGTGGCATCAATGTAAGATAAGACAACAGTTTGCCTTTCCTGTCTCTCCCCAGACAGATTACTTTCTCCAGAGCATGTATCCACTCTAGCAATTACAGTTTATAGCATCTTATCTGTAAGAGCTGAGAAGCTAGTGCACCCTGCTGTATTGCGCCATGAATTAGAAAGGCTGAGGTGCAGGCACACATCCCTTCTGCTACCATGTGGCAGGTGCTCACCTCTGTAAGTGCAAATCCACCAAAGCTAAATCTACCACAGCCCATAAATCAGAGCCTTTCCAGAATGTGTAAAATACTGAATGATCTTCCACTCCCAGAGTGGCTTCTACTTACCTCTGGTTTACTGTAGAAGATTAAACCCCCTCTCCTTCTGCTTGAAGACTGGAGTTGTCTGAATGAGGTGTATAAAGCTGTATGGTGAAAGATTTAGTGGGTATGTTGTTTGCCATTAACATTTGGTTTGGAATTTTAAGGAGCTTTCAGGAGACTTAGCAGATAATGATCTGAAGCCACAAAATTCCTCCAGGCATTTCTTCACTATGCACTACCTGAGGCAGTAACACCACCTTCTGCACCTGCTGGCAGGCTACTTAATCTGTTCTTAAATGCTTTTGTCACCAAATTACTTTGTGTTTTTAGGCAAAGTGAAATTCAGTGCTTGAAAAAAGTGCAAGGATGTTGATATACTGGAAACTAGCAACAAAATAACTAACAGCGTTCCCAAACTTTCCATGAGGAGGTGAAAATGAAATTGTTACATATCACTCCAGCATCAGGTACGTTATTCACCCTCTCCACTCAAATGAGGACCAGGGTTACACTGCAGAGTGTGAGGTGTCCAATGAAAAAATCACTTTCTGCAAGAATGCTTGGTCTACCTTGCTTTTTGAAAAGAAGAGACTACACCTGCAGTCACCAAATCCTCCCAGCCTCTCACACACCTCATGAATTGCTCCTCCTGTCTGCACCCTGAACTTACTTCTGACACCTTTTCCCAACATACCACAGACCATCATGTTTGAATATTGCAAACCAAGGGAGATAATATAATAATGCATTTTGCTGTGAGGTTCTTACAGAAAAGGCCATGGTAACTGTTCCCTTTCTGATAATACAGGGTTCCCCACTGAACTGACCTGTGGTAACACATTTAAGGACCTTTAGGCAGGTAAGCCATGTGGGGCTGTTCAACTTAAGACCTTAAAATTTCTGTTAGAAGTCAGTAAACAGCTGGTGCAGATCATAGACAGCCACAAACACCTGGTAAAACAGGCCAGAACATTCTGCATGAGATTAATGTTCTAAGCGGACTTAATTTTAGCCAAATGTTAAAAATGCACCATGTTTGATGGTCTCACATCCATTGGTGGCTATGATACACAGCATCATTGTCCATCTGAAACAGGCCAATGTTTGGGTGAACAGGTAACAGAAAAGGAATTATTTTTCCTTTTTTTTTTTTTTTTTAAAGCTGGAAAGAACTGATAGGTTCAGCTACTGTGATAAACAGTAACAAATGCTAAATAAGCAGGGGACAGTTTAATTTGGAAAGTGTCCTCTGATCCTTTTGAAGTCACAGATACCTTTTTGTCATTCATCCCCTAGTTTCACCCCAACAAAAAGAAAGATAGTTTGCTGTCTTTCCTATGCTTGATAAGGCAAAAATAGAGATTTGTATACCATAAGGTAGTATGGAGCATAGAAGACAATGCAGCTGAAATCTCTTGGTAAAAGAGCAACTGTCAGTCACACCCACCTGGCATATCTAAGGAAGTACGTAAGGATCAGGTAACCAGGCCAGTCATGGAAGTGTCATTCCTCATTCCAACCAGCAAGGTCAGGCATGTGGACCACATCTCTTGATCCTGAGTATGAAAAAACAACTAATCTACCTAATGATACCAGTGTGACCATCTTAGGAGAAATCCTTCTCCATGGAAGTCACCTTCTTTTTGTTATTTTCTTAGAACATAATTATGAAAGAAGCTTAAATATTCCCCATTCATACCAAGATTTTCACATGGGAACCCAAGACACCATCCCTTTTTTTTGTTGTTTGGTAGTGAATTATTTACCGTGATATGTTCCTGAGAACTTTAACAGGAAAGAACAGTAGCTGACATCTGGCAGAAATATAGACAGTTATGTAGATTATAAACAGAATGATCTATCACTTTTAGCAAATATATACCAGAATACCAGAACAAAAGACATTAAGTAGAAGCCTAAATGGCAAAACATAGATGGCAGGAAGAGATCAAAGAAATCCTGCTCTTTGCTATTTGAATAGAATAGGTGAAATTACTATACAAGGAAGAGTCTTATATAAAATTAGCATTGATATGTTTATCCTTGTTTTGAATACAGCTTTGTTTGAACTGAGAAAAAAATCATAAAGCAGCCAACAGTGCTCAAGAGTGGGTATCCTTTATTGCTGTATTATGTTTTCAGGAAAGATTGATTTCCACCCTCTCCTTTTCTTACCCCCTGCCATTAAACATAAAGGTTTCTTCTACTAAGACATTTTTATTCATTTGAAAGCATTGAATAGAAACATTATATAGAAGTTTGAGCTAAAATAGACGGAGAAAAACATTTCCTTTTTAAAAAGCATGTTAAAAAGCACATTTAATCGAGCACTATATGTTCTATTAAAAAACAAAAAACAAACAAAACAAAACAAAACAAAACAAAACAAAAAGATAAGAGCAGATAAAATATATCTAGGTAGCTGTGAGGTTCTCCGGGCTGGTAGAGGTGCAGTGGTGCTGAGGTTGCACAGCCCTGCAGCCATTCCCAGCTCACACAAGCAACAACGTATGCTGCAGAAAACAGTGCTAATGGGGAAGAGGGTTCCAGCAAACAAGGGTCTTCTGGGAAACCTTCTCTGAGACTTCCTCCACTTTTTTTTCTGCTAAAAGGTATATGATTTTTAAGGCCCTACTTATGAGTTGAACAGTCTGAAATCAAGAATTTTGTGAATATAATACTGAAATACACAGATATCATAGGACCATCACATTTCCTCTCTCCTAACAACGTTCTGAGATTACATTCCTTCACTTACCTTTTTTCAGGATATTGTCAATGTAAACCCAGCTGTTAGAGCAACAAAAAAGACTCAGTCCAGAAACTGCAACCAGGGTGACTAAAGTGTATGGCTTTCATTAGAGAAACTTTGTCATAGGAGTAATCAGATGGATCCTAGTACTTCATACCTGATGGTTGTATTTCAAACACCAGCCACCAGTTCTGCTGCTCTCATAGCAATAACTCATTGGCACTTAATAAAAATTACTGTTGATACAAGGTATTATTGCTGTTTGACTATGCCTTTGTGCCAAAGTGGCGCTATATGATCACTGAAACAGAATACATGTGGATGCCTCAGATATTTCAATAGAGCATCCAGCCTAAACTGCTGGCAAATATGATTTCAAACAAAACTGGTTGGTTCTGTGCTGAAGTAGGTACAATACATGTATTAATATATATTCCATTTAATGCTGGGGAAGTGGTAATCTACTGCAAAGAGTCAGAAGGGATAATGTAGGGCCATGAATTCTTCATCTTGATTCACTGGAATATCTATGTCAATGTCTTAGCCAAGCTTTAGTTCTGAATTAGTTTTTCTGCATGAAATTGTTTCAACACAGGAATCATTAAATTGTTAAGAGTAATGCAATGAAAGAGTCTAGTTGCACTATTCCCTGTCGGGCAAAACTAAGAAGCACACTAAAAACTTTGCTTAAAAAAATATGATCAAATATTAAGATCATGAGAACGTGGTAAAATCAATTCAGTATGTTTGATTGCAAGTCATGAAGACAAAAAATACCTGGCTTCCTACAACTTATTTTAGATTACTCCCAGTAAAAATGACAAGGATTTTATTTCTTTACTCCGAAAAATCTTATTTTACAGTGTCTTAAGATTCATATATTTAAGGTTTTGCTATATAAAGAAAGGTCATCTCCCTAAAAATATGATGATGTGAGACTGATGATACCATTTCAAAATGCTGCATAAACACTCGATAAGATGAGCAGGTTTTGTTTCAGTGGTTCTAATGTCTGGTGTAAGAGGATTTTCTTAATGAAAGTGAAACAATTAGGACCTCCATATTTTCCTAATATGCAAAGTATGAAAAAAGCAAGTTGGTTAATGCATTGCATATAGCATTTTTAAAATTGCAGTAGGGACAAACTGTAGCAAATCAATAGTCTACCTAACCCAGTGTGATAGTACTCATAAAAGGTATGTATTGCAGTCCAAACAGAGAGTTTGAGAAACCCTGAAATATCCATTTACAGAGTAACTAGTATACCTAAGGGAAAGTCCCTACCGAATTGCTTTCACCATAAAGTTGTCTTCTGTTTGGAGGCAGCAGAATTCAGATATTTTTCAAGCCCCTGGGATTTGCTGTTAATTTAATGATCACCTTATCTGCATTATTTAATTTATCTATAAAGAATGACTGACCCTTTTTAATGAATTCTGCTCTGTTCTGTGGTTCAGTAAAAATGATATATGACAGTAACTTTTATCAACAGCTGTTTAGAAATTTTCTTTCACTTGGGACAGAATATACAGATTTATAGATACTAAAACATTTCATAAGAATGTCAATACTGTGTTTTTAAAAAGTGAAATCTTATGAGAACTTGTAGGCCTTTCTGTTCAGATCCTTCATCAAGAACTTTTATATTTTATTTTAACAATACTATAAAACACAAATTAAAATAAGGACTTGACTAATACTTGTTATGTTTTTCAAAATGTAATAAGAAATATCAAAATTTTCTCTCTTGCAGAAAATCAGAATTTTTCCTCCAGGTCAGATATTTTTCTTGCTGTTATATGTTTTTTAGTAAGGCCTACAGACCAGCCACAGTATACAGGCACCTATATATGTATATGTAACCTACTTCAGATCTTTAATTAAGTTGTTGACTACAACCGCCCTAAGCTCTCTATATGTTAGATTCCTTCCAAGAGCTATTCAGAGAAGATACATGAAAGCAGATTTTGTAAACATCTCCTACAGAATCTGGTTCTGGCTTTCACCCCACAAAAAGCTTTACAGTCCCTGGAAGGAAATTGCGCAAAGTATATTCTGTAGAAGTAGTCAAATCTTAGCATATTATAAGGTCTTTGGAAATTGCTTCTCTTGTATCTATAGCTATGTAAGTTTGCCCTTTTTTTTTTTCTGTTGTTCTGCAGAGATCTTTTAGTCCTTGGCTCCCAGCCATAGTAAACCAGCTGAACATCTTGATTATCAACAACTTCAGCTGTATTTCCATCCTAATAATGATTTCTTTCCTGACTCAGGTGGCAATTCAGCCACAGAATAACAGGAAAATGAACTTGTGCTTCCAAAAGAGTATAAAACTTGTGACATTCATGCTTCAGCAAGAAGTGTGGAGTTCTGCACTTTGATTTTAAAAACAAAAGGTTCAGAAGGTGCTCGATCAAGTCCACTGACTTTATACAAAATTATATCTTAACCTCCTGAGGCCTTCTTCCTGTGTTAACAGTGATAGCAGTAGTGATCCGTATATAGCTTCCCGTTAGTAAAAATTAATGTGATTATCAGAATATATAAGAAGTTAGTAATGAAGCTCTTGAGGAAAAATGTCCCATTATCCAAGCTGAGTGCAACTCGTTAGTTTGAATGCAAGTATGACTGGATATTCGGTATTAAATTCACTGTTTACCCTTCACCAGCAGCAGTTCCTGGCTATTGAAATTTTGAATTAATAATACATGTCCCAGACCAGCAGGTCTGTCCTATGAAAGTATTATCCTTCAACATCCCTGAACCCAAATCATTAATGCATTTAGAGAGAGAGGATGAGCAACTAAGGAAGAAGTGGCTCCAAAAACCCTCTCCCAAGATGAACTGAAAATGGAATATATTTTTTAGTAATATATTAATAGTTTTAGTTGCTTTTTCAAACCCTAAAATTTCAAATTCTGCTTAAAATACTTATACAGATACTACTTCTGTTTAAAAATATATACAAATTTCAACCCTGAAGAATATACATCAGCTTCTAAAAGATTATCTAATTGCTAAACTTTCAGGTTTTTAACTTCAAAATTATGGTCTTTGTAAATTAAGAAGAAAGGCTGGTCCCCACAGTGTACATGTTTAATTTCATTAGTTAATCAGAGATCAATTAAGGAGACAATCTGAATAACAATTGAAAATGTCTGCACAGTTTTGAATAAGACTCATTGGCATTTATTCCATGCAGCTGTTTTGCAAAAAGCCTTGCTAGCATATGCAGATATTTCTTATTATTTCCATTAAAAAATATATTGGTATATGACTGCCCCTAAAGGACACAGTTTAATGGTACTGAATTAATTTACCTTTTGATATAACCACTAATTTTAAAACAGTATTCAAATATGCTCTAAAAGGACAGGACAGTTTTGTCAAGTACCCCTAACGTCTTGTGGCCTTTTTCAGGGTTCTGACTGTGACAAAGGCATGGTAATTAAAAAGCAGATAGGTGAGAGAGAAAAGGAGTGGAGAAATGAAACAGCAGCATAAAACTCTGTAGAGATAAATAGTGTCCTTACTAAAAACAGGCTGATAAACAGATCAGCTAATATAATAAAAACAACAACAAGAAACAAACAAACAAGCCCCACCAAACAACCAAAACACAGGATACCGGGTATATATGGGATTTTTCTTGGGAGTTTTGTGTGTTTGAAAGATTGCCTGTTTTTTCAACTTCTGTAGTTGTGCTAATAAAAAATATTCACTTTATAAACTTTTCCTCTTACCTCCTTAATCTGTAAAAGCTGTGGAAGAGATAGTGAAAATATATGATTTTTATATGTTTCTGTACTTTTCCCTATGTTATTTTATGTAATAGCTCTAAATATAACAGTTATCAAGATGAGTTCTGATCTCTTGAGTTCTGCAGAAATTTAATGTTATGTTTTATAAGCACAATAATATTGATCTTGGTATACTCCTGTTTAGACACTTTTCCTTATTTAATTTTATCTCTCTATTTATGTTTGGAAAACGTATCATTCATTTTTAGTCAAACAATTGTATTTTGTTGTCATGTGTGGAAGTGTTCACACCAAGCTACCTAAAGTCCTTCAGCAAGTCTCCCTAAATCTCCTTTGCAGAAGTGGAGTAGCTGCTTCAGAGGAGAATTCAGAACACTGCGTTACATAATTCTGTATCAGAACCTCTCTCTCTGAATATAAAGCAAGACTAAGTGGATTAGCTTGTGAGTAAAAAACCCTAATTAGGTGCCTTAAACTGGATACCGTGAATGTTCTTCCAGAAGTTAGATAGTATGGACAGCTTTAAATACCATTAAGGAAAGACATTTCAGTATATAGTCTAATTCGTGGTGACACAGCAGTAAAGCCATGAGACAGACAAGGTTTGCACAGAGATTTAATAACCTTGTATTATTAAGCCACCTGGTATAACTAAGGAAAAAACAGAGAAATTTTTGATCCAATGATCTCTTCAAATATGTTGAAATTACGAAGTTTTTCTGGATGGAAGCCACTTACACAAGTTCAAGGGGAGCCTGAGAAAGCTAGAGGAAGAGAAATTCATAAAGGGTTACTACACAGAAACCATGTCTAGCTCAGGAAATCCCAGAGCATCAAATGGTTGAAGGCTGGGAGAGCATTCAGGAAAATAAGATGTATGCTTGCCCTGTTCTTATAGTTAGGCATCTGCTCTTGGCTACTGCCAGAAATATGATACCGTGCTAAGACCTTGGCCTGACCTAGAAGAGCCACTGTTACGGACATATTTATGTTTTCTAGAAATAAACCGCATAAATGAATGATAGTCTCATTTAAAAAAAAAAAAAAATAAAGGCATTTGATACATTTCACAGTTGAAAAACATTTTCCAGGTGACATTTCAGAGAACTCATTTGACTCTGCATGCATATAACATTGATAATTCTTTTTTCTTTGAAATAAATTACTTTTTGTCATGTCTCAAGAAATATCTAGTTAATAAAAAGCAATAGTTTTAGTTCAGGAGATACATTAATGAAAGGCATAGCATTTTCTGGTGAGGACTGAAACATCAAAATACTCTTTACTAACAAGTACTTCAAAGGCTTTAGTATGCCTCCTCATCTTAATTTAACTTACTGGTCCTCTGAAAAGTTTAGAAGATGAAAGCGAAGCTAATCCCCAATCCACTCACCTTCCTGGTTATACAGGCTGCACCAATACAATGCCTTCTTGATTAGAAGTGAATCAGGTACAGAGTACAAGGAGAAGCCATCAATAGAAAATATGTAGATTACTGTTGTTTTAGTTAGGGATGGACATCCTCTCAAGCCTAATCTATGCAGTGCTATCAGGTGCTAAAATATTCTCTCTGACAGTACAGCAGCAGCAAACAAACAGGGTCTTTATTGTATTGCTCCAAAGTATCTCAGATTCACTTGTGATCACATGCTGTTACAAGAGGAATGTGAAACAATAACATCACAGCCCTGGTGAGCGGGTTCACAAGATTTACCTGTCAAGATGACAGTGGATGTGCTGCATTCAAAGGCAGGGATGATAACTCATTTCCTTGTTTTGTCTTGTTTGCAGAAATCAAGACCCTCAAAGGGCTTGCAGGTGAAGAAAGGGAGAGGGTAGAGAAGTCTGATTCTTGAGGCCTGATAATGCTAATAGAATTTTAATTACTGATCAAAACACAAGACATCACTAGTCTTAAAGCTGGTAAATTATTCTCTGGTCTGTAGTTAGCCTAGGTGAGAGCATAAGCTATGTAATGATTGCCTTACATCTCCATATAAGCACAATGCTATGTGAAAAATATATTGAAGGCATTCAAGTATTATAAACTGAAGAAACTAGGACAAGAGCAGCATTCAGTGATAGATACCAACTATGGATTTGTCATGAAATATTTATCACCTTCTCCTTTCGAACAATCTACTTTCCTAACTAGAATTTCAAGGTGATTTTTTTTTAATGTGAAGCCATGCTTAAAGCACAGAAAAGGACTATCTTTGCACTGGCTGTGCTCTACCTGCAAAAGTCAGTAGAGAACAACTATAAGAATAATACCTCCTTAGGAACCGGTAGCTACTGTGAACTCTAACAGACAGTCCTCTTACCTCCAGATATTATCTCCAGGGAAAAGGGACTGCAGGCTTGGGTTGCAGACACTTAATGTCTTCATTGCCATTATAATTATTAATATCCACTAACCATACTGAGCCTTGAGACTAGGCCTAGTAGCTTCTGCTGTAGTGTAGATTCAAAAAAATCTGGATTGTCTTACAAGGAGAGACTGAAAAAAAGTGCATGTGATGAAGGTAAAATTGTTAATCACCAGTTCTGCAGCAGTAGAATGAGAGGAAACTTATTAAAACTAATGGGTTTAAAAGAGGTAAAATACTTCTTTGCACAGCAGGTAGTAAACTTTGGGAATTTGCCATCAAGGAGGCAGTGGAGGCAGGCAGTGGCAGAAGGTCTGAAAAGAAGTTAGGCAAAATTGTAGGAAACAGCTTCATAAACAGGTTCTGATGGGACCAATTAAGCAATCTGGACATCCATAAATCTATGGGTCCAGACAGGATGTACCTGTGGTTGTTGAGGGAGCTGGCTGAGGTCGTTGCTGGACCACTCTCCATCATCTTTGTTAAATCTTGGGAAATGGGAGAAGTGCCTGAGAATTAGAGGAAAGCAAATATCACTCCAGTCTTCAAAAAGGGCAAGAAGGAGAACCCAGGTAACTGTAGACCAGTCAGCCTCACCTCCATCCCTGGGAAGGAGATGGAAGAACTTATCCTTGGTGCCATCTCAAGGCATATCAAGGATAAGAGGGTCATTAAGGGCAGTCAACATGACTTCACCAAGGGGAAGTCGTGCTTGACCAACCTCATAGACTTTTGTGATGGCATAACCAGGTGGCTAGATGATGGCAAAGCAGTGGACGTGGCCTATCTTGACTTCAGTAAAACATTTGACAGAGTCTCCCACAGCATCTTCGCTGCTAAACTGAATAAGTGCAGACTGGGTGATTGGGTAGTGAGGTGGACTGTGAACTGGCTGAAGGAAAGAAGCCAGAGAGTCGTGGTCAATGGGGCAGAGTCTAGTTGGAGGGGTGTATCTAGTGGAGTCCTTCAAGGGTCTGTACTGGGACCAGTACTATTCAATATATTCATCAATGACTTGGATGAGGGACTAGAGTGCACTGTCAGCAAATTTGCTGATGACACCAAACTGAGAAGAGTTGCTGACATGCCAGAAGGCTGTACCCCCATCCAGTGAGACCTGGACAGGCTGGAGAGTTGGGTGGGGAAACATTTAATGAAATACAACAAGGGCAAGTGTAGAGTCTTACATTTGGGCAGGAACAACTCCAGGTTCCAGTATAAGTTGGGGAACGACCTATTAGAAAGCAGTGTAGAGGACAGGGACCTGGGGATCCTGGTGGACAGCAGGATGACCACGAGCCAGCACTGTGCCCTTGTGGCCAGGAAGGCCAATGGCATCCTGGGGTGTATTAAAAGGTGGGTGGTTAGTAGGTCGAGAGAGGTTCTCCTTCCCCTCTACTCTGCCCTGTTGACACTGCATCTGGAATATTGTGTCCAGTTCTGGGCCCCTCGGTTCAAGAAGGACAGGGAACTGCTTGAGAGAATCCAGCACAGAGCCACAAACTTGATTAAGGGAGTGGAGCATCTCCCTTATGAGGAAAGGCTGAGGGAACTGGATCTCTTTAGCTTGGAGAAGAGAAGACTGAGAGGCGACCTCATTAATGTTTATAAATATGTAAAGGGTGAGTGTCATGAGCGTGGAGCCAGGCTCTTCTTGGTGACAACCAGTGTTAAGACAAGGGGCAATGGATACAAACTGGAACACATGAAATTCCATTTAAGTATGAGAAGAAACTTCTTCATGGTGAGGGTGACAGAACACTGGAACAAGCCATCCAAGGAGGTTGTGAAGTCCCCTTCTCTGGAGACATTCAAAATCTGCCTGGACATGTTCCCGTGTAACCTCATCTGGGCGTTCCTGCTCTGGCAGGGGGATTGGACCAGATGATCTTTTGAGATCCCCTCCAATCCCTAACATTCTGTGATTCTGTGTGACTCTGTGAACATGCAGAGACGTGCCCCCAGACAATCGTCATGCAACAACCATGTTTGTTGGGAAGTGTACTGGGGAAGCACCACAGAATGTTGCTGGGCTTGCAGGCTCTTCTCCAGACAGCATCTCTTGTTTTCCGTTGGAGACAGACTGTACACACAGACCATGCTGTGACCCTGTAGGTCATTTCTCAAGAAGTTTAGCACATGTGTACTTGAAGTACCTGGCATTCAGTTCTTCTGTGAAAGAGAGAGAACCTAAGAATTCGCATTAGAAAGATAACAGATAAAAACACAATGAAGGAACAAACCAAGACATCGTTAATTGCTTCCTATTACACCTAGTCCATCACTTCCCTTAACTGATGTCTCTCTCCTTTTCTTCCATGTTTTATCTTCACTTGTTAGTGAAGTAAGTGAAAACTTGCCCTTATGTTTCTGTCCTTTCCCTCTTTCTGACCTTCCATTTATTCTTTTCCTACTCATACCAGCATAGTCACATGGCTAAGGGAATTAAAGCCCTAGCTGGAACATGCATTGCTTTGGAGAACTTCCATACTATCTCTGGATCTCCACCAGTGAAGAAAGCACACAGAAATTTTTTACTTTTCTAAAGGTGCTCATTGTGGTACTTTCAATGTGCTTTTGAAGAGCTCGCATGGAAATGCTATGTATGCTCCACATACTACACTGTTTCTTCAAAAATAAGACCTACTCCAAAAAGAAACCCTAACATGATTTTTCAGGATTTTTGAGGATGCTAGAAATATGAGCCCTACTCCAAAAATAAGCCCTAGTTACAGTTCATTAAAAAAGATAATTTAAATAGTGTCCAGGGAGAGATACATATATATATATATAAAGGCTTCTTTTGGACCAAATATTAATATAAGACTCTGTCTTAGTTTTGGGGAAACAGAGTATTACTAAAGTCCAGAACACACAGAGGATAAATACGCATTACTAACTTCAGCAGCAACATGGTGGTTATTTGCTGTCATTTTTTATTGCCCTTTCTAGGCTTTAAAGTTACTGGTACTTAATCCAGTCTACTAGGGGCTGGAATGTCTTTCAAACATGTCACATAGGATGTGGGCATGGATCCACCCATCATCCTGCCTCAGAAAGGGAGTGAGCACCAAATGCTTGAAATAATAGTGAAAGAAACCCCAATTGCTCACAGTGTATATATCAGAAAGAGTTTCCACTTAAACTCCTAGATTAGAGGTCATATATGGCAAGGCTTTCATCCCTTGTAAAGAAACACAAAAAATATTTTTTGTATAAATGTCCAATCAATCCCTTTTTTGACGTATAGAAACTAAAAGATGAAGAGAAAGTACTGATTTCTCACATTGTCTAGCTAAGATCTGCTGACTGATAGAACAAGCAGGAAGGTGGAAGGAGAAGATATGCATGCTTGCTGTTAAAGAAAAGCCTATTTGCACATAATGCTCTAGAGAAATTATTGAACACTTCATCCACACAAAATACAAGCCCTGTCACTCTGCCAGGGTCAGTGAGACCTGGGCTAATCTACTGAATCAGTTCTAGTTATGCAAGTTAAATGGTTTAGTGGTTGCTTTAATTAGGAACCTCATTTTGTTTACAAACTCTTAAAAAAATTGTAGCAAAGAATGTTCCATGCTTGTGCTTACCAGTCCCAGTCCTTGTCCCAACCCTCACCCATCCAAAAAGAGTTTCTTAAACTTTGCCTCTTTCCATCCATGCCTGGCAAGCTGCCAGAAACACATTCCAGCTTGTAACAAACATAGGTTTCATAGTATAAAAGTGAGATGTAGTACAAAACATCTCTTCTGTGAGAATCCCACATAGTAGAAGGACAAGGAAGGCTAAGAAATTATTGGCACTGCAAAGAAAACAGCAGGAATTTAAATTGAAGAACAACTAAAAAAAATATTCACATTTTCCTACATCTGTTAACAACCTCACTGCAAATGTTTTCATTGTGACATCAATCGTCCTTCACATAATACTCCTTTCTCGTTCTTATCTCACAAACATATCCACACCTTCTTCCATGCTGCTCTTTTTAGCAGACAGGAATGACCTTCCACAATCTATTTGTGCAGTTTCACCCTTACCTGACAGAAACCCTGACCAAAGGAACAATTTTACAACATTGCTTTATTAAAGTTTTGTGTATGCTGAGGACAGAAACTCATTCAACAACTCAAATGCTAGGGTGGCCAAACCTAACCCTATTTTCATACCACACCCTCTTCCCCACTGTCTGACTGTCTCTCTCTCTCCTGAGGTTGTTTCTTCTGCCATTTGTATCACTGCACACTGTCAATAACTTAATTAAAGCCCATGGACCCCTGTTGCTGTGAGTGGATATAATATAATAATCCTTAGTAGGGACTTAACGATTTTGTCCAGCTTTCCTTGTCAAGTTCATAATTTGAGAGTGATGCATGGATTTAGCCGGGCTGGGACCATCTTCCACACATTCAGTGACTCTTGTAGCATGTATGTAACTGCTGTCATCAGCAAAGAGCAGTAAAAAAGTGACACCTCTCACACTAAGTGTAGGTACATAGAGTCAACTCAATATTGCTCAGAATCATTCAATTTTGTTGCTCTGAAATAGAAGGCAAAGCCATTACAATTCCTGTTATAGGAAGCAGGAAAGGGGAAAGGGTTCCATCTAGAACAGGCAAGAGGAGCCCTGAATATTCCAGTTAGTCATTCTCCTTCTGCAAGGGGCCCTCTTTGCTGTTACTGCCCTGTGGACTTGAAACCCTCTCTTGGGCAGAGGAGCAGCAATGGCTTCCAGTGTGGTTTTCTACAGGTGCACTACAAGCAAATAAAGCATTGTATATATGGTCACCCTTCTGCCTCAGCAGCTGCCTGCCAGTTGCTTCTTTACCTGGAGCTTACTCTAGCTATACAGCTTTTTCCAAAGTATATGTAGCAGATGGCTTTGACTTTCCACTTATTTGAACAAAATCTATAAAGAAACAGGGGGGTTGGTCAAAATTGTTTTTACTAATTCAGATACAGGGAAGTCTCCTCTCTCCAGAACTCATACTTCTCAGAAACTTTTAGGAAAATGATAGACAAGAGGAAAACATCTGAGTTTTCACTTTCAGAGGTCCTAGTGAATCTCTCAAGATAACCTTAGGTGCACCAGAAAGTTTCCATATTCACACTGGTAAGTTGTCTTGCTAAAATAGGACTTCGAAGAGCTGCAATGAGAGTGACTTTGTGACCTGAGTGCTCTGCCAAGAGAGACAGCTACACTTAACATTATGCCAGGTGACCATGATGAAGTGACCAGCCGAAGGGCAGTTATGATCAATTAATACCATGGTCAGCCATGTAATTTGTAGTTTGTAAACATGCCTAATGAATCAGAATGACCCTCCAAGATGTACTGAAAACCAAAGGAAAATACAACAAAATTTGGTCTGTAGCAGGACCAGACATCCTGTTCAGAGAAGTTGTTCCTCTGTGCAGCTTCCTTTCCCCACTTCCTCTTGGCTCCCAGTCCTGTCCTCAGGTCATTAGACCACATCACTTCCCTGTTGTTAGCAGGTTATAAATACTGAGACAGATAGGTACTGACATGATACTGACAGCAGTTTGATAGCAACAGACCTACTATCAGCTATATCACTTGCCTAAAAGCAACAGATTTGCTGGGTCACTCTTGCTGCTAAATAGCAGCTGCAAATTTACACCTCCCTTTCTGTAAGCCTAAAAGATTTTTTCTCTGTTAATGTTCACTCAGCCTTGTGATTTTTCCTACGTGGCTGAAGCACAACGTGGTGCAGAGCACATGAAGACCTGGTCACCCACAAAAAGTATTTGATCAGTTTCTTTAAAATAATGTACATTTTAAAAACCCAAACAAACAGTGCAGCATGTTTTATCACTGGTTAATATGGGATTCTTAAATCAAAGCACTGCCGATCAATAGTGAAGTACCTAACACTTAGCTTTATTGATTATGTCTACACAGACTTGTTTCACAAATTAACCGTGTTAACTCCCCAGATCTCTGCTGAACACAGACATAGCTTGCACAGTGTAGAGTATCTTCCTATTACACTCTCGTTCTTTAAGCTGATTAATCCAATCTAAACCCATGTTGGCAAGCGCTAGACAGTTTGGTAGAGGTGTAGCCAAGAAGAAAAAGGTTTTGCAGTGGGTTTTCAGCACATAGCTCAAACAAACATGCTCTCATTTCTGTCACAAAAAAAGCACCAATGAAGTGAGGGTGACAGAACCTGCAGGTTTTAGCCTGCATTCATAAAGGGCTTCTGGGAGAAAACTGCCTCTCTTCGTGCACTGTACAGCTTTCTGGAATAAGTCTGCTGGATGATCAGTTCAGGACAAGAGGAAGACCATGCATTTGCAGCCTTACAGACTGCACTCACTGCTTGCATGTGCTGACTGTGTTGGTTTTACTGCCCTGTCACACTTTTGGGACTGTAGGTATGACAGTAGTTTCTACCACATGCAGGATTACCCCAGCACCTACATTTTTACCTTCTGCAAGCAGCATTCAGCAGCACAGTGTAACAACTTAAGAGCCACAGAAAAGAAGAATGTGGCAGCTGACCAACAAGATAGCTAAAGACACCAGAGTTCTGGCTTAACTCTACATGAGGATGACCATAAAAAAAAAAAAATATCTTTAAAATCTCTAGCCTTACTATGTTAAGGGCCACCAATTATGTGAATCAGTAGCACAAGATCAGTTTACAGGCCTGTCCTGTGCAAGCACTGAGCCTCTTTCACACATCTTGTAATTGCTTCGCAAGCCCTCATTCAGGCATTTCTCCAATGCTGTCAGGGAGACATTAGTCCTGTCTGTTGATTCTCCATACATCACATTTTCCACCTCCCTCGTATCTTCCACCTAAGCAACATTAGGCATTCTTGGTTTCTATATCTAATAATATATTATGAATATTTGAGGTGGCATATTCAGCTGTTGTATAAACATTGTTCATCCCTTCCAGGCAATGACCTAAATGATTTTTAAGATCTCATGTAAATTGTAGATTTCATGTGCATTTCAGAAACTGCCCAAGTTCAAAAATAGATGTTGAAAACCATCTGCAGAACTTTGAGCCTTGTTGTTACTCTCACACACACTATAGATTAAACTACTTATCTTTTTTTTCCCTTGAGGTGGGGCAAGACCTCTATTCCCAGAAGGCATTTCCCTCCTAAGGGTGAGCTGCTTCCTTAGATGTTACACTTAATGAGTGGAAGAAAGTGGACTGAAAACTGCACAGGCCAGGGACTGTCAGTCCTGTGAAGAATGGGGAGAGCTAATTGTGTCAAGTAATAACTGTGACTCCCCAAGGAGGAGAAAGATGGAGAGGAAAAGAAGGGAGGGCAAGTGAAGCCCAAGTCAGATTAAGATCTCTTTCCCTCCTTCTTGCTGGCTGCAGCTGGGTCTCACCCACTCTCCGCCTTGAAACTGTCAGCAAGCCAATGCCTGGCACAACGGCCAAGTAATCACTGATGACATGTGAGCAGTATTTTTTCCAGATTGGCTTTCCTGCCTTTCTGCAAGAAAAATAAACGAAAAGCTGTACCCCAACAAACATGACAGGAAAAATAACAATACTTGTATGGGACTGATACTGGAAATGTGCTGCTCCTCCAGCTGCAGACTGGAGAGAGCTGCGACCACCCTCGTCCTCCATCGACTCAGCAAGGAAGGAAAAGATTGAAGGCAGGATGAAAGAGTTGCTCTTTCCAAAGTTCAGCACATCTCTTTGAGTCAAAGCTCAATGCCACACCAAGAACAGGGAGAAGACAGCAACACAGAAGTCACCAGGCATGGCAGTAACAGAGGCAGACACAGCACAGCTTGGATTTGATTTACTGGAAAGCAAAAGAATGGTATCATTCAGTCCTCTCCTCTCCTTTTAACCTGGGTTGTATCACTCATCCTGCTAAAGGCTAACAAACTCGTGTCTGACCTGTCAGGCAAGTGGGTCCCCCCAAATGATGATTTCTACAAGTCTCTCTCAGCTGTCAAGCTCTTCACTTTAAGATGGGAAGATCAAATTCTAGAATTGCATCCCATGTTACAGAATTGGCCTTAACAGTTTGTACAGTTCTATCTTGCAAATGTTATGGAATGTTATGGAATACTGTGTCCAGTTCTGGGCCCCTCCATTCAAAAATGACAGGGAACTGCCTGAGAGAATCCAGCGCAGAGCTGCAAAGATGATTAAGGGAGTGGAGCATCTTCCTTATGAGGAAAGGCTGAGGGAACTGGGTCTCTTTAGCTTGGAGAAGAGGAGACTGAGGGCTGACCTCATTAATGTTTATAAATATGTAAAGGGTGAGTGTCATGAGGATGGAGCCAGGCTTTTCTTGGTGACAACCAGTGATAGGACAAGGGGTAATGGGTGCAAACTGTAACACAGGAGGTTCCATTTGAATTTGAGAAGAAACTTCTTCTCAGTGAGGGTAACAGAACACTGGAACAGGCTGCCCAGGGAGGTTGTGAAGTCTTCTCTGGAGACATTCAAAACCTGCCTGGACGCATTCCTGTGTAACCTCATCAGGGTTTTTCTGCTCTGGCGGAGTGATTGGACTAGATGATCTTTCAAGGTCCCTTCCAATCCCTAACATTCTGTGATTCTGTTATCTGCTGACTTATACAATATGCAATCTTATTACATCTCACAAAATCATCAGCAGAGACCCTGCTATCTGAAGAAAAACCTATGTGTACAAACAAGATTTAATTTCTATGAGGAAAAGTGCCTTTACCTTCACATACAAATTTTATTCTGTAATTTTCAGTAAGAGCCACAGACAACAGATTTCTAACCTTCATCTGCTGCAGTCTGTGAGATGTTTGCAATCTCTCTATGGACAACACAATCAGATGTATACCCATTAGATGGATTAACTGATATGATCCATCTGGAGGTCTGATGGTCTTTTTTTTTTTTTTACTATAAAGGCATTGATCTCTCTTCTCTCTTCTCTCTTCTCTTCTCTTCTCTTCTCTTCTCTTCTCTTCTCTTCTCTTCTCTTCTCTTCTCTTCTCTTCTCTTCTCTTCTCTTCTCTTCTCTTCTCTTCTCTTCTCTTCTCTTCTCTTCTCTTCTCTTCTCTTCTCTTCTCTTCTCTTCTCTTCCTCTCCTCTCCTCTCCTCTCCTCTCCTCTCCTCTCCTCTCCTCTCCTCTCCTCTCCTCTCCTCTCCTCTCCTCTCCTCTCCTCTCCTCTCCTCTCCTCTCCTCTCCTCTCCTCTCCTCTCCTCTCCTCTCCTCTCCTCTCCTCTCCTCTCCTCTCCTCTCCTCTCCTCTCCTCTCTTTCATTCCTACAGATTATAGATTCAGTAGGGCAGTCCTGGAAAATACTGTTTTGGTTATAAAGTTAGGCTTCCTGAGATATATGGATATTAGAACACCATTCAAGTAATGAATAGGAGATAGAAAATCCAAACAGGTAGTCATTCTATAGGCCAATGGATGAGCAAAGAAGCTGGGATATGATACGCCTCTGGCAAATTAGTTGATGACAGATAAAGAAAAAAGCCTTTTTAAAGAAACTACATATACTCAGAATGTGAACAAATAAATTGTTCATTCATATTACAGTTACACTGAATACTACAGTTCATGATAATTCTGCAAAACTTTCTATTCTAGATCTCTGTTTTAATATGCTTCTCATGAGAAGGCATTACTGTTTTCAAGGAAGTGGGTTTTTTTTATTCTTTTCAAAAGTGAACTTCTTCATTTGACATTTTTGCTAAGTTTTTGTGAAATCGCTTCAAATGTTAGAGTCACAAAAGAATAAAAACTCCTATTAAAAGAAAAAATCTCTGTCTAGCTATGCCTATGATTTTAGTTCAAAACATCCTGCATTTGAAAGCCTCAAATTTGGGGCTTAGTCCTTCAAATGAGAACAAACAGCCAAAATGCCTATGAGAATCAGTGAGACATCTCCTCTCAAAAAAGCCTGGTAAAACTTCACAGTAGTTTATATTTCCCTGAAAAACTGATGCAAAATCTGAGCTTGCTTGTACAGAAGCAAGTTATCAAAATAGCATGCTTTCAGTTGATTTAAACTAACCCATTGTCCTTAACACCACAATAGAGCAGAACACACACAGCTACTGTTTCTCAGCTGAAGGATAATAACTTCCTGCTAAGGGATGGTGACTCCTTTAAATGCGTTAACTCATTCACTTTCAATCACGTACCCATATACCAGGGCAAATCACCTAGCTCTGCTCCCCCAAAATCTTACCCCGTCTTTCTCCTGATTCAAGTCCTGTGTTGTGCTCCTGGTGAATGGGACCGTTCCCCAACTACTGGGGCAATTTTCACTGCCCGGGCTGCTAATTTGCCTCCAGAGCAGTTACTGAACTGCTATAGTTTGCCCACTAATTTTTTTTTGCAACAAAACATAAGCCAGAACTCACTATGTGATTAGTAATAGACATAATCTGTACATGACCTTGAGACAGAACAGGATTAATATGGGCAAAAAGGGCAACTCTGTGAGAAAAGTGTTGCAGTGTCTTCAAAATGAGAAGATAGCCAGATGTTGTACCAATGCAAACACTCTGCCATTTTTTTTTTAATATATTCCACATGTAAACTCATACAGCATTATGAAATCACAAATAGAAATTTAAGAAAAGAAATTGCAGAGATAAACCTTTATGTAAGACACATCTGTGTTGCCCAGGAGCAAGTCTAGACCTTTTTCCTCCCATGCTCATGTCTGAGTGCTTTGACACACATAAATCTGCATATGAAAGAAAACAACCATTGCAGCAAAGTTATTTAAAAATGAAATCACTCTTCAGAATATTTGGACAGATCCTAAACCAGGGAGTGCATTTGTAACATACTAATAGCAGAGCAGTCAAAATCTGCCCTACAGCTAATTAGAAAACCCCCTGAATTTTACACATTTACACTGTCTTCTCTTCTGCTCTGTGATCCAGTGTGCTGGGCAAGTTTCTTGCTAGGTGGTCCAACAAGCCCAGTTCCATGTACTGGGAAAGAAGCTACCTGGGCACTTTGCAAGAAACAGGAATTGTAGATATGTTGATGTGTGCAGAGTTAAGGGTGTGCACTTGTTGCAGTATACAATATATAAATCTTTAATCTGTAGTTCAAGCTCTAGAGCCCATACCCGAAACATCCAATGTAATCCCTAATGTGTCAACCAAGGTAACTGTAACTATCATCCCTCTTAAGTACATCTATTCCAGTAAACGGACAGCATCTAGGGTAGGGTTTTTTTTTACACTGCTGCCCCAACACTATTCAGGAACATTTCCACTAGCCCATATGATGCTAAATAAGCAGAGTTTGGCTTTTGATACTTTAACTTTGCAAATAACTGGTGCTCTTCTAAATGGATGGTTTCTTTTTTGGCATATTTCTGGTTTTGCACTGTCATTTCTTGAAAGAAAGAAAATGTGAATAAGGATACACAAACAGAAATTTGACCTTAAGAAATTAAATTTCATTCTTTCTGCTTTAGCCCCAGTGTGCCTTTTGCACAGTCCCTCTGAGTGTAGAGGCACTGAGATGCAGGGAACCTATCCCCAATATAATGATCAGATGTAGAAGATTTCTGTATGGTAACATGGAAGAATCAAAAGAGGATAGATAGATAAGTAAATAAACTGAGAAGCATGTATGGCAAGGTCTGTATTCTCTAAGTTATGTTTGCTCTATTATCTTATATTTTACTCATTTCAGAAGCCTCCCAAAGTCTTTACTCTGCAAGCATCATGTCCTTTTCCATGAGCCATGTTCATCTGCACTGCAGCTAACTTGAAGTCATAAGACTATATGGAGGCTGCGTTTAGAAGAAATATAGAAACTCACTTGGAGTTTTATTTAAGGCAAAGATTAAAATACTGCAGCTTTTCTCTCTTTCTTCCTCTCTCTTTCCACTCTTCCAATCCTTATTTTCTCTTATTTTGTAGCACTTGCAAGTCAGGTTTCAGTGTTACTAAAGCATGGAGCAGAATTTTGGAAGGTATCCAGCTCTTCCCTCCACCCAGATGAATACCTGGAAGCACACTGTTACCATGGTAATCCTGCCAGACCAAAATTAAATGTGGCTTTGGCTGGAACAAATGTTGAAAAGATGAAAAGATGCCCTCTGAAACAGGTAACCACAGGACTGATGCAGCAATACTTAGTGTACAGATTTATACTTTTGTGGTAAATAATTTAATTTTACTCTACAAATCCTTTTATGGTAGGATCAAACATGTTGCAAGCAAGTCTCAGTGATGTCTGTTTTCAATGTACTTCATCTTGTGATTTTCTAAACTAATCTGACAATTTTGACAAAACATAGGAATTGATCAAATTTAGGATTTAGAATTTTGCAGGACTATCTAGTATCACTTATGCTGCCCAGTATCTGGCAAAACAATATAATGTGGTTTTCTTTGTGTATCAGTGCTAGATCCGGTTAAGGGTTTTGTAGAGCAAGAAGTGCTTTACATGTATTGTTTCAACCTCAAGATCTCTCACCAAAACCAAGGCAGGCACCCAGTGGAACCCTCCAGCCACATCCACACACTAATTTAAAGCCAGGGACACTAGTGCTTTCTTGGGTCCTTGGCTTTAACTCCAGTGTCCTGCAGTGGAGGACCCTGTGCTTGCAAGGTCTGAAGTTTGGGTATAGCACCTCCAGCTCATTGTGCCAGAGGCACCTCCAAAAACTCTGGTTCCAAATCCATTGTTCCAAATCTTTTTGGTCCCATACCATGGAAGGAAGCAACTGAGATTTCAGGTTCCCCCATCAATCACTATTTGTCTTCTGGATCCGCAGTCAGGTCAATAGTTTCTGGGTGCCTTACTAAAAGCCCCCCACCAGGGTCCCATCCCTCCTCAGGAAAGCTGACGTGATGGCCAGTGTCATGGCTGAGTGGCAGGAGAGGGGTGGCAGGAGGTAAGGAGGCTTTTTCATGCCAGGCTGTCGGCCCCATTAACACACTCTGCTGTGACATTGTGTGAAACATGATTTGGATGGGAACCATGGCAGAAACAAAGATTCATCAGGCAAAACCAGTCCAAAGTGAAAGTCAGTGCTAACTCAAAAGCTGACTTTCCGATACAATCCGGCCCTCACCTGGACTCCTTCACGTGCTTGAGGAACTGCTGTAATTTTTGCACTCTCATGCAGAAAAGTCAGGTGTGATGCTGGACCCTGCTCTCAAGTTGGGTGAAAGCCCCCCCTCCATAGCTCCCCTTCACTGCAAGCCACTCAGAAGAGGCCAGAGGGCAAGAAAGGCCACTACTTATTACTTTCCTCTGTTGTCTGCACTAGAGGACAAAGACTTTCTCCTTCAGGGTGCTAGGGTTGGCTCATTTGTCCTGTGATGGATGGGTTTATATCTCTGGAGACAAGGTTCCTCCCAGGTCTTCCTCTGTGACGACTGGCTCCACAGAGCCCCTGTCATCAGCCTCCATGTGTCTGGCACCAAGTCTGACCATATTGATTTAGTAGTCCATTGTCCTGTGGGAAAAGTGCTTAGTGGCAAATACCAGAACACGATCAATAACATACAACCTCCAGAGTCCGTGTAAGAGCTTCAATGTCAGGCCTCTGGCACCAGAAACACCTCAGTGGCACCACTGCAAACCAGGCATCACTCTGCTGAAGTGAATGGATCAAGCATTAGAAGGTCAAAGATGCCCGCTTCGCATGTCCTAGGTGCCTGCCAAAATGTCATAAACCATCTGATTGTAGTACATGAATTCTTTTTGAAAAACTAGGAGTTCAAAGGCATGATTCTCATACCAGGTACATGATTTATCCACTTCTGAGCAGTCACTTTGGTGATATTGGTGCAATTGCTCCTGATTTTTAGAACAGTGAGCTTAGGCTTCAGCTCTTTAATTTTTAAAACACCAGCATTGTGCTGTCACCAACCCCAAGCCTGGAAACATCAGCAGACCATGACAGATGTGTCATATCCTCTGTCCCTTTTCTGGACCCTGCTCCCTTCTACCCACTAATACTCTCTACCATGGCACAAGTAAGTCCTTGGCAGCATGATGTACTCTTGTAAAACAAAATAGATGAAGTTTGAAGATCATAAACAGCAACGTACTAACCCCGTTGATCATATGATCCCAGGCTCCAAACAAAAGGGCAAGGGTGGGGTCCACAGACCGGTCCAAGTGTCGGGTGGGTCCATGTTTTACGAAAGATAAGAACATATTCTATTAAAAAAAGTCTTTTGTACAGTTGCTCTTTGCGACCCTGAAGGGGGAAAAAATTATCTTCGTGCACAGACTGCAGTGGTGTGGGGTGGTGCACGCACATACACATGCCCTTGCAGCGGTGTTGCCAGGCATTGGGGATGTGTACGTTATTCACAAGTCATCGCTGCCAAGGGAATGTCAATGGAAACTCCATCACCCAACAGCAGTGCAGCAAGAGATTTGCCCTACAGTATATTTTTATTCTGGGTTGTTTTGGTTTTTTTATTTCTTTTTTTTTAACCTCTTTCTCTGGTTATTATTGTAAATTACAGTTCTGGGATGCTGTCTTTCCCTATTACCAGGATTTACAAAGACTGGACATTTCTGTAGATGAGGATATCCACCGTGATAATCCTAGCATCAAGAAAACATGAAAGCCTTCATGCATTAGGGCATCGCTATTCAAATGACCCACTCATGGTCCTGATCCACAGTGAATCTGTTTCATATGGGCCTTGCCAGGACTTCAAATGTGGGGTGTCCCACACTACTCCATGCGAGCCCTCAGTCCCTCAGGGAGCAGCAGTAGGGCCCACCAACCAGGCCGAGTGGGATCTGTACCCCATGTCCTGCACCCTGGGTGACTGTGTGGGAAACACCAGCAGCAATACAGCAAGGAGCCAGGTTTTAAAGCATAGGCCAAGCCGTCCTTGTTAGCAACCCAAGCAAAGCTTCCCCTGGGGGCAGGGACTCTCCCAATTGCTTAGTGTAGGATTTTAATCAGTTTCAGAGGCAGAGAACAGAGAATTGACTGAATCACAAGTATAAGCACCTTGGAAGTTTTATCATCCTTTGCTGTTCTGTTGTGCCCACCACTGTTGGAACTGCAGTATTTCAGTTCACATCCTGCCTTGAAAGTAAATTTCTTTAAAGTTCGGGAAAGTGTTTGGGTTTTGTTTCAGTCCAAAAAGAGCCACATTTAAAATATTTATCTACGTCTGAGTTCAGATTCCTCAAACATTTGTGGCTGATCAGATGCAAGATTCTGTGGTTGGGCCATCTTAAGAATCATCACAAAACAAGTAATATTACTGAGATACAAGGAAATCATCACACTCCTATGAAATCAAAATTATAAATAGTTTCATTTTTGTCCTATGTCTTGAACAGAGAGATTGAAAATTTATGTGACTTTCTGTAATCCACATGTAGCTCTCAGCAATTCAGTCAAGGATTTCACTCCTACCAGAACTGCATTCCTTTCAGGAAGGGTTAATTACATCTAAACAAAATTTATGTTTCTTAGGAAGTAACTTTAAATGTTTAGGAAGGCACATTTGCCTGTTTATCCTAAAGAAAACCAGTCCATCAAATTTAATGATGAGTAACATTGTCCCTAAGAGAAGCTCTGTAATTACCCGTTTATTCCTTTCTATTCTTTCTAATTATTCACTTGCAATTATCTCCATCCTGCCTGATGTTTTCCTAAATCCTGCATGAATATAAAATAAAGCAACAGTCAGATCAGTCATGATAGTTCTTTAAATTTCTGAAAGGATTTCTGCAGTCAGCAAGAGGATGGTATGGAAGGGGTTACACTCTGTGCTTGAGTTCCTCTTTTTGTCCCAAAGGAGAGGAAAGAAGCAGAATACCTCCAGAAGCTAATGAAACATGGAAACAATTTGTGTACAAGCAAAAACCCAAGGTTTGTCGTCTCTCACTGCCAATAATAATACTTCATTTCCTATTTGTACTGTATAATGTTCAGGATGAAAAACAAGTGATATTACTTGTTAATTCCCAAAGATGTAATTTTATAGGTAGCGTGGCCCTGAGCTCACAGTGTGTAGGAAGAACTCCTTATCCACACAAAGGGGAGACAGAAGCTACCTGTTTTGTTTTAGATCAGGCACCTTCGAAACCTCTTTGATGGAAAAGCTCAGGAATTTTGGCTTCTTTGAGGAATCAGTCTTTCAAATCAAGCTATTATAAACCCACTTATAGCTCTCCCTCTGCAAAGTAAATCCAGTTAAACTTCCTTTACTTATAGCACTGAAAGCCTTATTTTTGTCCAAAACCAGAGAAGGTGCAGGCACAGCACAGTGTAGGGAGTGAGGCTGATTGCAGATCAGCACTGATTATCATTATCACTAGCAGTTTCATCAAGAAAGAATTAGCATCAAAACCAACTCCAGCTTAACTAGGATGCAACCTCATTGGCATTCATGGAAATTCTCTATTTTCACTAGGTCTGATGTGTCCAGAAAAGAAGCTGAAACTGCCTGCCAGGACAATGTGCAAAGCCCCAGCATTCAGGCCCCCTGCAAATGAACACTCAGATAATTATAGTAGGTGTCAAAATCCCTAAGAATAGCTGATAAACAGTATCCCCCAGCCCAGCTCTGGTGTCAGATCAACAGAGATAAAACAACAAACAGAGAAGGTGCTGGTGGGTCTCCCCAGGCAGAACAGGCAGCTGAGCTTGCTGGCAGGGCTCACCTCCCTCCAGGGTCTTGTTTGTTGTTCCCAAAAGCCAACCTCTCTGCTGGTGTCATAGGTCTCTTCACCAGGGACAGCAGCTGAGGAGCCTGCTCTGTGGCCCAGGAATGCAACCTAAGGCCAACAGCTTTCCTGTGATGTGTTTCCAGAGGTGGATTGTAGCTAACATTGTATGCAGCAACTGCCTTGGCCCATCTGCACTTCTAAGTTCTCATGAAAATTTTGATGACCTTTCCTTTGACAAAATAAAGTATAAAAACGACAGTGCAATGTGCCCCTACACACACTTTGCAAGGGTCCGCTACTCTGTTACAGCTGGTTTCAAACTCACAGAAAACTGGAAAACTGGTGGCAGGCAATACCTGCTGGCTTGGCTGATCAGTGCTGAGAAAAACCTGGAATACCCCTGAATCTATCTGTCTCAACTGCAGCAGTTTAAAACCTCCGATCACATACTGTGGTGCCTGTGTTTTTTCAGAATGGTAACGATGAGGCACCAACCGGTTTTATCAGAAATACTGTACAGACCCTCCGGGTTCTAGAAAAATAGCCTGAGCATGATGCCATATAATATTGCAGTCAGACAAAAAAAAAAAACAACAAAGAGATGCAGCCTCAGCCCTGTCGTAGCCCTCCGTGCCCTTTGCAGGTGCCTCACCACCAGACATGAGCACGTTGTGGTAGCACATGCTGTGCTGTCAGGCCAAGGGCAGCCTCACCCCAGATCAGGGGTTGCAGCTCAGGCTGGACACAGGTTCAGGGTGGGCAGCTCACAATGAAGTTCAGGTCACCACTTCACTATATGGCACAGTGTCTTCCTGGTGTCTCTCGAATCTCAAACAGTCTTGCCATCATGCGTATAATTACGGTATGGACATACTCCTTATGAATCAGGAGGGCCAGCTATAAAATGGCTGTTTCTCAATTCAGGTATAAAAGGGTAACAAGATGCAAGCAGGAACACAGCTGTGTTCCAAATAATTCCCTAACCCTCAAACAGTCCAGGATTTAAAACAGGCGAGAGCGACATTGCTTAGTCATGTCTATAAAAAGTCAAGAAGTAGGAGCTTTGTCTGTTCCGTGCTTCCACACTCACCATGGCAATACAACATCAGCACATCTGGTAAATACAGGCTTTGGAGATGGAGTTAGAGAAGCCAACTCAGTAATAAGGGATGCTTCAAACAAGAACTCCCTGTTGTCAACTCCTTGCTGCTTGAATCAGGAGAAAACTATTCAGTAAAATGCCCAGAAAATCATGAGGCAATATGATGTTGGAAGTTTCTGATTTATTCCTTTGGACCCCGGCAGGCTTATAGCTTAAATTTAAGTCACCAATCACCAGTAGCAAATACATATCACAAAGCAATATCAAGTGTACACGTCACAAAAATGCCCCCTACAGTATGTGTCTCACTGTCATTAAACTGTGGTGCTTTTCTGGTCATATCTGCAGAAGCTATCTGATATGAGAGAAAGCTCCAAGGGCAAATCCAGACTTTGCAGACCCATACAGAGCTAGATACTGTGGAAATGAATTGCTAGCACTGCTGACCAGCTCCATTGTTTAAAGTAGCACCCTCTCAGACTTCAGCAATAATTCAACAGTGAAATAAACAGCCCTGATCAGATAGCTAGGGAAATTAGATAAAGAGCACAATAGCTGTGAAGATAGGAATATTTCATGACGAGTCATATATCAGTTTATTCCTGATTTAAGTCCCTTTTGATTACACTTTGTTAATATCTCACATCTGTACGACAAGCCAGAAAGAAAGGCAAAGAGAGAATCTCTTCTCCCCCGAGATGATATGTGCACGCTACCTTCATGACTTAGTGCTCAGCCATCTCACTGTGACTCTTTCATGTTACTTACTTAAAAATAATGACTGTGTTTCAGGACATAGCAATTTCCTCAAAGCTAGTTTTTATACTTTAGTGTGCTCCTGAGATACTAAACTATTCAAAAGTGCCCTTTTCCTTTACGTCTGTTCCCACAGAAGTCCAAGGCAACTCCTTTGAGTCCCAGGATAACATCTTTGAAAATTTGTTCCCCCTCCTGCTTTGAACATAAGCAGGCTAAATCCAAACTTACTGCTTATTTTATACCATCACATACTTATTTATTTCAAAATAAATCATTTAAGTAAACACAACAACAACAACAAACAAACAAACAAACATAGAATAAATAGTTCAAGATGCCTTGATATAATGGCAGTAATTTTATTCAGGGGGCTGAAGGTAGTTGCTCTGGGAGAAAGAAGCTGTGGGCAGCAAGCATAAGCTTTCATCACAGGGAAAGAAGAAATCTCCAGCCTTGCTAAAAGGGGCTACTGTGGAATTTGGGATGTGCCGTACACACGATTGGCTATAAAACTCTTCAGATCACCCAGCTCTGCCTCTCCCCTAGAGCAAACAATTCTCTTTGCATTTCTTGCTGCCCTTATCAAAGGTAAATAGGTTGAGTATTCCATAGTATTCTAGGGGTTTTTTGAGGATATTCTTAAAAGACCTGGTAAAGCTGGAGGACCCCAACCCACAGAGGAGAGCCTGTTCTCCTTACACGTTTCGGGGGAATACTTTTTAAGCTAACACATTATGAAAGGTATATCTTCTTCAGATAGTTTTGAGAGGTAAATTGATATCAAGCTAAAACATGCATATCTAGGTTTTATAACCATTGTAAATCATTTTGGTATCTGATTGGTTATCCTAAATTCAATATTGCATCTTTTAAAATTAGTAGCTTTAACAAAAGAGAGGGAAAAAAAGACACATTTAACTGATGATACTGAGCTATGAATTTTCTTTTACCTTTTTATGGACGTGCCACACAGCTGATGGCCAAGCATTCCCACCCAATGTCTTGCTTGTTGTTTATTGCTTTGTGCCTCAGGACCTGTGCTTGAAATAGCACAGATAATACGTATCGTTAAATAAAAATCCAAGCACCTTCAAATTTTTAGTCTAAAACTAACCACAGAAATCTAAAAAACTTCTAAACATTTTTTTCTCCCTTGTGCGTCTGAACCTTGGTACCTCAGCTTCAAGCATATGGGATCTCCTTTCAGTGCATCTTATCTCGAGTTCCCTGGATTTACTACCTGCAGTATTCTTGCAAGCAATACCATGTTTTAACCACCATTAATTACTCTCAATCAAAATCTACCTTCAGTAATGTATTTTTAGGGAAATTACCACAGTTTTTTCTCCCCAACAGTTCTACAGTCTACAGGAAAGAAAGTTCAGCTGTGGTTAGGAGAGCTGCATGATGGAGAAGGCTATTCTGAGGTGATGAGCAAGTTTCAAGCATTGCATAGGAGTCCCCAAAATTTCCTCAGACTTACTCAGCCTCCTTTCTCTCCAGCTCTCCAAGAGTAAATTCTCTTCCTCCTGCAGATCTGATGTTGTTAGTTGGATTGAGCTGTAAAGTGAGAACCTATGCAGAATTAGTAATATCAAGTTTGTGACGGATTCTCTTTTCCAATCATGATGATAAACATATTGCTAATAATCTCTCTTATTTGCTCTGGTATAAATGTGGAGTATACTTACTAACTGTACTAAAGTAACTGTACCACTGTAACTGTGGCAAGTGTTTGACTCTATTTCTTGGTTATATAACACCAATATAGAATGTCTTTGTTTGAAAAATCTAAAAACCCCACAGTATTTCTGAACATATATAGTAAACGAAAAGTTATTGTATTTTGAAAAACCAATACAGTACTGCTTGAGCAACAGGGTGAATGTCACCGTCTTTACTTTACATTCATGCAGGAGTAGCAGAAATCAGAATCTAGGGGTTTTTTTCCTTATTAGCAAAAGGATAAGCAGAGGCACTCACTTTAACAGCTGCAAACACAGCTTTTCCAAATTGCATGACAAAGTTCTGCAGATGGAAATAAAACTTGAAGACAGTTTTAGATAAAAGGTTTGAACATTTTACAGTGATAATTATTTTTAATTTTTCACAAGTTACTGTAACTAGATATAAGAAAGTTTTTAATATATTTTGCAAATACTCCACTATGGCCAAATCCTGCATCTCTTACTTGGGTAAGGTATTCCAGCTGGGATAATAGGACTCATCTCACAAATTTGTGCATCAGAATTAGGCTCCAAATGCACTCAGGATTTTTAGCACGAAAGTCTTCACAATGCTGATTACTCTTTTAAGAAATCCACAGTGTATCAACAGGAACACAGAGCGTATCTTGGGTTGCATCATTAGCTTCAGTTTCAGGAATTACTAAAATCCCCTAAGCTACAATTTGTCATGATTCTCATTCTTGGGAAATCCTTTAAAGGGACTGTTAAAGCAATTAAGCTAGTGTCCTCGATTTAATCTTTAAGGCTGCCTAGCCAACATTGAGTCACTGTAGTCTTCTAGGTCAGACAGGAAAAGAATTGACGTCATTGCAATACGCCACTGCGTAAGTGTCTCTGAAAAAAATGGCAGCCAAGTGTACACAGTTGGATAATCAGATGCTGTGAATAACATGCTGCCCAACAGGTGAGCTTAGGGAATTTGGCACTTCAGAGCTGAACTGTGTGTGTCCTTATGCAGATGATAGAAGATCCGCAATACACTTTCTCTGACATAACATATTTAGCAAACTTATCAAGATGTTTCCTCTGTCCAGAAAGTCAACCAGCCTATTAGGAGTGATAATTTGGCACACAATATGCTCGAGGGACAAATACGATAAGGGATGTTTCATACAAAGGGGCTTCCACTACTAGTCAGTTATGTCAATCTGCAGCTAAAAACAGAGTGGCATAAAAATAAACTTTAACTCTTCACCCTGGGCAATTAAGCCATTTTCTAACAAAATAAGCACAGCTTAAACAAGCACCAGGAAAGACAGCTACAGCTCTGCTGCAGCAATTACTCTTGAAAAACAAAACCCAAGCATTTAAGCAGGGCACTACATTCTATATGTTTTCCCACTCAACATTTAACATGAATGGGAGAAGAACCACATAGTTCAAACAGAGACCCCAGATTTCTCAAAACCTGAAGACCCTTCAGATCAGAAGTGTTCCCGTTCAGACTCATTTTTAGAAAAGTCACAAACAGGAAGTGCATGTGCTGCTGTCCACAGGCAAATGGAGGGAGAATAAAGCTGTGTTTAGGCATACACTAACCTTGAACCTTGTCCCAGTGACTTGTATCTGCCCCAGCACTAATCAGAAGGCTTTTCTCATGACTAGCAAAAGCCCACATCCTTGCAATTATTTGAATGATTCAGGAATACATCTAGCTACGGCTGTCCAGAATCCTTACCCTAATCCCCAGAATAGCCTCATTGCAGCCCAGAAATCCTTCCTACAGCAGAAATAAAAATAACACATATTTGTTCTTTAAATGTTTTAGTGGTTCTGGTCTCCACATTATCTCTAAGAGCTTTACCTGTCTATCTATAAAGCTGCGTCTGTTGGAGTTATCCTAAACCTAAGCCCAAACCCAACCCAAAGCCCACGTAACTCTTGGCTATCACGGATTTCTTCAATTTGTTGTTCATCCCAGTTCTCCCAACAAGACCGACGACACAGTATCCAGTAACAACCTCAATTCTTCATTCTTTTTCTACAGACACTTTAAACTAACCATTATTTAATGGTAGCCTAAGGACTTCTATCCACAGCAAGAAATATTCTTCTGTTAGTACCCAGAGGAGCTGTGACTCTACCAGGACCTAGCACAAACACACATCTTCCATGCTTAGTTGTAAGAAACTTTTCCTAGCCCTAGCTTGAACACAAGCTATTTTAAAACTTGCCTTAAAATATTCTCACCTGTCAGATTGAACCTTCATCCTAGACCTGCAGGGCTTGTAGGATCCAGCAGTTAAATGTCTTCATGAAACGTTACTCAGGGCTAAGGCTTAATCATAGCTGAGTATCTTGCAGTATAAACAGTGACACAAAAAGCATATTTCAAAAGATATAGCTCCTCTAACTCCTGCCATCTTTCTCATAACCATAACCAGGTTACAGTCACATCTTGGTGTTAGAGTTTGTGTCCAGGACAGAGCTGCTTTTATTAGTAGATGTGCAAAGCAACAGTAGCAGGGTGAAGACTAAGCCAAAAGGGTGAATTACTTCTGCTGAGTTCTGGCACAAACATGAGTTTGCTGTGCTATACCTCACCCTACAGTTAGAGTTGGGCTTATGCTCTGGTTTGGCACAATGTGAGATGAAAAGATGCCTTTATCACTGAATTTTACAATACCTGGAGGTCTATGATGAGGTCAGGCACCAGGAGAGATGCCTGAAGTGGATAAGGTGCAGACTGGTGTTGAAACAACCAGCACTGATAGGATTGGGCTTAATGGGCTATAAAAGTGGGGCTAGAACCAGCTGAAGCAGAAGGCGACGTGCAAAGCACAACAAAGGCTGGAGGCAGTAGCAAAGGGCTTCAAGTTTATTAACAAGGAGTTTGTCAATCCTGTCACAAGCCTAAGTTAAGCTTAGCATTCAAGACTCTGAATTTAGGACAGTAACAGCTAAAAAGCTAAGGAGGTTGCAGGATCCTACAGGGATAGGTTGAGGGCTTATGTTCACCGCAAAGCAGTGGCTAAAGGTAAAGATTGACTAAGTTTCTGGTTTATGACTATGACAATGCAGTTATATACAATTTTAAAACTACTCAGAATATGTTTAATGCTAGGGCTGGAGGCAGAAGTTTTGCCTTGTGACCGAAATACATTTCAAAAGTCACTGAACCTGTCATTAGAAACCTTGCAGCTTTTATAAGATCCAGCAAAGAAGCCTCACTCAAGGCTTATTGTCTTAGCTATAGCCTCCTGGGCCCTACTGCTCACTCCAACACTTTAGTTTTAATTGCACCGTAGAGATTTCTAGCAGTCACAGAACTAACTAGGGAGTAATTCACGCTGCTATCTCTAACCCTATCCATAGCTCTGCAGGCTTTGCAAGATCCAGCAATAACACCAACTCTTCTTTGTCCTCTACCCTGAAGGAAAACACTTCCCCCAGACAAAATGCTGGCCTTGCCCACACCAATGACTCACAGCACTGACAATAAGCCAGTTGCCTCTGCCTGCTCTGGCCCTTATCCTCATGGTGCCAATCTTGCTCTTCAAGCCATTCCCCAATGCAGAAGCAGTTTTTGAAGTGGGATGTGGTTATAATGACGAGGGTTGAATCAGACCACACACTGCAACAGAAAAACTGAACATTTCCACCTTGATTTTCCCTCTCTTCTCACTTCCACTCTTGTTTCCCTATTTCTCTTCCCGTCCTCTCTGGCCCATCAGTGCTCTCCTCTCCACCAGCTCTGCAGCATTCACATCACACAATGCTGATTCAGTGGAGTAGTGGGTGAGTTAGGCCAGAGGATGCTCACTACATGGGTTTGGCAGCAGCTGGCTTGCTCCTTCCTTCACCTCTCCCTTTGCTTTCCCCATGTCTTCTTTCTGGGGATCAGAAAAGCACAGGGTGTCAGCATCCTAGTCTCATGGGGCCAGCAATTTGCCCAGGGCATGCTGAAAAACAGTCATAAAATATATGAAATATGTGTCCCCAGTGATATTCCTCAGTACTATTAAGTGACTCTTTGCAACACTGATATCTCTCTCATAAGTTGTTGTTTATGTGGACTTGTGCTCTGATAATTCAAACAGACTTTTTTTCCCAGTTGCCTTTAATATCCAGTGCAGGGTGAAAACATTCCAAAACCTGGCCATAGTGAGTTCTGGGAGCCTCTTCTGGTTTTCACCAGGAGACTGGTCACAGAGCTGGTAAAGCCCAGCACAGAGGGTGGCTGAGATTTATGCTCAAAGCCTTGGTGACTCTCTTCCTTAACCTTTAGGAAACTAGATCTGAAAACACTGTGTAAACAAAGCAATCAAAAGGCAATCCTAGTGCTGCTAGCTTCCTCTCTAAAAATAATCAGACATTAGCATTTTTTCTCATTCTTAGCTAGATTAAACTGTATTCTTCCTACAAATCAATAAGAATGATGTTTAAGATACATGAGTATTTAACAGGAAAGACATCCTAATTTTCAATAATAATCTCCTAGACTTAGGAAAAGAGGTGTCCAGAGACCAAACGCAAACAAGCTTTTTTTAGTGGGACTTTGAGCCTTCCAGGCAATGCTGATGAGTCTCAGTGTCCCACACTGGCTCCCCACTTTGGTGGCTGTGCATGCCAATCCACAGCCCCTGCGTCTGCCACCTCGACAAGCACTTTATTTACATGCCAACGACTCCAATCACAGATAATCAGGCTGCTTGGTAACAGAAAAGCATGGCCATTTAAAAGGTGGGCCTATATTTTTCACTCTCAAAAATGTAAATACCCAATGTCATTTTAAAGCACTGTAGGAGGGGAAGGATAAGTGGGAGTTATCAAATCACTAGAAATAGCTGTAAAACTTGAGCCAGTCTGTCTCTCAACAACAGCACCTAAATTAGTGGTGAATGTGAGCAACGAACAGGCTCCCAAGAGCCATGAGTGAAATCTCTTCTGCATCACTTTTGAGTAAAGATTCTTGTTTTCATTTCCTTATGGCTGAAAGGTAACAAATTTGCTTCCAGGAGATTCCACAGCTTCTACTTTTAACTTCTATCTGTTCTGTTAACTGTTAAACAAGGCACATAGGCAAATGCATTACTTCCTTCTCAGTCTTGCTCTTGATCAAAATCACAACCACGTTAAAAGGCTTTTTAGATCATTCTGATGGTCACTTGGCCCATCACATCAGCAATTACTTCTCCTACTGCATAAGTTCCCCTCCTACTTCAACTACTGTGCAAACTGTCTTCTTAAGGCAGCAAGAACAGGCTTGTCCAAAGGACAAGCATGAACTTGTTTGCTTAGAAGTCCTTCATTTTTATCCTTCTTTCCCTAATTACCATTGCACTTCACTGCAGCAGACAGAAATCTGAATCATGAACCACTTAGCTCCTGCAAAGAATTTGTATCAGATGAGCTAATTAATGTTTACCTCTAATTAAACCCTTAATTACTACAAGTAACTGTCTGGCCACACTATGGATTTGCTCTTTGGAATCACAGCATCTCAACATTTCCTCCAGCTAGGAAATAATTTTCCAGTTGAGAGTCTCCAGAATCTGCTGTAAATAGTTATAATTTAAGCACACATTTTATACAAAACAACCACTATTTTCTTTGTATGTTGGAAATTGTTAAAGAATCTTCTAAAATCAGCTGAACACATGGACAAACACATTCCTATATGTTTTGGAGCCCTGAAATTTCCATTTTTCAATGTGTGAAATTTCAAAAGGTTATATATTTTCAAATGGTCATTTTTACTCAAGCGTTTGTAGAAGAAACTGGCAAAATTTGAAAGAACAGGCAAGCTTATAAAAACAGCAACTTTGTTGACAAGGCAGTTCCAGGTTAAGAAACCAAAGCAGAACAAAGCGTTTCTGGTGAAAACCTGTGCCATTTTTCCTTGCTGTCATTTGCCGTCATACTAGAGGAATATCAGCTGCGGGTTCTTGCTGAGGAAAACCTTTGGGTCACCAGCCGAGTACATTATGAACAGTCAGGATACTGTGTCCTGGATTCTCATACCTCTTCCAGACCTGCCAGCTTGGCTGTCAGCCTGCGGTAATAGGAGGTGCTCAACTGATTGCTAACAACAAACAGTACTTTCGGATCTTTAATGGCCAGTAGACAAAGTACAGTATGTGCTGTAAACTGCATGTCTTATTCAAAAGGAGGAACCTTCCAAGCAGGACATTTAAGGTGTAAACAAAAGGCAACTTGATAAAACCAGGTTATGCTCGCAGAGCTCCAGGTTTTAACTTTACCTCAACATTATTTCATTGTCACCTGAAGCATCTGACAGTGACAGTTTCAAAAGCTATTAGCTATCAATAGCGTTGATTCAAGAACCCATAACAACCTCAGCTTTACAGCAGACAGTAGGTAAGCCTGTCAGAGATCTAAATAAAGCAGATGAATGAATGCACCCGTCTGTCACATGTGCATTGTGTGCAACAAAGGTAAATTTAAGTTGAGCTAAGGATGTTTTAAGAGCAAGTGTGCAAAGCTGAGCTTCTGAATAGGTATTATGTCCTATCAAGGTCTCATTGTTTAGCAGATCCTATATCTAACAATGCCTCATTGTGAAGGCTCCAAAGATCAGTGCATTAAATACCAGTTTTTCAGACCCCTTCACATTTTCGGTGTCTTCCAGTGCAGCAAACACTTGGATATTCTTGCTACACTCACACCTGTATGTGCATGTATTGGCTATGTCTACGTTATTCTGTGAACGGGAGAAATAACTCAAATCAAAGGCTTGAGCCCTTCGAGGATTTTATTCTATCCCATTCCAAAGACATCTCCTTTACAGGATATTGCAAAGCTACTGCACATGTGAAAAAAGAAATCTGGATTTCACAAATGATTCCACCGGGATGGCTACTTCAGATAGTGAGCAGGAGAAAGAGCACCTGTGTAAGGCTGTGGATTAACATACATGTCCAGGCTCTGCACGAGCAACTGGAGGGAGGATATGGCCTTCTACAGGAGAAGAAATTTCAGTTCATTATGCTGTTATTTAGGAAGTGGCTTTGTGCAGTGCTGTCACAAGCACAGGGAGACAAGTATCATTTCTTTGCTGACAACTAAAGTACGTGAAAACACTGTAATCTGATCACAAAAAATGAATGGAAGACTGATGACAGAATCAACGTCACAGCAACATCATGGTGTGCAAGTGCCAGCTGAGAGATCTCCACACCTCTGCTGCGGAGAAGGTGAGACCTAGCGCTGGATTTGTAAAACCAATGTAATGAATCGCAGCAAACATTTAATTCTCAACAATTCTAACATGAGATATGTTCACGGGGCAGACTTCTGTCACAGGTGGTGGTGAGGAGAATGTCAAGAGCCTTCCCTGACATTAAGGTTAGTTGAAATAAGGATCTACATTTTCCTTCTGGCACAGCATCCAGCAAGCAACCCCTTGGGGGCAGGTTGAAGAAGGAGGAAGGCAGGGTGAAGAGGAGTGAACGGGGAGGAGATCCTTGAAATTACTGCTTAGAAATGGCAGGGGGATGCTTTCATGGCTCTGGCAGGTCTCTAAACCTTTGCACAGGTACAGAGAATCTGGTGGATTTCAAAGAAAACTAAAAACACTGCTCCTTTTGCTGGCAAAGTAAGGCGAAAGTTTACAATAAATGCCCCTTCCCGTCACTGAAAAGTAATAGTTAATAAACACCATACAGCAAGTGTGATAGAAAGAGTTCCCTGGGCTTGTCTTCCAGGCTAGTTGTATTCAGGTTTGTATCCCAGATTTTGCAAATGCGAATCTCCTCTCCAGTTTTGTGCCAGCATCAGACCAATGCAGGGCATGCAATTAGCCACCAGCACAGTAATGACAGCAAATGTTGCAATCTAGTTTTGTCACTGGATAGAAAACCAGCTTGCTGGTGGTTTGAGCTAACTGAGCTCAGCTGGGTTTCTGAGCAGCATATGTCACATTCAGCTTATCCTCCATTATAAAGGCATCCCTTTAATCAAAATCTGTACATTTTACACATGCCTGAAGCTCCTCTATAACAGCTTAAAACAAGTGAATTAAGTATCACAAACTCCTGCATGTGTTAGACTTGCCATTTTCAATCATTTTTAGAGACTAAGGGGAGTGAGGGTCAGTCTACATAAGGATACAATGAAGTTCAAAAGCCTTGTCTATAAAGCACTAGTAGTTCGTGTAGAATGTGCTTATATTAGCTGTGAAATCAGCCTTATTAAAGCACAATTAAGGTTAAGGAAGTTTTCTTCACCTGTGTTTTCTAGTGTGGTTGTCACCTTTTTAAGCTAATTAATTTATAAAACCCCCTCTGTTCTAGGAAAATTTCCCATTCCAGAAAATCAATATAGTGGAGCTGCTACCAGCCCCCACTTTCTCTGCTCCCAGCAGCCTTACATTAGTGTGAAGAAAAAAAAAATAACAACAAACTCTGAACCTGTCTGTGATCAAAAGTAGCAATCGTGAGTATTCAAACATTTCCAGCAAGATTTTATGGCAGATTATAACTGGTGAGAGACCTGACTTTATATTGACCCCATGGCAATGTAACATTAAAGCTCAGCATCAGTTTTGGACTGCAATTTAAAATGAAATCGCAGTCCTTCAGAGCTACTCAGGTCTGCAAATCAGCCAGGGTTTTTCCAGCCTGGGCTGGCTTAGGATGATTCCGACTGTGATTTAAATTTTGTCAACCCAGAAATGCTTTCCACTATGTCCTCCCACGGCATTCAGTGGCCCTGAATTTCTGGCACTCTCCCTCTTTCCCTCAAAATTGTAGGGTTTTTATCTGATTAGCTATAAGTGATCTTGATAACTACTCAGATCTAGTTATTTCTTGAATTCATTGCTTGGAGATCAAACATTACATCACAAGAACTTAATCGTGTTCAAATGAAGCCAAGGACAGATCTCCCATTGACTTCAGTGTGTGCAGGATAAGGCCATAAATCCTGGAAAAGCTGAGTGTCCAATTTTCAAATTAAAGCATAATGAACTTAATAGTCATGGCTTTAAAGGCTGTTACATTCTGCACATTGCATGAGATTCTACAGCTGGGTTACAAATACTCCTTAAACTTTGATGCTCTGAGGGAGGGTCATTTTCTGGGAGCTCCCATCATTATCTATCAGACCAGTACACAAAACACACAATGGAAGTGATACTGCCCTGACTGCAAACAATGTCTTTGGAAAGCTTCAAACAATTTCTTTGTAAACAACTGATCAGGGTAATTACATTTTCTAATCTGAAATGGTGCTGTGACATTGTTTCAGGTAACACATGAATCACGCTAAAGGGTTTTCCTCTGCTAGCACTGGCTACTTTATCTAACCAAGCTCTAGTCTAAAGATGGAGACATAAGCCTGATGAAGTATTGTACTGGCACTGCAGGTAGTGGCTCCACCACCCACCTCCAAGATCCCTCCAATCCACTGCTACTGTTGGGCAGACAGCTGGCTGGGTAATTAAAAAACCTGAAGAAACAGTGGAGCTGTGCCTAATGCCTCATGATCCCAACTCATTCTCTCTAGGAGATGAGGTGTCAGATGGGACAACCTTGCTGCATATCTGAATGATGCTGAGTCCAGGTGAGAGAGCTACAGCCTTGCTTAGCAGGAGAAGGCAAACACGGCTTTGATGAATTTGCGCTTGCTAATGAACACAAATGACCTAAAACACAATGAGTGTGTCTCCCACCACCTCTAAGCCAAGTTGCAATGTAATAATGTGGCTGTCAAATCCTCACCACTACGTGGGGCTGTATTAACAAACTAGTTCAAGTTTATTACACAAAGAATGATTAAATGCTTGCAGAAAAACTAGCTCTAGCTTTCTGGTTTGTTTGGCTTTGTTTTTAATGGCAGTTACAATAGAAAAACTGCAGTATGACCTGCCCCCTAAATATTATTCTATTCTTCAATCTCTTGTCATAGATGCAATCTGTATACTGCTTGCTTTTTGTTATCATTGCCTTGGATATCTACCAGCTATGATTGTCATGATTAAATCAGTATTAACTTAATTACAAAGGCTTTACTCAAGATAAACAGTAAAGAAGTGATCCAGAACAGTGAGAACTGCACTGCTGAGGACGTCTGGCAAAGGCTGTTCAGGCACTTTGAGCTATCATTTTTTTTTCCTTACATGAGTTTCTTTCTTTTTTCTTTTTCTCTTTTTTAAAAAAACTTTTTTGTTTGTTTGTTTGTTTGTTTTTAATCCAGATGTGTTGGTTTTGTCAAATTCAAGAAATTAGATCAGTCTGTCACCTCCAAGTCTGACCAGCCCTGTCAATGCCTTTGGCCATTATTTCTTTTTATTGCCTTCAGCAGCTATGTTTTTCACTTCATTCCAAACTCAATGCCACTGGTGGTCTGCCATGAGTCAGACACTGAGGGTTTCCCTAATTTCCTCCTCACAGTGACATGAACATCAACAAAGGACATCAGGATTTGGCACACTTCCCATGTTCTAAGGTATTCCCATTCTGTAGGACAAACACACAACCATTGATATAATTACGACGAAGCGAATAATTTAATCTCTGTTTGTCTCTCTTATTTAGCCTTGTCGAAGTTTAGTTATGATTTAGACATAGAATCTGTCCCAGCTGAATTCAACAGCAGAACTCTCATAGATTTCAATATGAATATCAGTCCTTTTCTAATTAGGATAATAATCATATATTGCTGACGCAATATCTGATGATCCAGTCTTTTTAAAAGTCTTTTTTTTTAAATCTCAAACCTTTCCATACATTTTTGAGAATACTGCATAGCAAAGATACCTAAGTTACATATGAACAGACAGCAAGGAACATTTCAACTAAAAAGCTAAGAGTTTTCCAAGTTACACAAGATTTCCTTAAAAGTTTAGGACCTAAACTAAGTTTTTAGAGACTGTGATTTGTATATTCAGCTGTTTGATGCATAACCTGTGTAACACACAACAACTATCTATTCTCGAGGGAGAAGCCTGAAAGAACTTCCATAGGTGAAGTATAAACAACCCGTTTTTTCTCAAAGTCCTGCTTCTCAATAGACTCTATTTGCATTCTCCTGAATATTATCAGCAGTAAAGGAGACATGGCATTCAGTACAAAATTCAGTCCTCTGTTTATTTGAGGGTTGGTTTTGTTTTGTTTTGGTTTGGTTTTGTGTCACCTGTGCTATAAAGAAAATACTTCTAGATAACTAATGTTTCCTCATTTCTCATGCACATATGTCCACAAATCTCTCCTGCTCTCCTATATCAAGAGAAAGAACTATTCTTACACCATGTCTCACTGCAAGAGCTGAAACAGGGTCTTGTTCTCACACATTTCCAAGGAATAATATCAGAAAGGTGAGGATCATGGTGATAATTTCTTGTATGCTAATTTCTTGTATGACAATTCTTGTATGACATTTCTTATATGACATTCCTTGTATTTTTTCTCGTATTTCTTCTGTACATTTTCCCCAGTTGTTAAATGTTTCCTCTAGAGGCCTGAAAATAACTTGATTAAGGTTGTGTCCTTTCTACTCACTAGCATTTTCTTCATTTTTACCAGTGGGACAACCACTTACAATTCTCTCTTATGCTTTTTGACCTAACATAGAATAGTGTGCTCTTCTGAAGGAGTTAGACTCAGCCTGTGAAACAACAGATAAATCCTGTCTGAGACTAACCACTCATATGCAGACTGATTATAAATCACAGTGACGTTTATGATAAATCACAGTGATTCTGTGGTCCAGAGCTGTTAGAGAGCCAAAGTTATGGGATGCAGGCTAATTTCTTGTCCGTGGGCTTCTGGCAAAATTCAGAAAGCTAAAACTCAAAGATGAATAGAGAAGACTTTCTTCTAGAGGAAGGGATCATGGATTTGCTGATGTTGCATACACTGTGCTTTCCGGCTGACAGACACTTCATAAAGTTCAACAGAACAAATACAAGGTCCTTCACATGGGACAGAAGAAGCCCCTGCAACACTGCAAGCTGGAGACCAACTAGAGAGGGAACAGCTCTACAGAGCAGAACCTGAGGTGGAGACGCTGTTGAACACAAGTCAGCAGTGCGCCCTTGAGGCAACGCAAGATAAGCACATGCCAGGCAACATCAGCAAGAGACCAGCCAGCACCTCGAGATAAGTGGCTGTTCTCTTCCAACGGGCACTTGTGAGGCCACATTTGGAGTACTCTGTCATGTCCACTTTTGTGTTCCCCAGTAAAAGGCACTGACACATTAGACCAAGTTCAGTGGAGGGTCACCAAGGACATGGGTCATTACATTCAAGGAAGGGCTGAGGAAACCAGATTTGCCCAGCCTGGGGAAGAAAAGGCTGGGGGTGCAGGGGGATCTGGTTGCAATAATCAGCTGCTTAAACGGTTCCTACAAGCAAGATGGAGCCCGACTTCTCTCAGAGGTGCACAGCCAAAGAGCAAGAGCAATGGCCACAAGATGCATCCAGGGAATTTCTCAGCAAATATAAGAAAACAAACAAACAAGCAAACAAAAAGGTTAGAGTGGTTAAATCTAGCCAGAGAGGTTGAGGAACCTCCACCCACAGTTACTTTCAAAACTTAACTGGACAAGGCTATGAACAAGGCTATGAACAACCTCATCTGGCCTGCCTGAAGCAAAGGGCTGGACTAGGTGACCTCCAGGGGTTCTTTCCAATCTAAATTATTCTTGATTCTATAAATAAGTAGCGGTTGCAAGGGAAAGGACCTAAATCAGACTCAGGAGTGGCATGAGTCTTTCCTGTGTTGAGAGGAGAGAACAAGCCTGCAGGCTGCTGCTGCCGTTGACCTCTCAAGGGCTGGATGATTGAAAATCACTCCTGGATGCAGTGGAGCGTGTGTTCCTGGCACAGTGCTTGCATTGAGCCATTCCCAAGTTTCTCTAAGCAATGGGCTTATCTGGGTGGAGTGCTGTCAGTCAGGCATTTTTTCCTTCAATTTTGCCTCACCCTTTGCCATTGCCATGCATTAAATACAGCCTGTTTAAAGGACTCACCAAACTTTCACACTCCAAAAACAAGCATGTGATTTATGCAATAATTTCAATTTTTTAAAATACAATTTTCATTTATTGATAATGAATTTGTACCTTTGATGACACAAGTGTCGTGCAAGTAAAATGTACCAATTGCACACAGATTTCTATTTCTAATCTGAATTAGAACACCAACCAGCGGCAAGAAACAGACTTGGACTAGAAATATTCTCCTCTCCTTCTTTTAGCTAAAAATGATTTTACTAAATGTAAATAAAGACCATACACTTAATTATTCTGGTGAATTCAGAAAGTAATAGGCTGGAGTGACAACATTTTTCATGTTGGGTAATTAAACTGGTGGAATGTATAGTGTAATTACCAATTGAAAAAAAAAAAAGTTCTGATACATTCCTTAGAAAAGTTTTACTCCACTATCAGCTGCTCACCCAACACGCACAACCCCAGTTACCTGTATAGAACCAAAATGTTTTACACTGATTAAAAAAAAAAAAAAGTTTGATTTTCAGTCTAGTCAGTTGGAGACAAAAACCATTTTTATCTGATAACACCTGCCCAACAGACTATTAAAACTGCCCTCTTATATTTTATTTCTTTCTTAGCAATAAGTATTGGAGTTTGGATTTTCTTGCTGTAAGTAAGGACATGTAAACCAATAAATAATCTTGTATATGCAAGTAGGTCTAGCAATGTGGCTTATCTTTGGTTTAAGTTGTTCCCTGCTCATGTTTCATAGGGTTGGAGCCTATGAGAAGAGTAACAACCTATGGCAACATTAACAATAAAAGTTTATGACTAATGAATTCAACAGACTTTTTAGAATCATGTGTGTTTCATGAATAGACTGTCACTCTGTTGTTTCAAGTCCCCAAAATTTCACATTTCAAAGAAGCCACCCATTTTCATCTCTCCATCATAGAAATGTCGTTTTGTGTTAAAGTCTTGCATTTCCTTATATTCAGAATTTGAGACATGACACAGTGAGTCATTTTTGCTTGTAGAAAAAAAGACAAGAGAAACTTCTACATTGTAAAATTATCAGCAGCCCAGAGAGCAAGCTGGCTATGGGAAACTCCATCACCCTTGTCCTCATTTGGGCTCTACTGCTGCCTTTTATTCCAGCTGGAGCTCAAACTTCGATCACTCATGTTGTGCTTTTGATGAGCCAGACTCAGGATATCTTCCGAGGACTGTAATATCACACCCAATCTGTCCAGACTGTGGGAAAGGAAGCTCAGATCAAACCACAGGGCGAGTGTGATTACACTTTCCCCTTAGCACACCGCGGCTGAAACAGAGCCGGCACTCAGTGTGACTATGGGCACATGTTGCGTGGATGGCTGACAAGATGAGTCTCAGGCAAGCTCATGGAAACAGCCTTAACCTGGCAGTGGAAGTAGCCTCAGGCTGGTCAAAAATCTCAAACATGATTAAGGAATGTGCCCTGTGTTCAGCAGATGACCATTTTATGAACTTCATTAAAATCTTTTCTACTCAATCAGTTTTCAGCTTGGTTTTGGGTTCAGTTCCTCGCTAGTCCTTGCACTGCTTCCTTATAATGAAGTGCCTACTCTCTGAAATTTGTTAAAGTGAGAACTTCCAGACAGAAAACTTTACTAATTGTCAAGGAGATCAAACTCTAGCATTTTCTTGTCCATTAAAATTGAGAACTCAAAAAGACATGCAAATATTGCATGCGGCAGAACACGGAAAGGAAAGACTCTTAATGTTAACCCGTATGTCCCTAGTTCTTGCCTAAGCAGACCCAGCGTCCAGCAAATCACACAGATTTTAGTGCCTGCTGCCACATTCCAGTCCTTTTGCAATACATGGCAAAATTCCCAGTGATTTGAATAGAATTAGGTTTTAACGCAAAGTTGGCAAGCCTGGAAAAAAACAAACAAAAAAAAAAGAAATAAAAGTATTTTTAAATCTTCGTGTTAGAACAAAAAGCATCTTAGAGGCTCTATATCAAAAGTGAAAACTGAGGCTGGAACTTAACTCCAGTTTCATGTGTACTTCTAACCTTTACACCAGTATACTGACCAGTTTCTTTAAATACAATAGAAACTCTGCCACTTTGAAGATAAGCCCTCACAGTTAGCTTAAAACAATAATTCTGTACTTTCTTTCCTGTTTCTAGATTTATTTTAAGTATTAGTATAAAATGTCAGAGTCTGATAGCAGCCAGATCAGTTTGTATAAAAATCGACTGCCTGTTTGTAGTATATTACAGTCTATATTTGACACAGGAAAGCACTTAATCATGAATGCTATCAGCACACCACACCCATCTTTGTAAGTGCCTTATAAGCTAGATTTATCACCATGAACTTCAACGGGATAGAGACATGTAATGATGAATAACGCAAACCCTTTCTGCAGAGGTAGGGTTAAAGGTGTATTATCCACAATACAACTGCCAGACAGTTCAGAAGCTGTGCTCCTATCTATCAGCAGCACAGAGGCATCAGGATCAACTCTCTTTCACTTTGGACTGATGTCCAGAGGACTGTTTCCACTGGAGTCATCAGGCTCAGATAAACGGAGTTCAGACAAAAGAAAGAATCTGTCTAAAGTATATGATCACACAGATTCTGACATTTTAGGTATTTTTTATCTCTCAGCTCATCGTATTTGCACAGCAGAACTGATGGCCCTTTAAAGACTTAAATAAAACTCACAAATTCTTTTGCCACAGGTTAAGTGTGACTTTATTTCAGGTGCCTAATTTTTTAGCTCTATTCTAGCTTTTGAGCTCTAATATACCACTTTTTGGATGTGTGCACTCCAGAAACATCCTGAAAGATGCACATATTACATGGGGGACAGGACCTTCCTCCTTTTCTCTGTTGATTCATGCAGAGAACTGCTCCCTTCTATCGAGGCTGCCCCTGTAGCTGGCTCCTCCATGTTTCTGTGCCCACCACTGTGCAAAAGCTTTTCCAAGCTCACGTATGGAGTCAGCAGTGGAGATGGAGCAGAGCCAGGTGGACAAACATCTTAAGCCACCCCCCCAAGCTTCTTTCTCCTGCCATTCTTGTCTCCCCAGCTCCTGCCAGCAGTGCTCCTTGGAGAAGGGAAAGATTTGGGTGGCTGTAGGGGCTGCTGCTGCCCCTCTGCCTGATTCTTCTTCCCTGCCACCACCATACTCTACACCAGCTAGCTCATGGGGGACAGAGAACAGTGTGGTGCAGCAGGACCCTCATGGGTCTGGGGCTAGGCCAGAGATGCCCTTCTCTCCTCAGCAGACCATGCCGAGAAGTCAAAATCTTTGCAAGCAAAGCAAACAAAAAATGCTACCAAAGAATCACAGTGTTTGGCAAAAATTAACTGGAGAGTAAGTTGTGATTGTCACCTTGAGATATGGTGTGGACATGCACATTTTTGGCACATGCTTACTATGAATACACACAAAAAGAGGTTTTGTTACCTGTTTATGACATTTTTTCACTACAGCCCAGTTAGGAAACACGAATTAAAATTTGAGCCTTTGGGTTTTGCCTTGATTAAAAGAGAGGAATTTTGGCTGGGCTTTATTAATATGTTAGCTAAATCTAACTCAATCACTTTTCCTTATAGATTAAGACAAAGCTTTTTACAAAATCACAGAATGTTAGGGATTGGAAGGAACCTTGAAAGATCAATCTAGTCCAATCCCCATGACAGAGCAGGAACACTTAGATGAGGTTACACAGGAATGTGTCCAGGCGGGTTTTGAATGTTTCCAGAGAAGGAGACTCCACAACCCCCCTGGGCAGCCTGTTCCAGTGCTCTGCCACCCTCACTGAGGAGGTTCTTCTCAAATTTAAGTGGAACCTCTTGTGTTCCAGTTTGAACCCATTACCCCTTGTCCTATCATTGGTTGTCACCGAGAAGAGCCTGGCTCCATCCTCGTGACACTCACCCTTTATATATTTGTAAACATTAATAAGGTCACCCTCAGTCTCCTTTTCTCCAAGCTAAAGAGCCAGCTCCCTCAGCCTTTCTTCACAAGGGAGATGCTCCACTCCCTTAATCATCTTTGTTGCTCTGTGCTGGACCCTCTCCAGCAGTTCCCTGTCCTTCTTGAACTGAGAGGCCCAGAACTGGACACAATATTCCAGATGTGGTCTCACCAGAGCAGAGTAGAGGGACAGGAGAACCTCTCTCGACCTACTAACCACTCCCCATCTAATACACCCCAGGATGCCATTGGCCTTCCTGGCCACAAAGGCACAGTGCTGGCTCGTGGCCATCCTGCTGTCCACCAGGACCCCCAGGTCCCTTTCCCCTACACTGCTCTCTAGTAGGTCATTCCCCAACTTACACTGGAACCTGGGGTTGTTCCTACCCAGATGCAATACGCTACACTTGCCCTTGTTATATTTCATTACATTTTTCCCTGCCCAACTCTCCAGCCTGTCCAGGTCTCACTGGATGGCAGCACAGCCTTCTGGCGTGTCAGCCACTCCTTCCAGCTTGGTGTCATCAGCAAACTTTAGCCTGTATATCCTCACGACTTAGACAATACTTACTGCAACAGTGTGAAACCCTCAAATGCTTTGCAAGGAAATGCATCTGCAGGAATGTTACACATTTGTGAATCACTTCACCCTTCACAAATACCTGTAACTCAAGCTAGAACGGGAAAGCTATTGAAGGATGCAATGGAATATACTTCACCAGCTCAAGACAAATGCTGAAATATACAGAGAAATAATCCTTAAGTAGAACAACATTTTCTTCTCTCCAGTAAGAAAACACTCTGACATTTCCAAGGATCAGTTTTGCACCTCATCTGAAAGATGCCACTATCAGCAGACGGTGCCTGTCATGTGGTGGTGAAGGGCCGCTCAGCGGCGACTCAAAGGGCAGCGTGTCACCTGCTGCACTGAGTCACCAATGCTTCCCGGAGCACCCATGGATTCCCAGGTGACCCAATCTTGCCAGCTTGGGATGAGGTAGCACGGCTGCAAACTAAATAAGGACAGAAACCACTGAATAAAATTCAGATCAGTACATCAGAGAGATATATTTTGGATTTCAATAAGTAAAGGTCATTCTTATTTGGAGTCATGAATCTTTCCCCACTACACAGGGCAGACACCCAACCATACAATAAGTTCTTTTGGGACATTGCTAATAAATATTTTTTCTTAAATTAATGAATTTTGTTGCTTTACTCCCTTAATACACTTATTCAACTGCATAACACTGTGCTTGGAATAAACAATGTGTTTGGTGCCCCTAATGATAATTTTGAGCACTGAAAAACAGCATGACACTAGGAAGTATGTCCTTTATCTCATCACTCTAGCCCCAACTTTTTAGTCACAAATGTCATTAGTGACCGTATAACTGATTGACATACTAAAAAAATACAGATACATAGCTGAATTTGGCAACCAATACTATGGACTGCCAATTCATTTATTAGAGGTAGTCATCCGCAGTTACCAGATCTAAGCTCAAAACAAGGTAATTCTATTAATGAAACACCATTGGTATTCAGGGCTTTACATTACGTGAGACGCTAAATTAGAAGGAGAAAAGTCAGGATAAAGAAGATGCACAGAGCAATCAAGATCCTAAATCATCTCAGTCCAGGCAGATCAGACCAACAAGTAGGCTCAGAAAGAGCAAGGCTAAAACTCTGCACAATCTTATGACAAATATGTTGAAAACTCAAGCACTGGTTAAACACAGGGATTTTGAAAGTTCAGGGACTCTGCAATAGACCTCACCCTCCAGGTGATCTGTAAGTTTCCCCAAAGCACTTTTAAAGGTAACAGTATGTGCATTATACCTTTTCAGGGTTTTGTGGCCAGATTTATCCTTAAGGGTACTGTTGTGACCTACAATTAATGACATAGAAACAGAAAATACATAATTATGTCTAATAATCACTTCCACAGCTACAGAGATTGAGTAGACCTCTTTTATTTTTTTTTCTTTAGAGTGAACTTGCATCATCTTTCTGTCTGTCCTCTTTTGGTGTAGAGAGCAGAGCACCAAAACGCCTGTTTTCATTATGGCCTAAACCCAAAGAAAGTGAACATCAGCTGAAAAGGGGTTTTACAAGAAGTTGGCTGGGTTATGTGCTGTACCTTTTGCAGAATTCTGACACTGCCCCAGTTGCAGAAATCATAGAATCATCAAATCATTTAGGTTGGAAAAGACCCTTAAGATCATTGAGCAAGTCCAACCATTAACCTAACACTACCGAGTCCACCACTAAATCCTTTCCATTTGATTTCTCAGCTTTCACTCCTGTATTATTATTACTTCAGCTTAGTCACAGTTTTCTAGGGAAAGCAAAACCCAAATTCCTGATGTTAAAAACCAACCAAACAAAAGACAAGCAGAAAATAAAGAAAAAAAAAAAAAAAAAGGAGGAAAACTAGCTCTCCTTTGTGTACTACAGCACAGTCAAAGCAAAACACACACCCACGCTCCCCCCCACTTTGTAGTTCACTTTGAAGTCCTGCCGTGTCCAACAGCTGGAAGCTGTCTTGCCGTTGGACTCTGCACAGGGATGTGCCAGAGATTCCCTCTTACTCCCTTGGGTGGGATGTAAAGGATTCCTCTCCTCATAACTGGCATTCCTGCTGCACTGAGTCACTATAATCAAGGCAACAACTTACAAGTCTTGTTCAAACCCTTGTAGAACGACATTGTGGGGTTTTTTTCTAATTATATAAATATGAGAATGTCCATTGGATATGATGCTTCCTGGCCAAAACCTTTATTAAAAACAGAGTAGCCCATGCTCGCCACCTGCAGTTAATAGACATACTTTGGTGTTCTTATCCCACCTTCCCAAAATTAATTATTCAAGACTGAGGAAGGGGTTTCAAATTCACAGCATAGCTATTAAAATAAATTTTATTCCGGGAAGATGTAGGAGTCAGTAATATGGTCACCTGCTTGTTCCTCCTAGTAGCAACCAGCACAAGCACAAAACTCTATTGTGTTGTGTACTGTTCCTAAGCACAAGCCCACCTGATGCTTTGCCAGCAGACACAGAAGAACAAGTCATCTTGTCTGACATGTTTGTGCTGCAGTGGTGGGGTAGAAATAGAAGGTTTGTGTTGTTTTAGGTTTGGGTTTGTTTGTGGTTCTGGAGTAAACTGAAATGAAAGAGAAATGTTAACCACAAAATCAGTGTTTGGGGTTTGGAATAATTTCCCCCTGCCCTGCCAGGCCGAGGTTGTCAATATGGGTGAATATTGTCCATCTGAATTATAAGATGGTATCTAATCTAATCAGGGTTCTGAGTACACCAGAGAAACATTGGGGTGCCGGACCTGTTTCATGGTGTGAACTAGTCCCCCATGACTGGATTATGCTTGGTCACATTCCAAAGATCTCAGCAAACTTCTTTTCAGACCTTTGCTCACATGAAGCTTCCTCTTTTCTACGCCTGTCAGCCTAGAAGAAAAGCCTTTCTCCCTTCAAGATGAATTAAATGTGTTAGCTTATCATTATGTAGGGTTTAGATATTTTATTCAGCTTTTTATACCTTGTTCCTTTGTTGTTTTTTTTCCAAGCCCCTGGAATCTGATGGGGGAAATTTGGAATTATGGGGTAACAGATCAAATTTAGCTTGTATGCTGTGCAGAGTAAGGCTATCTTGGTGGCCAAAAGTAGATCTATGGAAAATAATAAGATTAATTGTTCAAGAAAGTAAATTTTTGTTTAAAATTGTTTACTGGTATTGTAGTCCATGAGCAAGAGGCACAGCTCCTCTACAGAGCAGCCAACACTATTCATCAGGGCAGACACTTGGAATATTCCTTAAATACCTGGCCTCATGTCTCAGTGCTACTTTGTGGTGGTTCAGTCTTTTTGATTCTACATACATAAAACACAACAACTCCAGTCGCCCCATAAGATCTTGGTTTCATCAGTGCAGAGCAGGCATAATTTCAAACGGCAGAAAGGTTTTGTAGTGACTTAACATGATTCTTCCTTCTGTCTATCCAATCCCCACCCAAGAGCCAAGTTCCTCCAAAAATTGACTCTGCATCGAACTACTTATCCTCACAGGAATTTGGATTCTGAATGACTGGAAATATATCAACACTTTTCATACACAGAAAGAGCTCTGTCTTCTGCAAGAAAACTATATGCAGAGTATCCATGGGATAAGCTTTGGGAGCTATTTTACTATAAAAACATAAGTTTATAAGTGCACACTTATAGATACTAGAACATGCTGTAAAGGTACTGGTGCATGGTATAGGCTGACTTTCATAAAGAAGACATCATTTGTGTTCAGCATCTTTCTAAGCAAATTACTGGCATTTAGCCAAGTAAAATTTTTTTTTAAATACAAGAAAAATGAAATCACTTACTGGAACTAACCCACTGATTCACTTTTGGTCACTTTTACCACTCAGTCCGATGTCCAGGCTACAAATGACTCCTTTTCCTGAGCTGGCGAGGACCACAAAGGACCAGCCCAAGCCAGGTTCTGCAGAGCCGCGTGGGAAAGGGACACAGGCAGTAGATGACAAGTTTGTTGGGGAGTTGGGCTGGACCCCACTGAAGGAAGGGCTATTTATTTATCCAATCTCTCATTAAAACACAAAACATTGGTTATAATGCACAAGCATATACAAGAGATAAACTATTTATTAAAGTGGCATTTAGTTAACCTAGTACAAAATCATTTTTATGCATAACCTCCAAAAACTCTACATGTCTTCTTGCTGCAAAAGATACCAGTACACACAGCTAAAATAACCCTTTCTTTGTTCTTCTTTTTTTTTCTTTCTTTCTTTCTTTTTTTTTTTTTTTAGGAAAAAAAATCAAAATCCATAGTAGTGGTATACAGTATGATATAGTATATGTATTAAGCACATGCCCTTTATAGAAAACTTCAATGCAATTTTAAGTAGCACAGTAATTGCAGCTCTACAACCCACTGAAGGTGCAGGTGCCATGCCATGACTGCTGCTAGGTCTGAGCCATCCGGTTCTACCAGCCATGATTTCAAGAGTCATTACACAAAATCCCTGCCTTGTCTCACTGTATAATAAAAAAAAGTCTTCTCTGTATGTTTTGTTGCTCATCTTCCTCCTTCCTAGTGAATTTACCAGTAACATTACATCAAACATGGACCTGATGTGATAACCAAACCTCTATTAAGGGAGAATCTTGTATTATGCATTTTTTTTTTATTGAGAATTAGGCAACTGAGATGTTGCAAATGATCCTGTATGCCCACTATAACTACACTACACAGATAGCACTTGTCCATCAACATGCAAATGTAATAAAGTGCCAACTTCATTTGTTCTTAAACACAAAGCTAATGCATAATAAGTTACTTCAGTGACCACATTCCATAGGGACCAGGTGATTCATAGCTATACCCCTCTTAACTTTCCTGCAGTTTCTCCTTTCTTCCTCTATATGCCCACATGTGAATTTGATGCTCCATCTAACATCGTTGTGATTAAAAAATCATCTAGAGTTTCCTATCTATGTATGAAGCCTTCTACTTTAAAAAATGGTCTTTTAAATAAAGAAAGTATGTAAAGATCCTGCCTCTATTTATTTTAAAGTGTTTTGTATTTATTCCTGTTTGAAAACACAGAATACATTCTTGCTGTAAACCTCTCAAGGCTATGTTTTCTTTGCAGATTTTCTGAGCTCATTCACCTTGTGCTTGAGCGGGCGAGCAGGTCAGGCAAGGCTCCAGGTTCTTCACACCCCAACATCGTCTTTCTAATGGAAATGTAGAGCAATGCATCAGCAAGAGGGCTGAAGAAAACTTAGATTTCTCTGATCAAGCTCTGGTGCACTCATTTAGTGCCTTGATGCTGGGTGTGTCTCCAAGTATTTTGCACCACCATCAGAATTGTGGTTTTCATCTTGTCTCCCGAGTGATGTCTTTTAGACAGATGAGGTGGAGGGTCAGCAGGAATAACCAGCTTCTACACACACTTTCTGCAGCCAGAGGAAGGGGAAACAAGGAGTAGCCATGGTATGCTTCTAACCACAGCAATTTCTGCTTGCTATCGTTTTAGCCATTAAATGATTCAGTGCTGGCTCCAGGTTGCTCTATAGATAGTGTCACAGGAGCATCAGTGGATGTTGCACTACAGACGTGTTGCGCCAGACTCCTCATCTATTAGAATGAAGATCTGGCCACTACTTTCCAAATGATAGAGAAAAACAGATAAATCCTGTGCGGATATGGAAATCAAATTCTCATGATCACCTGAATGTTTCTTCAGCTCCTGCCATTCTCTTTTCTAAAGATGATTCTTTTTCATGAGTCTCCTTTATATAGGCATTTTACAGACAGCTTTACCTGCCTTTGGTTTAATAACCCTGTCACGCTTGCTGCTCCCCCCTTTCTTGTGCATGTGTGTGCTTTTGTTACTTGTATTGTATACGGTGCCTTGGGATATTCGCATCCTGTGCATTGTGTGGCATTGTGTTGAATAGGAGGCACAGAAATTAAAAGCGGGTCTCCTCCTACCCACATATGCCTTTTCTTTGCAGGTTTTCCTGGAAGTTTTGTGAGGGAAGGGAAGGGAAGAGGTAAAATATGACTTGGCTGAGACTGCCGGATGCTGAATCAGCTGCGATTGCCTCACGTTTTCCTTTCTTTTAAAATAAAGGGTACAGTTTTCAAAAATGCCCATCTGACTTCTCTACAGGCTCTACCCAGCCCATCACTTCTCAGTAAGTCACTTCTAAAAAATGGTGCTGCATATGCCTCTAAGTCACATGGGCACCCTCAGAGAACATCTTTATAATGCCTTCCTCCGTGGTCTAGAGACTATGTGTTCTGGAATTGCAAGAAGCTGGTGCAACCACTGCAGAGTTCATGATCAGCTGCAACTAGTTTTCACCTCCTCAAAATACCATTTGAAAAAAAAAAGAGGATATCACCACATTCATTCAGTCAGAAACCCCCACCATCACCAAACACCAACACATGGTGTTTAAAGCATAATTCTGCTCTGCTGCACTGCTCTGGTTAAAGGAGCTGAGGTCTAAAGTGTTGCCTCTGTGCTGTTCACAGCTACAGACACTGGCACAGACTGCTCTGACCAGGCTAGTCAGCGATGGTGTGGTGATGCACAAGTCAGTGGACAGAGGAGCACTTCACGAGCAGCACACAAGGAGAGTGGCATCAAGATCCTTCAAGGCCAAGACAGGGCTCTTTGCAGGAGACATACACATCCTGAGGCTGCAGACAGGTGACATCAGCCACTGGTTAGGAGCTAGCAGCAATCTCTGGGATCATGTAATCTATTTTTGTCAGGGCTCGGCATTTGGCTTCCATAGCATCCCTGTCTTTCAAAGAAAGGAGGAGCTTGATGATACTTTTTATTTAAAGGACACACAGCCCTATAGCATCCAACCACAGGGTACTCAACCTTTCCTTCCCTGTTGTGCACTGACTCATGCAGATAAAGCTTCATCCAGTCTTGTTCGCTTACTGATGTAGCTACTGTGATTGAATACTTGAAACCCTGGCAAAAGAGCAGAGGAAAATTGGGTGTTAATAAGGGCTGTGTCCTCCAAGGCGTACAAGAAAAAGAACCAGCATCTGACAAGCAAGGCCTTTGCATTCAAAGGTGAGAAAAGTAATTGCCAATTGCTATCTTTCCTCTTTCTCCTCTGTAGAAATATGTATATATTCACCTGACACAGATAGCTTTTGGGTCTTGATAGCTGGTTTTATACACCCTCTTGAAGGTTATTAATTCTTCCTACACTGTTCCCACTTAGATGGAGCACCTTATAACTTCCTCATTAACATCAAGAGCTGTGATTATGCAGTTGTGTTACCAAGGGCTTCAAAGACATGAAGCCTAAATATAATCTTACAGTACCTTGTTACAATACAAAGCACATCCTCTAATACATTTTTTTTGTTTGCATAAAATGCAGCACAATAATGGCTTGCTTGACCTTTGCCCCTCTGTATAGTTCATTTTAACATTGTTTGAGGAGCACGGAGTTTGCATTTTGCAGGGCACAGGTGCTCTGCCCCACACTGGAGGCTGAGGCTCGAGCCGGCGGTGCGCTGCACCGCTTCTCCCCCAGAAGCAGCTGGACTCAGGGGATTGCTTTTGTGGTCCACCAGGAATTTCCTGTGATAGAATATCAGAAACCTACTGGTGACTAGTAGGAGGTGACTTCAGAGGGCAAAAGTTCTCTCCCTACAATAAACATTCTCAGTGCTGCTGTGGAGATTTCCTACACAGACCTGACAGCCGCCAGCTACTTGTCATCTCGGCAGAGAATGGCTCAGGGAAAGGATCGTTGTCCTTTGCAAGCGTTTGTCACCTTAAAAGTGAAGTTGCGCCCCCACTGACATTATATCAATGCCTCCTCAGAAAAGGAAGAATTCCACTTATCCATGCTAATTAAAACAAAGAAACAAACTAACAAGCAAAACCCAACAAACCAACCAAAAAAAAAAAAAAACCAAAAACCAACCATTTTGACTGAAAAGACTTTTAAAAATATACAAATCAGAGTATACAAGTCAGAGTATACTGGTATACTGGTATACACATACAGTCCATATGTACCATATATCCTGGTATCTATAGGTACTATGATGCACTCACAGTCAGAGAACTTACACAACAATTAGGAAAACACCGTACTCTCTCTGTACACAGGTTTCCTTGGGAAAAAAACACACGGATATTTAGCCAACAGATCTCTTGCAGGGGACTGGCATTTGGAGGATCCAAGTAGCAAATCTGAGCCTGACACCATTCCCTTGGCTAAAACTGCTAAAAGGAGTGTCAGGGGCACTAGATTCCTGTGGTTGGCTGAAATAACGTGCAACTGGGCAGACTGCAGTGAAGTTTACAGACTGAAATAGCTTTGGGGAAACAATACATTAATTTCCTGTGGAAAATACATCTATTAAAATGGAGACTAGTCTTGGTTGAGCCCAGCACGGTAAAAAAGCATGCTGTAAAGCCTGGAAGAACATACAGTTCAGGGGTGACTGGAAAGTGAAAAAATGCTGAGAAGTAATATTATCCTCAGAATCAGGGCTGTGCCAGGGTCCTCCTTGGTAGAGGCAGTGAGAGAGCGCAAAGATTTCCAGAAGGTGTCTTCAAGCTGTCTCATCAATTTCTCAACATTCTCCAGAACTTACGCACAAAGTCTGCAGCCGTGGCCTTCACCATGTACTTTCCAAGCATGTTTCCTGTCCACTGAACAAAAATTCAACCCAAAGCAATGCTTATTTATTTGGCTTCTGAAATCTCGCCATTGGCTGGTGGCCATTTCCTCAGGTGAGTCTTCATCAGGGCTGGACAGAACAGGGCAATTATTTTGTCTCACATCTCACTTTGCTCTGCAACTCATAGCGCCGCATTGGGAAGAAGAAAGGGGAAAAAGGTGGTGAGAAAACTGTAGGAATACTCAACAACACTGGAGATGTTTGATGCTGCAGTCCTCGTTCACTGTTCCTGAAGTACTCCTGTATTCATGGACATTTGCACCACTACAGAAATCACTGTCTAGCCTGGCCAGAGCAGTCTGTGTCTCTATGTGTAGCTGTGAGGACCAGGGTGTCAGCACTTCATTTCCTTTAAGCATAGCAGTGGGGAGGAAAAAAAGCCCTGCTTTTAAGACTTGTTTCTCTTTACATTCACAAATAAAAGTTTATATTTCCTCCAGCCATGTACAACCTCTAAACCAGCATGATTTCTACCAGAGCTCTGACCATCCCCTCTTGGAGGGCTTAATTCAAAGAAACAACATCCATCTTACCCCACAATCTATTAATGGTGCAGTGGGAGATGAACCCACACTATTTGGCTTCAGCGTACTCACCAAACTTTTAGTGGCAAATAAATGTTCATGCTGAGGAAAGACTAAATCCACCTGTCAAATACTTCATTTTTGTGTGTGTGATCAAGGCTGATATTTTTAGTCTCAGTGACTGAATTTCCAGTCAGTCACTATGTACTCAGGAAGAAGAAACCAGTTTGGTTAGCTTTTTTCTGTTTCTCAGCAAGCAGAACACTGTATTCCATTTCTGTGGACCGTGACATCCCATGGCACATTAAGAGCCTTATTCAAACTGCAAGACAGCCATATTTTACACTCAGCAGGAGACTCTAGGAAGAGGTATGAGGCCAGGGTTATTTTGACTCTGGACAGCTTGTCAAACTGGGAGCTAGGAACAAAGCATAGGACATTCTCTGCCAGTTCATGTGATCCTGAAATAAATAAGTAGAAGACTGCCTCAGAAGGGATTTTCTTTATGTTGCAAGAGACTCTCCATAGAGGAAGGTTTAAATTAAGAAGTAGCTGAAACTGCACTTGTACTAAGTCTCCATCCATTGTGCAGTATTGCAAAATCTGTGGAAATGCAGGGGACAGTTCTGAAATAAACAGGATTTTATTTCTTGTCCACACTGGAACAGAGCAAATGAACAAGATCTCAGCTTAGTTCATGGTTCTGGTTCACTGGGACCTGGGAACTCCTCTTCAAACCTGGGTCATGTCTCACATGCTGATCCATAGTTTTATCTCAAAAGTATAAAAAAATAGTCAGGAAATGGGAGAGCTTGAGAAGCCTTTTATTAGTCTGCTCAGTATTTTATTCTGATTGATCTTTTCAAAGAGATGATGACAGAAAACACAATAATCACTTCTACCCTCCAAAACAATAAATTGCATTTATTGAACTCTTCCTCAAAAACCTCGTACATCACTCCTCACATAAAGGCAGAGGACATTACATTCCCTATGGCTATCCAGTTCTACCGTGTTGAAGAGAGCATTTATACATTTCTGCATGCCAGGAGATCTTTGTCTTCTTGTCTTCCACAGATGTTTAAGATAAACAGGAATGGAAAGGGTCTGCAAGGTGGACAATCTCCTTGCTCTTTGACTTTAGCATGCAAGGCTGGATTTAAGCTGGGCAGAATCCGATCTTCTGAGTGTGCTGCATGACACCAGTTTCTAGTTGATATTGCTCATGACTGTGATGTGTAAATTAGCGCTATCATCCATGAGAAATAATATCAACTGACCTTAGTTGTGCACTTGAGTTTCACAATCAAGAGGCAAAGAGGTCCAAGGGTCTTCTTGAGCAATTTAGTTCACGTTATTCCAGAATGCTTCAAGATGGATGGCTTCTTGTCTCCTGAAGCTCATTGTAATTCATAGGCTGCAAGTAGTCAACAAATCTTTCAGTGATTTTTGCCTTTGCACATGACAGAAAGTTTAAGGGGTCTGTTCTTTTTTGCCATGCAGGAGAGGAAACCTTTACATACTGATTCATTGCTTGCATTAGCAAAGTTTGATCACAAAACATCCACTGAATATCTGAGATAAACTTAGGGAAAGAGCTTTCATCGAGTGAATGTGTAGGAAAGGTCTCAGTTTGGAGCTTGGCTTTTCACTCCGTGGATACACCACAGAAGAAAATAAATCCATTTACTTTGATAAATTACTATTTCCATCAAAAAGGAGCAGAATAAAGCATATGATCCTTTTGATCACTACATCTCCTACACTTGGTGCACATATGGAGAAAGACCGCAGACAAACAAAATGGCTCTTGCTTTTGAACACTTTTGAAGTTAATAAACTCAATCTGGCTTTGTTGTGGGTGGAAGATCTCTTTTGTGAGAAATCTCTAACATGTCATGGAAGATGTTACATTGTGCTGGGGCATGGGGAGAAGACAATGGTGATTGTTGTCTAATCTTACTTAGGTTGTTTTAATCCTTCACATTTGTCTTATTTCCTCATTTTCCAGTTTTGAAGCTCTTGCTGTGGTTTTTGGAAGAGAATAAAATATTTCCCAATGTCAGCAGTGTATTTCCCATCTAACAAGGTATCTGACAGTAGTGGACTACAGGAAAACAGCAGAGTTTGTTAAGCCACTAGGCTGCCAAAACCTAAAACACAAAACCTTGTCCTCTGTGGGTTCTTCTCCTATACATTTATGCCTCAATTCTATGCTAAAAATTTCCTAAGCTTGAGGAAATCTGAAGATCCTACTTCATATTCACATCTTTCCTGAAAGTGAGGTGAAGAAGAATTACATGACTCACTAATGGTAAAAGCAAGATAGTTTGCTTTATGTTTAAGCTTAACACTGCTTATTGACAACTAGGAGGTAACACAGCTAAAATCCAGAAACACACCACTTTATTTTTTTGTGATACGGAGGATCCTGGAATTGGCCAGCTTGTGCTTGGGTCCACAAAATGGTGCATTGCTTGATTTTAGGGTGAAAAGGAGAATAGATGCCTTTTTTTTCCTTTCAGTAGCACACTTACAGTACTTCTTGCTATGGACTGCACATCACACAATTGGTTTTCCATAACACTTCTGTTACAGAAATGAACATGAAATTGCTGTTTCTTTGGATTGCATCTGATTTCCCAAGACTACTCCTTCCAGTATTTGAATGCTTGGTACTGCTTTCCTGTCTAGAAGACTAAATCTCAATGTATCTTCAGTTCCTTAATTTGTAAGCAGAGCTCTAAATTAATAAATTTAATCCCACTAAACAGTAGCTTCATAAACAGCTCAGTGTGGCTGTTTGTAGAGTGATGTAGCGTAATGTAATTCTAACCCACTTGAAAAATGGTCCAAACATAGAATCACAGAATCATAGAATGGTTTGTGTTGAAAGGGACCTTTAAAGGTCATCTAGTCCAACCCCCAAACATGTTATGCTTAATGAATACTTTCCATGACTGTATAAATCTATTAAGAGAAAGAAAAAAAATCTTTACAAAAGGCCTCTGTTTATTGTTTTGTTATTACTTTGTTTTATTATTACTTCTTTTTCCAGACAACATTAAAAGGTTCACCACCACTTCATTATTTCAGTGTAATGAGAATATTCATCTTACCACTTCTGACTTAGAGATATCCTCAAAGATTGCAGGTTTTAACACCAGGAAATGTAAAGGTAACAGAGTAGCAGCCTTCCCATTTACTAACCATTATGTTTCAAAACTCTACTTTCCTTCCCCCAAAGTCCTTGCCTCATTAATCTCCACGCATGACTGAAAGCGTTAAAAGCTTTTTTGACTAATTAATTACAAAAAGACGTCTGGGGACATTTCCCATCGTTTTCAACAGCAGTCTCTGGTTTGGTGCAAAGCAGATTTTGAAGCATTCCTGCTTCAGAACCCCCCTAGAGATTTTTTCACTCACATTAGAGACTTTCAATCTCCGCACCTGACCCAGGAACGGAGCCGCTCAGCTTCGGCCCTGCGCTCGGGAGCCGGGCGCGGTAACATCTCCCCCCAGCGGCCACTGCACCGCCGGCCTCTTCCACGAGTTTGTACGATGCTTTTGGGGAAAATAAATCGCGACACCCCACACACACTTCACCCTTAATTCTAATTTCTTGTAAGGTGGTGGAGGTGATGGGTGCGTCTCCCTCTGTGTAACTCTGTGCTCACCTTCCTGCTGATGGCGATTGATGCTGCCGCACTCGCAAAGCTCTGTGGGTTACTGTTAAGGTTAGAAAAATTATAACTATAACCTTCTGCTTTCACATCAACAGGTCTAAAACTTTCAAAACCGTTCCAAGCATATTTCACACAAATTCTGTTCCCTAAGATGAATTTTTGCTTTGTTCCAGCTATGTGCCTGTCCCCACTTAGAGTCTGCATGGTTTTTTCCACTTGCCACTCCTGAACAAGAGAGATGGATTTTGCTGAGCAATGTCAGAAAGAAATAGACACACCAACTGCCCTATTCATCAATGGCACAAAACACACAGGGCTGAAAATCATGGCCCGAGGCTGGACGCCCCTCCTTACCTCCTGGATGCTCACCACTCACACCTTGGTGGACGCAGGAGTCAGCTCGCTCTGCCTCCAGCCCTCTGTCCCACCTCGACAGTGCTGTTCTTTCAGCAATAAGCATATTTTGGTGGGCAAACTCCCTTGGGAACCCCTGGGCAGCACCAGCCAGTCTCTTTCTTGAGCAGCAAAACACGTTGACCCTGCTGGCCCCATACGTAGCTGAGCTACCTTCTTGTTTCGCACTGGGTCACGCAGGCAGGTGCATTCTGCCAGCTCCAGCCAGGGCAGAAAAGGAATCAGCTCCTGTCCCAAAGAAAACTAGTAGCAAAAAAAAGGAAGAGACATTTTTTAGGCAATTAAAAAATGGTCCACATCTGCAGAAGAAGTTTACACAAAACCTTTTTTTTCTTGCCTGAGTAACTGGTAAAAGTTACCACCAAGTCAAGCATGGCATAAATTAGGAAAATGGGGAATGTTCATCTCATTAAGAAATTATCTAGCAAATTAAAATCTTCTTCTAGGTTAATAGCAGCTTCCAATATTTTTTATTCTCTGTACTGTTGTACTTTACATCTACCTGTTTCTGACACTGATCAACAAAATGTGTCTCCTTTTCTTATGAGTGGCAAGTGAAAAAAATTGCAGAGAGTAAGCAGAAATAAAACCGAAACAAAGTAGCATATAAAAATCCAAATTACTGATTTGCATTACAAATTTACATTGCATTTATATTACAAATTACTGGATTTGCATTAAATACACTTGGAATAGTTTTGAAAGTTTTAGATTGGTTGATGTGAAAGCAGAAGGTTATAGTTATCATTTTGCTAACCTTAATAGACTGCCAACTTTGTATAAATCACACCACAGCTGAAAGGGTTGTTCTTACTACTGTTACGAGCAGTATTGAGACTGCTGGGAGTGAAAAAGATTTTGAGGAAAAAAATTTCCGTTTAGCTTTTGACTGGATACTTTGTGGATTTGTTTTCATTGTTTGCCTCTCCAGCCAGTATTTTTGTGTGCATATTTCTAAGAGCATCGGGGCAGGAGACATGTGCCCTTTCACCCATGGCTTATGAGCAGCACCCCTGCTGAAGCCTGGCTCCTCTAGCTGAAGCCTTGGAGCTATGTTTGCTGGTTTCTAATGAGAAGGATTCACATTTAAGCCTGTGTATTGGTTAGGACACACGAGCCTCCTCTCCCAGTCCAGCTGCTTGTCTTCATGGGGCTTGTGGGACCTTCCGCTCTTGGACTCTTCTACTCTTTCATCAAGCAGGGCTGAAACTGTTCAAAACATTTCAAAAGAAATTACAAGAAAGACAAAAGGGTGCACAGACAGGCAAGTGTGTACTGTTGCACAACACTTGAGAAAAGAAGACTCAGGGGACACCTCATCACCATGTTCCAGTATTTAAAGGGTGGCTACAAAGATGGAGACTTCCTTTTTACAAGGAATCATGTGGAAAAGACAAGGGGTAACAGGTACAAGTTACTCCTGAGGAGATTCCAACTGGACAGAAGGGGGAATTTTTTCACTATGAGAACAATCAGCCATTGGAATGATCTCCCCAGGGAAGTGGTGAGTTCCCCAACACTGGAGAGTTTTAAGCTTCAGCTGGACAGGGTGCTGGGCCATCTTGTGTTTTTGTCGAGAAAGGTTCTACCAGATAATCACTATTGTCCCTTCCAACATGGCGTTCTATGATTGTATGATTCTACGACATGATTTTCCTTAGGAAATCAGACTAAAACACATGAAAAACTTGACTGTAGCATTCCCTGAACCTGATTCTTCAGCTTCTGATTGCACAAGGTTATTATAAGAACCCATCACATTCTAGGAACGTCAGTCGGTGTTAGTGTTAGCTACTGAAACATGTTGCCTCATTCCTTTTCTTTCATTTCCTCCTATTCTTTTATCTTTTCATTTAATTTTGTTTATTTTTGTTTCTTTTAGTTTCTTTTTATTTCATTTCTTCTCCCTTTCCTTCTTTCTTTCCTTTCATTTTCATATCTATCTTTATTTTCCTTTCTTTTCTGGGTAGGCCTGCAGCTGAGAGCTCTGCTACCTACTGAAGAAGTGGCTATACCAGCATCGCCAGCCCTTGCTCAGTCAGTGCCTCCCAGACTTTGTGACCAACGGATTACTACCACCGGCCTTCCGGAAATACTTTAGACTATCATGCATCCAGGTCAAAGTTCTCCTTGAAAACTCTGTAAAGATTTTATACAGGGTGGTGTATTAATATTTTTGGCCATCAGGCTGCAGTTTGACAAAATCAAGGGTTTATGTGCACTATGCCAGTGAGCGGCTTGCTGATTAGATTTTGATTATCGGCCAAGGGGTAATAAACCACAGTATTTTCATGGTAGAAAAGGGACATTGATTACATTTGTTTTCAGAGTGGATTAAAAAAAAAAAAAAGGTTTTGTAATCTAATTGGTCCAAACAAATCAATACAGGGGTGTTAATCAGAACAGAAATGTGCCATGAGTCAGGAGGACCTGTGTCCTGTGGGAACCTCGCACATGTCTTTCATGTGGTCAGAGGGTTTAGCATCCTAGGAAGGATGACACAGAAGAAGTTGAAAGGGGCAGAGAGAAGAGAGAAAAACATTTGAATTCCAGGGAAACTAAATAGCCTTCAAAGTTTCTTCCACGTCATAATAACTTTTTCATTCATATGAGACCTTTATATCTTCCTTTTGACCTCTCTTTTAGTAAGCGTTTTCTGTTCATGTTAATCATGTGAGCAAATTGCTCAAACATACAAAAAGAAATTCAGTCATTCCTCAGTGAGCATGAAAGTTCCATCATTATTTAAATAACACGGTACTATACAGCTTAATGCATGAGACTATACTTCACCATGATGTCTTTATTTGGATTAGTTTATAGGAAAGTGGAATTAGGAATTCTCAAACGGAGTTTCAAAAAGGAGTCAATAATACTATAGGCAGAAATTATCACAAACTGTTGACTTCTGATAAAGAATATTAGTGGTCAGAGATACAAAAGTAGTGTTTCAGTGTAGAATCATGCATTTCCTGGTGGTTTTCTGAAAACAAACAAACAAAACACCAAAAACCAACCTCAACGGTGTAAAATCTTTCACCTAAGGTTTCATCAGTTGGTATTTTTAGAACACAACTGTGTAAAATTCAAGTGCGTGTGCAGTAGGGAGACATCCTGAGTCACAAGAAGAACTAAGATCAAACAGATACATTCAGCTTCAACTTTCATTTAAGTTTAGCTGTGACTGAAATTAGGAAATGCCTTTGTACTTCATATTTGCAAGTGTATCATGAATCCAGTTGCAGGCAGAGCCAGGATGTCCTTATATACTGCTTTCCGTATAAACTCAAAGATCCCATTAAAGGCTGTCAGGGTCCCCAATGTTTAGCTTTTGAAATGAATAATTTGACAGGTCTTTATTACTTATACCTGGTCAAATTCACATTTACATGTTTTGTGACTCTTGTTCATAACTGATCATTAGCTTTTCAGTGCAAATGAAATAAAGTTTAGAACTCAGTTTTTGTGATTTTTTAAAATATTCAAATTGACTATGCAGATGAACTACCCTTTAACTTTGTGAGCTGCTTCTGGAGATTAACCAAGGATGGCTGCAAACATGAGTGAGAAAATACAGTTTTCCCTTCAAGGCAAATGTTACTGGGTGACAGTTCTGAGACACTCACCAAACTGCACCATCAGTTTTTCAGAGAGGGAAAAGAACTGTGTTCTGTGTGTTCGGACAGTTTTGTTATCCTCATTCCTAGTGTCACAGCTCAATGAGTGGTGGCCAGGTGGGGGCTGGCAGCTTGTCCCATCCTGTCGCAGCACCCTGGGCAGGAGCAGGGCAGCCAGGGGTACCAGGGAAGCCCCAGCCCTCGCCATTGGGCACCTCCCTGGGATGGGAAGGGGGCATCGACCAGCGGGTTGCAGGGGGATGGTCATGCTTGGTGGTGCCCTTGCAGCCCTGAAACAAAACTGTGAAAGCTGTGACGATAGAAGAAAAAAAAAAAAATAGGCCATGATGATGTGGACTACTCTGAATAAAAATGGGTTTCACGTACATAGTGTCAGAGTACCCGAATCCCAGACTTATGGAAAGACAGTTACTATTTGGAGGCTTGTATTGCTCAGAGACTAGAATCTCCTGCCTTTGACAGAGATTTGTGCCTTGAGAATTTGCTAGGCCTCTCTCCAGAGGCACATCCTATCAGAGATGGTTAGCACATGAAAAAAATCACTGTATTTTAAAATACAGATCACTTATTTTGTCATGGGTTAATTAGAAACATGCCACAGATACAGAACATGAGCCATATGTAAAGTTCTGAGTCAGATAGAAAAGATTATCTGAAGGAAAAGAAGCCTGCCTTTTCCGTTCAACAACACATGGCTTGTGCAAGTTCCTAGTTATTTCATTCAGGAAGAATCAAAGTTTCCTTTCAGCCACAGAAAAACATCGAGCTTGGACACTTTGTGTAGTCAAACACAGTACTAGTAGCAAAGAGTCATGCTGAATCAACCAAAATGTTTATTTCCAATATTTCAAGAAACATTTAAATGACAAAAGACATTTAAAACACGAACATTTATCCAATCCCAGTGATTGCTCCAAGGCTTCTTTAGAGCTTCAGTATAGGGTTTCATGTGAAACCTATTAATGTGGGGAACCACTGAGAACTTCTGCAGTCAACTTCTGGAGTCAATGATTATTCTTACAAGGAGAAGACTGCTTTGCTTCACACTGTGGGGGCTGTTTCCCCAAATTTATACAGTTACTCCTTTTGGTAAAGGTCACATACCATTCTCAGAAGTGTTCATTTAGATAGGCAAAGAAAAATCAGAAGGCAAAGAAAAATCATAAGCATTCTGGAAGAGTCTTTTAGCCAAGTTTTACTCTTCCTCTTCAATATGCAGTTCACTAAGGCACAGAACTCAAAGCATTTCCAGCAGGATCTGCAATGATGACTGAACAAGTAGCGCTTTCCAGGTGGCAGCATCATTGTAAGATGCTACCCCTGGTCAGCAGACATCAGTAGACAGAAAATTCTGCAACTCAGAGAATATCCCCTTATGTTTGATTTTGCATTTTTTTAAACAGGATGAACAAAGAGAATCCAAACACCAAGGTCAGCCGTGATTTTATTAAGGAAAAGCCACAGAAGGACCATATTCCAGACCTACTGGTGATTGCTATCAGCCATCTCACAGTTTGCTCAGAGCAGCTGCAATGCACAGCTCCCAGGAGATCACATGCAAAACCTTCATGGCTCCAATATTAAGCTTGAACAAGCTTTCAAGCTACCTTAACTTCATCTTTAGAAGAGAACACTAGAAACTGAACACTGAAAACAAAGGCTGAAAGTGATGATGACATAAATTAACTATTCCATTTGAAGTTTAAACCTTCCAGATTTAGAGAAGAGCAAATAGTGACTGAATCAGAATCCAGTGAATTCCCATAGGAATAAATGCATCTGGTCACTAGGTGTCAGCCTTGCCTGTGCCAGAAGGACAGTGGACCTTCTCCCTCTGCCCAGTGAGCAGATACAACTCTGGGCACTTCAAATAATCACAGCAGAGTTGTAATTTGGGGAAAGAAGCAGAGGAAGATGCTGTTTCTGTTGTGCTCTACTCCGCCCTGGTGAGACCACATCTGGAATATTGTGTCCGGTTCTGGGCCCCTCAGTTCCAGAAGGACAGGGAACTGCTGGAGAGAGTCCAGCGTAGGGCAACGAAGATGATTAAGGGAGTGGAGCACCTCCCTTATGAAGAAAGGCTGACGGAGCTGGGTCTCTTTAGTGTGGAGAAGAGGAGACTGAGGGGTGACCTTATTAATGTTTATAAATATATAAAGGGTGAGTGCCATGAGGATGGAGCCAGGCTCTTCTTGGTGGCAAACAATGATAGGACAAGGAGTAATGGGATCAAGCTGGAACACAAGAGGTTCCACTTAAATTTGAGAAAAAACTTCTTCTCAGCAAGGGTGACAGAGCACTGGAACAGGCTGCCCAGGGAGGTTGTGGAATCTCCTTCTCTGGAGACATTCAAAACCCGCCTGGACATGTTCCTGTGCGACCTCACTTAGGCGTTCCTGCTCCAGCAGGGGGATTGGACTAGATGATCTTTTGAGGTCCCTTCCAATCCCAAACATACTGTGATACTGTTATGCTCACATACCTGGTTAATATAATGTTTGTTACGCACAGGTTTGGATGCTGGAAACAACAGTGTGTTTCTTTCATGCTGAGGAGACATGACTGGAGGTCAGCTGCAGAGACAGCAGAGGAGTTATGCTCTCAAACAATGAATAAGTCAGCAGAGTACAAGCAATGAATCACTAACTGTTTTGCAAGCCTTACAGTATTTACTGTTTATCCTAAAGCAATAGTTCTTGGAATAATGCCATCCCATGAAAATGCTGGCAACCACTTCTTAAATTTGCTTCTAGTATTGCTGGATACAGGAACAATACTTGGAAACAAGATCCCTGCAGGGCTGAAAACTCTAAGGACAACAAAAAAAAACCCTAAAATGTATTCTTTAAATGATTTCTTGAATACTTACACTTCATTACAGTACAGTCAGCAAAAACAAAGAGTAATTAAAAGTGCAACAGAGTTTTAGTGGTGTTTGTAGAATGCTAGTATGTTTCTGCTTTTGGAATCTCTTCAGATGGAGACTTTCATATCTTGATGCTCCTGTTCCCAGATCCCACAGATTCTCTTTTCTTTTGTTAGGGCCAGCTACGGCAGCACATCTGCCTGGCAGTGCCCACAGTGCTCTGCTGCCATTGCAGCTTCCTCATATGCCACCAGCACAGTCATCCAGCTACGCTGAGAACAGTTCAAACCTGGAAAATGTGCACTTTTCACAAGATGCTGCAAAAAATTACTTGACGTCTTTTTGCTCTCTATTTTCTTTTTAGGTTCTCTTAATGGTCAGATAAGATTTTCCACAATAAATAAAGTCATAGCAGCCCAGTGCTTCTGTTCCCTAAGATACAGGCAAATGAATGTAGAAAAACTGACTCGGGTAGAATTTTGCAACACATTCACATCCTTGCTACGGTAATTCATTTCATGATCATTCCACAGTAAACACCTGTCTTTAATGATGAACCTGGAAGGGCTGGAGCCTTCCAATAACAACAACAAAACATATCAACAAAGTCATAATGAGCCCAGACATTTTACAAGTCCTAGAAGTCAGGGTGGCAGCAGTGTCACGCCAGCCAAGTCCAACATAAAACCAGTAGAATAATATTTTGCCTGGAACAGTCTCAAGCCTAGTACATGGGCCATATCCAGACTGCCTGCTGTGGTGATTAGTGCAATTGCCTTGCCAAAAAAAAACCCACCAGATAAATGATTGCCTGTGCACTAGAAACCAAACAGGTCTATGAGGTTCCAGGGACTCAGATATCATTGAAAAGAGGAGAAATGGCAAGTCCAAATCTGTAGAAAGATCAGTCCCAAATCTGTCTTTTATAGAAATAACACAATTTATCACAGTAGTTGTAGGGGGAACCCTAAGAGACACATTGGCCTGCATGTTCTCAGAGTGCGGTGAGACAACATCTGTGTTTAAACATCTGTCACCTTCTCTAACTATTACAAGCACCACATGCTGAAGCAGACCCCTCAGAGGGACACAATCCTCCTCCCCCATTTTTTCTTTTGCAAACACACACATCAGAGTTAGCATAAACATCAGCAACATATTACACAAGGGCCAAAGAAGGCAGGCAGACAAATTTTGAATAGCAATAATGCCAGTGCAGGGCTAGGAACTGGGAGTCATCCACCTTGAAAGAGTCAGCAGCTTCTGGCAAGGATGCCACTGATTTCTGTATCCTGGAAAAGCTGCTGTCTTCAACAGTTGTATAATAAAATAACACTGATTGTCTGACTGCCAGCATTTTGCCTCTTGTGGCATCAAGATGTCCTCTGACTTGCTTTTTATTAAATCAATGTGCTTAATTCCAAAGACAAACACAACCTAGTACATCAAGCTTCAGAAATTCCAAATGGTGAGCTAGGCAATCCACACTGGAGATACACAGATTCCTAAGGAGAACTTCCAACCATTAACTTCAAGCATCTTGGGTCACTGAAAACAGTGGGAGTCAGCTCCAAATACTTAAATTTTGGGCGTACACAAGTGTGTTACGTGTCAAAACTACTGTCACAGTCAGTGGAACCTAGGGTGTGATTTAGTTGATTGATCCAGGCTAAATGCAGGGATTCTCCAGGCTCCACTGACTGTACCAATCAGATTTCTACTAACTAGGAAATGAGCTTTAACAATTGTCTACCTGAGAGCAATGTAAATTGCATTTATTTTGAAATGAGAACAACACCTCATGGTATTTAGCTTAGAGGGAAAAAGTTGGATTCCAACTGTTGAAGGTCTGAATCACAGCTACATTCAACTAAGAAAGCATCTACCTTGTCAGATATTACGAGTGAATTTACTTTCTTAATTTAAGGTACTCCACATTAGGAGCAAGGCAAACTACAACAGCATCCTCACCCCCACCCCAAAATAAAAAAGCCATAGAGAACTAGTTTACTGTAAATTTACATATCAACTATTTTTCATAGACCACTTTATGTACACAAAACTCTAGCTGTCATTACCTGCACAAAGAATAACAAGAAGAATATTAACATTAAGAAATGGCAGACTTTCAAGCTAACCTGCCCATATTTATAAATTAAAGACCAGACAGGACAACCCTATCAGGAGACAAAATGAATCTTATAGAAGCTGGATTTCCAAAAGTGCAAGGAGGGACTGATTTGGGTATTAATGCATGGAATGCAAAATTTCTGATCCATTAAGACTTGTATCTAGTGAGAATAATGCTGAGTTAAGTGCACAGACACTCTTCTGGAGTGCTCCTTGGCTCTGAATAACTCTGAATCCACTGCTCAAAGGGCCCTTCAACATGGCCAGTGTATGCCTTGGAATCTACAAGGTTAACAAGTAAACAACACTGCTGTTGACATTTTTAACAACAAAAGCAACACCAGTCCAGGAAACTCAAGCCATGAAAAACCCCCTCATATAAACAGATGCAGGAATGATCAACACTTTTCCTGCTGCAGAAGCACATAAAACAACCAGATTTTCAAACCCAGAGTGGGCCAGACAGGATGACACTGTGAGAATGATTGAGCCCTGTGGTTCCCACCACTGCAACAGGAGAAGTGAGAAGCGACCTCGGGAAGATGCAGATGCAACAGAGGGAATATTAACCAAGGGAGACAGAATAGATCTGAAGATAGTTGGCTTCCACTGAGAAACCAATAATTCTGTAGACGGTGCCATGTGTTTCTGCTACAAAAGATCAAGATGGGCCACCTGGGCTAGGAGAAGGAGCTTAAAAAGTTCATAACTAATGGGTAAGAATTCTGACACACCAGGACTTCTAACTACATCTTTTCGTAGACTAAACTATACCACAGTAAACTGATGTACAGACTGTGAGTTATGTAAAACTGTTCCCCTCTGATCACTGATGAGGAAATTTTAAGAAATAAATCTGCATATGGAAAATTAAACTGCCCATTTTGGACAGACACAGCATTTTAACTTAGATATACATAAATGTAACACTTAAATATTTAAAGTACAAAACTTGGGCAACGATTTCAAATTAGAGACAATTTTTTACAGAACTTGTGGGTGTGCAACAGTGCAAAATTACCTTTGCATTAGCTTAGCAGTTTAAACTTCAGCAATAAAACAAAAAATAATAAAATAGCAATGGGAAGCTATCTTCGTAATTGATCACTTTTATATGACTTCCTGGAGCACTAACATCAATTATGCTTTTATGTCAAAACAATGTTGGCACACTGCCAGTGAAGATTCAGATCAGGGCCACTGATTTATTCATTTCTTTCTTTCTGGAAATCAGGGAATCAACTTTTGGTTGTTAAACATGTCTAATATGAAGTATAATGAACTAAAAGGCAGTGTGTCTTTGTTGTAGATACAAGTAAAAAGGAAAGTGCATTTATTTTAACTGGCTGCATTTTCAATCTGCAGTCAGCCACCTGTAAGTACAGTATTCACCAGCTGCTGTTATCAGTCTCTCTCATAAGAAACAGGTGATTTCCAATTATCGAGGTATGATATAACGAAGTATGTACTCATTCAGAGGCCTTTATTTTTATTTCAGTCTCACATACATAACCAACTTTATCAAGGAACCATTCAAAAGTATGATGCTGATAAAAATTGACATGGCTTTCAGTATTTTATGGCACAAATCACGTTTCTTTTCCTCAGATACTTGATAGTGCTTTTCCGGTTACAGCCAATTGGGTGCTTTTTGCTGTGTTAATATATTGTTGCGTATGAAAACCCCTATCAAAACAGGATATCTAAGACAATAATTTATCTTATGAACATGAAAACATGGTAGATATTCCTAAATAAAAAGAATAGCCTCAGTGCTGGCCTAGAGTCTTTCATCAGCGAGCCTCACCCTCATATAAACAACGGTCCATCGGGAGGCTGTTTATTATGGATTTATTAGAAACTTTGTCAATAACTTACTTGTGCTTTTGATAATTCTGTATTCGGTTGCCAGGAGACTTGTATTCCTGATGAGATAAAATGAACAGGAAATCCTCTATAACCTTGTCACTTTTTTCACTAGTAAATAAAAATCAGAACAACAGTTATAAAATACTAGCTACTGTAAACAGAAGAAAAAAGACAAGCATTGCATATTTTAAATAAAGCAACATACAGCCCTTTTTGCCCTCTCCAATTATAAGATGATAAAAGATCACCTTTATAAAGTAGAATGACCGGATTTGGTGGAACGTGGCTGTTTTGGCTCCAAGGTATTTGTAGCGTTATAGTATCAGAGCCAGGATACAGCTGCCTTGTGACTAAGACGTCGTTCACTAAATAAGCGCTATCCAATCCCTCGACGTCACCAGACATCTGTTTCCTGTTTTCATTCTTTCTTTCACTGTTATCATTTTATCCAAGTTACCCTTTCACCTGAAAACCATTTAGAAACCTACAGAAACCAACATGTGCACGCATGTATATATCAAAGAAGTTGATTTTGAAAAAAAAAAAAAAAAAAATTGCTGAGAGCAATTTGTTCATTTTAATACAAAGAGCAGGAGTGGAAACAAAGTTGCCTGCCCCCTTCTTCTCCTCCCAAAAATACACAATGATACATAAACACTTTTGTCTTCTGGTCTTCACTAATATGACTAACTTCCTTCTTCGCTTCCAGTTAAGTAGCTTTCCTGTTGAGTACCACCACCTCCACAAAATACAATTGTGAATTGATTCATAAAAACAGAAACATTATGGCACAAATAAGGGAAGGCAATAAATACTCTTCCCCTCCTCCAACTCCTTCCCCAATGGAGGCAGTAGTATTGTAATAACAAAAAAAGAAAAGAAAAAAAAAAGTAAAAAAGTATTGCTTGTCATTTAAGTTTCCAAACCAACAATCATCAGGATGCAGAACAGGATACATCTAAAGTGAGAAAGTTATTTACTTCACATTCAAGTTAACACTAGCTATACTTTTTTTGGCATGCTGTATTATTCTTAATGTTCCAAAAAAGTGTTGTGCGCTGTATAAAATATGAATGTTAGTGCCACTAAAACCAAATTCCTGCTATTCACAATCCAATTTTATATCGGTGTTATTTTCCTATGTTTCACCTATACTTAAAGCACAAGTCAGGAGAATGACCGGTACTGATAGCATCTAACACACATTAACAACAGACAATAGAAGCTGAAGAGTAAATTATCAAAAATTAGTGACTTTCCATTGTTAATCTTTGGATTTCAGATTATTTAATCATCATGAGAATAGAAGACTTGTTTTATTTTGTTTTGCGATTACAGATGCTCATATTAATTTACAAGGCGGTTTGTTGAGTGAAACAAATATCTGAGCTAGTTCACAAACACCAACGAAAACCTTAATCTGCTTCTTGTTATTCCCTGAAAGAAAAATAAGTTGTTGTTGTTGTTTTTTTTTCCTCCTTGAAGCACACAAGTGCAATACAGGTGTTATACAGGAGATTCTGGCACTCAAGGCAGCTTCCCCTAGGAGACGAGATGGTTTGGCAGCTACAGGAAACTATATATAGCATTTCCAAGGGCACATGAACATTGGAAAGCAAGACTTATTCTTGTGTTCTGGTCTTCCGGACTGTTTCCTGCACCATAATAACCAAATTATCCATATTTTAAAGCCAAATTCAGCTTCCATTAAGTTCATGTAATTATGAAACATCTCACTAACTTCTAAGGAGTCTGATCAAGTTCTGATGGATTAACTTAGTGTCCTCTCTCATCTTTTCGTTTACCACTTGGTTCATCATCCCAACACCCAATCCTAAACTTCCATATGAAACCTAGAACACTCCTGCATAGTAATAATACAGTATTCTGCAGAGACTGATGAAACAAATGTTTGTTGGAAAATAGTTTTTGTAGTTGTATCAAGTCGGTGTGATTAAAATACTGTTTCCCATTAAAATAATTTGTTCATAACTTTTCAAATCTATATTTGTTTGTCGATGGTCATGTATGCAATCTGAGATCAAGCTGAAAACTGAATCTTAATTGTGTACTTAATCACATTCCCATCCTTCACGATCTATTGTTGCTGTCTAATATGCATTGACTCTGGATTCTACTATGCATTTTTTATTAATGGCATTACATTTATATCTGGACAAGTTTTAAATTCAGTTTGAATAATAAAAAACATTTAAGATAGCCATTTTTTTCTGTAATTTAGATAGAAAGTTCTTTTAAACTGCACACCCCGTCTGTCTCAATTCCACCTGCAGACATAAGACAAAAATCTAGACCTCTCAAGCTCTAGTGATATTGATGGAAGTGGCAAAACCCAAAACATCACTATTGAATTGAAGAGGTTAATGAATTCTGCAGTACTTTGTTATTTCTGGTTCTTTTTAATTTCCCCCCTCCAAAAACAGATGGTCTACCTCTCAAAGGTATTCAGGATACCATTTTCTAAAACATAAATTATAATGATATGTAATATGATTGTAAAACTAATATGGGCTTTGTACAGCCACATTTCTGATTTTAAATTGAAGGGGGAAATATAAACTAATTATTAGGTCAAGTAACTCTTTGGAACCATTCTCTGAAATAAAGGCAACATCAAAACATTTTATCTGAAAAAAAGAAATGGCAAATCATCACAAGAGAAAGTGCCTGAACACACTCTTTATGTCAGATTCTACACTGTTTCCAAATGTTAGGACTTTTCATATACTGTATTGTGATAATAAAAAGAGTTGAGAGCTACACCAGAAGATTACATAAACAAAAATGTATGTTTTGTCTAGTCTAACAGGAGTCTTGAACAAAACAAAACAAACACCACCTAGTATCCATTATTTCATACCCAGATGTTTCCTGTGCACCTGCAGTTGTCTCTAGTCCTGAATTCATGAGCTATAGTATTTTAACAGCCTCTCATCAGTTGGTTTGAGAATTTTCTTGTCTGCCATGTTCACGATCCAGCCTGGAGCAAGACCAAAAAATATCTGTCTAGGATCCTTGCGTGCGCTTAACATTTTGAAGAGTTCATCCTTCGTTATGTCTGGTAAGACGTAGCCATATTTCTTGGCAAGTTCAAGCCTGGCTTCTGCAACCTTCGATGGATCTGCCAGGTATCCCCGATTCTTTGCATCTGTGTAGTAACGCACTAAATCTTCAGGTGGAAGCATTCTCTTTGGAATAGGCTGGCCACGCAGAAAAAATACTACTGGCTTACATAAAATTTCTGTGGATAAACATGAAAGACAATCAGGTATTATGTTCCATAATACATATTTAAAGACATTAAGTGACACCTTATTTAGTATTTTGTGCTAAATAAGTTATTAAACTCTTATTAAAAAGTACCATGCAAAAAAACAAATCTTAAGAATTTTCTTGTTCAGAAGGAGATAGTGTTTTACAAATTTCACCTAAAAAAACAAACAACTCTGTTTAACTGATATTTACAGTGACAATCCAGATGAATCATTACTTCTAATACATTTAGAATGACTACTTTGGTAAGATACCATAACTAAGCTAAAAGACGCCATTTATTTAAAGGACTGACTTCCAGGTTAAAAGCAATGCATTTGCATGGCTATTTATACAGTGTACCAACAAATGTTAGTATTTTAAATAAAGAATCGATAGCATGTGTATCTATTTCATCATTTGTGAGACTACCCTCTCAAGTTTTACTGAATTTGGCAAATGACATTCTGGATCTTTTTAACCTTACTATTTTTATTATTTTCTGGATTGGAAAAAAGAAAACTTGTATCACTCCAGAATAACATATTTTGCAACTAAAAAAGTTTGTTCCTCTTGTTCTCAGCCTCATTCACACATGAAAGCTCCATTATTGTCAATAAAAACCACATGAATGAATATTAGGCAGGATGCAGCCTCAAGCAAAGCAAAGCTTCATTCTTCAGTGAAAGTGTTCTGAAAACAATAGCCATTTTGACTAGAATGATTCTGAGCTTCCGTAACTTATTTCCTCACTTTACGTGGAAAAATATTTTAAATTAAAAATATAAATATCCGCAGTTCTTTTAAAATCTATTTTTTCCTGAATTTTCTCAAGGTTATTAAACACTTGGAAAAGTTGGAAGAAAAAAATTCAAATAAAGAGTCTTTATTAAGTTGGTAAATGACAATAACACTGGTAGGGCTAAACAAGTGAACAGTTTAAAAAATAAAGACCCCAAACTGAGGATGCATTACAGTTCAACATTTGTACAACAATGTGTTGCTGAAATTTTTAGAATAGGATTGGATGATTTTACAGTAAGAACTATGTCTGAAACTTTGATTTGGACCATTTAATCTTTGCACAATCAAAACAACAACAACAATAATAACCAAGTCACAGATTAAAAGAAATTCTTACCCAAACTCCTTGGATCATAGAATGATGTTGTAACAACACCTCCATTTTTTTCTATGGCTGCAATCGCTAATTCAGATGCCCTCTGAACTTCAATATTTACTTTTGCTGCAAAGATATCAGCACCCTGTAAATTTCAACACATATTAGAGTAAAATTAAAACAAGTGGTTTTGGACATATTCTTCTCGGCAAAGCTGTAAGAAACATTAAATCCTGCAAAATACTATGATGTGTCTGTTCCCTGCACCAAGACAAGTAACCAAACTGTCCTCAGTGTGAATAAAAAAAGTTTGTCTGTCCACGGTATTAATACATTTCTTTCAGTACATTCTAGGCTTCTGTTCTAAAATACTAGTTCAACCTCTTGTTATGTGTTACTTAACTACTATGTTTGTGGTCTCTCAGGTCTTAATACACCATCTTGGCTTTTTTTGCTAACACACAGTGCCCTCTTGTGGTATTGTTACCACAAAAATCCAACAACAAACTAACAGAAAATGGCAAAGATGTTTCCAACACAGAGGAAGGTCAATCTGACAGCCTGGTATGGAAAACTGAAGACCCAAGGCTTTATATGCCTGAAGTAATAAATATCCTGTACACATACCTCCTCCACCAGCTGGACACCATAATCCCTTTTGAGAGGTTGCACTGTTACACCTCTGGCGTTAGTGAGCTGCGTTAAGTCAATTGGTTGTGTGGGATCAACTCTACCCAAATCAATCAGGTACTGCAGCCTCTGAAGACTGAGCGGTTGATACTGACGTCTGCAGCTGGGGAGAGAAAAATAAAATAAAACTCAAACAAAACAATGAGAAATTTACAAAATTAAAGCTTTAATAGCAACTGGTTAACTGAGATACACCACAGTTTACTCCATTTTCTACCTACTCCTAAAAATATCAAGTGTTTAAAACACACTCACCTATAAGTCAAAATTTTAAGTTTAATGCAAATACAATCCCTAGTTACAGCCCAAGACTCCATTATGCCTTCAGGTTTGCACACACACCCCCACTCCAATATGATATTAATAATTTTGCTGTTGCTGAGCTAATTTTACTCCAGAATATCTTTCCACCTCCTAGCTGGTTTAAGGAATTAAAGAAAAAAAAAAAAAAAAGAAATGAAAGAGTCAGCATTTCTTGGTAAGCCAACAAGATTCTAAATAACTACCATCTTCAAAGTGAATCCAGCCTGGTAGCTTCGCTTAAACATTCAGAAAACCTGTCAAAAAAAAAAAAATAAAAAATCCTCTCCTCCCATACAAATTTAGTCCAAGACTATCAGCCAAACTCTGTATATGCTCCTGCATCACTTGCCTATGTCCAACAAGATTTTTTTAGTCTACTACCACTCTACCTGACATCTCACAAGTATTGAATGGAGTCTTCCTCAAAATGCCACCAGGGGAGAGAAACTTCGAGAAAATATGCATCAAGCCGTATCTCCAAAGGAAACTTGAATATTTTGTCAATAGCCATCAGCTTCAGCAGAACCTACTTTTGCATTTTATACAGTTCTAGCTTTACTATGCAAGCCAATCCACACTGTTCAGCACGCTCCCATCCCGCCATTATAGTGTTGCTCAAGTGCAGTTACAGGGTTCACTAAAAAAACATTTACAATGGCCTGGCATTTAAATTTTGCCCATAACATTGAAAAGAAATTACAGAGCAGTTTTTTTGTTCCCACATGCTGTCAGATGCAGTTAAAAACAGCAAGACCCTATTTCTTGTCACTGTAGAAACTTGGAATTTTTTGCTGTTGATTCTTCACAAACATGTGACCGCTGTTGACATAAGCTCAGTGTCTGCATTCTGCAGTGTTTCCTTCGTAGGATCCACACCATGTCTTCACCTATTGGAAGTACTCCTTTCAGAAGAAAATGACAGTACGTGGAAATACAGTTTGAATCACGCTTCAAAACCGGAAAGACTGACAGAGAAAAACTTTCATCATCAGGACAGGTAAGTTATACTCCACGCATAAAGAATGGAAATGTAAAAATGCACAGCTACTTGATGAAGTTATAACAGCAAATGGAAGTTTAACAATTTTCAAATTAATTCACAAGTCCTTTCATTCTTGAACTGTCTGCTAGGTGTGGCATATTTTTCTTACTACTGCCTAGAACAACTTCTCTCTCCATACAATGCTTTCATGACCATACCTAAAAGCAACCAGGGTAACCAAAGTAACAAAAATGCTATCTTAAAAAACAAAACCAGCTTTAAACAATAACAAAACAAACCAACCAAACATGTAATTGAGAATGTAGCAGAGGAAACTAATAAGAAACTGGCATACAGATCTCCAGCTAAGAACAGTAACTGGTTAGAAGAATAGTTTTAAACATTAAAAAGCTGAAAGAGGGGCACGGCATAAACAAAACCATCATGTGAAGGGGACAGAAGTGTCAAACAAGGCAGAATGACTGAGGAGAACAATAGTCAAAGATGACTTAATGGCTTCATCCAATGGATTTGATATTAAAGAGCTTGTTAAGATCCCAAGTGGACCAGATAGGAGTGTTTAGCCCACAGCGTTGCAGGGCTAAATAAATAAATAAATAAATAAATTAAATAAAATAAATTGTCATGAAAAGAAGTAGAATTGCTTGGCTAGCAGTAGACCAGGTAAATGAATGAAGCAAAGAGAGATCACAAAGCAAGGCTTTGGATTACACCTCCATGCCCAACATCCTCATTCGAGCCAATGGGACTGTTCCCAGTCATTTCAGCTGCAGCACGAAGGGAGACTGCTATATATGAGGGGTTATGCAAAGAAATGGGCAAATAAGCAGAGCTGTAAACCAACAGAACATAATTCATTTAAAAAAAAAAATCTCACAAGAAATGGAAGATGCTGCTGGTAAGGGAGCTAACAACCAAAAGTAATGTCTCATTTTCGGTGAGGTCTGTTTTGGCATATTGCATTCCAGCTTCAGAAGAAAGACCAAGCGGACAACAATTACTTTCTGACTAAACGTGAAGAAACTTACCTATGTCCCTCGTTAAACCCATATTTTGGTATGGCCAAGTAAAATGGAGTTTGTCCACCCTCAAAGCCTAATCGTGGGCGATTTCCTCTTTGTCTTTCTCCTTTGTGACCTCGACCACACTTCCTGCCTCCATATCTTCCACGGCCACGTCTTTTCTCCTTGAAAACAATCAATGATACATTCAGGCAGCTACTTTGGCAATAAGTATAAAACATAAGATTTCAGGGATCCAAACAACAAGCAAAATACTGATTCTTCAAGAAAAATAAAGTAATAGCTCTTTTCTAAGGGGAAAACTTATCAGAAAAGCAGTTAATGTAATTTTTGCAGAGCACAGCTCTAGGTAGACACCACAAATAGTCTGAAACTTTACATGAACACATATTGCAACAAAATGAATACCAGTACCGAATCCTACACCTTACACCCTGCATTCTCCAAGTTAGGGAATTTTCCTGAATTACTACTGATATTTCCTGTATCACGAGAAAGTTGCTCAGTGCTCAGAAGTTTCCAAACGCTGACAATGAAAACAGGTAAAAGAAAAAAAAAAAAAAAAAATCAATTCTAATTCAAGAGGCAGGGGAACAGGCTATATATACTATGCACATATGATTCTTTTCATGGACAGACTTTCTAAAGTAATACTACAGTCATAAGTAGCAGTTTAGCAATCTTCTTGCACTCAGCTCCTATTTCTGCCAGCAGATGCTATTGCATAGCTAAATGGTGAATGGGGTAAGCAAAGCTAAAACTCTTTTCTTTTTTAATTTAAAATCTAGGTCAGTTGCACCATTCAGTACAATTCATGGGTATGCAAATATCTATTGGATTACAAAACCAGCAGTAAGCAAAGGTGGAAATGAGCAGCTGGGAGCCATTGCTACTAAACGGAACGGTGCCAGCTGACTCTGACCTAATAAAGTTTTCTGTGTAAGGTGACTTTATTTAATTCATATACTGAAGAATCTGCAGCACTAAGGCTCACTTTTCTTCACACTTTGTCAGGGATAAGACAGAGCCACAAGGTTCAGAATCCTTGCTGCTGTGCCACATGTGGTAGAGCTCACTGTTCAGTTCCAGGAGGCACAGTCACATCGCTTTGATGGATCCATTTGATCTTACAAAGCTTTTCCCATTTAAACTAACATTCACTAGAGCATGAACACATATGGAACAAGCAATGTCATGCTGCTGACTAGTCTCATATTTGCACACCACAATTCATACATTTGCTATTTTCCATCATGTTCGTTAATGTTAATCAGTCAGGCTGGGATACATGTAAAGCAACGCAGTATAAACAGTATTTGTACTGCTTATAAGCTAACTTTGGTTAAGTCACAGCATAGTCACTGTTGGATCAATAATAATGTACATAAATAATTACTAAAGAGACTACAGTAAGCCTCTTCAGCTTCTCATTTTATGTGTTCAGAGCTCAGATGGCCAAACTTCGAGCACCGATAACCCTACAAACCACTCTGTGCAGTTAGACTGCAGTACAGAATACTCAGCAAAATGCAGGTCTGAAAACTGCTCACTACATCATGCTATTTGATTATTCGCCTAACACCACAAAGACATAAAATTTGGTGGTTTATGCTCTTTATTATGTCTGTAATGTTTCCAAAGTTATGGAGCACTTAATGTGCATTGAAATATTAGTAGAAAAGTTCATATGGGCATATATCAGAAAAAAAATGCATTAATATATTTGAAACATCATCTGACCTAAGATGTACAGCTTACCTGTATTAATATTAAATAGCGTAGCATTCAAGTGCGATTTTATGCTAGACCAGACTATCCCTGCCACCAAAGGAAGCTGGCACACTAAGCTTCTTTACTCACAGTGCTTCCTGTGCTGACACAAGAAGTTGTGTGGCTCTGTGTTGGACAGGTCAGGGAATTAAAGCAGATGAAAACTAATTTTTGTCTAACTAGTTTTCAGCTGGTTTAGTTCCTTGCTTTGGCTCACCACACAACCTCCAGCAGCAGAGAGCACATGGAAGCAAAGAGAGGACACTTCTGGTCCACCCACTCTTTCTGGCAGCTGCCTGTACACACACCAGATTACATCGTGACTCTAGTTAATACAAGTACACCAACAATATCTGGTCACAAATGGAACGTAATCAGTACATTGACCAGATTTTACATTGTTAGAGGAGCCAATTAAAACCTTTTTTCCAACAACTTCTCTTTGTGAAGTCAAATGCTCTTAAACCTGCCCTGCTTACTTGAGAACTTCATTAATCACAAAAAACGACTGTCAGGCACAAAAAAACAAAACAAAACAGAGAAACAGAGCTGAGTTCACTTGTACAAACTCTAACTGAAGGTAAACAATTAGCAGTAACATGAGCAAAAAATGCTAATTTCCTATACAGAGCTGCAGGTTACTTGCCAAAGACTCAGTGAGTGTACAACAAACCTCTACTTTCAAGATTCAAAAAAAAAAAAAAAAAAAAGTTTTCCTAAACCCAAAAGCCACCTTGAAAAATTAAGAGTCCTGAGACCAAACACTGTCAGGAAAACATCAGTTCCAGTAAAACTCAAGTTTAAATTCTTTCATAACTTCTAGATGATAAACCTGAAAGCATTATTTTGGAGCCTGTATTGACTTGAAAAACCTTAGTAATCACCACTCCAGTCCTGCACAGTGCTTCTTCTTCTAGCTCTGCTTGACTCTGGCCAAGCTGGGTGTTCACGGCTTCAGGAGAAGTAACTTGACAAGGGAACCCCAACAGCTGCAGGGGGGGAAGAATTTCCACTCTCTTTTCTTGTCACAGGTTTATGAGGTTGCAACTATGCAGCACTCACCGGCTCCATATGCATCTCTAGGGAAACTTGACAGCTGACAGCGAAGTGTTGTTTGGTGCTCCCTGTCAGTTCTCTAATTCTGTGACTTGAGCCCTTGAACCTCATCCCCCTGCTCACTGATATTTCCCACAAATCAGGTGGGTTTCTTCATGGTTGCTCTTCTTTACTCCCCAATTACTTTACAATGAGACATGGAAGATAACATTCAGTTTTGTTTTTGAGAAAGCAACAGGGAAAATAAGTGCTGGCTAGTATAACATTCATTTTCTTTTTAAGCCTTTTAATCCTCCTTTTTCAAGTATATTACCACATCTCATAAACATTTGGTATTCTATAGTTTTTATGGTTTCTGCTTGTCCCCCGGTGATGGTCCTGAGGTTCAGCTAGAGCCACTCCTCGGCCAGTTCTCTGTGGGGATGGGCACACACACCAGCTACAAGACATAAAAACGGCACGAACAGGGCCAACACATACAACACTGCCACCCACTCCTCAGCCTTCCCACGCCTACTCCGGCCAGGCCGCTCTCCTGGGCCTGCCGCAGCGTCCTCAAAGATCTTCTGACAGCCCTCGAGACAGCCGCCACCAGGGCCGGGCGTGCCTCCTACCGAGGAGCCCTGCCGCCGGAGGGAAAGCGTGCCTACGAGCCGCCCGACGAGCTGCAGGCACTCACCCGCTTTTTGGAGCCTGGACTGGGCCTTAGGTTGGCCAGGCTGACTCTGGGCAGTGACCGCAGCAGCTCCAAGGCCTTGGTCCCGCCATTCCCACTCATGTCCGCTCGCCTCCCAAGGGCAGCAGCAAGGCTTGTCCGGGTGAGCTGCTTTACGGCAGAACCGTAAACCACACCTCCCGCGCCTTCCCAACAGTGTCGCGCAGCCTCCACCGCCGCCGGCAGGGCGGAGCAGCGAGTCAGTCACCCGGTAGCGCCGGGGGGCGGGGTGACCCGAGCGAAGAACTGAATTAGGGAAGCTGCTGCTGAGAAGATACAGAGCAGAAAGACCGGTTCTCGTTGTGAAAGTCACCCGGTCCCTCTCAATGTCACATCCCATGCTCCGTCCTGAAACTGCTCTTTGAGCAAATTGTTCCTCTGGGTGGAATCTGCTGCGGGTCACGTCTGGGAGAAAAGGTCACACCGCAGCTCTCCCTGTTCCAAGAGAAAATGGGTGAAGTGGGAGAAGGCTCCAAAGAGACCGTATTGCCCTTCAGTACTTAAAAGGGACCTATAAGAAAGATGGGGACACACTTTTTAGCAGGGCCTGTTGCGATAGGACAAGGGGTAATGGTTTTAAACTACAGGGCCCAATACCTGGAGATATTCAAGGTCAGGCTGGACAGGGCTCTGAGCAACCTGATCTAGTTGAAGATGTCCCTGCTTACTGCAGGAGGGTTGGACTAGATGAGCTTTGAAGGTTCCTTCCAACCCAAACTGTTCTACAATTCTATGAAATTAGTGAGTTTTAACATGAAATCTGACCCCCTTCACAAAATAAACACACAATGCAACAATACCCATGAAATGCCACGACAAACATCTTACCTGAGTCCTGAGGGGAACGATCTATTAGAGAGCCGTGTAGGAAAAAGGGACCTGGGGGTCCTGGTGGACAGCAGGATGATCATGAGTCAGCACCGTGCCCTTGTGGCCAGGAAGGCATCCTGGGGTGTATTAGAAGGGGGATGGTTAGTAGATCGAGAGAGGTCCTCCTCCCCCTCTACTCTGCCCTGATGAGACCACATCCAGAATATTGTGTCCAGTTCTGGGCCCCTCAGTTCAAGAAGGACAGGGAACTGCTGGAGAGAGTCCAGCGTAGGGCAACAAAGATGATTAAGGGAGTGGAGCATCTCCCTTATGAGGAAAGGCTGAGGGAGCTGGGGCTCTTTAGTTTGGAGGAGACTGAAGGGTGATCTTAATGTTTACAAATATATAAGGGTGAGTGTTACAAGGATGGAGCCAGGCTCTTCTCGGTGACAACCAGTGGTAAGACAAGGGGTAATGGGTTCAAACTGGAACACAGGAGGTTCTACTTAAACATGAGAAGAAACTTCTTATCAGTGAGGGTAACAGAACACTGGAACAGGCTGCCCAGGGCAGTTGTGGAGTCTCCTACTCTGGAGACATTCAAAACCCACCTGGACACACTCCTGTCTAGCCTCATCTAGGTGTTCCTGCTCCAGCAGAGGGATTGGACTAGATGATCTTTTGAGGTCCCTTCCAATCCCTTACATTCTGTGATTCTGTGATCTTAGCCACCAGCATGGGAAAAATACAGTTTAGAGCATGCTCTGCCTTGTAAAGCTGTCACTACTTTAAGCAGAACCTTGAAATTGGGTAGAAAAACATCGCTCACATGATTGATATCTCACTGTAAAGGGACAGCCAGCTTACAAGTCTTTAAAAGCTCAGAAGCTCAGTTCCCTGAACATTTCTCTGTAATTCGCAAGACACTCCACACCAGCCCAGGCCATCCCACTGCTCTGTGACTCATGAATCCCCAGTCCCCACAGAGCTCATGTTTCTCCAGCAACCCTGAGCCATGCTGGCAGCAATCAGGAATCCAGGTAAGATCATTCCAGACATATTGACTAAAAGATTTTAAAAAGATTTTAAAATGTTAGAATCATAGAATCAATTCAGTTGGAAGAGACCCTCGGGATCATTGTGTCCAACCATGACCTAACTCTATCACTAAACCATGTCCCCAAGAACCTCATCTAAATGCCTTTAAACACCTACAGGACTGGTGACTCTACCACTTCCCTGGGCAGCCTGTTCCAACACCTGACAACACTTTCCAGGAAGAATTTTTTCCTAATATCCAATCTAAACCTCCCCTGGTGCAACCTGAGGCCATTTCCTCTTGTCCTATCACTTGCTACTTGGGAGGAGAGACCAACACCCTCCATGCTACAACCTCCTTTCAGGTAGTTGTAGAGAGCAATAAGGTCTCTCCTCAGCCTCCTTTTCTCCAGGCTAAACAGCCTGCTCTTTTCTCTGCTAAACAGCAGACTTCTGACCTTCTAGGCTGGAGGTTCACCAGGAGGCCACTTGACAGAAGTGACATTTATGTGGTAAATAGCACGGTAGAGAGGGAAAACAAAACTTTGTTCATGTTCCAAAAGGATTTTCTGCAGCAAGAATCAGGTTCAATGTACTTGATAAGCACCTAGCATAATCTGAAGTTCCTAATGTTTTAGGAATCTTTCATTCATAAACTGTATTTTCATAACAAATTTGAGTCAGGTACAGTACACGAGGCAAGAACACACACTAAAGGAGGGATAAATCAGAACACAAAAAGCTACCTGTGAAAATAACCCAATTTCGTCAATAACAGGGACACCCAGCAGCAGCACTATGCATCAAAGCAGCCTAATAATCACAGCAAAAGAGGGTGCATGTTTAATGTTACACCATTGGTGCAAAGACTTCTGCAATATATTTTATGCAGCCATGCTGATAAGAATATTAATGTTGTTGAGCAAAAGCTTTGTAGAAAAATGTCCCTGCCCCTTATGGAACTCACCAGTGGGAAGGAAGGATGTGAAAGAAGGATAGTGTGCATTCAGCTGCTGTTTGAGCTGCCAAAATAGCATCTATGTCAGCCAGATAGCACCCGACAAATACAATGAGCAGATTGACTTTCTGGGAGGAAATATCTGACAAAGATGTATGGAATAGAAGACAAAGAACAAAGTATTTCATTTTGATAGAAATGTGTTTGCCATACTTATTCGGAGTCAGTCTACCGATCCAGTAATTTCAATACAGAGTGCATGAATAGCCTAATACATTTCAAGATGAATAAGAATCATTGACTCTTTGGCTGTAAATCAAGAGATTTAATTTGGTGATGAAGACATCTGATTCGCTGAGGACAAATGAGTTCTGTCTAACAATGCTGTTTGCTGTATATATGCTGGTTTTCCTGTTTCCTATTACTTGCTAATTTATATTTACCTATATAAGAACACTGCAATTTCCCTTTTCCCCTAAGCCTTATAATACAGCATAAAAACGATTTTTACAGGAACACTCAAACCACAGACATGTACAAATTAGACTATAAAAGTGCAATATAAGCTGACAGATGTATCTGGCTACTTGAAAGCGAGTTTTAAAACACTGGAAACCCAAATACGGGAGCAGCTTTGCAGAGCCTGACTTCCAAACAGCGTGCGCAGACTCGTCACTCTTCAACACACCGGGCTTCAATCGGACTTTCCCAGAAGGGTTTCCCTACCAGGCGTTCGCTGCCGCCGCTACACACGAGAGCTCTGCCGCACTTGACGCCGCCGCCGCCACTCAGCGGGCCGGCCCGGGCAGACACGTCCAAGGCCGGGCGAGGAATCGCGGGTCGCTGCCCCGGCTCCAGGGAGGCCGCGTTAACGTTTCACTTCAGGTTCGCGGACGGGCGGCAACGACTCCCCTCAGCCGCGCGACCGCCCGGGCGACACCTGTCCCGCCACCGCGGCGACAGCCAATCGGCTCCAGGGAGGCTGCCCGGGCGCGGGGCGAGGCTGCGCCTCGGGGAGCGAGTGGGCGCGGGGCTGTGGGCGCCAGGCGCGCTCCCCCGCCCGCAGCTGCAGCAGCGCCCCCGGCTGCCGCCCGCTCGGCCGCGCTCCTCCCAGCCCGCCGCCCGCCTCACCCCGCCCTCCTGGCCCGGCGCCCGTCCCGCCTCCCTGCTCCTGGCCGCTGTCCCGCTGGCCGCCTTGCAGCCCGGTGTATGTGCGGCAACAACATGTCGGCACCGCTCCCCGCCATCGTTCCGGCCGCCAGGAAGGCGACGGCTGCCGTGAGTGCGGGCAGGGGTGCGAGCCGCGGGGAGGCGCCGGCGGGCAGGGGTCCGCCCTGGCGGGTGGCGGCCCCCGCCGCGCTTTGTTCTCTGCCGTGACCTCAGCCGCGGGTGGGGGGCGGCCGCAGCGGCCCCGCGGCCTGAAGGCGACGCCGCGGTTACAGGCCCGGCGGTGAGGGGGTATGGCGGGGCGGCCCGCGCAGGCTGACAGGTCTCCCCTGTTACCTTACCACAGGCTCGGGGCCGGGACCCCGCTCCACTCGCGGCCGGAGTCAGCGCCGGCGGGGGAAGGTCACTGGTGTCGGCGGGGGCCCCGCGGCGCCGTGTGGCGGCCCAGGGCGGGCGCGCCCGCTGATGGCGGCGTGGAGGCCGGGGGAGCGCTGGGTGGGAAGTGAACCAAGCGGAGTTTTCCTCAGAGAAAGTCGTGTCGTGCTTCGAACTCCGTGTGATTTTGCGTGGGCTCTGTGGTTCGTGGGTTGAGTGCGCTTATTGTTTAGTGATCTTAAACCACCGTGGTGTTTTTGTTGTTTTGTTTTTTTCCTTTAGGTCATTTTTCTTCATGGACTGGGAGATACCGGGTACGTATTCTGATCTGTTGCATACTTAATAGTTACTACCGTTTCAAATATAAGGCTGCATGTTTTAAAGGTATGGGCTGTTAAAAAGTTATTTAAGGTTCTTATTTTGCCCTTACTTGACTGTAGTGGCTAAAAACAGGTGAAACTTCACGTATGTTTGAATGACGGTGACAGCTATTTATTTAAAATTTCCCAGTGTAACTCCTCAAAAGCTGCTTCTTTCTTTTAAGTCACTTACCTAATTTGTTCTGAATGTGTTCACTCTTTTGTTCTTGAGTTGAACTAGGTGGAAAAATAACTCCGTGGGTTTCTGATCTTTCACTTCCCTGAGAGTGGGCTTCTTGTATTTCTTGTGCTTGTGTAAATCTAGACTTCTCTTTTTTCCAGACTTGCGGATTGCTGATTTGCTAGGAGGTGCAGTTAGGCCATGATTTCTTCTTCAGTATGCCACACATTAAAATCGAGGCTTACTTAGTCATCTGTGCGAACTCCTAAGTAGTCACCTAGTGTCTACAGGTTTCTCTCTCTGAAATGTGGTCTTCAGACTCCAAAAAAAACCCCCAAACAATCTGTGAATTACTTTGTTTGCCTTGTTTGTGTCATTTCCACATTTGAGTAAAAACAGAAAGAGTAGGGAATTTCTGGGAGGTGTTACAGGTGTGGTATAATGTTTCACTTTAAAGCTTGTGTGTGTCAAGGTATAAGCATACATTCATTAAAACCATTGAATCAACAAGTTAGGAGTGTGTTGAAACTATTTTTGGTAGAAGACTTCAGAAGAATTGGTACTTAGATACTGAAAATAAGCATGAATGCTTTGTGTATTGTGCTCCATTATGAGTGCAATTATATAGTGTTTTTTTTTAAGAACTTCATTTTTTTTATCTGTAGTTTGAATGTTGCCTCTAGATTGAAACTTGCAATGTTTAAGACAAACTTTTTCTGGAGAACTTAAAAAAATAAAAAGGTAAGCTGTCAAATTTGAAACATGAGTAAGCTGGACATTTAATAAGTTAAAAGAGTGAAGTCTATGCACTTGCGAGTATTCTACAAGTGGAGATGTTTGCTCTCATTTGTTGTGCTGACCCACCACCTTGTTTGCATTATCTGCTGGTTACACGTAGCTGAGGCAGCAGGACTGTCTGTGTCTTGGCACCACATGTTCTGCAAATGATTGTAGAATCTTTTGAGTCTTTGGAATTTGAGTCCTTCCAAATCAAGTTGATGTTGGTTTTGGCAAAAAAAACCCACAAAGATTTGCTCTCTAACATAAATTGTATTTTTTATACAAATATTATGCAGTTTCAAGGTTGCAAATGCACTGGGCACACTGGAAATATATGCATTAAGTTGTAACACCTCTGGAAATACGGTGATTGAGCTGTATTTGTTCCTCTAGTCCACTGCAGATCAGATTAGCCTAAAACTGCCTTTGACATACTGCCATTTTTTTTTTTCCAAAAAAAAGTAGGTCTGACACGAAAAATAATTGTTTGAAGTGAACTGATTAACAATTTTATAATTTCATACAGTTTAAACTGACCTGTTCTACTTCACATGATTTTTTTTAAATTACTTGGTTCAGTTCACCAACTGTAATTTTCTTGCTCTGAGAAATGTCTAACAGAGGTTATGTTCTTTTTCTTTCTTAGTTCCTATATAAATGGCACTTAACGATTGGTACATACTTGTCAAAATCTGAACAAAAGGTACAGCATAGAGGATTGTTCTAAAGAGTCTGCTTAAATGTGCATACAATATTGCTTTCCAAGTTTGTAAATTAATCTTTGTAGTTGGCTAGAAAAAGTCTTATTTCTCCTTTAGATTTTTATTTGGCCTTCTATGATACTGCAAATATGCAAGAATTATCAACCACAATTTGTTAATGGTATATATTTTTATGGATTGGCAGGAAGTAGGCTGAGATATGCAGCCAGTGTTTCAAATGTCTGTGTGTTTGAAATGTCTTTAACTTTAGGTAGCACACATTAACTTTTCAGGGTGATATTAAAATTAAAACTAAGCCAACATGCTTTTATGGCTTGTCTGGTGTTGGTCTGATTAGTTCTGCTGTGTCACTGACAAGTTTGTTACAGGTGCTTTCTGCTTAGCATCAGCTTCCTAGTGGATGAGTTAGGAACACCGAATAATGAGAAAAATCGGGAAATACAGGTACTCTGGCATGTTTTTGAAAGCGAAATGCAGGCACAGGCATTGGTTCTACACAGGTTCAGATTTGGGTGAAGCTCAGTTCATGTCTAGATGAGCCCTGGAGTGAGTCATTTGGAGCTATTCATTTAAGTTAGGCTTTTCAGTTTTCTGGTTTGTGGGAAGCTTGATAGCTCATCTGCTGTGCAGATCTTCTGTTATTCTCTGCATTCATACAGCATGTGCTTGAGATTAAAAAACTCCCTGCAATCTGAAGCGGTGTTCATGACTGCCTGAATCTGAGAGCATTCACTCTGAGCCAGAGTTAATAGGTCTGATTGTTTAGGTTGGCTCCATGTGGATTTAGCTTGGATGTCAGTTTGCTTCTCTCCTGCATCAAGATATTTGGTTCAGGAAAAGCAAAGCTGGTTGTGAAAGAACCTGCTTTAACTCTACAGGAGCAGCAAAAGCAGCCTCTGGGCCAGAGCTGTCTGGAAGCAGGATAACTGTGTTTGTGAGTTGTAGCCCCCAGGTTGATAAACTAGCCAGATACAGAGCATGCTTTGCCTGTGGAGCCACAGTGGTATTTCTTCAGCTGTGCTGTGACTGTGATAGTCAAATTAGATAAAATGTCTCTGGCTATATACAACAAATATTCAGAGGCAGAACAAACCTTATCAGTTTAGTACTATATTCATAGCATACTGCAGTTAATGTAAAAATTTTCTACAAGTGTGTTTATATTGATTTAATTCAGCATATTTCACACTTGCGCTGTGCTGTTGCACCAACTTAGAAATAAGAGCTAAGCCAAAACATAAATGCAATTTAATATATTTTTTTGTTGGCAGGCATGGATGGTCAGAAGCACTTGCAGGTATCAAAAGCCCCCATGTGAAATACATTTGTCCACATGCGTAAGTTTGTAACTTTTCTTGTTTTACATTTTTCTGTAGAGTTATTTATTAAGGCACTTGCACAGATGAAGTCAAATAGGATTTGGATGCTTCCGCATTTTGCTGTTATATTAAAAAGCACTCTAAAGTAATGTTGGTACTATTAAATGTGCTTCTATTTTAGGAACTGCTGTGTGTTTTACTTTATGGTAAAAGTGCATTTTTATTCATGTTTTGCCTTTGTTACTAATTCAGACTGAAAACATATTTGGAAAATGTTATGTGCAAAGTGAGATTGTTTTGACTTTGTTTTCACTGAGTTGAGTTGGTAGTTGCCTTTTCCCCCCCCCCAACAGTCATTTGTTAAAAGGAATATTTTTTAATATTTTACTGACCATCAAATATACTTTGCATTAGGTACATGTACTTCTTAAACTCAGGGGCATGTACAGTAGATGAAATTTCCCCGATACCTACAGCAAGTTTCAAATATTCACAGGATATTAATGTTTTCAGCAAATAATGCAATTTGAGCTGTCTTTGTGCAATTTGAGAAGTGAAATACTTCTAAACAGGGTCAGAAGTCAGTAAATAAAGCATTAAGATTTATCTAGTATTTACTTAATGATAGGAAAAACTAGTTAAGTATAATCTTAAATTATTTGAACACAAAATTGAGATTGTCTTTTGCTCTAGCAGTCTTGTGAGAAGTGGAGCAGGGATGATAGGGAGATAATAAGCAGTATTTTGGTGTATTACTGGTTAGCTGGGCTGTGATTTATGTATTTCTTTTATCACGTGGATGCACTTGCTGAACAATTCAGAAAGAGCTTAGCAATATCTGCTGTTCTCTTGGCTCTCCCTTTGTCTTCTTTCAGTCTTTTCCCACATAACTTCTATTCCTCGGTTTCAGTAGATTAAAACTATCGCCAGATGTGATCCATGGCATAATCTCCTCCAGTTGCCTTGGTGTGTCTGAAAAGCAGCCCAAGGGTGGGCATGAGCCCTGTGGTGAAGGTGGGCGCTGCTTGAGCAGGTTCAGCTGCTGAGAGAAGTGCCCATGGCCAGACAGGTACCCACCACTGCGCTGTGTCTGGCTACTTCCTCGGGTTTCCTGATGCTGCTGTGGAAGGTGCCTTCACCCACTGCGTGTGTGTGTGGGGCTGTGATAAATAACTGTTACTTAGAAATAACTAAATGAGATATAGAGATATAAAAATATGTATATGATGTACATGCATTCATGCACGTATATAAAGCAGACTGCTGATGCTTTGCTTGCTCTCCATAGAGAATGGTAGTTCAACCCAGAATATTAAATATGTTTGAGCTGGCAGGTTTTAAGAGAGATTTATTGAAGAGATGTTGCAAGGTAGCTAATGGTAATTATGACTTAAAAATAAGACAGAATTAGGTGTATGTAATTTAATTATGTAACTGCATCTGCATTATTAAATTTCAGTGTATATCTTAATGTCAGTGATGTTCATTCTCATTTCTAGGCCAGTCATGCCAGTTTCTTTGAACATGAACATGGCTATGCCATCATGGTAAGTATTTGTTCAATTACAGACGATGCTAATCAAAAGATAGCTAGGGGTTTGAACTCATTGTTCTTAATTAAAAATCATTATCAACCTGAATGGCTGTTTTTAATCACATGTGAGTATAAACAACTTTACTTTAGTTCTGTTATAAAAGGCCTCTAATGAGTATGCTCTAATTTCCTTTTTGTATCTGTGGTAATTGTTATTCCTCAGGACTAATCTCGATGTCTTAAAATACAAAACCCACTTTAGTTTTTTTAGTATATTAGTAAGCATAAGTATATTAGTAAGTATAGTCTATAGTCTGTATTGTGTATGAATTCATAGTAGTAGGGAATTGATGTAGAAATATTATTGCTACTAATGAGTAATATTTGGTGGGTCAGTAGGATATTTAGAAACTGTTCTTTAGAACATCCATTCTGAATAGAGAACAAGAAAAGTGTGTTAGATTTCAGTGGTCTTAAACCAGTCCTCTTCATGTTTGTTTGTTTTTTTCCTCAAATAAGTTGTTTTATTTTTCCTGTATTTCTTCAAACAGCCTTTTAATATTGTATGTGCAGTGGATAAATTGAAATTCCTGTTGATATTTTTGCAGCAAATATCAAAACTGAGCTGTGTAATCTGCAGTAAAGTACAGAAGACATTGAAATTCAGAAAAGCTTTGTTGACTAGTTCTAGACTTTTAGCAACATTCACAGATTGTCTACCATTTCTTGTAACCTGTGAGTGGTTTGTGATAAAATGTCAGCTACCCTTTTTATCTGGAAAATATCCCAATTTTATTATTTTTGTTTTAAGGAAGTTGAATGGATGCTCTAATGAGTAATGCTCTTGTTGATATTTTTGTAAGGTTTGATATCATTGGACTTTCTCCAGATTCACAGGAAGATGAAGCTGGGATCAAGCAGGCAGCAGAGAATGGTATGCTTAGGAATACTTTTTATGTCTTTAAAAGTACTTACTTGTATTCTTAAAAATGAATTATCAGTCTGAAACAGATTTTATGAAGACAAAATTATTTGGGAAGGTAATATGTATATCTTGTATTATTGCTGATCAAATTTAGCCAAGTGCCTGGTTCATTGTGGGTGGGTTGTTTGTGTTTGATTTTTTTGGGGGGGGGGCGGGGGGGGGCTGTTTGTTTGTTTTGGTTGGGGTTTTTAAATTTTTTTAAACTACATGAGTAAATAGAGTAACTCACCAGCATAAACACTTCATACTATCAAATATGAAATGTACATGGGAACCAGTGTCCTTTTATTTAAAGAGCTTCTGGGTAGCACAGTAGGTTAGAGCTGTATGAGCATCTACCTCTGATGCTGAGTGGTTAGAAGAGGATACCATCTTCCTGGTAGTGGGGCTTTTGCAAGACTTACTTGCATGTTTTTCTTTTTGGAAATGGTACAGTGGCACTGGAATTTCTGATCATGCTCTAGATCTTTTGATACTTTTCAATGTACAGCAGACTAGATTTTTTTTCACTAGCCTTCTATTGATATCAGGGAGAAAGTCTCTCTCCTTTTCTAGACTTTCTACAGAACAGAGTGGTTTTTAACTACTGGACTTTATTTATGTTGTAGTTAAAGCACTGATAGATCAAGAAGTAAAAAATGGAATTCCTTCTAATCGAATTATTCTGGGAGGCTTTTCTCAGGTAAGGTGTGATTGGAGAGAACTGTGGATTTTTCTGTGGAGGTAACCTAGCCTTCCTAACATGGGAAATCCAGGAACTTGAACTGAAACTAACTGATGTTAGGTGCTTCTAAAATTTTAAAATGTCAGTTTTCCTTAACAAATGAAGTCTTTTAGTTTTATGCAAATAATTACTCTTCACTGGAAAATTACATATATGTGGAAAAAGAGTACTAAAATTAATAGTCTATTTAAAAGTCCTTATGCACCTAACTTACATAGCTTTGTTTGAAAATCTTGCTGGTATTTTAAATTTCATTTGGTAGGTATTTGACGGTTTGGTTGTATTTGGGAAATTCTGTGGTAGGCAGGTTTATAGATTAATTAATTGATCCATATACCAGCTCCCTAGTCTGTGTGCAAGTAAATTAAAATATTGTAGTTGTGCTAATACTGTTGTGAGTGATAGTTCTTTATTTTTTTGTTTTGTTTTCCAGCTCTTAGTTATGATAATTTGCTGGTTTACTTCTAATTGATCACATGAAATTAGATAGAGGGGTGAAGCATAATAAATGTAGAGGAATATTTGTTTTAGTGCTGGTTCTAAGGAGGAATAGTTTGGAGTGGAAAAACACCTTTAAATTAAAAACCAGAGATCTTGAAACAAACATTAGAAGGAATATTACCATCACCATTCTGATGCCTGTATCTGTTTCTCATAGGGAGGTGCTTTGTCATTGTATACAGCTCTTACAACACAACAAAAATTAGCAGGTGTTGTAGCACTCAGCTGTTGGCTTCCTCTACGGGCTTCTTTTCCTCAGGTATTTATGGTTCTTTCCTAAGCTTACTTGCAGTTGGGGAATGAGTGCATTTGAAGATTGTATCTTGTGCAGGAATTAGTGGCCATTGTTATTACTGAATATTGACAGTTGTTTGATAACTCAGAAGTTTTTAAAATAGGGCCCTGGATTTCTGGAGTTTGGCAAGCAAGTAAAATGAGGAAATAGTAGCTGTCTCTGCTTAAATGGTGTTCCTAGGAAGCTTAAAGAGTACAGGAAATTTTCCTTGAAAATGAGTTTTCTATTTGTTACTCTTTCCATCTTCAACACACTGTCTTACTAGAGACCAGGTATTTAAAGAAAGTATCAGGTATCAGCAATCATGTTTTTCTGTTCCTTAATTAGTGCCAGAATTTTAGGTTTTTGAACTTAATATGTTGTCAGGCACAGAGCTGAATTAATAAGGAACTTGCAGACTATTCATTGTGATTTTTCCCCTTCAGAATTCAACTTGCTTTGTCAGGCTACAGGGCTTAGTGCCATGGGGTAATTTCATCTCAAAGATGTTAGCCTTACCTCCATTTATTGTCTCTTCCCTCCTCCAATTCTGCCCCTAACAGGGCCCTATCAGTGGTGTCAACAAGGAGATTCCTGTTCTTCAGTGCCATGGGGACTGTGACCCGTTGGTTCCTTTAATGTTTGGTTCTCTCACTGTTGAGAAGCTAAAGAGTATGATAAATCCAGCCAACGTAAACTTCAGAACTTACTCTGGCATGATGCATAGCTCATGTATTGAGGTAATTTTATTAATATACAGTGTTTTAGCTGTGTATGGTTAATTTTTTTCCCTCAAAACAAATATGTATTGGGTGTGGGGTTTTTGTGTTGGTTTTGTTGCTTGCTTGTTTGTTTGTTTGCTTTAACAAGTGCTTGATGCTACTACCTTATTTTAGTGAGTAACTGAGTGCCTGGCTGAAAAAGCATCCAAGGCAAGTTTATGTGACTAGTGGGAACTTCCTCGTTAGATGGTATTTTTGGGACTATGCTAGTTGATCTATAAAATAGTCTTTTTTTTTTTCCCTAATTTTTGTTATTTGCTTATTAAAAAAAAAAAAAAATTGCTGAATTAGAAGTCAGACTTTCCCAGTATTAATTCAACTTGGTATTTTGGAGAGAAGAATCTTGTTAGTTCTATAGATGGAGCCATCAAAGGAATGGATAGCAAGGGTTGATGCTATGGAAGAAGCAGCCTCAGAACTTCTGCTTATGGATCTGGCTCAGCAGGCAGCTGAGCTGATGTAATGGTTTGCTGCTGCCAGAAGGGGGTGGACTGGTTCCCTCTGTCCGTGACCTTGTGGCCCTCTCGTCTTATACTAGCTCTGGAGCTGATCAGAGATGTCTTTGAACTTTTTGAACTTGCTAAAATGGTGAAAGCTGCTGGCTTCAGTTTTTGCAGCTGTAGTGAGCTGAAGCATCAGAACTCACACAAAGTATATGGTAGAAGCAAGAAACAGAAGAGGAGGCAATAAATGGATCTGCCATTTGTCAGCAGTAGTAACTTTGCTAATTTGGATTGCTTCATCTTGTGGGATCTGTACCTTTGGACAACCCCTTTGGGACATTTGCACAGTTGTATTACATTTAGGGAGTAATAGCACTGCGTTGTTGCACAAATATATTAAATTGTGCTCTTTCTTACAACATTGACCTAATTAAAAAAAACTATATTTTTTTTTAACGTGGCTTGGTTTCCATTGGTAGTTCACCATATTGCTTTTCCTTGAGGGAGGAAGCATCTTGAAGGTGAAACTGAACAATTAGGAGGAGGAGCTGCTGGCTTTTCATGCTGCTGCTGCCTTGCTAAGTTTATACAGGAAGCTACAGCCTCTGCTGCATTCAAATCCTGTCACTCCTCAGCCTGGTGCTGTTCAGATCACTTGATGTTTAATAAGTAGCTTGCCTGCTCAACTTCAAAGAGAGAGAGGAAAAGTAGTCTTTGCTCTTTTTCTTGTGTTTTAGCATCTTCTGAGTGCATAGTGCCTAAAGAGTTATCAGCCTTGACTTCTGTGCAGAGTGGTATGATTTTATCAAGTAACTAATTACTCAGTATTTGTAGCCCAGCTGCTTATTATGACTGAAATGTTGAAACACTGATTTAGTGTAGCTGAATATATATTAGTAGGGAACTTCAACTAATAAACACTTTTATCTTTAAACAGGAGATGATGGATGTAAAACAGTTCATAGACAAACATCTACCTCCCGTAGACTGAAATGATATGTGAGAAGCCTTCTATATAAATACACCAGCATCAACTGTGGTAGAGTGTTAATTTTTTCGTATGCCTGATAGGAAGCATTACTTATATACCTGCAGTGTTACTACTGTATTGCAAATTTATATTTAGGATGAGGTTTGAATAATACACATGTACAATAAATGAAAATCTTTCTAGTATTAATCATCCACTGGTGGGACTGTATGAATGAGGCAGCTAGGTAACAATGACAGAATGCAACCTAAGCATACTGTTTTAAAATGTCTGATTTTATTTTTTTGATTAAACGGTTTGTACAAGTAATTAAAAACTAAATTTAAGTGAGCAACATCAATGTGACCGGTTTAGTTATACTTGAGACATGATTTGTTCTTAATACTCACTGAAAATACATTAAAACATTTTCTTTTTGTAATGGATGCATAAAGTATACAACATGTAATGTAATGGGCATATGATGGTAGAATAAATGTTACTAAGGACAAAGCTTTAAGTATTACATATTGTTACTCCAGATGAGGAGGATTGTTCTAGAATGGCTAGAAGTCAGCTAAGATATTTCTTATCTTTAAAGCACCTCAATTTTAGCTGTTTTCATATAGCTAGATATTGTGGAAATTCTAATGGGACTCATTCCTTGTTAGACCATTGCTTGTCACTTATTGTCTTTTTTTTATTACTATAAACTCACGTCAAATGCTGATTTGTAACAGAAGTCTGAAGAAGTACATAAAATTAATTAGAGTTTCGTTTAAAAATTCCTGTTTCCATACTGAATATTCATCTTGTACTTTATTCTTTGTAGCTTTCATTTGTGTGGAAATGTTGATGTATTTCACATGAGCAATTCCAGCATATAATTTTGTTTTATCTGTCTGCTTTGGAGTAACTAACTGAAAACAATGCAGCTGTGCAGTTCTGTGTATTGTTGAAGTCTCATCTGCAACGTAGCTGTTGTCAAATTTGAAATTTTTTTTAATAGAAATATAAGTGCAATTGAGATATAACTTTAAATTTATACCATCTAATACTTTCTTTTATTGCATGTTGAGACTTGACTATTTCTGAAAATGAACAAAGAAGTCTATTTTTGAATATACCATTCTGCAGTTACCTAGATCAGTATAGCCTAGGAATATGAAGACCTACTGTGGGGAAAAAAAAGTACGTCTACAAGATGCAGAATGTCTTTTTTTTTCAGAAGCTCAAAAGTTCTAGAACACAGTGGGTTACAGAAATTAATGCGCACTCAAGAGGTCTTTGTAGCTGAGAGCCATGATTTGCTTCTGCAACAGCTGTTCTTCTGTAGAGTTAGAGGCTGTCACCGCACTAAGAATGTTTAAAAAAAATACACTACTGTTTTAACTACATAATATGCTGCATAACAATGTTCTATAATATGTTTGCAAGAAAAGATTATTTTTGTTTTGGCTGCATATGTTGTGTCAGCACTGTGTTTTATACCTGCATTCGAGGTACTTTCTCTTCTCCCAACTTAATCAAGTGGTCCTTTTACAGTGTATAGGGATTTATGTCTGAGACATCTGCCAGCACAAATACATAAATGGGGAATTACACTTCTATATCCCTTCTTTAACAGGGCTGCAGCCAGAAATCTGGCTTGTTCACGTAGTATGAATTCTTGGTTTTCAGTGCTTTTTTTTCATATGTGTTAACCTTAATTTTTAGAAAGCTATTTTTCTTTTTTAGTCCAGTTTCTCTGGATTATTAAACATCTCTTAATATGTAAAGTTTAAAAGGTTTCTTTTTTTCTAGATGGTATTGAAACACTTTAAGATATTCCATCTCTCATTGGGAGGGCATGTCTGTTAACTTTGAAGTTTAATTAATCTTTTTCCTCAATCATTCTGTTCTGTAGATCTGCCAATTTGTCTTTCAGTTAATTTCGTTCACAGAAGAAACCATAATACTCTTATTGTAGTTGTGCCAAAGTTCTATTGAGAAAACATTATGTCCTACTTTGGAGTCATTCCTAAATTGCATTAGCTAATTTTGCAGTCCTGCTAAATTGCAAACTTGGTAAGCAAACTGTATGTTATTTCTCCTAGATTTTAGATTTATCCTAATTCCTCTGTTGTCTAAATAACTCCCTGAATATTGGCATGTTTCCCAAGTTCTTCACAAGCTTCTAATTTTTCCTATATTATTTTCTTGTTCTGTTTGTAAATTGTTCAGTGATGTTCAGCTGTCTTGTTGAACTTCTAATTGACTGTGCATACATTTCACATATTCTTTCTTCTGTTAGAAGGAGTTTAAAAAAATTTCTAGGATGTTAAAATAAGATCAGTCCTAACTTCATTCTGCATTAGCTTCATAACACTTTCTTGAGTTTGGTGAACTATGTTCACAGCTTGTGGTCAGTTTCTAGTGCTTACGCATTTTAATCTGAGTCTGCTTCAACTGCTGTCTCAGTGATGCTTTCAGATGTTTTTCCAGAAATGCTTTATGTGCTAACTTTGTTCAAATATTCAGCTATCATAACAAGATTTTGTTCATACTGTTGTTTTGCCATTTGCTTTATCTACAAAGAGCTGTGTTACCAAAGTAAATGTAAGTAAATGTTGTGACTTATTCTGAATTTCTGTATTCTAGGAAGAATTCTACCCCTGTAGTGTTGTTGTGTTTTGTTTTGTTTTGTTTTTTTTCCAGGGGTAAACGAGTATGTTGTAGTTGAGGGTTGTTACAGAGCCCAGAAGCTGGAGGAAACTTCAAGGAAATATCCTGTCTTCTCCAGTATCACAGTGTCTATTTTGAGCTCTTGTCTTTTGTAGCTTCCCAGCTAGTTGGAAAGCTGTGTGTATGATCTTGTAGCTGAACTGCTTCACTGCCTGAAGTGATTTGATACTGGAATGGTTGTCACAATTGCATGTGTCTTTAGGCTGAATGATAGCTCAGTCTAGAGTAGGAGTTTTCATAATATCCTATTAAAATGGAGAAGTTGAACTGTCAGTATTCTAAATGTGAATGTCATATCCTCATAAACTGCAATTTGAAACTGTCCAATAATTATTTTTTTGTAATGTTAGACTTTCCCAAAAAGGGGGTGATGTCTGTCAAACTTCTGAAAGCATTGATGTGAAAATACCTGACTTGAAGATCAGTTTGTTTCAATGGGTATCTAATTCCCTAATGCGTTTTTAATTTCAAAATGGTACTTAAATTTGACTGCAGTTTTGTGCAGTCAGAAGTCTGACTTCTTGCTGAAATATGTTGCCCACTTTTTAAAAGAGATGTTATGTCTTATTAGACAATCTTCCAGCCATTCTTGAAGTAAACCTATATTGAGCTCTGTACTGTGTTGAGGGCTGTATGATTTGGTCTCATCCTCCTATCTTGTATAATTACAACACAGTAGATTTATAACTGTACACTGCAACTGGTATTAGAACTGTTAATTAAAACAGGTTCTCTCTAATGAAGCATACTGCACTTCATTGAAGTCATTAGGATGCATCTTTTATGTAGAGGTGCTGTTTGTGTTGATGGATATGACTGAGAACAAATTTTTAAGATGTTAATGAAGCCATATGTACAAGGCCTGTGTATCTTAAATTTTATAAAGAAATGCTGAACACTTAGTCTTTGTGTTATGAAGTATAAGCCATTTATATTTACTATAAGCATCTAAGATGTAATTTACTTGGTTTACTCATTTTATTTATGATAAGAACTCTTAACTTTGGAAGTTATTCTGTAGTAAGGAAAATGTGAAAGCTTTCCATTTTTATCATTGTGAAATAAATTTCAGTCACTGTTTGGTAAAGTACTAACAACTTTTTTCCATACTTACCTGAAAGAAGTCAAGCTTTCATGTGCTGTGAAATGGACATTTCACAGGCTGCTTGCAGATGTATTGCATGGTAATGTATCCATAATACTACAATACAAAAGAATGATGATTTGTAATTACTGAAAAGAAAATCACCAATTTATGTTTTGCTACCTTGTTGAGAGAATGCTAAGTATGATTTGATTTTTTCCATATCCTGGATTAATTTTATTTTAGCTTGTTTTCTTGGAATTTGCAGTAATTTTGAAAGGTAGAAGAAATGTAAGTATTTTCTGGTAGCCGTATTCTACCACACTAAAGAGCCTCAGTCTTCTCACTGTGTACTACTGCACCTTTCTCGGGGGGTTCTGCGATGTCTGGGAGCCTTTGAAGTTACATTAGGCATAGCATACATACCACTTTACACATTTGTTAAACAAGCAGTTTTCAGGTCAGGAGTTACATGTTGCTCTTTAAGATTAACTGTAATACTTGAGGCTGATCAGTGTACATGTAGCATGGGGTATCCTAGAGAAAACTAGAGACTGTCTAGGCAGAGACGCTGAGGAAACTTGGGAGGGAATGGGATGTACATGTAATAAAGGTAGACCTTCCCCCTCAAGCAGTTTAAAGCAACTGAAAAGCGGCTTGTGTCCATAGTCTGCAATGTCTAAAGGTCAGCGTGGAGCACAGTTAGAGGTTCATAAATGTGTGGAAATGTATTTCAGGTTCAGTGTCGTGTGTGAATATATTGTGGCAACTTTACTGGAATGTTCAGTTTCTATTTACTTTTGGCTCTGGCTTCCCTGAGGAAGTAATTGTGAAGAGAAACTTTGCCTAGACTTAGCATAGGAAAATATTAGAATGTATTATTGTATTAAACTTTATCAAATATGGTGTGAGACCAGTGGTGAGAGTAAAGAAAGTGATGCTCAAGAAATTTTCAGAGTGTGTATTGATTAACTTGGATATGGGGTTCCTTGAAGAATAATAACACTAGAACAGATTTTTTTTTTCTTTTCATTGCTTACCACTCTCATGTTAACCACTGTTTGCCTTTGGGTTAACAGGTTTTATTAATTCTCTTCGAGTGAAACAAGTGCCTTTGTTGCTGATTAAAGCTGACTTAAACAGAGTGCTTGTATAATTTAATGGACATCCCCTAAGTGAATCAGTAGAAAATGGTTTTCTCTTAGTTACAATTACTAGAAAAAAACAACCCGTTGCCTCCTTTGTCTCTGCAACACTTATTAAACTCAATACTTCTAGGCAGTTTGAGGTGTAGTGAACCTTGCTTCAGGCATCTAAGTGGGAAGTTTGGCTTCTCTGTGTGGAGAAGGTAAGACTTCCCTCACGGCCAGTTCAAAGTTCTTTTTTTAAAAGGCCACATGTCTGTATTAACAGATGGAGTATAAAAGTTGGAATTTGGATTTTCCTTGGTTGTGAACATGAATGAACTCTTAAAAGTAGCTTCTGCTTGAAATAATTTGCTAGCTATGTTGTAGTATTTACAGTTATTTGGGGGAATCATTAAAAGGCTTAAATATTTTCAGTCTATGTACAAAACAGTGAGCAGAGGTTGGTACAGAATAGAAAAGTCTAATAATGTGATCTTAAAACCAAAAAAAAAAGAAAATAAATGCAAAATCCCAACATTTTCTTAAATTTTTTTGTATTTAAATGCCTCTAGTTACTGCTTCTAAGTTCACAAAAGTGAAGGCATTTTGCAAAGAACTTATTGCAAACACCAGAATTTGAAAATGATACTTGGTCTAACTTCAGGCTGAACCATTATAATCTAGAGCTAGTGTGAGGAAACAGAGAACAAGAGGGGAGGGAAAAAACAAAACAAACCAACCCACAACGAAAAAAATACCAAAACACCACCAACCCATCAGTTGCATAACCATAGAAAGAACTAATCAAGATGCATATTACTGTTTCAGAAATTTTTGAAGAAAATCTTGCCATTGTGCGGAATCGGAGCTCCCATTTGCTACAGCTGCCCTCAGGTCTCTGTGGTTGGACTCATCTCATCTGCAATGCCAGGGAGCAGTTGGCTGAGTTGAAATTCTGTTTTGGTAGAAATAAGTCATTCTTCTACTGAGAGCTCAAATAAAGAGGAGAGGCATAATGGGTGTAACACATGGTTATATAAAATCTTTTGAAGAACTGTGAATTTTAGATTTTGCGTAGTTCTGTTGACACTTGATTAGAGGAGCCTTTTTCACAGAGAATGGAAATGGAGGATTTTAAGTACCTTGATAGAAGTTCAGGGATGTTTCACTACAAACTTTGTGTGTGCTGCTGTTTGCACCCCCCAAATTTAGCTTGGAGAAAAGGAGAGTGAGGGGAGACCTTATAGCTGTCTACAACTACCTGAAAGGAGGTTGTAGCATGGAGGAGGTTGGTCTCTTCTCCCAAGTAGCCGTTGATAGGACAAGAGGAGGTGGCCTCCAGTTGTGCCAGGGGAGGTTTAGATCGGATATTAGGAAAAATTTCTTCATGGAAGGGGTTGTCAGGCATTGGAATCAACTGCCCAGAGAAGTGGTGGAGTCATCATCCCTGGAGGTGTTTCAAGGATGTACGGATGCAGTGCTTAAGGACATGGTTTAGTGGTGAACTCGGCAGTGTTAGGTTAATGGTTGGACCTGGTGGTCATAAAGGTCTTTTCCAACCAAAATGATGTTATGATTCTAATTTCTCTAGATGCTCTCTCATATCGAATGAGACTAGTCAGTAAATGCTACAAGATCTCATATGTGCCCCCCCTTAGGAGAGCCATCTATGCCTAGGAAGTGTTAGTGTTATGAAAGGTCCTGTGGTCCAGCAGATGACAGGCTCTAGCGAGTCAGACACAGGCTCTTTGCAGCAGCAGGTATACGATACCCTTTAGAAAATGTTGCAAAAAAAAAAAAAAAGTGAGAATTTACTGTAACAAATGGTGTGTTATTCTTTCTAATGGCTTTATTTCGGAGTAAGAAGCTACAGGGGAAAAGGTTGCATCGTTTAACTTGTTTAGCCTCTTCCCTCTCCTATTGCTCTTTGGACTTAGAGTGGCACGTTATAGAAGAAATTGATGCAGTACAAAGCAGCTTGGTTTAGAGCCAGCTAAAAGATAACAACCACAGAGAGTGCTGTGCATTTCTTTGCAATAAGGAATTGTTGTCATAAAGATGATAGAGCAGCTAATATAAAGAATCTGTTTAGTACTGGTTCAGTTAATTGAGTGTCATTCAGATATTGTAGCATACGGTGCAGATAGTGTGAGCTGTATTTATTTTACTGCATCAATTTGCAGAAAAAGGATATGCATTACCATCTGGTTAATCTTTGATTTCCCTACTGAAATATTTCTGATGCTACTTTTGTTAGCTTAGATGTTAAAGAAGTATGTGTTCCACTACAGTCCGGCAGCGGGCCTTTTATAAGTGCTGTATAGCATTTAATTTACTTTTATTATTTCCTTACCTAATACATTTTGGATCCTAATAGATTTCATCTTCATTTTTTTACCTCTTTGAATGCATTTCCAATGAAGGTGTTGAACTGCATTTTTGAAGCCATTAATACTGGAAGACTTCATTCCCAAACATAAATATATTCAAACTAACCATGCTGACTGATTTGAGGTTTCTAGTTTTCTGATAGCATTTTCCCTGACCTAAACTGCACCTACTGTAGAACACCTACAAGCGTGTTTATGATACAGTGTAGCAATAGCTCTCAGCTGCTAACAGCTTGTACTGTTTTTATCATTGGTGTGTTTGTGGGGAAACATGATGAGAAATTTCATTTGAGGTTAGCATATTATTTACACTCAGGTACTAGGTTACTGCATCTAGACAAAATGGAATTTAACCTGAACTGGCACAATTCCTTAAATGTTGTGGTGCTTGTCCAGTCGGTGGCCTGAATCTAACCTGTGGGAAGATCCTGGATAGCTTCTAAATAATTCTAACTGCTTCTTATCAGTGTATATGCAGGCCTTTCAGCTGGCAGGCACTGCGACCATTGTGTGAACTGAGCAATACGTAGGAGCACCTGAAAAGCACCTGTCTCTATATGGCTCCAAAACACAGGACAGCCTTGCTGCGAAGTACGTGACACAGAAGTGCAGTGACAGTTCTTGCTGTAATCATGTCCTTCAGTGTCGTTTCAAGGAGAATGCCTTTCGCCTCTTCTCCAAAATGTACATATTTTACGGTCCTAAGTTTACAACTCAGGCAGCCACAGCATTAGACTACTCACTAATAGATTCCAGAAGGATGTTTAAGCGCCTTCCTGCATCTTCGTAAGAGATTATCTTCATGCAATCTTTTTGTAACCTTCAGATATGCCTACCATTTTCTTGAAGTAAATGTTTTTATTTTACAGTTTAATTATGCTGTTCCTTTTCTTCAACAGCAAATCCCAGTAATAAAGGCATGTAACTCTGTTCATGAACAGAATTTCATTGATGGTGCATATTATAAGTTAGTGGAACTTTATAAACAGCGTGTGTCTCACTGGAACAAGATTTAGGCTGGTTTAAGACATGGGAGTGCTGTAGCACATTAGAGTGTGATGAAGTTTATCTCCAGCTCTTGTGCTGACTCTTATAAATTCTGAACTGACTGTAAAATTACAATTTGAAATTACAATTTGAAATCCTCGATCCATTTTATAGAAAAGTAGCTCTTTAGAGATAGACTTAAAAAAAAAAAAAGCACCTTTTCAATTACAGGTGAGAGAGGATTTTCCATCGTTCTAAAGCTAACAAAATCAAAGTTATTCTGAGCCTTCCGACGGCTGAAGGAAAGCTTGAAGGCAGGAAACAAGTTGCTGCTGCCACATTTTGCCGTGATTCACTCGTGGTACGCGCAGGCAGAGGGTGAGACACTGTAAGAGGTCAGAACGTTTAATCGTACTGGTGTTGGGCTTTTTGGGAGGACGGGCGAGACTCACCCACGCAGCGCCCCCGTCCCCGTCCCCACGGCGTGTCGCTGCCGCCCCCGCCCCGCCGCCCCGCCCCCGCGCCGATGTTCTCGGCCTGTGGCAGCGCTGCCTGGCTCCTGTGGCCGGCGCTCGACGCGCGCTGCCTGGCGCCGCCGCTCTGGCTGCTGGGTCGGGGCGCTGCGCCGCGGCCTGGCTGCGCTCCTGCCCGCAGAGCTCGGCGGCGGCCCCGGCCGCGTACCCCGGGGAGGGCGGGTGAAGGGAAGCGGGTCTGCTCCGAGGGCTCCAGCTCCCCTCGCGTCGCGCCGGGCCCCGCTCGGGCAGCCGCAGCCATGACCACGGAGGACGAGATCATCCGCATCGCCAAGAAGATGGACAAGATGGTGCAGAAGAAGAACGCGGTGAGCGGGGGCGGGACGGGACGCGTCGCGTCGGGAGGCGGCTCGGCAGCGCGGAGCCTCCGCGGGCCCCGGGCCGACCCCGCGCTCCCTGTTCCCAGCGGGGCCGGGCCCTTCCCCCTTCCTTCCCCCGCCGACGGTTCTCCGACGGTGCCCGGCGGCCTTGGTGCCTTCCCGGCCGCGGGAGGACGTGGAGCTGCCGGCTGGCGCGGCCCGCCCGCTGCGAGGGGCCTCGCCCCGTCCTCCGGCCTCCTTCCGCGGCGGGTTGGCTGCCCGCCGCCTCCCCCCGCTGCAGCGCGGCTGCGAGCGCGGCGCTCTCGACCGGGAAGAGGTTCTTACCGCGGGCACCCGCCCTGGCCCCCATCGGCGTTTCCCTCCCGCTGCCCATTCATTAAAATCCCAATATTTGCCTCGCTCGAGTGTGGGGTGAGTGGGGAGGGCAGGCATCCTGGGGAGAGCTGCAGGGGTGGTCCCTTTGCCTGGGTTGTTTTGCTTTCAGGCGTGAAAGCTGCAGTTTTATTTGGTTGTGCAAACTTAAATGTGAATGAATAACCGTAATCCTGCCGCGGCAGGGCAGCAGGAGCTGTGTGGGTAAAGTGCTGAAGCGGATGGGGGGTGTGAGCCACTTTTTTAACACGAAACAAAGAATGAATGTCACTTTAACTGGGTTTGTCAAGTCAAGGAGTAACTTCTGCCTCAGAATGGTGGTAGAATTCAGTTAGCTTAGTTCATGTGTTGTTCTCATGTATGCGTTTGGTATAGGATTTACTTAGGTATCATATAATGTCTGTACTATTTCTAGAGATTACACATAAAATAGCATAAAAGTAAATAATAGACTCCAGTTATTGCTTCTTTATCAGGTGGGCATATTGTTATTTTCTTTTAACTCGTATGTTTGTGCTTGCTGCTCTTCCTACAAACTATTGGTTTAGTACGCAAAGTTAAAATGTTTCTATATGTTATGATTAGTGCATTGAGTGCTAGAGCTTAGTTGTAGTTTGGAACTGAGATGGGTGGAATTTCAGTTTATAGAAGTCTTAATGGGTGCAGCAATTTTTTTTTTTTTTTTGTGCTTTTTAAGATAATCGAAATTATAAATAATGCTTTTTAATAAAATTTGCATATTTGTAGAAATACTGATTGCATTACAGCAATTAAATTTGTTTGGTTCAGAATCCAAACAAATTCATTGCAAGTACACACAGGCCAGGCTTTGTTGTGTTTCAGAGTCCTTGATGTTGCGATACATTTGAACCCTGCAATGATACAGTGTGGGAAGAATTTTTTACAACCAATGTTTACTCATTGAATATTTTTTTCTGGTTTGTCCTCTGCTTCTTTCTTTGTATTTCTGTTACCCATGCTTTTTCAGGACAAAATAATTCAGTCTTGCTTTCTCAACTTTAATATTGGAGTAGTGGTTCTTTCCTATGAGGTGGTGAAAACTTACCAGCTATGAAGTATTTCAATATTGTGGCAATAAGAATGATAAAGTGCAGTTAGTTCATTTTTTTTGCATCGACTTCTGACAGTAGAAGGAAAACAGCAACTCCCAGGTAACATGAGAACAAGTGTTGAGGCTGGGGAGCGTTGCTGCAGAGATCCCAGAGATGCTCCTGGTGACCACAGGGTGTTTCTCGGTGATCTGGGAGGCTCGGGAATTTGGATATAATTCCTAGCAGCAGCTGTGGGCGTGTATTCATGCTTTGGTACATATAACCTTGCTAACTTTCAGAGCTCTATGGAGTGGTGTGGTGTCTTTGCTGGGCTCAGCGTCGGTCTGATGTGACCACACAGAGCTGTGCTGGGTTGCAGCCAGCGCCTGGGTCTCTGTCTTCAGTGCTGTTCCATGAGCCAGAGCAGCACCACCACCACCAGTTGTGCTTCTGTACTTTGTTTTTTCCAGCTTGTTACCACACACAAGTGGCTCTGTTGTTGGTTTGTTGGTGTCTCAAAACCCTTTTAACTCTGAGGACTTGAGCTACCTCTGTGGCCAGTACTTGAGATCTGACAGTTTATCCGAAGCATGTGTGTGTACCATGATAAAAGCCTTACTTGTGTGGTAGGAGAGGGGAAGTACAGGAGATTTGTCTGGGTTTTTTTACTAGTCTTTGTCATTTATAAGATATTTATTTTTAAAGTACACGATGTGATCTCTTACTTCATCCTGCCCTACAGTTAAAATGCTAACTTTAGAAAAATTAATAAGATAATTTCTATGAAGATATACTTAATTGTCTCACAAAGATGAAACTCAATTGAAAAATGCATTCCTATATAAGTACCCGCTCAATAATCATGCTTGGACAACCTCTCGTATTCCTTTCTCCATTTTTACTCAACAGGTGTTTGGTGTATGTCTTTGAACAAGAATGTTCTGATGAAACCAATCAATAAAATAGGAAAAAAAAAGTTGTGATACATTTTCACTCTAAAGTTGTTAAGAATCAGATGGCAAGAGATGCTTAATCTCTCACACAAAAGGTGATGGCGTGGCTTGTGACAAAGTGCTGTTTGCCATTTCTTTTGATGAATTGCAAAGGGAGTTAGAGCAGACACCCTTCCTGAGTCACACTCTTGGTGATTTGCATTGACTAAGTATTTAATTGTAGCCGTGCAGATTTCACAACTATTTTAGTGAGGTGATATATGAAGTTCTTTAGTTTTGAAGGACAAAATAATAATTGCAATATTGTACTTACTACACTACGATATATGTAGTTGTGCCTTTACTTCAAATATTTGTTTGAAATAGATTTCATTAATAACTGTGATTGGGTTAAAATGTATGTAGTGCCTTCCTATAGTTTGTAAGTATACCTTTCTTTCATTAAGTTGCTGTAATGAATAGGTATAAAAAATAAGGTTGTACCATGGATTAGAATAATTGAGAATGGTTGAGTAAGTTTAGAGAAGAGAATGTAAAATTGTTCTGTTATTAAATGTTTGCTTCCTTAAATAGAACAGAACTATAACTGGATAGCTCTGCTGCCTTCAGAAATGTATTTCATTTTCTATCGCCTCAAGCGTAGCTTTGAAATATGAATACAGAACATCATTCTGGTGTTATGATGTGATCAACAGAGAAGCTGAGAAGAATAATCTAAATCTGTATGAAACTGACTTCTGTTATTTCCAGTAACAAGGTAAACTGGAAGCCAACCAGCCAGGTGGAATGGGGCATTGCCTTTCACTTTCTATACAGTTATATAACTGCCATTAAAAGTAGATTTAGAATAATGTTCTTAATGGTTCACGTTTTTTTAAACAGAGAAGTCTTATATAAGAAAAATAGGAATCATAAAATATCTCAAATTGGAAGGGATCCACAAGGATCATTGAGTCCAACTCCCTGCTCCTTGCAGGACTACCTAAAACTAAGCCACATGACTAAGAGCATCGTCCGGATGCTCCTTAAACTTTGACAGGCTTGGTGCTGTGACCACTTTGCTGAGGAACCTGTTCCATTGACCGACCACCCTCTCAGTGAACAACCTTTTCCTGATGTCCAACCTGAACTTCCCCTGACACAGCTTCATCCCATTTCCTCGTGTCCTGTTACTGGTCACAAGAGAGGGGGGGTCAGCACCTCCCTGTCCACTGCCCCCCTAAGCTGTAGACTCTGGGGTAAGGTGTCACCCTCAAGCCTTCTCCTCTCCAAGATAAACAGACCCAGTGAATTATAGTTCTACCATGCAACTTTCAGTCTGGCTTTGAGGAAAAGAGAGCATTGTACTTGATGATAAGAAAAGTGGTTATGAAAAACTGTTTAGTTGCTGTGAGTTTAAACTCAATTTGAATTTAATTTTAAAGCATCTAATTCTTGGTACACCTAATATAATTGTTTAGAAAAGAGTGAAGGATTAGAAAACATCAGTGCATTAGAAATTTTGGTAACATCTGTGTAGAGAGAACCTGTGCAGTTTTTGTTTGTTTTCTCACTAGTGGCATAGTTTGTTAACCTCCTATGGATCATGTTACTAGTTTTGGAAGGTATTTAGACTGGCAATATCCAAGTTAGTTTTGCATGTACAATTCGAAAGGGATTTTACAGAGGCAAAGAAATTTTGACTAGACTGTTTCTAAGATGAGGTGTAGAGAGCGCTACTTAGCATGAGAGTATCATTGTTATGCTGATATTGCAGACTACAATAACCTGTGTTTATTTTGAAATCACATACTGTGTACAGTTTCCTAATAACTTAATTGGTTTGGAGATAAGTATTATCGGATTATAGTATTTTAAAATGGCACACTGACTTTCGTGATTCACTTGGTTTCAGTTAAGAAAATGTTCTTCAATTTTATTTTGTTCTGTAGCAGAGCAGAGAATTAATTTGGTTTACTTGGACCTGTGTTTTTACAGAAGATACCTCACTGATGGCTGTTTAGCGAAAGAAATGGTTTAGTTTGCTAACTCAATTTAGCATCTGAAAACAGCATGAATTTCCCAATCTTGCATCATCGCTGCTAAACTTTGAGAGGTTTTGTATATTGTGAATAAAAGTTTAACGGTTTTATCTAGGATGGCAAAATAGTAGAAGTTCAGTTTTTAAAGTGAATTGGATTTCTGTAGGTGGTACATAGAGAAATGTTTGGTTTTAGAGGCTTGTTTGTTGTCAGATGTTTTTAAAATCGGGTTGTAGCAGACATTTGAGAGTGTCTGAAGCAGTGTGTGTTTGATTCTGACACAGAAGTTCCACTTTCATCTCTCTCAGCTTCTTGCTGGTTGTTTTCTTTGCGCTATCTTTAGTGGTTAAATTGTAGGCCTGCAGATGCAGCAGGAGGTTACAAGGGTTTCCTTGCAACAAGTATCATATTAGAAGCTGGTCAGGGAGAATTTAAAAACAAAGGCAAGCAAAATGCATATTAAAGTAAACAAAATAGGATGAGTTGAAAGAGCAGTAAGGAAAGAGTAAGGAACCAAATTCCAATGCTCTGCAAAATGGAAATTTTGTGGGTTTGTTTTTCCAAACCTCATGAATTTAAAAAAGAAAAAAAAAAAAAGGCAGGAAGGTGTAATGGGCTTAGCCAGGGTAGAGTGGCTGCTTCTGTGCATAGGCAGTTGCCTTCTGGCTGTTCGTAGCTCACAGGTTCAGAACCATGTGCACTTCAGTAACAGCAAAATCACCTCAGTCTCTAGAAAGCTGCTATATTGTGTGCATAGTAAGAAGCGGATGGTGTAGAGCTTTGCTTAAACAGAGTGGTAGATCAGCAAGGACATACAAGTTAAATTATGGAACTCATATTCATGAATTTTTATTTTTTTTAAGTAAGGCCCGCATTGTCAAGGAATGAATTATTAGTCAGAGTAGCTGTGTATAGAGTGTATTAATGCCTAAGAGTACAATCTCTGAAAATAACTAATCTATCTAGAAAGTTGCTGCTTACACAGTATTAGTTTGTACCTTTCCTTATGGACTTAGCAAGGGAAAAAGGAAAAAAAGTAAAACTCACCATAGCTGAATAGTGAACAAGTGCATTAGCTCAGGTGTTATAGCACAGTAGGATGGGCTCTGACTTCTGGATTGGAACATGTTGGTGCTTGACCAGTCTGGTAAAGGCTGGAGAGTGTTGTCTGCACTAATCTATGCAACCTAACCTATGTATTTCATTGAATTTCATTTGAATTTAGTAGTCGAAAAATAAGACTTGAAAGCAAATCTTGCTCAGCATTTTTTATTTGGACACTCACAAAGTTGTCTTTTTCTGTTGGAGAAACTATAGCTGTGTCTAATAAAATAGAGCTGTCTGATCACAGTTTTTAAACCAGTCAGCTTTTCTGGCTTTACCATACCACCACAAATACAGGTAAGAGTGTTGGCTGTATGTTTTATATATATATAGTTATATGTGCATATATGCATTATTGATGGACCATGCAGAGCTTCTCAACTCCAAGTTCTTGAACTAAAACAGGTGAGATTGTTCTGAACTGAAAATTGGTGTTATTGTCTGGCTTGTTTCTGATACTGTTAAGTGAAGTACCCTTGAGGCTGTTTTCTTGAGGATGTGTGTTGGTTAAGTAGTAATTGACAGAATACTTTAATTGGCATTTGAATTATATGAAATAAACTTCTCTAGTGTTTGAGTGAATACTTTTATTTCTGATTTAATACCTGTTAATGCCTAGAGTTTGTGGAACAGAACATTCCTTGTCCTGGTGTTGTTCTGTGGATAAATTGGGAACTCATGGTTTGAATCCAGCCTGGGACTTTGCAGGCAGATAAGTGTATGTTGTTGATATTATATTTAAAGTGCCTGATTGCTACTAAATCGACTTTTTTTCTTTTTTTCCTTTATTTTTTGCAGGCTGGTGCTCTTGATTTATTGAAGGAACTTAAGAATATTCCCATGACCCTTGAGTTGTTACAGGTATGATTTTCTTATTGTTGTTATGTTGCAAATACTAACACCGTGATGATGAAAGTGAAGCCATCAAATTTGGAAGAAGTTTGCACTAATGAAGTAGATTTCCATGTAGGGAAGCATTGGTGTTATTACAGAATAACTAGTCTTATTTCACACAGGTTTAGGGCACTGACGTGTTTTCTCCCAGTAGCAAGCTCTTATATCTTTCTGTTTAAGTTGAAAGTAGTGATTTTTGTTATGGACAAAGGGAAAGTGCTGCTTATAAACTTACCTTACATATAGTCTTAGGTTCTTACTAACACAAATGTGGTGTTCTTCCTTCCTTCTGAAGGAGAATGCACATGATTGGAGCTGATACCTTATTTTCTCATGTAGTTAATTCTGGTTTTGGATTGTGAGGAGAAGCATAACTCATATGTTCAGGCAAGTTGTATTTGACCTTTCCCCCCTGCCCCCTTAACTCTGAGTAGTGTATTTCCTAAGGTAATTATACTACTACTGTTCTTCCTCCCCTTTTGCTCCCCTTGGGCAGGAATGATGGTGTGGTACAACCTCTCTCACTTGCATGCATGCTCTCTCTAATTTTGCTTATATCTACATCTCTAATGTAGCATTTATATTTTATTTATAAATTCTTTAAAAATGTAACTCAGTGAACTCTGTTTGCATGTCAAGTTTCAGAGTTTGTAAAGTAATTCATCAAGGAAAAACTTTTCTTCTAAAATAACTAGGTATTTCCTATTTCTGTGAAAATTTTCAAATGGCAGAGGTAAATGTAAGACCTGGTTTGCTATGGTAGCCAATTCAATTGGAAGAGACTGAAAAAGTGACTTTTTTCCTAAGTGACAATTAATGGTCACAGATACAGAATAAAGTTCAAATTTTAAGTGGCAGTAGCAGTGTCACTCTTGACATATGCATCCTATGTATTTGCAGAATGTACTTAGCACGTTTTTGCTAGTACTATTTGTGACAGAAAATAGGAATATGAAACTGTCACCTAAATGCATGAATGGCATGGCTGATACAACACTGCACCTTCTCCCCTATGTCCATCCTCCTTCCTTAAAAACTAAACAAAATCCAACTGAAACAAACAAACAAACAAAAAACCACAACACACAGAACAACAAAACCCATAGAACCCCTCTGTTAGCCTGATTCTTTGGAGTTTCTTTGTGCAGGTTGTAATACAAAGTATTTGTGTAATAATGTTTTTGCCTTTGGAAGGAAAAATCTCTCTGCAAGTGCTCCAGAAATTCTGTAAATGCTGCTGTGCAAAGCTTCTGCTTAGTGAGAAGAGCAAGACTAGAAGGAGAAGGTTTATACAGAACAGCAGAACAACTTTATCCTTGAACCGTGAGGATCGGAAGAATGTACAAGTAGATAACTTATTTTTTTTTAGTTGCCATGAAAACCTTAGTAATGTTATCAACAGAGGAGGACTCCCAATTTTGCTAAGTACAAACAGACTCAACTCTTGTGTGACCCTGACTTAATTTATATAGGGTTGCATATTAATCCTGTCCACTTTTCTGTCCTACTTGGAAGAAACTTATTTATTCCTATCCATATGACAGGTACTTGTTTTTAGAGTGAAATGATATTTACAGTAAATGATTGGTTTTAATCTGTATGTGGGCAGGCACTGTTGTAAAGGACATTTCTCTGTGTTACAGTAGGTCTAAAGGGATCAGGTATTTTAGCCTACTCTTGTGTAATAGATTGACTGTAGCTTAGTTAAAAAGTTTTTCTTAAGTATCCATTACCCTATTCAAAACAGCTGTTCTGCATAAGATGGCATTTAGCAATATGTGTAGACTCAAATTTACATTAGTTTTGTTGGCAATTTTATAAATACGTGAGGTCTGCCAGAAATTTTCTACATTAGTCTCCCAAATTTGCTAAGCAAGAGCTGAAATGCAAAGTAATCACACGCATCTCTCTGGTAGCAGATCGTTAGTGTGGTGATGTCAAAGAGGGTGATGGTCATGAGAGGGTGGGGGCACTTGCTTCCTCTGTGTAGACTGAGATGTCTGTTGATGTGTTTGAACTGGTGAGACACAGGACACAACTGAAAAGCATACTTCCACACCCATTTTTAAGCAGTTTTGAAAACTGGCTGCGTTGAGAAAAGCACTGCTAGCTGATGTGGTCATTTAATTATTCCTGTGTAATAAAAGGAGTGATGATTTTTCCTGTTACATGATTGCCAGCTCACATAGAAGCAACAAAGTCCTCTGAACAGTTTACAGGTATGTGGAGCAGGAAGGTGCACATCAGTAGTCTGGACTTGTGCTTGTGTCTTTCTTGCTTTGTTTTTGCCACAGAAGGTTCAAGTGGTTACAGAAAATAATACAACTGTGTTATATCTAACGAGTTTTATGTAAGCAAGCTGATACTTGCTCAGCTGGGCAGGGAGCCAGGAGCCTTCCACACACGTGATTTATCTGGTGGTCAGAATTGCAAATCTGTTTAGCAGTCGCACAGTATTAAAGGCATCATGGTCCTAGTGCTAACTGTGAGTAGTGTGCAGCCAAATGGTGAGTAAGACAGACGGTCTTTATTTTAACAAACAGGTTTTACTGGAAGCTACTCATCTGCAGAACTAGGTTGTGATGTACGGTCCTTGTTATTGACTTCTTGCCAGCTCACTGGTGAGCCGGGGAGACCCAGGAACCTGGAGGTGATTGATGTGCAGGGGTCGATCTGGCTCTCATTTGGTCCACGTGCTCACCAGTTCTCTGTCCTCATACTCTTACATTTTAAAGTTCGTAACACCTCTCCTCACTTCAGTGGTTTATTTTCTTCCCCAACTATGTTTCTTATATTTTCTCATTTGTCCTGTTTTAGAGAAGAGTGGCTGCCACCATAAGTTTTGTTTTGGGTTCAGTTGTAAGTTACTTAGGCCAACTATGGCTGGTACCAGCTAAAGGCTGCTTGGCCTACAGCAGGAATGCTTTGGGGGTGAAAACAGCTGGTTTATGCTGTCTCTAAGCCTCTTTACTCTCAGAAAGCACATGAAAAGTGCTCTAGAATTTGAAGTGGGGAAGAATGACCTGTTAAAAATGAGTTTTGGACAGGGTGAGGAAACTTTCCGTGTGCCTGCACACTTATAAACTGGCACAGAGATAAAGCAGTTCCACAGGTTACACTGCGCTAGACAAAAATACCAGAGTTTTCCACTTTTAGAATGGCTCTCACACAAACAACTCCATAGGCTGGAAGACTGAGGAAATTTCAGATACTGATAGCTGGTTTGTCATTAAAGCACAGTCATTTAGAGAATACAATAACACTGATCTTTTGTGATTACCCGAGTCAATTTGCAGGCAAATAAACTGGTAGATCATTCCTTCTCCTCTCTTTAGGACAGGCCAGATCAAGTACTGTATAAAAGCAAAAAAATAAACTGTTTATCTACTGCCTTAACAAAGCCAGTGGTTTAGACAATTACCATAACATGTTTCTCCTGTGTGATAAGAGGAAGAAATTAATTTATCCAATTAATTATGAGTTTCACTTGCCTAAGTAAGTCTGTTAGTTGGTGTCTTTCCTTTTTGCGGCTGAGAGTAGGCTGGGGTTATGCCCAGTTATCAGTGGAGGATTGTTGGCGTTTTTTTAGATATGTTTATCTCATTCAAGTAAGATAGGTGTTTTATGGAGTTCCAAGCACGTGTTATTCTTTATTGTCTGAACATAGTGTCCAGAGTATGTGTTTAACATGTCGAGAGCACTGGCCAGTATTGTTAGTCAGAGTGAGCGGGGTCTATCTTGAAACACTTCAGTTACAGGTGATTAACCATCTGTTTTCTTTAATTCAAAATATGTGTTTAGAGCTGATGCTCAGAACTGAGGTTATTTGATGTATTTCCTTTGCTGAAATAGCTACTGAGTATTTCAGTACATTTCCACTCATTTAGCACATCCACAGTGCCCCAAAAAGCGTTGTGTGGGTTGTAAGGAGTAATTTACAGGAACAAATCCTTTCCATTTTTAGTGAGCCACAAAGATTTAAATTTTCCTTTAACAGAGAAGGAAATTTATGATGAGCTGCTGAAAAAGTAAGTAGAATAATTTATATTTAGTGATTCCTGTAGATACTAAATGCAACAAAACCGAGTAGCTTCAGAACAATCAAAAAAATATTTATCAATCAAAATATGATATGATGATAAAATACTCATATTGTTAAAGACTTTTCTTGTCTCATGAAACTAGAAGTGTGAAAACGTTCTACCTGTTAGATTAACACATTAGTCAGAAGTCTTCTAAAATGAAACTTTTGTGGCTGTTGAGCTTAATTTGTGTCCTCATCTTCTGAGACTGTAAAGGACTGAATTGTAAATTAATCCCTTCACTCCATAGGTGGCAGTAGTGCCAAAGGTTTAAAGCCTGTCACTATCCTGGCCTCTTCACAGGGACAGGCTGGTCTTGCTGTTCCTTTCTAAAAGCAGAGCCCTCTGTGATGAAGATTTTGAAGAACTTCAGTATTGCCAAAATGATGAAGAATCTAAAACATATCCCTCCCAACTGATATTCCAACTTCTTTGGCAGCCACTAAATGAAGTATGAAGTCACTGAAGCAGTTGGCAAGCCAAAATCACGCCAAAATGTAAATATAGTCATTGCTTCAGAGAAAAATAAGGTTTTGAAGCAAGAAACCTTGCTAAAAACTTATGTAACGTTAAGATGTACATATGATTTTTACATAGCTATATGTTTGGAATGTTATGCTTAGTTTAGGTAAATCGTTTGGGAGCGAAAAATCTTCTGATTGACTCCCTTTAACTCTCATGCCCCACCACCCTGCCCTGGGCCCCAAACTTCTGTGATGGAAACAAACGGTAACATTGTTGCATTTGTTCTTAAAATGTTCATGTTGTTAATATAAGTTCTGTAAAGGCTTGCAGCATTTCATCCTGTTATTCTTACCCAAAAAGAAAACAAACAAACAAACAAAAAAAAACCCACACACAAAACAAAAAAGTGAACCACCCACAACGAACAAAAACATCCCACAAAACTAAAGAAAAAGATACTTTTGAAAAAACTGTCAAATACAACTTTATATGCTTATTAAATTAACTTCATGTCACCTTTTATAGTGTGTATTTTTATTTCTGTTGCAGTCTACCAGAATTGGAATGTCAGTGAATGCGATACGCAAGCAAAGCACAGATGAAGAAGTTACATCTTTAGCGAAATCTCTTATCAAGTCTTGGAAGAAACTGTTAGGTATGGCAACTCAAGCTTTTTTTTTCCCTGCTCTTGCATGTTTTAACTGTACACAGTCTTGGTGCAGATCCTTGACCACTGCCTTGCTTTAGACACATTTGTGCTCCTGTGTAGGTATTGAAACTTTGTGCACTGATGTAGTTGGGTTTTTTTTACCCTTGGACTATCACCAGTGCGTTACTGTGAAAGTGTATTCATAGAAAAAATGAATATATTCGTATTGGGCTGGCAGGCAGTAGGAAGTCAGCTTCTGTGACATGACTCATTTCTGAAGTCTGGTTGCCTGCTGCTGAGCCAGTGAGTGTAGTGCAGTACCAAGCACTAACGAACCTGTTGTTGACTATTTCCTTTGTCAAATATAACAGGTACTCTGAAGAACTTGTGCAAAATCTCATATGAGAGGGTGGAGGCTTTGAAGTTTGGTTATAAAGTGATTTGTGAAGAGGAAAAAAAAACGGTAAAAAAGTTGACGTTAAAAAATCTGTTAGAACTTAAAGGTAGTGAGAAATAGAGCTGCACTTTCTAAAACCTTCAGAGTTTTAAACAGCATACTAATTAGTGAGTTTATACTTTTTGTTTAATTGCCCTTAAAGCAATTAATGCAGTTAATGAAACCTTTCTGTTAGCTGTTTTTTTGTAGTACTTATTTTTAATGTATTTGAAAATGCTCACATCTCAAACTGTCAAGGTATTTTTGTTCATACACTGTGCTGTACTCTATTTCTTTGTATCCAGGTTTAGTTAAACTAAGATTTAGGAGGCTTGAAATTTTGAAATAGAAAGCAGTTTATGTTATTTTCCACTGATTTAAATATTTACTGTTCTGTCTAGAAAAATATGCTAAATACCAGAAGGTGACAAAATCTCTTGCCATTTGAAGTCAGCCTCATTTTTATCAATTGTGAAGTATTTTATCAGATACTTTATTACTCTCTTGTAAATGGTGTAGAAATTACTTTGTATCTATGTCACAGTATATGTATGTAGAAATGGACAATTTGTGACAGCTTTAAAGTTCTAGCAAGAAGCAATAACCTCTACAGCAGGCATTTTTTTAACCTTCCTTTAGAAAGCTAGATAATAGTAATTAGGTTAGTTTTAGTAATTAAACTTAGATAATACTAGATATTCTGATAAAAGACTTTTAAAATAATGATAATGACTTTTATTATAAATTAAATGCATACTTTAGAAAGGATCTGATTAGAGTTCACTGATAGATAGTGAAAATTATGTACTTTTTATGTTTAAGTTTCCACTTAGAACTTGAAGTCCCGCTGTATTCTATCCAATGCATAAAAGTGGTAAGATACATAAGTGGAGAAATGGACTTGCATATTAATTTGAATTACTCTAAAGACTCCTAAAAGCAGCAGCTGGATTGAGTGACCCAGCTCTCAAGGTATTAATTTAAGTTTAAAAAAAAAGGCCCTGTCAAAGTGGGGGCATTTGTTTGTTTGTTTGGTTTTTTTTTAATTCTCTGAAGCTCAAATTTTTTGATACTGCAACTTAGTGTAGGCAGCAAAGTAGAGGAAATACTCTTGTATTTCCCACAGAGTTCTCAGCTTTCGGGAGTGCTCTTGGGAGGGACAGGGGGACTGACCCGTCTGGGCATTGCTGTCCTTCGAGCAAGGGAATTGCCATTTATTTGTTGAGACAGTAAAAGTAGTCTTCTGTCTCCTCTTTTTTTTTTTGACACAATATCTTAAGTCAGTCAAACTTGTCTTAGTATGTTGTTACTGACTCATCTTTGTGTTTGAACACTGTGAAACACAGGGTGTGTTATTGCTGCCCGGGATCAGAGGCTGTTGGTGCTGTAGGAGTCTGGAATGAGCCTGTGGTGCCAGCGGGTCGCAGTTTGGGTGCGGGATGCTGCTGCGAGGGGTGTTCCTGGCGCCCCTTCTGCACAGGAGCCTCCTTGGAGCTCCAGTGGCTCTCCAGGAGGCTGGAGCTGGGAACGGACCAGTTGGGAACCAATCCTTTTATTCATTTCTTCCAGCTTAGATTTCAACTCTATCAGTTTCCTGATCCAGCCTGTTTGCAGTTACTGTTTCCTGCACAGGGATTGCGGCAGTAACATACAGCTGGGGAAAGGTGGACCTTCCCTTTTTGATGGCTTGCCACATTCAGATAGTTTTAGGACAGTTGGGAGACTACCGAAGGCTGCTGACATCAGGTGAAGTCAAACGTGAGGAACTGGAAAGTAAATAGCAAATATTTGACATTAATCAGAGCTGAATACCTTCTTCTTGAGCTGGGTATGTGACCATTGTGCACACTCTAATTTTTGTTACAGGGCAGGTATTGCGTGTACATTATTGTGCCAGGTCTAGTACAGTTGTGGTTGTGCACTTACTGTATAAAATCAAATTATTCTTGAAAATATAGCACTGCTTGTAATCAAAACTTATGTAACTAGATTTTCCTTGATCATAATGTAGACCTTATAGTAAAGCGTATTAGGGCAAATGTTTCACCTCTCACTGCTCAGTCATTCATTAGAATGAAAAATCTCATTAACTGTGGAAGATAGGGTATCTGGGCTGGGTGAAATATGAGTGGGAGTCTTACAAAGTACTTTCTGTTTTATCATTAGCTTTGACTTTCTCAGAAGAATACAAAATACCATATGCTTGAGAAATCAATTTTGATTATGCTGTTTGTAGTGCATGTAAAATGGTATGGATCAAAGGTGGAAGCAGACAGCTGTTAATCGTACCAAGCGTTATACTCAGAGATCTGAAGTTTTTGTGAGTTATTTTTATCAAAGACATTTTGAATTTAGGCAAGAATCATTCAGCCTGCATGTACTTTCTAAGTTGAAAGCTGTTGGAACTTACCTTTTAGGAATGCATGAGAAACATGAGAAGAAGTCACAGTAAGGTTGTGAATCACCAGATGCTGATGGCTGGACCAGAGCCATGCCGTGTTACCGGTGTTTTTTTGGGGTTGGGAAGCTGCCTGTAAGAGCTTGCAGGAGTTGTCTGAAGTGACTCACCAAGTGAGTGAGCTACACTGGAAGATCACTTTCAGATGCTACTGTAAGAACGTTTAACCACATAGCCGCGTTGGCCACAATTTACATAAGGAAACAAATTCTGTTCTCAGAATAAAATACTGGTCAATTATAACATGGGATTTGCAAGTAACGATTGTTTTGCCAAGTGGCTGAGTGTATAGAGTATGCTGTGCAGGTAATGGATCTATGCAAACCCACCTAGGTTATGTGGGGTGATCCTTTATATTAAAAAAAAAAATAAAAAGCTTTAATGCATTTAACATTATCCATCACAAATAATTACTTGCTGAACTCTAAAAGTATACAGTGGAAAAGAATGTCCAGACCTCTAAGTAAGCTTAATTGCAGTAAGTGTATATACTGAGCTGGAAACACAGAATGATTGGACAATAATTTTAACAGTAAGTGCAAGTGTGATCATCTACGGCCAGTAATTAAAAATGAGGCCACAAATGTTTTGAAATGTCCATCTCAAAAAAGTGCATGCCTGAGTAATTTTATTTTAAAGTAATGTTCAAGTGCTTATAATTGTCAAGAAAAGATAACACCAGCCAGACTTCACAGAAGTGTTTTACTCGGATTGCTTTGTTCATGCAATCCTTTGTTATTTCGAACCTGAATTTGATTGTACTGGCACAAGCTGGTACAATCTAGGACTATCTTACAGGTATGTTAATGCTGTTATTAGGTAAAGTTGTTCAAGAACATCTACTAACCTACTGGCTTTGCTCAAAAAATCATTGTTAACAAAACAGGTTCCTAAATTACAGTCTAATGTTGTTTAAGATTATCGTTTAATATTGATAAGAAAGGTACATGTCTTTATGAGATACCAAGTGCATGAATAATTTCAATAGTTTCATTTCCATGTGAAGTATAAGCTGTGGAAATTTGGAACTGTTCCATATACAATTGGTTGGTCTATAATTTATTAGGATTGTCAATGGAGAGATAATAACACGTGATACAAATTACATCGTAGTGTATAGGAGAAAAAACTTGTAGCAAATAAGTTAATGTGTCATGCTCCTTTGTCACTTAAAAAAAAAAATCTTTTACAATGGCAAACAGTTCATTATTTGTTTATTTATAGTGTCTTATTCCTCCCTATGCTACTTTTAGAAAGACACTTTTCTGATTTTCATGCCTTGCAACACCTTGCAGTGGAATTTCTGACAAGTGTAGCTGCTTGTACATCTCAAGATTATTTTCGTCAGGGTCTGGAAAGTGGGGCCTAAAGAATTATTAACCATGAGGGTCATTGGTAAATTAATGACTATGCCATTCGTTACCTGTTCTTGTATCTCTTTCCTTTAAAAAACTTTTCAAGTTTTGGTGGTGATATCTGAATCACTAACATAAGATAACCCACTAAATTGAATTCTCATGTGCTTCCAGGGAATAACTAAGCATCTTTCATTAACATTTCTGAAGTATTCTTACTTTTTAAAATGTCGTAATTTAAAGTTATGTTTATTAATTTAAAACAATACATATTTTTTCTATTTCTTTTTCTAGCTGCTAGCAAATGTCTTGAGTTAACCTGTAATATAATTCTAATTAGAAGAATCTACAATGAAGCTATTAATGGCTTCTAACATTCAGATTAATTATGTTATCTCTGACTGCATACTATTGTATTAAAAATTTTGTTCTGGTAACAAAGGACACTGTCATATTTACCCTGGAGAGCTTATTTCACTGGAAAAGGTAGAAGTATCTTTTGAATTAATTTCAAGTCCCAGATAGAAACTGCAATGCAGTAGTCAGAATTTGATAGTCTTATTCCAATGGCTCGTAGTCAATTCATGTTACTAGCTTGTTCTTATTATTTTAAAAAAGCATTAGTATTAATCAGCTTATTTAAAAATAAAGGCTTAAAGATTTTTTTATGGCCTTCTGAAGCTACCATAGCTAATAACTGTGAAGTTACAGTTTTCAGTCCTAAAATTGATAACAATTTCAGTCTGTTTCTGAAAAAAAAAAATGTTTGGTTAAGTTTTAATAGCTGTATGAAGTTGAAAAGGTAATTGTGCCTCTTTAAAGCAACTTGTAATCTATGTTATAGAATATTTATGATGTTCTGTAGACTTCCTAACATGAATCACTTGCTCATTGTAATTTTTAAATATCTTTAACAGAAGGGCCATCTTACATTTTTAGAATTTCTGTGGTGGTTTGTAGTTCCCATTAGCTGTCATTTTTCCTTTGCAACAGTGTGTGGCCATTGAATGTAAAATAAGTTAATTAGGAGGGACTTCTGGTTTCTCAAGGGTAACTTTTTCCCTTTCTCCAGCGGATAGCTGGAATGCTGTCTAGCCTAGCCGGCTGTTAATTGCATTCTGGTCTTTTGTCAGTACAGTAGTTTAATAAAATAAGGAATCCTTATTAATGTATGGGTTTTAGAGTAAATACTTCTTGACACTGGATCTCCTCTTCTTGGTGATCTCCAGTGTATGATCCATAAGAATGAATGACTTAAACACTGAGGAGAATATTTGGAGCAAACGGAGAATATTGTTGATGTTATTTTCAGATTTCTGAAACTGGATTAAACAAAAGACTCTATAAACTCTAAGTGATTAAAGAAATTGTAGATTTGAAGACATATTTGCTGGAGATGCACCAGCTGCTGAAATTTGAACTTGGTTTGAGAAGAACTGGTGCTGGCTGGTCTGCAGGTGTAGGAAGAGCTGGACCTTTGCCTCATGTGTACCTGCCCTGCACAGGTGAAAGAAGCGACTGGAGTATGGACAGAGGTTCTCAGGTGCTGGGCTAAATAGAAGTATTTGATAAACTCAAGCTAGGTGCCAGCTGTACCATAGCGGTGCATTTGATGCAAAAATAAGCAGGAGATAGCCAGGTCAGCTCTGAATGTGACAACTTGCTTGCCAGAAAAAAATAATGAAGGTAAATGGGCTGAAGCAGAGCTCAGCTCTAAGGCAGCTGCGCTCATTTGCAGAACCTGAGCTGTAGCCCAAGGTACCTATTTAATATATCAGTTTGTCTTAAAGCCTCTGACAAAAATTATCATATACTTCAAAAAATGGTGAGGGTAAATGAGATCACATGCATATTTAGAATATATTTTTTAATTATATATCATGGAAGTGTTTATTGCCGTAGAGAGTAGTCATATGAATATGCATGTTAAAAATGGGATTGGTTTTCTTTCTCTGCACGTTGTGCACTTTAGGTATCATAGCAAAGAACTTCTGTGATCCATGCAGTTTTATAGCCTCATTTGCTTTCTAGTGAAATTACTTTTTTATAAGTAATACTTGATTGAATTGATAGCTTTATTAGTGTTTTTTAATAGCACCTGTAGTTTATTAAAGACAATCAATTCAAGTGCACAATCTACTGTGTTTAATTTCCTTTTTTCTTTAATGTGATCTCCTTTTATGATGATGATTTTTTTAACAAAGTGATATTTGGTTTGTTAAATTCCTTAACTCAAAAGTTAAGGTAAAGATACAAATCCTGTTCAGTTTCTCTTTTCTGTGTAGCTTTAATTGTAAATTGTTCCTTTTAAAAATAAGCCAGTGCAGTAATTTTCTACTCTTTAGGGGAAAAAAAAAACGCCAAAAACCCAGTGCTTGAATAAGAGATCTGAATTTCCGTGTTCCATGCCACCAAATTCCCCTGAGAAATGTGGGGATGGGGCTCTTCAGGAAATGAACGTGCTTTTAGATGCTTAAACAAGGATTTAGATACTTGGTCTAGGACATCTTTGTGGGAAGGACTGAGCCTTATTCAGTTTCCTTCCTTTTCGTCATTTGTTTTTACTGCTTTTTCAAGTATCCAATAAATGCTTATTCCAATAATATAGTCTATGGATTTAGAAGAGTAATATTGGCTTTATGAGGGCTTAGAGAGAGGAATTTACAAAATCTGTCAGTGAGTGATGCCAATCTCACTCAGCCCTCTCTGTTGGCTCTGGAGAGAGTCGGCTTTGCTAGAGAGCAAATCAAAGCAGTAGCTCGATCTAGCCACCTGAATTGCTCTTTACAATGGAAAGATGTATGTGTTCTGGCTAGGCTAAAGTTAAATGTTGTGACTGCCGTTTTTAATAAAGGCTTTCATCTTTATTTTTTTGTAAAATCATCATTAAACATAGCCTGTATAGGAAAGGCGAATTCAAGTATTTTTAAACAGTAAGGCAAATAATTTGAGAGCTATCACCAAAAATAGTGTGTATGTGTCTGGAAAACTCCTTCAAAAGCATATGAAAATTACATATACCAACTATGATAGTTTTCATACCTCCGTTTCACTCAGTTCAGTCCTTTGGTAGAAATCCAGTGAATATAATTAAAAAGAATGCCATGTGTTTAGTAGGAGCTTATATTTAAAACATGGAAGACAGACTCCAGAGACTTGATGCAGTAGTTTAAGAAGTTATTGTCTACCTTATGCAGCAGAGTTGGCAAAAGTAAATCATAAAAGTCTACATGTTCATCATGTATTCACTGCCAGTTGAAGCAGATGCTGGACTTAAAGGATGTGAAGTTTTGCCATAGCTCCTATTTGCGGGGCTGGGAAGGGTGTTGAAGAGTGGAAGTCTGTACTGCAAGACAAGGTCAAAGCAGAGAGTGGGAGCCTATAGTATTTCCAGGTTCAAGAGAACTCACAAATATTTTAGCACTGCTTTGAATCAGTTACAATTTCTGGATAAAAGAGGGTTTCTCATGTTTTGTATTTCCAGATGGACCTTCAACTGATAAAGATTCTGAAGAAAAGAAAAAGGAGCCTGCATCTTCCTCACAAAACAGCCCTGAAGCAAGAGAAGAAAGGTGCTTAATCTTCATGACTGTGCAAATAACCTCACCCAGTATAAAATAACATTAAACTATTTGGTCCAAATTTTTCATATTTGAGACAACTTCCACATTCTTTTCTGAAATACTTAAGAGTTTTACAAGAAACGGAGTGTTGTTAGGGAAGTAAATCCTGCTGCTGCTGACATAAAAGAAGATGAAAGCCACCGGTCAAGATATGGCCAGACTAGTTATTTTTTATTACATCTGTCTCATCTGTCAAATACCTCACCCTCTCAATACTAGCACTGAGCTTTGAGAACTGTAAAACAGCTTTCAGTCACAGCTTTGTGGTAGTTGCATATGTTAGTGGTTTAGAATACTTCTTTTGTCTCTTAGCCTTTATGTTTAATAAACAATCCCATTCTGCACTTTTTTTGGTAATCTCATGTTACCAGAAAAAATGAGTCCATGTTATGACGCTATAGGAGCTGAAGAACATTTGCAAAATAGTATCTGCAAGCCCATTTCTTCTATGCATTTCTGGTTTTAGTGAATCTATTTCCAGCAGCCAATTTCAAATTGAAATTTAACCGCTAACCGTTTGTCCTGACGCAAGCTGAAAACTTTTTGGTTTCCAGTTTGCAAGTCTACATCACTTGTTTGTTTATGACCATGGTACCACTTCACTACAGTAAGCAGACTGAATGCAGTGCATTCACTGCAGAATTAATGTTTATGTGATATATCTTCACTTTTTTTTAAAGTAAAGTTCCACGGTGGGGGGAAAGATTTCATGTTAATATATAATGTTAATTAATATAACTGAGAATTAAAACTTATATGCCACATAATGGAATGAAATACCTGTTGTGTGTCTATTGTATGGAATACCCTAGTGAATATTTTAAAGACACTTTTAAAATTGTGTTGACTCTAGAGCTATAAGTAGCTTTAAAAAGGTGGCCTGGGTCCTTTTTTTGGAATACCTTGGAATGGATGTAGCAAAAGTCCTGTATATTGCCATGGAAAAAAGTTACTGAAAGGGAGGGAAAAAAAACATTAATACTAGTTTTCTTTTTGCTTTTTTTAGCAGTTCAAGTAGCAATTCCAGCAGCAGGAAGGAGGAGGGTAGCGCTCCCTCAAATTCTTTCATCCCGTCTTTTCCCCGGGCTCCAAGCACTTCGGATTCTGTACGAGTGAAATGTAGAGAAATGCTCTCTGCAGCTCTCAGAACAGGAGGTGAGCTTTGTAGACTGTATTTTCAAGTTGAATTATTTCCTCCTTCTTTCTTTCAGTTCTTCCCACTCTGTTTTTCTCCTGCTCCATAGGATACAATAAACTCTGTTTATGCCCGTTTGTATGCATATACCCATAGGCCAGTTCATCCAAGTTGCAAGTAATGAGTAACTTGACAGCATGGAAATGTATTGAAATACTTTTTTGTTGCCGATGATACAGGACATTTTGTGGCTTCTGTTCATCTGATATCTTGCCTACACTGGATCCTCTTTTCAGGAAGGTTATTGCCCCTTTAGTGCCTCATTTAAATCTTTTTGTGGAAGCTGCTATTTTTTTGTCCTGTCTCTGACTGAGAGTGCTACTGTCTGCATGCCTGTCTTTCTTAGGCTAGTGATCCTGTGGCCTTCATATTTTGGTTTTTGAAGGCTCCTTTTTGTTTTGGTTTAATCTTGAAGTTTCATTGAGATACCTGCAGTAAGAGAGTCTTGCATTGCTCTGTCTTCATACCTTCTGGGAATCTGTACATTCCCTGACATTTCGGTTTTGGGGTTTTGTTCATTTGTTTGTTTGTTTCTTTTCCTCCTTCATGTACACTGAGTTGTCTTTAAACTGTCTAATTGAATGTTATGCCAGATTAAGAGAAAACTAAAGTTGGACTCATCAGAATGACATTTTTTTTTCTTGTGGATCCTTCTCTTCTACTAGAACTTACGACTGTGAGTCGTAAGCTCCTGTTCCTCTGGTTTTAGCTTAGTGTAACCTGACCCAATGTAAGCAGATTTCTGAGTCATCCATTTTTAGCTTCTTCACTCCTTTATTCTTTATTTTAGTTCACATAAATTCAGATACAGACAAAGTTGACAAAAGACCTTGAATTTGTGGTCCTCTGGATATGTAGTTCATAGACTTCTAAAATAATTTCTGCCCAGGAAGTTGCACATAGCATCTTAGTATTTGTGTAGTCTTAATTTTATTTCATGTAGTCTTAAATTTAGCTATTTTTTCAAGAACTCTTTCCTCTTTTAATTTCCACAGCACATATAAGCTGTTCGTCCATGGGTCGAATGCCAATTTCAGTAAGGCTTTTTTGTGGTTTTATAGCCTTCTGCATGAGGATCAAGGGAGAAATGGTGTTTGAATCCAAATACTCATTGAAGTACACCCGTATTAAAATGAGAAGGAGGAAAACACAGACTGTATATAATTTGTCCTAACTTGTCTTGGAAAGGCAGCTGTCTTCGTGAGTAAGGGTTTTGGTCAGAGACAGTAAACAATTACAGAATTACAGTGTGTTAGGGATTGAAAGGGACCTCAGAAGACCATCTAGTCCAATCCCCCTGCTGGAGCAGGAACACCTAGATGAGGTTACACAGGAATGCGTCTAGGCGGGTTTTGAATGTCTTCAGAGAAGGAGACTCCACAACTGCCCTGGGCAGCCTGTTCCAGTGTGATGTCACCCTCACTGTGAAGCAGTTTCTTCTCATATTTAAGTGGAACCTCCTGTGTTACAGTTTGTACCCATTGCCCCTTGTCTTACCATTGATTGTCACTGAGAAGAGCCTGGCTCCATCCTTGTGACACTCACCCTTTACATATTTATAAACATTAATAAGGTCACCCCTTAGTCTTCTCTTCTCCAAGCTAAAGAGCCCCAGCTCCCTCAGCCTTTCCTCATAAGGGAGATGCTCCACTCCCTTGATCACCTTTGTTGCCCTGTGCTGGACCCTCTCCAGCAGTTCCCTGTCCTTCTTGAACTGAGGGGCCCAGAACTGGACATAATATTCCAGATGTGGTCTCACCAGGGCAGAGTAGAGGGGAAGGAGAACTTCTCTCGACCTACTAACCATCCCCCTTCTAATACACCCAGGATGCCATTGGCCTTCCTGGCCACAAGGGCACAGTGCTGGCTCATGGTCATCCTGCTGTCCACCAGGACCCCCAGGTCCCTTTCTTCTACGCTACTCTCCAACAGGTCATTCCCCAGCTTATACTGAAACCTGGGGTTGTTTCTACCCAGATGCAAGACTCCACACTTGCCCTTGTTATATTTCATTAAATTTTTATTGTCTTGAGACATTTTAAGTCAGATGCTGCCTTGTCTTCAAGATTGCTGTGGTTTATTTCTTTCTGTTTACATATTTTATTACACATCTCTGCTTTGCATTTTGTTCTTCCAAGTAATATGTTGACAAAGTTTTGAAAGGATAAGTGTACAGTAAATTAAACTTGTCTGTACAAAAGGAAAATACACTGCAGTTGTTTCATAATTTGCTGAGTTTCTGAGTGTTAATTGGGCTCTTGGGGCTATAGAACACTGGTGAAATTATCAGGTTGTTAATATTTTAATATTTGTTTCCTTCAGATGATTACATTGCTATTGGTGCTGATGAGGAAGAGCTGGGTTCTCAGATTGAAGAAGATATCCTTTGTTTTACATCTATGCGCTCTAGAACAAGAGTATTTTTAAAAGCATTGGTAGTGTTAAAATTAATTAATTGGATCTATTTATTAAATATTTTAAAATCTAATTTAAAACAAAAATAGCAAACTATGTTCAACACATCAGCGCAGCCATTTAGTGTTTAAAAAACAGCACAACCTAAATGGTTTGCCTTAAAGCATGTAGGAATGTGTGTAGGTGAGTGTGTATGGGGTTTTTTTCAGTTCAGTATGTTTTCCGTGCAGCAGCAATATTGTATCTTACTGAAGCATTCTAACATAAATTTCTGGGCTCCTCTATGTTATTTTAAAATATTTTCTTGTTAACAGTTTTAATCTGTTTCTTATGTCTTTATTTAATTTGCTGCAAGTTTATTTTTAAATTAGTTTGAAATTTTGAAAAGAGTCATTGTAGTAGTGTTTGAATAGGTACAGAGCAGAGATCTGGGCTTATTTTTGGGGGGGCGCGGGTGGGGAGGTATTCTGAAGCATAGAAGTATTGTAAGCTTCAGGATTCTAACTTGCTAATGTCCTTCAGTAATTGAAGTCGGCCACTATTCCTGTTAAGGAATTTCTTGTTTCTGTTGCAAACCTGTTTTAAAATTCTGTTAGTGAGCAGCCAGTGTTTCAATATTTGGTTTAGAAATCAATTAATCCTTAGCATGAGGTCAAGGAACTGGACATAAATTTATGGGTGACTTTTCACAATTTCAGTTGAGATCCCAGTACCCAAAAATTTGTGTTTCACTCACCACGTGCCAAACGACAATTAGGCTTCAAAAGGACATCAAGTCAGCTGTGTCGAACAGGAAAGTAACTTGGTTGGGGTGGAGGGAAGGACTTAATCAACAGTGGAGAAGCTTTAGAAAAGTTGCCCCCCATAGTGCCCCCCTTTATAGTGCTCTGTTTTACCTGGTAATGTTTTGTTCCTTAAATACAAGGCACCTATTTTTCAAGAATTAAAAAACACTGATATGAAATACAAAAATAGGGTACGAAGTAGAATAGCGAATCTCAAGGATGCAAAGAATCCTAACCTAAGGAAAAACGTGTTATGTGGGAACATTCCTCCTGACAAGTTTGCCAAAATGACAGCAGAGGTGAGTGAAACAGAGGTCTTCAACTCTTTCCCTATTGGATTTATGTCCTGGCCTGTATTTATTAGCCATAAAAGTAATTTATGTAAGCTGTCTGCACTTTTGAATTACTGTGGCTTGTTTATGGCTTGCGCAGTCTGAATTACAGGGCTGTGTTGCGGCAGAGGGGATTAAAGTGGTGTCTGTTAACGTTTCCTAAATATCTGAATTTGTCTGTAAGTCAGGAGGCAGGTAAGTTGTTGCATGTAAATTTCCTGAAACACGACATGTTGTGCCATTTTTAAGAGGCTGCAGGATATATCAGTGGTGTTTTTTAAAGTTTAGGAATATGTGAATATGTCTGACCAGTGACTCCAAGTTGCTTACCCATTCACCTTTCTGGATATGTAAGTGTTAGCCTGTCTTGCCATTTGTTTTTCAGATACTAACCTCTGCTGTTACACTCCCATGCAAGGTATAGCACTGTGCTTCTAAAGATCAGTCCCTCTCCTGTTGGCATTTTTAGTGTTTACTTAAAGTTTATCTCACATTTGACAGAATACAGCAAGTCAGTTTGAAGGAAACTCTCCACAATAAATAGAAAAGGCCATAAATGATAGAGAAAAGAAACTAGGAGAATTGCCCTTTAAATCAAATTAAATGTGTGTTACTGAAAGAACATTTTGGACACTTGAATAGAAATTCCCATTCAGATGCTCACTGTCTTTACAAGTTGCCATTCAGATGCTTACTGTCTTTACAAATCAAAATAAATCTAGGAAGTCAAATGAAAAAGTGGATTTTATGAGAGCGAAAACCAAAAGTGGGGTAGTATCTGATTTTGGTTTTGTAGTTCTGCTTGTATGTATTGAATTCTACCCCCACCAAATCAGCTATATAGAATTATCTTTGAGACTGAAAGAAATTAAATTTATGATCAAGTAATTAAAATAATGATTAGCTTTTTCTAAAGGAGAGGTGTTTATTTTTGCTTTGTTTGTTTGTTTTCTATAGCTTTACTTAAAGTTTAGGGCAAACACACTGATAAAGGAATGTGTAAAGAAAAGTGCATGTTTTTTTTTTTGTTCTACACGTGTGTATGTACATGCGCACAAACATACGTTTTATGTTGTCCAGTGCCCATTCTTTATTTTAATTAATGACTTGGATTAAAATTCTAATGGCTTAAATGTCACCCTTAGTGTTAAGATTACTTCTAAAGTGAAACAGCATTAATACAAGATTTGCGTTCAACATCTACATGGGATGTGGAGTAATACTTGATTGAAGCAATATGGAACGACTTGTTCTCGCTGTGCACACTTGATTGCTGTACATTGTGGAGATCTGCACGCTAGAACTGTTTTAAATGAAGAAGAAGACCAGTGAATCTGAGCTCTTCAGTTAGTGTTTTGAAACTGTGTATGACTTCTGCTCTGTATGGTAAATTATGGCTGTACTGTCTGTCTCAGGATGAATACAGAAATGCTCAAAATAGTGTACATTTTTCCTATAATAATATTCTGTAGGTCAATGAGATACTTATGCAAGGATCTGAGTTAGAGAGATCTTTTTCTTCCTCTCTAGAGAACTTTTTAGTCCTCCTCCATCTTATCTCTCGATTACATTTCTGAGCTTCAGAAATGCATTTATGTAGAAATGCTTCTTGGTGTTTGATATTCTGACTTTTCGTAATTCATAAGAAAAAAAAAACCACAAACATTTTAAACTTTTTAACTATTGGCTTCTCTACTGAGAAATACCACAATTTAACTCTTATAAAATTCCTGTAGTATTACTTTGCCTTTCAATAGAGTTGCCGTTCATGGGTTCTAGATTAAAAAATGTATGTATTTGCACAGTGGTAATGCCTTGTTTAAAATAAAAACTGTCTATTATACTTTCTCTGCTCTTTATCCATAACAGGAAATGGCAAGTGATGAACTGAAAGAAATGCGCAAAAATCTGACCAAAGAAGCTATCAGAGAGCACCAGATGGCTAAAACAGGAGGTACCCAGACTGATCTGTTTACGTGTGGCAAGTGCAAAAAGAAGAACTGTACATACACCCAGGTACATGATTATTCACACTCTTAGTTTTCATTTTTCAAAGCTTAAGTCCTATGTAAAGATTGTCAGAGAAAAAAGTTGTCTTTACAAAATGAACTTAGATGAAAATGTAAACAAATTGCAAAATATGTGAAGACAGTTGGATCTGCTTAGGTGTGCTTACATAAGGAATGTTAGTTGTATTAATTTACTGAAGATTTTATGTAAATCCAAGCTGAGAATCTCTATAGCCTGAAATGTCAATTTCCTTGCAATGCTGAGTTTTTGGTATTCTTTTTATGTCTAATTAATATAGTGTTATGTAGAGGAAAGCTAATTTACTGTTTTTAATATCTGTCAGCTTTTCTTTACAGAGGGAATAAGTAGCAGAAAATAATGATATATACACACTTTTTAATATATATATATAAAATATGTATATATATAATCATAGAATAGCTTGGGTTGGAAGGGACTTTGAAAGCTCGTCTAGTCCAGTCCCCCTGCAATGAGCAGGGACATCTTCAACTAGGTCAGGTTGCTCAGAGCATTTTTGTGTTTATATGTTTATATATATTTTTATGTGTATATATATATAATCTACCATTTCTATTTTAATTAGGAAATATGTGAAAGTAGGGCTTTAATTTGTTTAGCAGTGCTTCAGGGCATGTAATTTTGATCATCGAATCAACTGCGTTTATAATTTAGTATTTTATATCAGACACTTTAAGTAGAAAGCTGATTTTCAATCATGAGACATTTAACCCTTGGCATCAGTAAATATATGTAAAGCTGTATTGAACAGGTAGTTTTATTGCAGAATCTTTTCCTGGAAGTATGTGCACAGTTTCTGTGCTGAAATTGATATTTTTATGCTTCTAAACCTGTCAAAACATAAGTTTATGATTACGTTATCATCTAGACAAAAAAAACCAGTTTCAATTGATATGGAAAGTTGACTTGTATTTTTATCCAAATGTGTTTCCTTAATGTTAAATTTTGATTTTAAACATTTACACTGAAGACATACTAGCAAAAACTTAAGACACTAATTTTCTTTTTCATCTCTGGCTCTTGCCTTTGCCAAAGGTTCAAACCCGCAGTGCTGATGAACCCATGACAACGTTTGTTGTCTGTAATGAATGTGGTAACAGATGGAAGGTAAGACTGTGAGACTGCTCTGGATATTTAATAGCAGACAGCCAGGCTCTGTGCTTAATTTTGGTTAGTCCAATGAAGTGAAGACACACTCAAATGAAGGCCTGTAAAATATACAACTTAAGATGTAATAGCAGGCAATGTGAATCGTGATGTCTTCATTCTGTTATTTTTCTGTGTTAAGAACGCTGCAGCTCTGCAGAACCATGTTGCACAGCGTATGTTAATATTACTGTATTACAAAAAGAATGCATCTTGTTTTGCATATTTTATTACTGAGTATTGTTCAAGTCTATACTTCAAGATATCCAGATACTTTCTAAAGCCTAGAAATTATTTGATGCAGTACCTGGAAGAGTTCATTTGCACTTAAAACCTTCGGTAACGTTGCTGTTCCAAAAGTGTCTGTATAAAGAATCTTGAGTGAAGGACTGGTTATGATCTAGGCAAATGCTTTAACTAGTAATTTCTATATCCTGACTATGGTGTCATATTTCTGTTTCT